>NC_137501.1:26047165-26724665 GCF_041902795.1 Electrophorus electricus
ATCCAATGCAAACTGGCCATAAACATTACAGAGGTCCTGTGCTACAATTTCTTTACGGGAATATGTCCAGAAAGCTAAAACCATTTTTTGATTTTGTCCCTTAAAATCAGATCTGAGTCTCACAACCTTAAGCCTTCACTGTGACCCTAACAGTACACAGTACTGGAAAAAGTCAACATTCGTTATGCACTGAAGAAAAAGTAATCAGCAAAACCAGCACACACTGAAATCAGGCACAGACGTTCTTTGGGTCTGGCCAATGTGTAGATTTAGAAGCCAAAGAGCAGCCATTTGTCTTCAGAGCAGTCTGACAGTTTGAATTCTTGAGATTGAGTGTTTTCATCGCTATTGTATTTTGGCGCTGTGGATGACAAGGAAGTGGGCCTAAACTAAATCCCTGGACAAATTCCCCTGCCCTGGATCTGTCAGACTTGGGAAGGTTATGTTAAAAGTGAGTGACACATTGCTCCCAAAGCTATATCGTATTCATTCAGTATATAGGTGTTTTTTTGGTTTTGGTTGGTTGGTTTTAATTAATTTATTTATTTTCTTTAAACAGGTGAGCGAATGGCCTCGGTGCTGATGCAGGCGGTTGCATCCGAGGACCATCGGATCCGCTCAGCTCGTCTCCACCTGATAGGACAACTTGGGCATGTTTAGTTGGAGATGGATCAGAGGACATTTAGCGCAGCAGTCAATGAAATGAGACACATCTGGGGACAGAAGCCCATTCTCACTGGAGAGTTATTGTTTTGTTTTTTTGTTTTTTTTTTAAAGAGTGCACATTGATTTCACTATATAGTCATAAGCTCATACGGAAATGAAATCCTAGTAGTCTGTATGCAGCCTTCATTTGACGCTTCTCGCCAAGTCACTGTGGACGCTGCAAGCCTGCCGTAATTCATCCCCTGGGTCAGTGGCCCTAAGCAGTATGCAGTGACATTTACATTTATGGTAAAATATGATGCAATTCCATTAGAGCTTACAGTACCAGACACAGATACCTACCAATGTTTGACGACAGCATTGCAGAACGCATTACAAGTGGTACATCTTGGCTTCAATATATATGCACATGGCGGAGGTATGACGCTGGAACCATAATTTAGGGGGAATATGATGCATATGCAAATCGATCCAGAATTCTACACCTTAAATAATCAATAATTCATATTTATGAACCGGATTACTTATGGAAATGGAAATGGTATGTGCATTTGAAGTGTTGCTTGCAAGGACATTTGCATTCGTAATCAGACTTCTTATGAAATAATCAAAGCTAACAAATAAGACATAGCCTGAAATTTATGTTACTTTTAGTACTGTATAACTCACATATAGTCAGATGTTCTTATCTCACCTGTCATCTCTTTAGACAAATTATTTTACACGTTTATTTTCAAAACCAAATCGTACATCTTACATATACATTTCCCCCCCTTTCGCAGCCAAAAAACTTTGTTCTTGTGAAACATGAATAATTTATGAACAATCTCTGTACCTGAGTTGCTGACAGCTCATGTGAGATGCAAGTCTGTATCACATTTCCCATGAGACCAGTGTCTGAGTGAGTCTGATACAGAGGGTGAGGTCATGTGACTAAGCATCTCAGACTACAGAAGCTCCCCCCTTGCAAAGATCATAGTGAAACTTGTCAGAAATTGCCACTTTGAGACACTTACCTTGGGCCAGGTAGGATAAGTCCCAGTGTCTTGTAGAAGACGGTCCCGAGAATAAACACAGGCGAGCCATCCATATCTGGTAAAACAGACGCTGGTCAGATTATGGAACCAGGTCACACGTTATATCATTAGGGACATCTTTATGAGACATGTCTGCTGGAAACAATAACATTTTTAAACTCAATTCACCCTACGCTGAGTAGATGACATTTGTTCCTGCTACACTTTTCCACTTACAGACCCACCAGTCCTGGAATATTTTGAATCTTAAAATACACGAAAACACTCTATGAAATAGCACATAAAACACTCATCCAAGAAAACAATGAAATTAAAAGAAAGAAAATAAAAGGTGTGTTTTATTTTTGCAGTGCTACCTGCCCTCCGTTAGCGGTCATTCGTTTACATTTTTGGGTGCCTGTTTCCCTTTAAAAATCCACCCACATGGCGGAGTGGTTTCGCCAGAGGCGGACGACGTGAGGCCTCTCCCCGCTGGCGTGGAGGCCAGCTGCACTGTCTGCCCTGAGTCTGCTGCAGCCGCGGCGGGTTACGCCGTTAAATCAATTTGCCATTACTCCTCCTTTGATATACTTCAAATAAGACAGATCGCTCCAGTTAACGTTACGTCCAGGCCCTGCGCTGCACCCAGCTCAGACGGCATCGCCCGAAGGCGAGGGAGAATGGGCCTTGGCGTCGAGCGTGTTGAACAACAGAGTTGACCAGCACGGACAGCATGCACTCCGTGCACCTGCCGTTGTGGTGCATGCTTGGTGCAGTCCGTAACGGTCCATAAGTACAGAGACAGTGACCGTTTTTGTTGTTGTTGTTGTTTTGGCTCTGTGACTGAGCAAACTGGACTTGATGTTTTAAATGCATGTTTGGAGCCAAAACCACAAAACATTTATTACCAAATACTATACGCAGTGTATAGCTACATTATTATGCACTGTAATTACACTGTCCTATAGGTTTGACGCTTTAATTATATAAAACCTCTCAACTGATTTTTGAGCTGCTTAATTATGCTTATGACCTACCAGTAATGTGTTGTACCGTTGTAAAAAAACAGCATTTTTATTATGGTGTCTATTTCAGCCAACCACGAGTTATGAAGACAATTTTGGGCATTGGGAGTAATATAATATGCAGCTGCCCACCGATAAAATATATATGAGTTTCCATTTAAATGATAGCTCTTTTTTAGGCAAAATGCTTTTGTTCATTGAACGTAGCATGTGAAATCTGCGCATGGAAATGCATGTTGCTTCTAAGTCACGAGGACACGTTAATGCGAAGGCTACGTTAATAAGAGTGCTGGCGTGTCTCCTTTGCGCTGCGTCTGCCGAAGTGAGATTTATGATGGCTGGGCCTTCTCGTTCTCGTCATTGTGGTGATTTATGCACGAAAGTGGGCAGCCCCTCCCAGCCTCGGGCAGCAAGCTGGTGAATTAACAGGCTCCTTACGTCTCTACATGTGTGCTGATCTTGCTGCAACTGGCTTCTGTTCCATTTGCCTCTTTGGAAAATAAACAAATTTGATCGTCGGTTCATGATCGCCTGACTTGGTTAAATTTAATTCGAGCTCCCGAGTGTCGAAACAGGCATAAAATTGATCGGCTACCCTGGCAGCATCCCTCAAATCATCTTAGCAGGCTAGCGCCGCATTTCTGAAAGGTTTATTCGACGCAGTCAAATTACATCTAAGGACACCATCGGCGCCAAGAGCTGGGCTCTTCCTCGGAGACGGGGGAATGAATTCGAGGCTGCTAGATGACGAGGGCAGAATAAATGAAGCGCCGTTCCGACGTTGCCACGCCTGCCTCCTCTCTTTCGCGTACCTGCGTTTTGGGGGACGAAGACACCTTTGGGGATGACCACTTTGTCCTCTGAGTTCCTCGCCCAGTCCACCATACCCTTGCGGCCCTTCATGGGGAAGTTAATGTCAGTCATCACCGACACGGCAGGGAGCCTCTGGATGCTGGCCACTGAGGATTTGAAGAGACGGCGGTGTTAGAAAAGTTAACGCGTGCCGGTTTGGGCTTTTCTGTGTGCTTTAACTCTTAGCAGGAAGGTCTGCCTGTCACTAGAGTGAGATTTTATATATATATATATATATATATATATATATATATATATATATAGAGAGAGAGAGAGAGAGAGAGAGAGAGAGAGAGAGAGAGAGAGAGAGAGAGAGAGAGAGAGAGAGAGAGAGGCTTGTAAAGACATGCAGTGAAACCTGCAAAACAAAGGCGTCTCTTGGGGCGACCTGTACAGAAAGGATAAGGGTTACTACATCTGTGCTGCCCTTGTTAGGTGGAAATAGACAGATAGGTATATCTGAGAAATTAAGGAGATTCGAGGGGCTTTGTAAACAGCCGATGTGAAGAACTGCTGAACTGCTGCAGTCATGTCGCGGTGTGCGCATCATAACAACATAACATGCTGTCTGCTCAGGGAGCTGTGATTAGTGACCATTTCCTTCTCTGGTGATTTCTATTTAATGCTACACACTTTAGTGCTATATTTTAAGTACTTAAATTGTGTATAGTATGTTTTTTTGGCCAATATATATCTAATATTACCAGGATTATACATAAATACCTGATATATGAAAAGAATAACCATATATCTAGAACAGCGCTACACTGAGAACTTGCTTTCATCGCAGACATTGTTTTAAAGAAAGGCGTATTAGGGCAACGATTTGAACTCTGACAAGTCAGCCCTCCCTGTTATATCATCAGCCGTGGCGACCCAGTCGCGTTTTCACGACAGGCGTCACGTCCTTGAAGACCTGTGAAGGTCATGCAGCGCGAGGCGCGCAGGAGGGGCGGGTCCGCGAGCGGCTCGGCCAATCCCGTTAGCGGTAGCCGAGGGCGTCTCGTGGGCGGCGGATGGCTCGATGGCGGCGCATCCTTGCGTGGCGTTTTGGCTCAGCTCTGAAGGGGGTGGGGTGGATTTTGTTGTGAAGATTGCAGAGCCAGTGGCAGCTGCCCTCCTCCCCCTCGCTCCTCGCAGAGCTGTAAGCCGTTCCCGGCGTACGCGGGACCGACCTCCCTCGTCTGCAAAAGCCGTCGATTTGCTGTGCCGCTTTGGAGAGTCCTCGAAACGTTCTGCGGTAGGAGCCTTTAGAGCGCTTTCGCGTACGGGCGGCGAACGATAAAGCGTTTGCGCGCCAGAGTGACTTGGCTCGAACAGCTCCAGTCAGAGCAATGGTGAGTCGCCATAAAATGTTCCCTGATATTTATGGCGGGCCATCATGCACCTGTGATGTAGGAAAGGCCTATTTCCGCTGCTGGGCGCATGAAATGGCCCTGGAGTGAGAATGAGTGTAGTATTATAAATACTTACCCCTCCAGCACAGTGTCAGCACACAATTACACGATAGCATGCTAATTAGCACAATGCTAGTGGTTCCTTCTGGTCCACTGCTGTAAGAGCTTGTTTAGAGAGTGGTGTATGACAATGTAGCATAAGTTTGTGTGTGTGTGTGTGTGTGTGTGTGTGTGTGTGTGTGTGTATGTGTGTGCGCAGCGTAATTGACAGGGGGCTCGTGGTGTGCACTGAGGCTTAGGTGAAGATGGTTTAACAGCAGGCATAAAATCACAGGGTGGGAGGAATGGTACTGTGCGCGCGCGCGTGTAATGGGTGGCTGGCACCGCCAGCTGCTGTTTGCGGCAGAGTGTTAGTCACAGGGCATATTGTGTGGCACCACAGGGGGGGTGCGGGGGGGGGGTGGAAATGAGGGGAGAAGATGGTGGGTGAGAAGAAGACTTTAAATACCATCCGTGAGCCAAGTAGGGAACCACAAAGAGCTCATTCCTGCCTTAGAAGAACGTTAAAAGAGGTAAAATCAAAGCCTTATTTCCTCTAGTCGCCTAGTCTGTGTACCCCCCCCCCCCCCCCCCCCCCCCCCCCCGCAAACGTCTGGAGTGCACGGTCTACAGTTACTGCATAATGGGGCTATTGTTTATATGGAAATGCTGTATGACGCTGATTCGTTTAGCGCTAATTTCATATGTGTGTGATAGCCACGGGGTCATGACCTTTGCCCGTCCTCTTCCAGTCTAAGCAAACTGTGGCGATGTCAAAAATGACAACAGGGTGATCAATTTTTGAACGCTGCTCACGGAAAAATCGACTTTTCTGACTTCCCATTGTTTTTGTTTGCAATTTTGAGTCGCATATACGCAAGTCCACAGCAAGGATAACCCAGTTGCCTGGTTCAGGTGTACATGCAGAGGCCACCCAGCAACTGTGCACCCTGGGATCTTGGCGGTGACGACCTGCTGGCGAAGCAACATTTGCGGATCCACCGATGCGCTCCAGATATTCCCGAAGGTGGTTTTGTGGGCGAGACAAGTTATTACAGATCGCGAGATGTCTTTCTGTTTGCTGGTCTCTTCTGACAGGTTCGGATGCCAAAAGTTGTGGTTTTTCTAGTGTTGGCTTTGTGAAACGGGACCTGGCCTGACCCCCTTCTTATTGATATGGGAGTTTTTATAAACCCGGAACCCAAACGTGTGTGCCTTCACTGTTCTCGTCACAAGCAGGTCCGGCTCTCTGGGCTTCCAGCGCGAACTCCTCTTGGGGTCCAAGGAGAGCGGTACGAGCGGACGAGACCATTCCGGCCCATCAGGACTCTTTTGTGCAATCGAACGTCGCTGGAACATCACCGCACCAGCCACCATTTACCCAGCGTCAGAGACAGAGCCTGAGCAGTTAAAGGCGCTTGACCGGAGTCGGGGCGAGAGGAGAGCGCAGTCAGGTGACAGAAGCACTTTATTGCCATTTCATAGGGGCTCCATAAATTGGGCCAGAAATAATGCGGCAATATCTTCCGGTGCCAGACTGCTTCTGTCCGGCCCGGCCCGGCCCGGCCCGGCGCCAGTGTTTTGTCCTTTTAATCAAAGGTAGCGAACGCAGGCTGCAATAGAAGCATATTTAACATGCAGAATATGTCGAGAACGCCGGCGCTGCTCAGATCCGTAATAAATCAATAGGGATGACCTTTTTTCCTTTGAAGTAAGGTAGAATGACATTTTTACATTTGTGCAGCTTTTGCGTATTTGCGCTTATTTAAAAAAAAAAAAAAAAAAGGTGTTATCTGACTTCTGACACATTCTCTGTATGATTACACGGTACTTGGGATAATGTGTTGGGAACGCGGTCGGACCGTGTTGTCAGACATCCCAGTCGCACGACTCCCGAAACGCGAGCCCGTATTCTTGCCTCGGCGCTGACCTGTGAGCATTTCAAGCCTAATGCACTGCTTTGATACAATATTCTCATGAAAAAACCATCTGGCCCAGCAGCTGCCTTCATTCCTGCACTCCGCACGAGACCGTACACATAACCATTACCATATCAATGGCCAGCGACTGAGGTATTTGATTTGAACTCAATGGAATTTCCCCATGGCTTTGGGTACTAATGTTGAAGTGCCGCCATTGGATTCCTGCTCAGAGATACGCCTGTCCTGTCCACCCGGACACAAGGCCTGGGCACGCAGCGCACCATCCACATCCGGCTGTCCCAGCGTTCGCTCCCCGAATCCGCTCAAGTTCCGGAAGAGCAAGAGTTTTTGGCTGCACTACGATTTTTGCGGCCGCTATAGGTTAAGGCCACGCGTTCCAGTTTTGTTCACCTGGTAGCTCATAAAACCCGTGTTAGGTTTTCTACAAGAAAGGTATTATGCATGCCTTGAGGTTAAACAAGCAAGATATCCACAAGGTGTAATTTCTATAATGTATTTCTATCCCAGTTGGCATCGCAATAGTTAGCACAGACACAAATACTTAGAAACGTCATCACCGGCACACCCAAGAATAATCAGCATCACTGTAGATTTGGGTAGGTACTAACCACTGCACACTGGGAACACCCCACGAGACCTGCCGTTTTGGAGCTGCTCTGGCCCAGTCATCTATCCATCACAATTTAGCCCTTGCCAGATTCTTTCCTGCTTCCAACACATCAACTTCAAGAACTGACTGTTCACTTGCCGCCTCATATATCCCGCCTCCTGACAGGTGCCACTGTAACGAGATAATCAATGTTACTCACTTCACCTGTCAATGGTTTTAATGTTGTGGCTGATCGGTGTATGTATTATGTCTAATACAGACGGATCTGTGCAGATTTACCATATTGTACATCATGGATTTAATGCAAACAGACTTCGCTATATAAAGCACTGTCAAAATAAACCAAGTTATAACGTAGAAACCTGCTTTCTCCGACAATTAACGCATGGATTCCCCCGAATCTCAGTGACGCTTTAAAGAAATCTCACCCCCTTATATCACATGCAGCTTTAACTAACAGGGAGCTGACAAGTATGTGTATCGCACTGTGATTGGTAGGGCTGCAGGCATCGCTCAGGAGAACCGGAAACAACGGTAACAACCCTCTCCAACGACACTGTGTTTGCACCTCCGAAATCAGGGTCAAGAGCTCAAGATTGCAGCTCCTCTTTATCTTAAATGGACAATTTTCATCATCTGTGACTGAAATGACTGAATGATACAGGCCAGCAGCCTCTCAGAAGTGTCAGTTCCAGGAGGCAGTTCATCTCTCCGTCGGAGTCTAGACTGCACCCACAAATGCAGAGAAAAGCGAGACGCTCCGGCCACGCTGACACTGGATTTCAAACCGATCCACGTCCCAAGGCTGACAGAGCCGCGTACAGACATACGTGTGTGTGCAAGTGAGTGTGTGAATGTGTGTGTGTGTATGTGCAAGACAAGTCCGAATGGGCCCATGTGCGGTACATTTAGACACAGCCAGAACAAATTAGTCCATATTTGTCAGGACTCTGTGTTGAATTCACCTTTCTTCTGTTTAGTTCTATAAACAATACAAAACACTTGGACCTAGATTGGAAGCCTCCTGTTTACAAAGTCACGCATTTCCGTTTTTATTGACGCGTTTTGTGAACTGCATCGGATATATGTTTGCAAGACTCAGCCTGAGAGAGCACACCAAACAGAGGCTCTGATGTAGAGAGCAAAAGCTGGAGTGGAGACCAACTGGAGCTAACCAGACTGAAGTCAAACTAGCCCTAAACAAAGGTGCGTAGCGCGTGGACTCTCTGAAATCTAGTGTTGTCATAGGAATTTAGCAGACTAAGTGGAAAGAGCTTGATTTTAATTAACATTATCGATTGGCTCTTTTGTGACTCCTCCTCCCGGTCCATGCCCATTTATCTTCCCTTACTGATAGTAAACAGAATTGACATTCTGGGTGGCTAGGAGCAGCCCGATGTGACAAATCATCACCGACGCAGGGGTTCAGCTACATAAAGTGTAACACTTCTTAATATCCCCTAATTTGTGTATAATTTAAAATGTATCATTTATAATTAGTTCATAATTAAGTTTTCAAGTTCTAAACAAAATCTGAAACCGATGACGCTCCAGCGTGTCATTTAACGTGTTTGTTCAAGTAAGATTGCCATGTAATAAATGGGAAAAGATTTCATGGCCACTGTCAAATATTCAAAAGCGTGGGGGCTATTTAAAGGGCTCACCCAGGTTTCCGGTCATCAGGTAGGCGTTGTGGAAATCCTTCATACCCAAGCCAACAATGTGAATGAACTCCTCAATGACCTGCATCAGCTCCACTGAACCGGGGTAGATCTGAGAAAGCGAGAGAGTGAGAGAGAGAGAGAGAGAGAGAGAACCAGTTACAGTCATTAATTTATTTTAAGCTTTCAGTACAGTTCAGCATTAAGCTGCAGTATTTTTTAGGATCACTTTGTTTTCCACCCCTGCGTCCCAGACACAGTGATTCAGTGATTACTGGAGCTCAAGTACAGAACATCAGCTTTCATGTCTACAGCTTTTTGAATTGTGGGATGTTACTGGTGGGGTTTGTGTTTTCCCACGAGTCATCCCGTCTGGTGACAGTAAGAACTTTATGGATTGTAACGAGCAAGCGGTCCATGCTTGGGTCATCACGTTCGACGCCGGACGCAAACCGCTGTGGCGCGGAACTGGGACTTCAAAAGTGCTGACGTAATAACCTCTTCTTCAGACGCCAGGCTTCCATTTTAGCATCAAAGCCTGTAATATCGCACCCGTGTAAGGGTGACACGCTTTCCTGGTCCAACTTGATTCCCAATCAAGCTTTTATACTTCAGCACGCTCCCTGCCCGCCTTCGTAACATCAGTCAGATCCTTTCTTGGGGCAGTCTGCCCCCACGGCTGTCCGCCTGACAGTTCAGCCCTTTGAACAGACAGGGCCATATTGAAGAGCGATTGCACAGGGCACCGTGACCAGCCATGGGGACTAGCCATCAGTGTCAGAACAAATGTTGGCTGAGACATTCAGGGCAGGGTGCCCCACACACCCACACCTAACCACCTAACACACATACACATGCACGCACTTGCCCACATAAACAGATACGCAGTATCCAGCACACACACACACTCACACACACACACACACACACACACACACACACACACACACACACACACACGGCCTGTCGCTGCACCTGTCCTCTCCTCAGTCAGTACCAGCCCCGGCCCGGCTAATCCAACCATTGACCTTCGCCTGATTGGGTCCCGCTATCTGCGTCTGCCATCGTGCTGAAACGCCTCCAAGACGCCGCAAGGCGCGGGCTGCAGGCCGGCGCCAGACCGGGATCTGTGCACACCCCCGTCCAGCACACGCTCTCCGTCTAAGCTTTGGCTGGACGCTTCTCATGCAGTCACCGATGGCGGACCTGGACTGGACGCACATCGACGAACGGCCTGTCCTCCGCATGTGTTAACCAACCGTGTCCAATCCCACGTCACCAAAGTAGCTGTCTGTAAGAAGTCTGAGCGTCATAAACCTGGGGTTAAACATCTAATCTCATGAATGTCCGGGCGTCTTAGAGGTGGAATGCTACGCTGTGTCAATTAATGCACTGTTCATGCCTATAAACCAACAACAAAGCACATTGAGTTCGATAATCATATTTATTGAGTTTCATATGTATTACGTTGTCCAGACTAAAACTTAACGAAATCAAACCCAGCTCTGATTCTAAGATGTTGACGATTATGGGTTACAGGGAGACATAACAGTTGGGTTACATTGTTTTCTACAGTCGGTTAAGACGCAGCGATAAGCCAAACCTTGATGGCAAGCAGTTAGCAGGAACGAGCCGCCGCTGGAGCTGCAAACCTGTCCTTTTCTTTATTCCTAATCTCCGAGAAGTCTGCAAGTCATAGACTGCAGGTCGGGCATCTCATCTCATTCGTATCGTGCCTGCAGGCCAAATGGCTCAACAAAATGAAAGCAGGAACATTAACTGGCACATGATGTGCCACGGCACTGGCAGCTATCAAATTAGCATCATCGTCAATAGAAAGAAAAAAAAACCTTAATATGAATCCAGACCACATCTGAACCCTCTTACCCAACCGCAAACTCAGTGAACTCAAAGTCACTGGGTAAACACACACACACACACACACAGACACAGAGAATAGGACTGAGTGACATTCAATAATTAACGCCCACAGTGAGGAGCTGAACCACAGCTGAGCTATAATATATAATGATGCCGCAGGCTGGGAGACTCAGTCTAGGGTGCGGGGGGGGGGACCTGTCTGAGGTGCGGGGGTTGCAGGGGGGTGCAGTTTCGGTCTGGGGTAGAGAAAGACTCTGTCTCAGGCACTGGGAGTGCAGGTTAAACAGGAACTTTGTTATTAGGTGCAGATTACAGAGTGATAACTGCATTACATTGCTGTCCACTGTTAATGTGCAAACCTCTTTCGCTAAAGAACAGACTTCACAAAGTGAAGAATCCAGACCCCTGACAGGAAACGCCGGGGCTGGGGTCTTGGGGGTGGCGAGGAGAAGACAGGCCAGATGGACGAAGTTAAATTGCGCAAAGTAAAACACAGTGACCTTCGAGTTCCACATATTGCCAGGTGATCTTTTCATGGCAGCAATTTGCTTCCAGCGGCAACAGGGGTTCCCCAGACGTCCTCGGCGATTAGCGAGGCCGGGGAAGGCTTGTGGTGGTGGGGGAGTGCAGAACGTGACTGGAACGGGCCCGGCCGAACGCCGGCCCTCCTAGATTTTCACAGTGCGGGCATTTTAAATAAAAGCCCCGCGGCGCCTCTTTGCTCAACACGGTGCCGAGAGGCTAATTTCGACTGTTGCGCTGAAGACCTTTCCTAGTCAGAGGCCACATTCTCTTTAGAGTCTTTTAGCTGTAACACCGCCGCCTTTCTGCTGTACAAGCGACTTCGCGCGAGTAAAGAGCCCTGAAAGCTGCTTACGTTGGACTGGCAGCGACCCCGTCCTCTGCGGTACACGAAGCCTAAGAGGCATTAGCGTTTGAGACATAGAGAGGGGGGAGTTTGGGGGGGCGCTTCAGTTAAATACAGTCGATCTCGTTTGCCTCTGCTGATGTATGTGGCTTGGCTGTGCTCAGATTCCTTTGGATGATTTAAGAGAGAAAGAGTCAGAGAGAGAGAGAGAAGAGACAGAGAAAGAGAAAGATGTGGCATTATCAAAGCCAGACAGCGCCTCAAACGGACATGTGCCGCCACTGATGCTGCCACCTAGTGGATGCTATCGGGCACTGCAGCTCTCCGTCTTGGCAAGCAACAGGGCCAGGCAGGCAGCATCTAACAGGGAGCGGAACGCCACACAATCCCCCTCCTTGACCCACCCGTCCCTCTCTGGCACCAGCAATCGATCGGGCCGCAGCAGCCCCGCCCTGGCCCGCGTCCCTTCTGCCCGAACGCCGCGGGCCCCGTAAGTCCGGCCGTAACTAGGCGACTCGTGCCAGAGGTGGAGATCACGCGGCGGACGGCGGGGGGCGGGGTGCATTTCCTCAGAAGGACACAGAAGCTGTTGCATAGGTGCCGAGGGCTTGGCACCGCGCTCACCTGCTGGGCGTCTTCCCATTCGTCTCGGTTCTCTTCCTCCAGGAGATTACTGATGATCTGAAAGAAGTTCTGCACAGAGAGAATAAGAAAAAAAACCCAACAAAAAAAACGGATGTCATTAGGCCCAGACCGAAATCAATAGGACATTTATATTGCTATTACATATAACTGTCCATCTCCGGCTGGCACTGTTTACACGCCCGGAATGACATTAAATACAATTTCTTGTATATATTGTCATTAATAAGAAGCAATATACACGCATTCTGTTTGTGTTGGAATGAAGATGTATAGGCAGGCAGACGGAATCGGAGCACAGAGTGCACCAATTAGTCTGCTCTGTTCCTCCACAAAATTCATTAGCACAAAGTTCCCATCCTGCAGGTGCTCCTTGAATAGGCACAAACACACACACGCACACACACAGTTTCCTGCATAACGAGGCTCTCTCTCCTGCTGTCTAAACACATTCTGTCTTGAGCAGTTATGGCGAGAATGATGGAATCTGTCAGGTTGCATCAGGAGCAAAATGCACCCAGACGACTACCAGCCTTCCCCCTTATTCCTCACACCCAACCCCCAACTCGTGCTTCCTGTCCAGAAGCTGGGAAGTGCAGGGGACGTGATGGGCGTCCTTGAAACGCGCCCCCATCAGAGCCGGGCGCTAACGGGGCGAGCTGTCCAGCCGGGCTTTCTCCTCCTCCTGATGGCGTTAAGTCAGAGGGACCCAGCACCCCTTCCTTTTTCCCTCAGATGCTTGTGCTCCCTATCCCTTTAGCACCGTGCTATGTACACACACACACACACACACACACACACACACTCACACACACACTCCCGAACATAATCCATGAAAATTCTATTTACAGCGGCACAGGCCTCGGGAGCCTTACGACAATGAAGCAGTTTTGGCGGATTGAGAGGAACCCGCTGCACAGACACAGAGGCCCAGCAATAGGGACACTCTTATCAGCAGCAGGGGCACGCCGCTGAAATCCCATAAGCTCTCCGTGAAGGAGAGCAAGATAGCCATCAACGCGCACGCACGCACGCACGTTGTTGTTTTTTTTCCCATGCATCACTATACGGAAGCCTCGCTAATGACATGGGTTTCGTTTAAAGTTTTTTGTTTTGTTTTGTTTTTAAAAAGGGCAAAATTTTGGTTCTATCTAGAGACGTCGAGCGTCGGGGACGCTGCCCTTACCTGCACGTCGTCGGAGGACGGCTCGTAGCTGGCCCTCTTAAACGTGTCTGTGACGTTGCGCAGGATTTCCACGGAGGACAGCAGGTCGCCGGCGTAGAAGTTGCGCCTCTGGGTGAGATCCAGCAGGACTTTGGTGACCTGGGACATGCCATCTCCTGCCAGGTTCCTCTGGCCCTTGGCAAGGTGCCCCTGGACCTGCAGAGGGGTGCAGAGGGGAGAACGTGGGTTCCGAGCCAATCCGAGCGGCGGGACCACACTCGGAGAACGCCGCGAGCTCAGAGATGCTCTAGTCGATACGTAATGTGAGGAAGGTCGCGGAAATTGTAACTGGCCACATCCTCGCTAGCGTACGACCTCTGGCATCTGGTGATGCGCGAGGCCACGCGGAGGCGGCCGGGGGAGGGACAGAGCGCCACGGGGAGGCGATCATTCGTTCTTAGGCCGTAATGCGCGGGTCTGAGCTGTGCATCACTTGCGTCATTTAACAGAAGCTGGCTAGGAGCCACAGAGCATCAGTGCAAATGAGATCAGACTGACAGTGCATTTCCTGAAAAGAATCTAGCAGGTTTAAAGGGAAAAAGCACCCCCCCACGCACGTGCACACACATCCACATGCACACACCCACACACCCACACACACACACCCATTATGCAGAACTCGTTCAGAGTGCGAGAGCCATGCACAGGCAGGCTCCAGGTGCAGAAGAGGAGGGACTCGTCCATTAACTAGGTAGGAAAATTGCGGCATTAACGTTCTAATTCGCTTTCCCTCTGTTGGTGGTGGCGCTTTCATCACTGTGGCTTTGGGGTGGGTGTGTGTGTGTGTGTGTGTGTGTGTGTGTGTGTGTGTGTGTGTGTGTGTGTGTGTGTGAGTGAACATGTGCTTGTGTAGTGGAGGGCTGTTAAGGTGGCGGGGGGTGTTTATGGTACGCCAGAGATGGGGGGGCAGAAAGGAGAGAGAGAGTGAGAGAGAGAGACAGAAAGAGCGAGGGACAGAGAGAGAGAGAGAGGGGCAGAGAGAGAGAGAGTGAGGGGGAGAGAGAGAGAGTGAGGGGCAGAGAGAGAGAGAGTGAGGAGGAGAGAGAGAGAGAGTGAGGGACAGAGAGAGAGAGAGCGTGAGGGGGAGAGAGTGAGGGGGAGAGAGAGAGAGAGTGAGGGGCAGAGAGAGAGAGTGAGGGGCAGAGAGAGAGAGAGAGGGGCAGAGAGAGAGAGAGTGAGGGGGAGAGAGAGAGAGGAAGGGGGAGAGAGAGAGAGGAAGGGGGAGAGAGAGAGGGGTAGAGAGAGAGAGCGAGGGGGAGAGAGAGAGAGAGAGCGAGGGGCAGAGAGAGAGAGAGAGAGAGCAAGAGAGCGAGCGAGAGGCAGAGAGAGGCCGTGCCGAGGAAGCTGACTTTGCACCTACTGATTGCTGTAAGTATCTGTATTCATTTGCGATGCACCGAGCGTAGCTCGGCCGCTCCCAGTAGGCAACCCCGCGGTGATCCAGAGAGCAGCGTCGACTAGTGGTGCCTGCCAATGATGAGAGAGGGAGAGAGAGAGGGAGGGAGACAATGGAGGGAAAGAAGGAGAGCATGGAGGGAGCGAGAGGAAGAGAACAGAGTGAGAGAGAAAAAGGCAGCGACAAGAAAATGGGGGCACCGGCAAGGCAGGGAGAGTGATTGGGCAGTGGACATAGAGGCAGAGCGCGCAAGAGTGGCGAGGAAAGAGAATATACGAGTAAGTGGTGTGATGCAAGGAGAAAACATGGAAAGAGAGAGAGAGAGAGAGAGAGGGGGGGGGGGGGATTTAGTCGTGTAATCCATTTTTTGTTCCTTTCTCTCGTTTCGCTTGACAACCCACACATCTTTCTATACTGTAAGAGAAACACTAGGAAAGCCTTCATTCTCAGGTCCCTCTGCTACTGAATCACACAGACAGCACATGACGGTACACTCACACACAGCGGCCGCTGTGCACGCTCGGGATCATATACCAGCCTGTTCTGTGACTGGAGAGCTAGCCCCGCTCACGTGGATGGGCCATATCCTGCCAGGCCGCCCACTCGCCGGACACGCATCGACCCGCCGTGGGGCGAGGCATGGGGAGCCGGGAAGGCGGGCATCATGCCAGCCTCCCGCCGTTGCCCGCGTGGGCTCCGTTCCCCGCGTGGTCGGCGGCGACCACTGCACCCCAATTCCCCCCCCCCACCCCCCACCCCCGCATGCCCCTAGGCCTGGCCTGCCGCCCCACTGCCAGAGGCACCGCGGCGCCGGATCAAAGAGATGCACCCTGGGTAGTCCCCGCTGAGCCATGTACCTCACTTCTCGCACACAAAACACACACACTCCCTCCGTGCGGGTGGAGCTGCAACCGTACACGCGTAGGAGAGCTTAAACGCGGGGATACGGGTACGCGCGCACACACCGGGGGAGCGTAATCTGCTTAGGCGCGAGTCACACCTGGGCTGCCCGTCGTTATCTCCGGGTCCGCCCCGACCTCCTCTTTCGCCCCGTTCCTGCTCGCTCAAGGAGACACAACTACAGTGGGCGGAGGGTGGTGTTGGGGTTGGGGGTGGAGAGATAGTGCCAGGGTCTCAGAGGGGGCCTCTCAGATAGAGAGGCTGGCTCCAGATAGCACGCAAACGCCGGAGAGCGAGCGTCCCGACAGCCGAGCAGAGCCGAGCTTAAGCAACCGGAGAGTGGAATGGGAACCACCCGCACCGCCCTTTTATTCCCGCCCCATCTTGTGAGGAGGCGGAGCTATGCAAACGAGAGGGATTCTCCAGTCACACAACTTAGAGTACAAATGTTTTCTGAGGGGGGAAACACACACACACACACACCACCAACAAATAACACAATACCCGAGCCCTGATCTGAAGGTGGCACCACCCTGACAAGCGCCCCACGCGCTTTGTATGTTTTAAGGGGCCCTTCACTTTTAGACTGCCGTCGCGTTCCCCAGGACCCTGGCGGTCGCACCCGTTACTGATCAAAGTGTCCTGTGTTTGTGCCTTTACCTGTGGCATTGGGTGGGCACCTGTTGAAGGCCAGCTCCCCAGACGGTGTTCTCCTCCACAGCATGGACACGGCGTAGTCCTCGGGACAAATCTCGTACGGAGCTGCAGCCCGGGGGACAGAGAGGGCAGGCTTAAATCGGGCTCGGCCCTCGCCGCTTCGCGCCGATCGTTACGCTCAGAGCTTCCCCCTTCGCATCCGCCAAGGTTCTCTCCATTCAGTTACTACCAAACCGTAATATCCGAGTAACAGGCTGAAGTTCGATTCCACCGTATTAAGGGTGGGGGGGATGTGCAGAGACATCACTGTGTTTCGCGCCACGCCTTCGAACGTACATATCTGCAGGCATGCGGCCATATTTGTTTTGAACTCGTTACAAAAAACAAAACAAAACTGTAGTTTGCAAACCAATTAATTATCCATTAAGAAAGCAAGGAGTAAGGAAGTAGCGCAAGCTCTACTTTCAAAATGCTCGCATTAGCTGTGTGGGCACACACACCTCCCACCGGGCTGTTTCATAAATAATAGTCCATGCCAAGCACCGGTACGGCTCTCCGAAAGAAGAGAGGGATCACGGTCATGTTCTGGCTTCCTGTCGGGCTGCACTCCCCCTCCATCCGGCCCCGTTTTCCGCCCGATCGGACCCTGGACGCCCCGGTTAGCGGCGAGGTTACCTGGGCAACGCTGCTCGCTGCACTTGCGCACCTCCTCGGCGGTGCCGTCGCACTGTTGCCCGGTGGTGGCCAGGCCCTGGCACACGCGAGCGCGCCGCTGCCAGCCGCCGTCGCATGACTTCGAGCAGCCGCTCCACGGGCCCCACGGGTTCCACTGCCCGTTTGCTGAGACACACACACACACACACACACACACACACACACACACACACAGAGGTGAAGGAAGCTGGAAAGGGAAGCCGCTGCCGCACACGTGGGCTCCGCCTCCCGCTGTTCAGGCGGTTCAGCTCATGGACGTTATCCAGGCAGGCTTCGGGACGTGCCGCCCAAGCTCCGCGAGTGATGGGATGGCATGACGCACTGTGAAATCAACTCATTTGCAGAGGTGAAGGAGAGCATTTAAATTAGCATTTAAGTGGCTGTATCTTTATTTTTTTTAGTTTTCTTACTTTTTCCCACTCCCCTCCAAACACCCGGGTGGTTTACGGTACCCGGATACACGGTAAAAAGAGGTGTTTGGCAGAACTTTTGCTTGGTTTAATTAATAAAAATCATTATGATGACATTTGTGATAATCAGATATATGCATCCTTTTTATGAGCAAGAGAGACTCCCTGGCAACTGTGGCAGTAATTTCTCTCGCTTTGCCAATATTAAAACGCATTTTATGGTAAAGGTTCGAAAGGTAGCCGCATGGTTTATGGCATTTTAATGAACGGCATAAAATCCCGCGCCGGGGAAAAAAAAAAAAAAACAGATGGTCCCGCTCAGCGCCTTAATAAATCGCAAAACCGTCAGCCTGAAAAGGTGCCACGACCACGTAAAAAGGGAGACCGGTCTGGTCCAAACTGACCAGAGGTTAGTTCTCCTCTTTGGGCCGCACGGCCAGGGATGAACAAGAGTCGGGGAAGCTGAGATCCAGGGTCTAGGCAGGAAAACAGGAAATGGCATGGCGGCACCAAACGAGGTCGCCCCGTTTCCACAGAGAGGTCACCCCGACTTTGAACTGCGTTAAGAGTGCAGCAGCCCTGCATATGTCTCTTGGGGATGTTTAGGCCGGTTCCTCAGGGTTTGCTGGGCTGTGTGGCTTCCGCCGTATGCTTTAAATTTCCATTTTATGTCCCTTAAACTGTGGGCAATATATGAATATAAATGTCTCTGCTGCGTTTGACCTTATTTGTGGCAGCTCCCTATTCACACAGGCAGCACAAACTTAAACGGCATCTTCTGGAAGCAGTCTGGTCCATGCTACGTGTTTCCCAAATTAACTTACTAAGTCACGTTGGTGGTCTCGGGTCACTTTTTTCGAATAACTGCAAGCGGTCATTTATACTGTGGCTTTATGCGTAATATAAATAATGAAATTCTAATATAATGTTTACTTCACTGAGGCATTAACATAAATGTGTTATTTTTGACAATGTTAACAGAGTCTACTGCACAGGAGATATAGTAAACTACCTGATACCTTTATGAATTAAGGATGTATGAATTAATATTTGTCTGTATGCGTAAAACATATAATTACTACAGACTCACTGTATTAGTCTTGCACAGTGGCCTCATATACTAAAAAGCCTATAAGAATTGCATAAATAAATACACAGTATAGAACTAGCGCTTATATTTCGGCTTGTATAGTTCAAATAGCTCGTAGAGTTCAATCGTGTAAAAATGTCTGCGTTTTATAAACACATAGTGTGTAAGTCATGATCGTATAAAGACCTCCACCCACTTTACTGGGAGTTTACTGGGAATTTTTAACCTGAAACACTTATTAACTAGAAACACCTTCTACAGTTGGCAACGAGCGTCCATCTGTTGCCACGCACAGGTTGCATTAGCCGTCCGCCTACTCTGCCTTAACGGCCAGTTTCTGACTACAGGGCTGCCGGTGGCTGGCTGGCTGGCTGGCTGTCTGGCTGGCTGGCTGGCTGGCTGGCTGGCTGGGGGGGGTTTAGACCACTTTCAACCCAGCAGAGACACCGACACCACCTCTGACCTCACGGTACTTCTGTTTTTGATTATATTCCGAAAGACTTTACAATTCTTGAAATTTCCGACTGCGGCGTGATTTGATTAGATTTGATTAAATTTGATTATGCTAATGCAATTTGGAATTATTTTAAATTCTGATGCCGCCATGACTAACAGACCACCCGCTTTGGCTCCTCTGAAGTAGGGGCCTGCCTGTACCTGTCGCACACCGCTCTCCACGAACAGACCTGCGGCATGAACAGACTGAGGCTGGATTTAATGGATTTCATGGATTTAATTTAAAAATAAAATGGAATTGGAATTGGGAATTTCTTTTTCAGCTCAAAAATCTAACATTAGAAAATCAATGCAGATAAATGAGCACCTTCAGATCAATTGTTTGCAAAGCAAATATATTTCAGTTTGATGTTATATAAATATCGTGTCATCTTAAGTCGAATAAAAAGCATAAAATACGTATACAGAGTACAAAAAAAACCACAAAAAACACACACATGCTTCATTGACTAACATTAATAAGGGTTCAGAAGACTACCTGTCTGGTTCTGTGTGTCTCCATTACATGCACACACAAACACGCGCACACACGCACGCACCCATCCACACACAGACACACACACACACACACACACACACACACACACACACACACACACACACACACACACACACACACACACACACACACACACACACACACACAGAGCCAGCACGCAAATGCAAAGATGTGATGGCACAATTCAGTAGAGAAAGCTTTTCCTCTCCGCTATTATCAAAAATCGGAATCGTAGTTGTTTAATATGTTCCTGCAGAAACATCTTATTGGACACTGATGGTCATGTGACTTGTCATACATTTCCTGCGGCATTGTATGGTAACCTAAGCATAATGGAGGTAGCGGAGCACAGCAGGTCCAGTTTTCTGACGGTGATTATTTAAAACACCAGGCGGTAGGCTTGTGAGAAGGTATTAAATTGTGTGACGTGTTCCGTCATGAGTCATCTTGTAAATGAGTGAAGCAATGTAAGCTACAGAGCGAAAGCGAAAGGCACAGCGCGATCAGAAGCGCTCCCTTCTGCGCCGCGCCCTCTCCCTCTGTGCTTTCTGCTTTCCTCCGGGGCGCGCTTACCTGTGCACTCGGGGTTGTGGCACTCGCGGCTCTCCGCCCAGTGCCCGCGGCACTCGGAGCCGCCGTGGGCGGCGGCCGAGCACTGCCTCTTCCGCTGCTGCGTGCCGTTGGCGCACGTCACCGAGCAGTCGCTCCACGCACTCCACTCCTGCCACTGGCCGTCCACTGCAGGGCCGTCGCAGCCGCGGCGGAAGGGGAGAGGACAGAATGGGGCGGTCAGCTCAGAGACGCCGAGCCGCTCTCCCGAACCTGCAGTACCGGGAGCGGCTTAAAAACGCTAGGGATTCAGGTCGGCTGTAATGTAAAACCTTGCGAAAAGTATTTGAACCCCACAAAAAGATTGGCCTGGATTCCAGACGGTGTTTTTATTGCGAACAATTATGCAAATTCAAAACTCATTATTTGTCAGTGGGTCGTACAGGCAGGTTGGATGATGCTCGTGGACTGCGGTTTTCGAAGATTCTCGACAGGACTGCAGTCTGGCCTTTTTTTTTTTTTTTTTTTTTTTTTTTTACGTTTTTTTTGTCCTTCAAAACACTCTCCGTCTTGCTTTGGCCTCGCGATTGTCCTAGTGAAAGGTGAATTCTCTCCCAAGCTTTGGTTTTTGGAAGCCTGAATCTAACGTTGGGCAGTACCTGCCGTCTGTCCTCTGATTTTAACAAGGCGCCCAGTTCCTACTGAGTACAAGCAGCCCCACAACATGCGTCATGGTTCGGATGCTGTTTGCTCAGGATTGGGCGCGCCGAACTTTGGCCAGAACCCTTGCTTTTTGGCTCCCCTGACCCCCAAAAAAACCTTATCGCGCATTTTAGCGGTTACTTCCATGCTTCCTGCCTGCCTTGAGATGTCCTTTGATGTGGTTTTTCCATTAGTAATGGGTTCCTTCCAACCACCCCCCCGTATAGACGAGTTGTATGCAGAGCCCTTGTTATCAAAGTGCACTTTCACTCAGAGTGATTGTTGACCTCTCTATGGCTACCCTCACAAGTCCCCTTCTTGCCCTGATGTGGGGGATGGCTTTGTCTAGGCAGGGCCAAGGGGTATGTAGGTCTCATTCACTCACAATTGATCCAGCAGTGCTCGCTGGGATATCCAAACACGGGGATTATTTTGTAGCCTTGTCCCTACCTTGGACATGTCTGTAACTGATGGAGTGGGGCAGGGGAGCTTTAAACAGAAATGGTGGGGTTTTTTTCATGATTTCAGAAAACTGTAAGTCTATTTGGTCCTAATTAGGCCATCATCTTTCATATCTGTACAATTTTCCCAGCAAGGGATTGAATAATTATGCCTACAGAATTTTTCAATTAATCATTTTTGTTACAGAATATTTTCTTATATAAACCCATTATCACTTTAAATTCAGTCATTTTGAGATCCAGTCTTTTAAAATAACATAGGAGACAACACAAAAAATCAAAGTCCCATTTGTAATCCGGAGGAATCTGAATACTTTTGCAATGTACTGTATTTATGTCTATTCAGCTGACAGTGACTATCACTACATTTCTGGTTTTATTCATCTATGTGATGGTTGTGTTTGCTGTTCTGTATTTAGGGTCCACAGTTTGTGAACTTGCTGGTGATATAATATTCTGCTTGAAAATGTGCAAATGAGTTAAAGATTTCAGTTTTTCTTGCTCTGTTTTTCCAGTGAGGACCAAACACCCCAAAAAACAAACACTCCACCAAAAAAAAAAAAAAAAAAAAAAAAAAAAAAAAAAGAACACAGTGTGACGACCGTTTAACATCGATGTCAGTCCATCGGCAGCAGCCGCCGCGGTCGACTCCAAACCGGCCTGCACGAAAATGTGCTTCTCGGTGCGTGCCTGGCAACCGAAGACACCCTCTGGATGAGCTCACGGCCATAGAGTGGCATGGCGGAGCTGCTAATTGCCTGGCTTTCTTTCGTCTGTCCCCTGCTGGACTGGCTGAGACTTTTAAGGAGGGCCGACTGAGTGCGCCGCGAAAGGACGGCGTGCAGTCTGTCGGCTGTTCCAGCCAAGCCGGGCCGGAGAGCCTGTCGCCGCTAATCAGCGATCAGTCATCACAGAGCGATTTTCGCAGGCCACGCTCTTGTAAGCATGCATGCTCTCAAAACCAACCCCCCCATGGCAACCCTAAACACGGGAGGCGGAGACAGCGGGCTACAGGGCCGTTGGCGCTTCAGGGACGGAGGAGAGCAACGTGGGGAGAGCCGGGGACCGAAGGCACGACCGGACAGCGACGCGGTGGAAGACAGAGGAGGGCGAGTACAGACCTGGGCAGAGGGCGATGTTGCACAGCTTGCTCTGGGTCTCGGGCCCGTCGCATGCCCGGCCGCCGTGCTGTGGCTGGGTGCACACGCGGGTCCGGGTGCGGTGGCCGCGCCCACAGGTGAAGGAGCACAGACTCCAGGGAGACCACTCCTCCCAAACGCCATGCACTGCCAACAGAGAAAAGGAGTTAGGATACACCCAGCAGACTGCCACCCACACACTTCCAAATCACACGCCACAACGCACACTCACAAGAAGGCACACCATGCACCTTCAGCAAAAAACAGCAAATACTCACGTCCGACACCACAGTATTACTCGAGTTAGAACAGGAAAATTGTGGTTAAGAAATCCTGACATAATATTAAGTTAAATGCAGCTTGATCAGTAGTCCTTGAGTCAAAACAAGATTAAGTTATTACAAAGTTACTTTGGTCTGCTACTTTTTACTTTCTCGACACATTTTGACTCCAAAAATATATGTAAGCAGTAACTGAGGTTAGAGTACAGGTGCAAAAGCCTTCATTTTCAACACATCAGAAAGTACCCCAAAGTTCTCTCATTCAGCACTTAAGGAAAGTTGGTTGACACCGGACGACCTCTTTACAGATCGCCCGAGTTTGAGACCAGGGCGTGCTGCAGACAGAGAGACACTCCGTACGAAACAAGAACATGTGTTTTATATATTTATTTAATCTTCATGCCCTACATGTTTTTTTTTTAAATCTCGTATTGACCTACGGGTAACGGCACTAATATCCTCCATGTGCAGTGTGGCCTGGCTTCTCTGCGTGGGGCCCCTCCTCTCCCCTTACCAAAACTGCGTAATGAAAGTTGGACCCCTGCTCAAACATTGTTTTAATTAAAAGCAAACCACGAGGAGGACGAGGAACCTACGCGGGGCCATGTGAGGCCTTATTTTTGTGCCGAATGGTATCAAGGAGGCGTCTATAGGAGGCTACCCCCGTCTCCCGGCCAGACGCCATCGACAGACCCTCCGATTCCCTGTCGCTCTCGTCCGCTTCGGCTAAAAGTGCTTAAAAGAGATTAAAAGCCAAACCGTGCTCTGCTCGAGAACCGTAAAGAGTGCGTCGGCCGGGCGGTCGAAACCCTCCTTCCCCAAGGTGGCGGTTGCTCGGAAGGATGCCCGCTTTGTCTGTTCGCCGCTACCCGCTTGCTACTGGACGCAACAGTTATTTGGTGACGGCGCGGCCGGCCCCCAAACTGTCCGGGGGGTTCCTTTAGCTCGCAATCTCCCCCTATTCAGAATTTCCACTGTTGATTTTGCGATATTATTTTTTCCAAAGTCTTCCCTGAAAGATGGCACATTACCATCCGATGGTGTCGGAAGGGGGAAGGGGTTGGGGTGTGGGGGTGTGAATGAGGTCCGGACTTGCTCCGTTTAGGCCACAGCCCCAGCTGTAACGGATGGAGAAGGGGGTAGTTTTTATTCCAGCATTTCAATAACTTCTTTTTCTCAGTCGATATTCACAGTGGCACCTGGAGACATAGTTAGAGTTTCATTGCATTAAGTGTTACTGATAGGGGGAAGGAAAATGATAAATTCAGCACAGTGCAGCTTCTGCATTTTCTGTCTTCCTGACTTGGCCCGGTTAGAGCGCGTTAGTCTAAAACCACCACGTTGAGCCGTGCTGAACTTTTTACGGCATATTGTTTCTGAAAATCGTTTTGTATCCTTTGAAGGCTAAAGGAAACTCTGACACTTATAGCAAATGCCACCTTCGCACTTCATTGAGGGCCATTTCGATTTATGTGAGAAAATGTCAGGCAAAGTTGTGCATGGGAATTTTAATAAAATTCAGGGGTAAATCCACCCCACCCCCTGCCTCCCGCTCAATCTTGTCAAAGAAATGTAATTTCAGGGATGTTTTATTATTCCATCCATTCCTTTCAGAAATTCATCCCATTCCAAAGCAGGAATGTGGGCAGGTTTCTGTAATATGTCCTAGTAGTACCCAGGCAACCAATCAATGACATTTCCACAAGTATTTGAAGTTCTCCAATCCAGCCTTTTCAGCGGGCCAGTTAAAAATATTTACAGCGCATGGAAATGACCTCAGCGAGTGGCCAGTTCACTGTGATTGGTGCACGTTTCTGCTTTTAAGAGTCACGTGTTAATACAGCACCGCTTTGTGTGTTCACAGTAAACAGCAATTCGGTAAGAATCGCCATTAGCTGGTGACCCAGATCCTGCTGAGACAATATTATATGAACTTCTCCGAGATTATATTTAAAAAAAAAAAAAGAAAGGAAAAAGGAAAATAGCCTGACCCGAAATTATACGTTTTGAAAGAAAGGGTTGACGCTGCCGCGTGGCCTCGCTTCACTACAAGGTCCGAAGGTGGAAGCAAAAAAGAGCAATTTGCTTCATTTTTCTTACTAAACGTAGGCAATATTCCGCTTGTTAGCACAGTCAGGCCAGAGCCGTGAATTTGTTTCCCGCCGACAATCACTTTGTAATGTTTCCACATCATTTTAGGCAAGAGAGTCATAGATGAAGGCAATGGGAATAAACTTCCAACAACTACAACAGGACATGAAAGAACATAAAAGACAGCACGTGACGTAATATGATGAAATGGTCTATGACAAGGAAAGTGATTGTCATCTCATGACATACTTTAGAACAAACAATGGCAGCAATAATAATAATAATAATAATAATAATAATAATAATAATAATAATAATAACAACTTTATAAGACAACAGAAGGCAAGCACAACAGAAACATTTCTGAATGATAAAGAGATTAAATAGATGAAAAATTGGATGCGTGCGTGTGTGTGTGCATATATAATATATACATATATATATATATACAGTATTAGACAGGAAGTGACGATCGTGCATCTGCGGCTAACACTACCTGGACAGGGGGCAGTGTTATTGCAAACCCTTGATTCTCTTAAAGGGCCGCTGCAGTGCGTTCCGTAAGGTGAGACACATGTTCTTGTTCGCACCTGCGACCCTTGACCGCATGTAACTGAGCAAGAGCTCCACTGGGACCACTCCTCAGCACCTGGGTCACCTGTACAGGAGAAGGGTGACACCAATTAAAAGCAGCAACAAGGTCACATGACAGCCTGGTGGGCGGGGCCAGACGGAACAGGTGGGGCTAGACAAAGTTACATGAGAGGCCACACGGGGCGCAGTACAGTATTCTGTCTAAGGCCGGGGGGAGGGGGCGAGCATGGTATAAATCAGCAATGACAGTTTCTCATAATTACATTGTGATCCTGCACGAATGAAACAAACTGCCCAAATATAAAACAGACGTGCTAAAAACGTGTTGTTTTCATTGCCTCTACCACCGGTAGGCGAGACCTGCCTCCGTTCCTATGCGTTTCTCCGCACAGACATGGCATGCTGTAAACTCAAAGACTCTCACAGAATCTTTATCATTATCTCTGAGCGGGCTGTTCTTGAGCTGCTTCTTTATTCAGTGCAAGATCACAATGCGTCTTAAACGCGTGGCCACCGTGTAACTTCACATACCAGAAATGGGTGCCCGACTTCAGATTTAAGGGTACTGGGACTATACTTCATCTTAGTCTCTAAAAGTAAGGCATGCAGACAACTTGATGAAACCAACTTAAAAAATAAAAAATAAATTTTAAAAAGGAAAAGAACTAATACCAGGAAAACGAAAGCATAAACCATGATAAAACATGTAAGATGCATGCAGCATGGCTTCTAAAAGTTAAGAGGATGACCTGTGATGAGTGTTAGTTTGCAACTGACTACGGTTTGTCATTTAGTCCAGATCTTGCTTAATCTCTGAGGCAGCGCTTCAGAACCTGAAGGTCGGGAGTTTCTCGATTTAATCCCGCATGACCGAGGATTAACTGGAAAAAGAAAAACACGAATCCAGGAGGACGGAATCCTCGGTCATGTTCAGCAGATCTGAGCAGCAGGGTTCACTGCACTGAGAGTGAGAAACTTCTCTGCTGACGACAAACAATCCAAGCACTCTTAGGGTCTATTTTTGTTGAACCTGACATGGACATAACATCGTTTTAAATAGCGCCAGCGTCTGTATGCTAACGAATTGAAGTCAGCAATGTCGAAAGCTCGATGAGAGTTTCTCAGACTGGCTCTCTTATTTCCTTTCTCAGCTGCTATATTAATACAGACAAAGAAAAAATATCATGCCAGTTGCTCCAACAAATATTCGTTTTTTAGGGTAATGTCATGATTATGCCATTTTATTAGTTGTAATTCCCAATAAGCAATTGCAAGACCGTACCAAATGCAAACAGCTTTTGGCATTCTACTAAATCCAGTAGATTGTTTGTCACAGGTAAACATCCACACTATATCACTGTTATCTGCTTTTTAGAAAAAAAGTTAAAAGACAAATGAAAAAAATGTAAAAATTATGCAGTAAGCAAATTGTTAATTAGTCTAATTGCCATGTGATGCTGAACAAAGTGACAGAAATACTGGACCAAGCACCTTAATGTCTTGTCTCAGAACAATAATTATATGATAACCGTGATCACGATAGGATTTTCGTTAACTCGTCCTTAATCCTTTTTGTGTATAGTGCTCAGATGTGCTTGAAACATTCTAAGGATTCAGATTTTGGTGGATATAAGGCTATGCATTTTTTATTTTGTTTTAATTTGGCTACCATTATAAAATGTGTTCTTTTTTCAGCATGACATTTTCAGTGCTCCGAATACAATAAAATGTGACTGATACGAATGAAGGATAACTTTTATATTCTAAAGCATTAGGCTGATTGGACTTAGAGGTGGATCAATTTTCTGTTGGTTGCTGTTTTTGTTTTGTTCTAATGAAGTGGTGCAACAAATCAGATGGCTTGAAATGGCCAAACTAAAAAAAAAGCACAACGAACGAAGTTGTGCAGATGGAACTTAAAAAGGTGGATTAGGATGAGAAAGTCACCATTAGGGTTTAGTTTGCAGAGTGATTTGCAACTTAAATGAATATGTGCAGACGTACTCATCTCATGCGCGTGCAAACAAAAAAAAAGTGGACAAAATGTAACAAATGAGGAAATCACAAAGAAAACAGCAGCACAGCACTAAATCTTCCCCTCTCCAAGATATTCCTACAAACTGGTCATGCAAAAACAAAAAAGGGAGGGGCAAGTTATTTTTTAAAAAGAGAGAACAGCATTGTTATTTACTATATATATCGATATATATAACTTGGCATATTCAAATCATTTTTATGTCTATTACAGAACATCTTTACTTATTGTGGCAAAAATCTTTACTTATTGTGTCTAAAGCGGGGTTTCCCTCTCCTTATGTTTATTCACGCCTTTCGAGTAAGATGTGCCAAGTTCTAAGACACAAGCGTGAGCCTACGGTCTGTCCGCTGCGGTACGGGAAGCAAAAAAATAAGCCAACAACAAAAAAAAAATCCAAAGAAGCGAACTGGACGGCTCCCTCCAAGCCGGTCCAGCTGAAGCGTACGGCGAGAGCCCTTCGAGAGCTCCTACGTCTCTACGTGACCATGACAAGAAGGGACAAAAATAAATTTGAAAGAGGAAAAAAAAGCATTGTCACTTAAAAAGGTGCGGTGTAAGAGAGAGCATGCAAAGTGACTTAGATGAAATTAAGTTTAGTTCACATAATAAAGGAAAGAAACGTAACTATTGTATTACCAGTTTGTGCCATAAATTTAGCAGACTCATCTTGCTCCTGTCGACCCTTTGTGTCATGAACTGATCTTGGCCGTTGGCTTTTTACAGTATGCTCTCCGATCATTCCAAATTCTAGAGACAGAATAAAGGTTCGTGAAAACTAGGCTTGATACAAGATCTTCAGAGAGAAAGCAAAAAAAAGAGAGCTTATAACAATTCTGGCAGTAGGTATAGTGTGTCGTAGCTGGCAGTACATGACTACAAACAAACTTTCACACATAACTGTCTTTTATAGCTTCGCTTCTGTTTGCTTTCCTTTTTATTTTAAAGCAAAGAACAATGCAAACGGTTTATCAGTGGTGAGTTGGGAGCATTAATTGAATTCGACAGCACAGCTAACACACATAGCAACACATGCAAATCAACTCACATTGGCTTTTAACAGGATGTTAATTTAGCCTCCTGCCTCCCCGCCTCCCCCCGATAGAGAAAGGGGGGGGGGGGGTGGAAAAGAAAATGAAGGTAAAAATGTGCAAGCCATCAGGAAGCCACAGAGGAGGAGGGGGGGAGGAGGAGGAGGGGGGGAGGAGGGGGGGCAGTGGCAGAGAGGGTCATGGACATAACATGCTAGATTGATCCACAGTTTCTGCAACAGATCGGTACTTTTGGGGTAATTAGTATCTAAAACCCGGAATTAGTAGAGGAATTATGTGCTGTTGTGTTTCCCAAAACATCGCAGCAGACGCTATCTGGAAAAATGCGTAGAGCGCTGTATGCCCATTGATGTAATATTACCTGCTTTATTTATTTATGGGTTATTCTCCAGTTTAACAATATGGCTTTTTTACAATGCTTTAATCGTTATTAATGATCAAAAGCGTCTGATCGTTAAGGCTGCGTTATCGTGATTTGAATAAGCTTATCTTTCACGCATCTTTAGAGAGGCATGGTTTATAAACAAGATGAATTTTTTATGTTTGTTTGTTCTTAGAACATGACATAAAACATTGACTGAAGTACTGAGGGGATTAAGATCATACATTTTGCATGTATCCAACAGTGTTTTGATAAAATTCGACAAATATATCATAAACATGCTTAATGCAGACAAGAAAAAAAAAAAAAAGAAAAACAGTAGAATACAGCCATGCTTCCATCACTAATTGGGAATTACAACCGTAAGTCACTGGTAGAAACCCCTCTGCCTTGCCGCGCTTCCTAGACAAAGACCACTTCGTATCCAAGTTCTCGATTTTGAAGTCAAAGAAGTTTGTAGTTACTAAACGTAAAAAGCCCCCACGATTATCCTTCATTAACCGGCTTGGAGCGAGAAAGAAACGCGTGCAGGGAAAATCGGGCATGAGGGCGGAAAAAGGCGAAACACTTTTAAAAGCTCCGGTGAAAGGGATGCAATAATTGCCGGGCTCCGGCTCCGGCTCCTGCAGCTGTCGTCCGGGTCTCCCAGCATTCATTAGGTCGGCGCGACCTACGCAGAGTGGGTGTGTGAGCGTCTCCGGCCACCTCGCCGCAGCCTCGGGTGTGACCTATTTACCTTACAGTCAAAACCCATTCATTTAAGCCCATGCTGCTTTTGGCGGCGCCCAGGGTGCACACAGTATAAATCATTTATGCAGGCATTGCGCTGGAACATAAACATCAAAGGAGCATTAGCAATGGTCTGCCCTCCAGCTCGAGACGTCCCATTCAGTTGGAGCATGGCACTATGGAATGGCATTGGAGGGGCTTAAATATAGACCTGACTTTAGCGATATTTCTTCTGTACCAGCCCAAGGTTAGTAAATAGATGTTTCTATCGCTCCAGAGGGTCAGACTAGATCTTCAGCTATGCAAGTATAAAAAAGCTATATGCGTGTGTGAGTGTGTGTGTGTGTGTGTGTGTACTACACATGCATACAGTATTAAGTGTATAGTTGCACTTCCTATCCATTTTTACAGGAGAATATGCTGCAAGCCAGTCAATATCCACAATTTACAAGTCATTTATTAGCCAGGGGAGTGCAGCATTTATCATTAGAGTGGGTGTTATGAGATTATTATTAGGTTGTAAAGTTAATAAAGAACTAAAATCAGGTTCATTCCGAGTGTCGGGCTCAGTTGCACTGATTTACACACAGCCTGGTCAGGAGCATTTGATGTGTTAGAATTGAGTTAACCTCATGGTAAATAACTCACAATAAAATAAGAGAGAGAAAGACAGAAAGAGATGTAGCCATTAGATCAAGCAAGACACACTAAGAAGTGAATTTCTCCCCGCAAGAGTGTTCGCGCTTGCTTAAGATTTAACCTGTCCGACTGTAACAGATGTATGTAAGCTGCAGGCTTTCTGCTTCAGAGGATCACAGAGAATAAGGATTGTTCCTATCAAGAAAACAGGCACAACTATATTCCCTACTATTGATCTCATTCATTGTTTTCATTCAACAACATTAGTGATGGAACCATTTGTGCATATGTGTGTATTTCATATAACTAGTACGTTTAACAAAAACATCTGACAACTTCAAAGGCAAACTGTACTGCTGGTTGAATCCTCGATAGCAACTAAAATACCAATGTTACACTACTTGTCATTTGTCACTTTGTTCTTGTTGAAATAATTTAATCTCTTTTGAAGGTATTTAAAAAACCTTGCTATCACTATGATGCCTTTAAGAAATGATAAAGACAGGGTTTGCTTGTATTTCACAAGAATCTAATCAGATTGGTGTGCACTGTGCTACAGACCAAGTAAGAGGATTACACCCAGCACTGGAAGTGCCGCAGACATAACGACATGGAAAATCCGGACTCTTATGAAATCCAATCCCATTCTTTGGAGGACCGAAATCCTCGTTCACACAGAGGCCCTTCAGAATGGGGCCATCAGAGAAATTAGACTCGTCGACGCTGCCACCCAACAACCCAACCCCCATTTTTAAATCTGTCGCCCGCTCCCATGTGATTACGGGAGATGGGAACGAACGCGTTGCCTGCAGCTCTTGCGGTTGCTGCTCGGGTCAGTGGCTGAAATCAGCGAGACGGTTATGAAGACAAGGCATGGCTGGTGGGGAGTTCGTGGGAACGCTCGAAATGCAACTCGAACAAGAGCTTGCCACTAGTGACAAGAAAGCAGTAATCAAGCAAGTGGCCAATCAGAAAACCATCGTTCCTGGTCCTCTTCGCCGTTTTTTTCAAGTGTCCCCTATGCCTCTGTTGACGTGTTGACACTCTGGTCGGCCTGACTGAAAACGAAACCTCACTTCCGAGAAACTCTGAAGGGTCTACCCAGTAGAAGTGGTTATGGATCCCCGTGGCCCCATCAGGGCAGTTACATTTAATGAGGTGCCATCCCCAGAGACACACCAACTGTCTATAAAGAGGCATACAGATTGCCCCCTTCCTGTGGTCTGCTCTTGCATGTTGGCTCTCACCACCGCACCCTCTCCTGCTGTTGCTGGTCCGGGATCCAGACAAAGTCTGGCACTCAGCAGCCGTCCCAGTCGAGAAATCAGAGGTCCAGACAGCTGGTGCACCCCGGACGTTCCAATCTATTGTCCGGAAATAGCGCCGGTGCACCTCTGAATAGCCATCCGCGAGGAAAGGGAGGGTAGGCGCAGTCCAAGCAGGATGCCGATCTGCCGCCCTGCCATCCTGCTGAGATTGGACAGTCCTGATCTTTGCTCGTACAGGGATATAAAACCCAAAAAAACAAAAAACCAGCGTCCAAGCATTTGGCCTTTCTCTTGCCCTCCCTCCCCAACTCCTCGTTCTTTTCTTTTCCCAAATCAGAGCCGTGACGTAGTTTAAGATCAGCTGAATTATGTGCAGTGCCACTTTGAAACAGCCAGTCTGTCAAAGGCACTGGAGACAGACAAAGCGAGAGAGAGAGAGAGAGGGAGAGAGAGAGAGAGAGAGAGAGAGAGAGAGAGAGAGAGAGAGAGAGAGAGAGAGAGAGAGGCGGTGCGGTACAAAGACGTTAGAAAGAGAGCACAGGACAGCATTGAAGAGTGGGGGCATGAGAAGAAACACAAAAGCATTACAATGAGAGGAAAGCGGAAATAGCTCTGAAAGCCAAGCCTCACGCCATACATGGACACAGAAGATCCAGATTCCCAGTACAGAGAGGCGCTGTAAAATACCATTGCTGCGATTTTCTTATAATGTGATTTTGATGACAGATGTCCACTGTGTGCGAGATAATGACCCAGAGAAAACAGGGGAGGCTGAGGGAGCTTTGGGGTAGCACGCGCTTTCAGACGTTGCATGTGCGTGCCCTTTAAAATAGGTCCTTCCACACCTACGGGATAAACCTGACCTCGGGAAACATGCTGAAACGTTCGTTCTAATAATCACTTGTAGTACGGGTACGGTGGAACAGAAAAGCCCTCCGATGCCACGTGCCTACGGATGCTTGTGCATGCATAGATTCTTGTGCAGCACAATATGCCTACACAGATTTCTTTCCATGCTGCAGCAGAGAAAAAAAATAGTATTATCTAGTCGAGAATGTTGAATATGTACAAACGAATTTAATGCAGGAAGCCTGGCTCTTTTTGAAGTGCAGATAAATCAATTTCAGTGCAACTCTCCAGTGGTCTAGATTGAGCAAGTTAGCCCTCAAGCAGCCTGGGTCAGCGTTATCTAGCTGAAATATGTCGCGCGCCAACAAAGGACCAACTACAGCATCTTGGTTTGACTCCTCCTGCTTGACTCTGTAGACCAGCGCTCTAATGCAGCAGGGGAAGACGTTCCACTCCGGAATAATACCGTCATCCCGGAGAAACATTCCCGCAGTTCGATAACCACAACCAGCCACAGTTACCCCACCTTTCTAGAGGTTTCCATCTGTGTTAGCCCCGTTAGCTGGATAATTCTGCCGTCACGGCTTGGATTTCACCGCCGCCTCCATTTTGCCGTGTTCCCCTCCGTCTAATTTTATTGACCGCCTCGGGCCGTGTGGAGGAGGTGCAGAGGAGCGAGCATGAGTATTTACTGAAGGCGAAAGGTGCGAGGGGAGGAGAGTAATAGCTCCGCCGCACCACCATTCATACTCCATCCCTTCGAAGGGTACCGTGGCGACGATCCACAGTGCGCGGAGATAAGGGGTGTGACTTAAGGGATTCCTCAAAGCCATGGAAAACGCACAGCCCTGCAGGTGAGGCACCATGCAGAAATGTCATAACAAAAAAAAAAAAAGAGGATACGACAGCATGAGTTTCCCTGCGTAAAGAGAACGGATGAATGAAATGCTGACCAGCTCCAGTTTATCAGGATGATGGTTTGTAATCCACAGGCTCTGGGGGAGAATGGCGAGGAGCTCTCGCCCAGCGAGGTTCACACGAGGCTGACTGCGGCACAGTCCCTTCCGATGGCCGGGAAAATTCCTCCAGCCGCAAGAAGCGATGCCGAGTCCTCGGAGTGACCGGTCAGCGATGATCGTCGTGCCTAGTCAGGTGGGCTTGTGTCCAAGTGTACTGGTAGTTTTGATCGAGACCAAAGATAAGGGGTGTCAACAAGGTGAACGCCTGTTTACCATGCCACCGCCGGGCCGTAGAAAAAAGCAAGGAAACCCACGGGGATTTTGAAGTGAGGGTATCCTCTCCCCGCAACGCCTCAGACTTCTCACCCTAAACCTTTAAAGCGATTAAAAAGCCTCCGATTCAAGTGAATAAAAACTTCACAGCTGCAGCAGAACATTTAACAATAATAAAAACGTCATCTCCTTATTTACATTTCGTTTAAAAGGCATGCCAAAAAAAAAAAAGACTTTATTAAACATTAGCAAGCAACCAGTGCCTGACAGGTGATGTCAGTGTGGCATGAGGGGTCTATGTGTATGATATCTGTCCCATAGCTTAAATGAGTCTTCCTCCTGTGGTGCCGTTTTGTCTGCTGGGCATGGAATGGAGTATGTCACTCTGTAAGAGAGAACAGTAGACATTCCCATCCAATGGCCTGTCAGTGGACCGGGACAGGAAGCGCAAGCACTTGAGCCTCTAACCCAGATTAAAAGGAGTCCCTTTTTGATGGCATACAGGGGAACAGAGATTTATCAGTGCGTTAAAGAACCTCTCAAGGCTTTCTGCCATATATCACCCACTTTCTCACAAAAGCAATTTACCCTGCTTCTCTGTCACAAATCTATCACGGCTGTGCCTTCTCTTGTTCTAACACAAAGGGAATGTCGGAGGGGGATGGTGGGGTAGGGTGGGATGGGGTAAGTAGAAACAAGCCTCATTTTCAGGTTGTACATGTCACCTCTGAGGCCTGGGAAGAACCTGCCATTACTTAATAGCCTATGAATCACGGCTGGCATTTTTTACCCTTTAAACGCCAGGCTTAACTTTTTATTCTTATTCATACACTGAGCTGACAAAAAAAAAAAAGAAAGAAAAAAAGCAAGTACTCTACTGGAGTGTGGAAGTGCATCTCCTTTACATATTTTACACATTCTTTTGAACATTGATATTATTCTAAACATGCAGCCTTTTGCAGTTGATATTCACACTTGCTGTGAGCAATAGGTTAGATGTTTTCAACAACATTTCATGTTTTTCTCATGTTTTTTTTTGTGGGGGGGTGGGGGTGTATAAAGCAAGAGGTGGAAGAACACTAGTTTTTTTTTTTTTTGAAAACTGGAACTGTCCGCCCACTACCTCTCACTGCTGCCAACCCGCTTTCAGTTCGGTTCAGAAAATGCCTGCTGCAAGTAACTGATGGTCCAAATGGACAGGATTCAGCAGTGGGGTGGAGACGGGTCTTGGGGGATCCAGGACAAACAACCAAAGCACAATCAGCACATCAGCGAAAGCGCTTCCATGCTAATATTAGCAAAATGGTCTCCAGCCACTGCAGCACATGCCAGAAAGTGGTTAAAAGTGCAGATCTTGCAGATGATTTTTTTGAAATGTGTTTGGGGGGATAAAATGAATTGAATTTTCTAGTCTCTTAATCAATAATTTATCCAACCCTGCACACAGTCACTGTCTCATTCAGCAAAATGAAATGGTAGGGCCATACATTGTGGTTTCTGGAGGTATTAAGTCCACCACACAAGAATACAAAAGCCCTAAGGGCTGTCAATCAAGTCTTTTTCCAGTGCAGTCTTTAAAGCAGCCCATTAACACAGAATACATATATCTTCTTTCCCTAAACCACCACACACCTCTTTAAAGTCAGTCTTCCAAAAAGCCCTTCCTGTGACTGGGAGCCATGTTGCGCGTATAATCTGGGGAGAGCTGGCACTCTGGCCACTGACTGACTGATGTGTGTAACCTTGCATGAAATAAGCCTGCAGTTCAGTAGCTTGCTTACGCTTCTCTCTTGCCTTCTCTCCCTCCCTCCCTCCCTCCCTCCCTCCCTCTCTCTCTCTCTCTCTCTCTCTCTCTCTCATCTCGCTCATCTCCAGCTTGCCTGCTCGACTATACATCCCAGCATGTCAAGCATACAGTATTTAACTGAGAGCTGCTATCCTGACCCCCCACAGAACTCACTGATCTCCAAGAGCTAGTGTGCCTTCTTTTTTTAAAAAGGTTAACCTGCCATGCCGTAGGAGTGAGGTGATGTGGCTGTGGAGTATTATTATTATTATTATTATTATCATTATAAGTGTCGTTTTAGCTTTTGACAAATATTTTGTGCATGTGTACCTTGCTTGTTTATATGACAAACACAGTTCAGAGATACACAAGTCTTAGCTTAAGTTACATTATTCACATTGGGGTATCTAACTCGCATGTTAGTTTATCTAAATATATTTAGTGTCAATAGCACTGAAATGCCTAACAAAAAGCTGCTTCACCACATCTAAAGTCTTCATTTGAGTCAGAAATGGAAGTGGCGTCTGCGCTTTCTCCATCAGTAACTGTGGTTGCTTCTGGAACCGACAGTGTGTGTGTGTGTGTGTGTGTGTGTGTGTGTGTGTGTGTGTGTGTGTGTGTGTATATATATATATATATATATATATATATATATATATATATATATATGTGTGTGTGTGTGTGTGTGTGTGTGTGTGTGTGTGTGTGTGTGTGTGTGTGTGTGTGTGCTTACTTGCAGAATTGAATCAGTTTGTTAGCTAGCAAATTAACTTAGGTCACTAGCTAGCTAGAACATATTGGCTCTTTGAAAGCTACTTTAGGGCTCCTTCTTTTTTTCTGAAAGAAACGGGTTAGAAGTTGCCCACCCTAGTTTTTGAAATAGTCATTTTCGTTTAATTTCAAACAAGTCAGAATTGGCGTAGACCCACCAATTAAAGCCAACAGCATAGCTAGCATTTTAAAAATAAATTGGCTGGGAAGGGTTAGTAGGAACAGCAGGCACATAAACAGAACTTACAATGAAAGGTGAAATCTCGTATTTTGTTATAGCTGTAATAAGAAAAAGTATCACCATTGGAAACCAAAGCCTTTTTTAACCCAGGCTTTTCAATGGGTCCCCATTCTGGTTAGTCAGGTCCCTGACCGCAAACATCATCTGGCCCTGGGCCCTGGAAAGCAGATACGTCCGTAATCTTTCGCTGCATATCATGCATTGCCAAAATGTGTTATATGCTTCCTTATGAAAATGTACCTTGAAAACTAAAACGAAAAGTTTAGCCTCACCAACAAATGAGTACCATCTTATTTTACACTGTGTTTAACATTGCTGCAGAAGCCTTAGTATGGTCATCTAACTCCTGAATCGCAAATCGAGTGTTCATGTCGTTTGTGGCTGTACACACCCACACCCACACACTCTCTCTCTCTCAAACACACACACACACACACACACACACACACACACACACACACACACACACACACACACACACACACACACACACACATCTCAGAAGAGAGGCAGTGAAATATGTTCCCAATTTTCGGTCCATCTGTGGCTCTAAACTTTACTGCAGTCTGACAGAAGCTGAATATTTCACGTCACTTGTCAGTTGTACCAACAACAATTTGTTACTTCGCGGTTTGACTTACTGAAAAATTCATCATTAGTGATCCATTGCACAGTATATTCATTCTTGTCTATGTTTCAGCCTGATAATGCTTAATAAATATACAAATGTGTAACGGACTATATTTTTAACGGTTTGCGTATTTTTATCGACAGAAAGGAAAAGAGATATAGAAATAGCCTACATCAAATATGTAATTCACTAATTAATCATTTCCATCAATAGACTTTCCAATGTCGATCTCACAACCTTGTTTTTCAGACCAACAAAACATGACAGAATCTGCCTAAATGCACGTGTGGTCAGTACAGAAATAAACAAAGTCTTAGAAATGCGAACAAAATGCATCCGAGAGAGACGTCGCTATTGCAGCCCATTATTCTATTTATACAACACACGATCCTCCCGCAGTACCACAAAGAACAACCTAGATGGAGCTCTCACGTTGTCTAAGTCCTTTATTTGAAGGACCCCTTTTGTGGACGAGTGCACATATGCGCGGACACACGCACGCACGCACGCACGCACGCACACAAACACCGTCTTCACCGACTGCCCGAAAGCTTCCCGGCTCGCTCCTGGCTCCCGCAAAATCGAGCCGCATTTGAATTCAAGCCAGCGTTATTTACCGCGTAATGCGCGTCAGGAAGGCAATAAGCGCCAGAGCAAACGTTCACCTTTTACTATTTCATTTCTCCTCACTTAAGCGCATAAAACTAAATTTATCATAGGGATTTATTAGACCTCGATCTCCTGAAAGCAAAATGACAGCATTACGCTTATGTATGTGCATGGTTTTGCCCGAGAGTGAAGTTAGGCCCACACTGTAACTGTTACTTATTCTGTTATACCCGTTCACCATATTATTTCCAGAATACATTTTAAAATGATTTCACTATTATTGTTGTTGTTGTTGTTGTTGTTGTTGTTGTTGTTATTAAGCTATCATACTTTTAATTTAGCAGAAATGTGCTGTGACGTCTTATGAAATATAACTCAACTCCTCATAAAATTTAGGCCATTTCATTTATTCATTCATTTATTTATTTATTTTGCATATCAAAGTGTGCAGATAGCCTAGAGGAGAAGATGAAGAGGGCATTCCATTATAGTGCTCTGTGTGCAACTGAAAAATAACTCCAACAGCTTTCGGATGTTTACCATGTATGTTGCCAATAGTCAGTGACAGGTACAAAACACTGCAGCAAACATGTTTCCATAGTGATACAGACTGTTCTAGGACTTGAAGACATGTCCTATGCATGCGGCTAATATTACTTTTCATGCTTTGCAACAGCTATGAGCACATAAGCGGTAGCCTGCAGTTACAGTCGAATATAATTCAATTTAACCGTTCGCGGTATTGCCTGATGTGACGCTTAATAAGCTTAATTATCTCTGTTACATCTTTAATTAAAAATGAATGATTTCAGCCTGGTAGAGATGGCAAACAAACGTTAAGTAAATGACATTACGTCACTTGGAGGATGAATTACCCGCCTATTACATAACTGAAATCCTAACCATCCATTTCATGTATCCTTTTGATTGCGTTTAGACAGACAGCGGGGCTCTGTGATTAATAACTTATGTCCCCGCATTTTCCCACCACCGTTTAAAGCGCATATTTCACAAATGCACCGTCAACCGAGCTACCCCCTCCCTCCAACACGGTTTACGACGGGTTTAGGACGCCGCCAACAGAACGGCCTTGGCTGTCTGAGAAGCCTGCCAGTTTCGAACACAGCGTCTTAAGCGGACGTCCGTGATATCTGCTTTATTATTACACCGATCACAGACTGGTGATGGAAGGGCGACAAGAAGCCCTTCCACTAGCCGTCTCGGCCTCTCCGCGTCTTTACGACCTGCACTTCTCGCCTGCCCAAGACGAGCGGATCGTTTCCCGTCGCGGCGCGCTCCCGCGATTCGTAGCCTTGGTGATCAGAAATAGAAGCCGTGACCTCAGGAGCTCGTGAGTTCCCCTCGTGAGGGTTAGCTAACTAGCTGAAGCGTTACGCACTGGATAGAGTTTAATTTCAAAAACGTTATTCAAGAAAACCGCAAGACTCCGTAGCAAGATCTCGCTTCTATTTTTTTCCTATTGTAAGTCACAGTAAGGCGTTTGAAACTTAAAACAGCCCTCACGTACTTGTATGTTGCATATGCAGCTGGTAACAGTAACAACATAGTACCTTATTGTTTGTGGAACTGACAATTGTGTTTGTTCAGTGTATCTACAAAGGAGCGCAGGGCAAGACTGTGGAGACATCTTGGCACAAGTAGCCCCCTCAGGTTACTCAGTACTTTCAAGCTTATAATGTGGCTGAATGACCACAGCCAAGGCCTCAGACTCCATGCCAAGTACTGCATCTGTTGAGTGAAAAGGCAAGGCACCTTTTGCACCTGCGTTCAAGCTCAAAATGCTGCCCCGACTGTCTTGGATCCCTGGAGCTGCCAAAATATGCCGAAAGGTCTTCAGATGCAATGGCTGTTAGTGATTTCAAGAGATTGGGAGAGGGAGAAGGAGCCGGGGAGCGAAGAAAGAAAGAGAGAGAGAGCGAGAGGGGGAGAGAGAGAGAGAGAGAGAGAGGATAGTAGACAGATATATAGCAAAAATAAGAATTGAGATCAACCTCTTCAGCAGTACTGCATGTATATGACAGAATAAAGGCTGCAGCTGGCGCTGCTATTGTAGTAGTCATATGCTATTACAAGAACACAATCCCTTTGCCACACAGGGTTGATGGGCCTCCTCTAATTCATTATGTCAGCCTTGCAGTATTAGCACCCACGTCACACGCGTTAGGCAGGCCGAAATCAACTCAGGCCGGTTGCCAGCCTCCATCTCGTAAAACTTTGAGAACATTTTGTCATGTGCAAGAGGCAGGCGTGCAGAAGATGCCCAGTGCCCCGCATGTCTCGATTCACTGTCTGGGCTCGTGTTAAAATGGATGCATAATGCAAAGAGACAATACAGGCAAGACATGAAATGTCAAAAATGAGCCAAGAATTCCTCAGGCAGAATGTGTTGATTTTATCAAGGCAGGTTTATTAGGCATGTTATTACACCAATTAGGAAAAACCTAACTCACAGATGGCTATTATTTTATTTTTACCCAGAATTTATTAGAGTACTGTATAAATATCTCTGAATATCTTTGTGCATCGATAGGTGTGGGTTTCTTCAGTGTGTCAATATATTAGCCGATCGCAAAATAATGGAAACACTTGCTGAAAAAAGAGTTTACAACAAGTGACCTATTCTCTAGTGAACCTGAGGCTTCTACTTCCGAAATAACATAATATTTCCACTTCTAAAGCATTTTGAGATATCAAACACATCCTGAAAGAGGACAAATGCTCAAATTACAGCTGTGCCTGTCACATAAACAGCAAAAAACTGTCAAAGATCTTGACACCATGTTACAAATGAGGCAGGCATTGCTCGAGTGTCACTGGATTAAAGCTGAAGCTCACTGACAGATACAGATGGACACCCAAATGCATTGCACAATATTTTATGTAAATATAACAGTGGAAGATCATAAGATGTCAGTTCTGGCCATATGAAGAGAGACAAAGCAACTTCAAAAACTTTTCATCACCAAAGCAAAGGAAACAAGCTAATATATATATATATATATATATATATATATATATAGTACAAATACAAATATATATATATATATATATATATATATATATATATATATATATATATATTTGTATTTGTATTTGTACTATATATATACATATATATATATATATATATATATATATATATATACATATATATTTGTACTATATATATATATATATATATAGTACAAATACAAATATATATATATATATATACATATATATATATATATATATATATATATATATATATATATATATATATATATATATATATATATATATATATATATATATATGTGTGTAACACATCTGGGATTGTCTTTTACAATAATACTGAATAGGGTATAAAACCTGCCCATTATGCCCACAGAACCTCATCTTAAAGCCACAGTGACAGTGAACCCTGGGCATCATTAGATTCATGGGGCTTATATTATCTGTACAGCTGATGTTTGGAAATTACTTATAACCAAAGCCAGTATTTAAAAGGCACTCATATACAACAGGACACAAAGGACTCAAATATATTTGGAGAAGAACAAAAAAACTCCGTGTATGCCTATGTATTACTTGCTGTTTTGCCTAAAAAAACACAGATATGCATATGTAATTTGATTTGTGGGGAAAGATATGAAATGTTACATGTTAGTAGCCACAACTAAGAGGTATCTTTTGGGGGATGGGATAAGGTGTAAATTCAATTCCATTCAGTTTGATTTTCACAATAGACATCGTCACAAAGGAGCTTTGTGACAGAAATCTGGTTCTGGCTCTCTAATGAGCATGCCGAGACGATATGAAGAAGGCACCAGACGCTGTGCAGAAGCCAAGGCTAGAAAGGGGAACACATCCTCCGGGCAACATCGAACAGTGGAGCTCTTATGGCTAATAGAATTCTCTCAGCGATTTTTTATTTGGCTGCTTATTAATCTAGAGCTCATACTCTGCCGGGCTTGTATTCTGTCCTTTCGTTCATATCAGTCTTTTGTGAGGGAATGAAAAAGGAAGATGATTGTATGTAGATTATGAAAAAAAAAAAGTGCTCTCATTACGGATGTTCCTTCAGAGTGTCCTCTAGCTTTGTTTACGCGGGCCCTTGCTTCTGCCGAAAGCGCTCCCGTATCAAGCACGCCTGTCTGTGGGAAGTTGGGTGTTCAACAAGAAACCAAACCACATCAGCCTAGCGATCATTTGAAATCCCAGGAGTCAAAAACCACTGGTTTTCTGGGCTTTGCAGTAGTGCAACAGTAACTTCAGTCGGATTCTGCATTAGCTTTAAGTGGATCAGATCCACAGTAGCTCATATAAGTCTGTAGGCTACCAATAAGGTATGAGTGAGGTAGTGTTGGCAGCTAAATCATGTAGCTAGTGAAATAATACTAAAAAATGGTCAATACTCGCATCCCCTCATCGTATACAATTCACAGCTTGCGTTAGCTCTTCTAGCTTTTTCTTACCAATTGGTATCCAAGCACAGGACTGCTGTTGGCTATTTTTGGGTGCCCTATCACTCTCAAGTTGGCCACGGCAGTGATGTATGTGAAAACTCCGACGGCACTGCTGTACCTGATAAGGTCGTGCCAGCGCAAGTTACCCATTGCTGTGGCACTATCATGTCAGTGTCATCCCTGTGTCAAATATGTTGCATCACCCGAATGACATATGGTCAGCGATGGCCCTCTGGTTGTCTTCCATCATTTATAATTGTGCATAGCACAACCACACTGTTAGCTTTTCTAGTAGGAAACACCACTCCGCCTCTGCCTTTTTTCGGCTGTGCATGAAAAGACCAATCGCAAACCATGCTTTTTATCCATCTTTTTGCTGACTTACACAGATAGTTGAGATATATTGCAGTGATTTCTAGTTATTCCAAAAGTCAAATATGATATTACGATGCAGTTATTAAATGCCAGAAGATGTCAATCAGAACATGCTCATGAGACTACTCTAAGAGTTTCCTGTTTTCTAAAAGGAGATGCTTGGGCTTTTGAAGGCTTAGGCATTATGTCCACCCCAGTTAACGTATCTAAGAACAGTGAGAAGTTGAAGAGGGGTTTCTCAGTGTTAAAGCTATAGGTTGGTTGAAAAATAGGAACCTATTCCTTAACGTCACTTGCAAAATCATTTTTGGTCAGACAGTTAAAATAACATTAAATAACATAAAAAATTAGCAATGTAAATTAGCTGGCTCGTTTAGCCAACAAATAGCGCTAATTAGTTCACTGGGTCGGTGGTTAACATGGCTCATGGGTGACTTGAAATTATGCTTAGAAAGATTTTTTACACCATAGTGTATTGCAAATTAAACTTTTATTCACACCTCATTCTATTTTTCTGTCAATCTTGTCGAGATCAAATCTGTGGTTTTATATTTTAGTTTTATGTTCCCTGTTGTTCTATGTTTTCATATGCACTTGAGAAACATTCGGAAATCCACTGAATGAGTTTCCTCCTTTCTCATCCAGAGAGTCATTACACTGGTACAAATGCCTGCTTCTGCTCCTTGTTCAACAACATTTTGGCCCATGGATTGTGCATAATTTGACAGCTAAAAGTGCAACATGTGTAAGCTCCCAGGAGCCAAATAAGCAAACTGTAGAGCATGTAATTGCATTTTAATTGATCAGTATCGGGAAAGCCAGCTACCAAACAAGGGCATCTTGCCTGATTTTTAAATGTCATGCATTTTAATGGACTCCTCAGAATCAGCTCCATATCCATATCAAAAGACAGAGGGGAAGAGAGGAGCAGAGAGCGAGAGAATGGTTTTATTTTTGTGCTGACATTAAGCGCTACTTTATTCATGCCACGTATCAGATCTTTTCTTTCTTGCGCTGTTTCGAAGGACACGAGCCGACAAACAGGACAGCGAATTGAGACGCCTTTTATCCGTGCCAAAATTGTACGGAAATGTCACCTGTTGCCGAGTCATCGTCAGTACATCAGCACATCAGCTAGTTCTAGACCGTATGCAATAAATACAGGCTGAGCGAGGGAGGGGGATAATTCTCCACACTACCTACGTGGTATTGGTACTATACAAAGCAGATTCACAGAAGCTTTCGGCTTCCCAAAATCGCGCATTCTTTTAGGTGTAGCTCGTCTCGTTCCGACTGACCCTCAGTAATGGTAAATAATGGCCAGGAAAGAAACGAGGGCTCGCGTCATTTTCACATCTCCTCGCGCCTTACAGCCACCCGGTCGCCGACGCGTATTTGCGTAGTTACGCGTATTCGTCATTTACTTCCGTTCGGTGCGGTTACGTCGGATGAGCGCGGGTATCCCCAGACAGACGCAAAGTGAGTCAAGGCCTCCGCGAACCAGTGTCCTCCAGTGAAGGGCCACGATGCTCCCGTGTTATTAAAATTCTATCAGCCTGGGCTCCAGACCCACAGCAAACACCCATGCCCACACACCTAACCCAAGATAGGCTATGAAATATTCACTCCAGCCTTTCAGAGTCTTATGATATGCAAATGAAGCTTAAGGAGGAACTCACTTTTGATACCTGCAAGTTTCACGACCAACTTTCACAAGGCTTACACGAGACATCCTAAAAATCCAGAGCAAAATATTATGTAGGATGTGTATGATGTGCTCCAATGGGTTTGAACCTGCAAGGCCACCTACATGTTGGATTAAAAACACTGGTTGCATTGTATATAATGGACATGGGTCAAAAGCTCAATGGAAGGTATTAGTTTATGCGTTGGGCTGAGAGACCATGGCCACGTCATCTTCACCTTTTGGGGCGCAGAGAACATCCGATGGGTCAGGCAGACAAGCAGAGCAGGGTTCACAGCTCATCACCGCGCCCCAGGCCTTTACATGGGTCGCCATACTCCAAACTCCCCATGACCAAACACATTGCATGCACGCGCACACACCCACACACACGCCTGGATAATAGCCGAGGACTAGCAAACAGGCAAAATGGATATGGCAGGCCCCTAACGCAAACAGACAGAAGGTTGGTTTAAAAAAAGACATTTGGGGGGGAGAAAACCTTATATGTCTGCTGGTGTTTTGCCAGCATCTCCTGCTGGATCCGGCCTAGTTGGTCTAGTAGTGCGAGTTTGTTTAAATGAAGCATGAAATGACTTATCAGCGATGGGCTGCTGTTTGGAGCAGGCACCAGGCTGCCGTGAGTGGAGCGCATTGGAAATTAATCGCTTCTTAATGCGCAAGTTGCGGGCGCACCGCCGCCGCAAAGCCGGCCGTCATTATTAGGCGCAATTAGCCGTCTGACGTTCCTCTGCCGCTCGCCGTTCGCCAGGGGGCAACACATGGAACTGATTATTACAGCTTGTGTTTACACCCCAGCATTCCGAAACGTGGACGACCGGCCATAGTAGACCCCTTTCCTACAAAATATCCTATCCAGTGAAAATCATGCATTCGCACCTTTGATAGATGAGAAAATTGTAGCCCTAAGAGGCAATACTGGGGCATGGCATACAAAGCACTCTGCAACGCAATATCTCATATTTTTTTCCCTATTTGGAGTGACATATAAGGGATGGAGGGTACGTTTTAAAAGGCCTTCTCCAGAGTAATGTCCGCCGGTGTGACATTAAGAAAGATTGAGGTGTTTTATCGTCCTGCGCGATGGACTCCATCCCTTTCCAGCGTCTCCGGCAGTGGGTGCGCGTATCTCGAGCGGTGGGAGGGGGTAGAGAGAGGCTGTGTGCTGTTAGGCTCGGCCGCTCCTTGTGCAGTAACTGCCCATGAATAGCCCTGCCTGACCTATTGTAAGCAGGACCACGTTACTGTCAGAGGCCTCCCAGGCAGAGTGCAGAATGCGGTGTGCTTAAAAAAAGAGCTATCCACATGTCAGGTGTGTTTTTGGGGGTTTTTTACCAAGAAATGTCAAAGACAATGGCAGTATTGCGGCTGCATGTGGCCTTGTGGGCAGGGGAGAGGAGGGGGAGGGGGTAAATCAGAAATACAGAAAACAGAACAAACAGGAGGGAAGCCCCGGCTTAAAGCAAGTGTCAAAAGGCCGCCGACAGAAAGGCGCCGAGGCTAATTGCTTCCTCCATCTCTGACATCTTGGTCTGAAGGCTTTACCTAAGACAAGGTGGTCCCAAGCCTGAAGATTGATCACCCACGCTCACCTGCTCACAAATCACCAGATCTTCCTTCGGTGCTGCCATTTGCTTCAGTGGCAGAAAAGAGCAGCGCGTGGTACACATAGCAAACCTACGTAGCTCTTTACCCGCAATCAGAACTGAGCCCTTACTCTCCATTTGCACGAGTGGCAGAGAGGAATCTCTAACTGATATGCACACTGTAAATAAGGAGGCTGCAGTAGGACAAAAAGCACCATCCTTTCAACGGGTTGGCTCGGTTTCTTGGAGAGGAGCCGGATTAATGAGCTTCTCTATGCAAAGTGTACCCATATGCATATACTTTTCACACTAATCAGCAAAGTGTAAAAATGCTCTCTCCTTGAGAGATCGCCTCTCCTAATCTAATTAAAATGTATTAAAGTATGCAAAAGTTCAAGGACATGAAACGAGTGCATTTTGCATCCCTCTAGTTTTGGAGTTTTGCATTTCCGAAAGAACCAAAATGTCCTTACCAATATAAAAGATAAACTATTTTTAGTTATCCTTCTATCCAAAATTGCTACAAAAGATGATAGATTTCCAGTCTGGATAATTGGTTGAACAGATGGATGGATGGACAGATGAACAAAGAGTAGACAATTGAAAGATTGGCATTATTGCTTTCAATGTATGGGTAAGCCTGACAGAGTGAGTGATTTCATCATTTAATGAAATATCCTAAAAAAAGAAAATGGTTTGCATGATGTTACAGAACTAATTAATTTTTAATATTTAAGCAAGTCACACATACTTGGCAACCCTGATACCTCAGAAATATTTATGCTTTGTAGTGACTTTTTCCATATTGAAATCAGTATCGACTCATCAAAGAGAACTTTAAACCCCAGAGGTACAGCCAATGAAGGTGATGGAAGTCTGGGTTAAAGTACACAAAAAGAATATCGGGTCTGTTTAAAAATACTCAGACAGATGATGTGTTTACGATAAGAGATACATGGCATATAGGTCTTAAAGTAACATTATAAGTCAGCTATTCCTAGTTAGCAAACATCAATCTTAATTCTTTTCTGAAATAACTGACTGCTTTTTGAGTTTCCTTCCTGTATGAAAAAATGCGCTTGTGTTGGCTTGCTGTCCAACTCTGACCACAAAAGGCTTTTTTTTTTGCTGACTTCACAAAGTATACAGACAATATTAGGTAGCCTAGAGATTAGGCAAACCATTTGTATGGATTCAGCTGGGAGTGTACATGTTGGTTTAAGCAGTTTATTTTTTGGAAAGAAAGCCTTCAAATATGTAGAAGACAGTAAAAACACCACCACTCCTAATGTTCTTGTTACTCCTTTGGTCAGGTACCTCCTTCAAAAGGTTCACATCCATTGAAAAATGTCATTGAATAAACACATTGACTTCTCTTAGCAGTGATCTACTAACATTGATCCGTCTTATTTAATCCAAAGCATGGAGATGCTATGTCATGTAAAAAGCTAGTAATGAATGAAACGATCGATCCTACGATATTGATTTGGATTGATTTCAGCTGTGTTAACTAGCCCCATTTGCTAGTATTTACCATTAACCAGGACAGCGGTTTTTGTGACTTATTCCTTGAAGCATTCTCCTTCATGCACCCACTCCCATGCGGAGTCTTTTGTCAATCCTGTCTCTCTGTTCGTATGTCCACTTTACCCCTTTCTCTAGGGTCTCGCCAGATCCTTTCACACTGCCTGGCCATAGTTAAGTCCTTCTTTAATATCATCTCCACCTCGACGGGTTCAGTGTCTGAGTTCAGATGCCACAGGCAGATTAAAACACCAATCATCTTGTACTTGGAGCTGTTTCTTACTGCGTACCATTATGACTCTGACTTCGTTTCTCTTTTGCTCTGTGTAAGTATAGCATCCAAGTCTAAAATACATGCAACATAGGTGCGCGCAGTTGCCCTGGCACCTACGACATACATAAGTGTAGCTCACGTGTCAAGTTGGTCACGTGTCAAGTTCTGGAACCCTCTTCACCTATAGAAATGTCTTTTTGTTTGTGCTGGGGTACTTAGCGGAACGAGGAGAACAGACTGCAAATCTGTTCAAAGCAGCACCGCAAGTGTTCTGGCTCATCGCTAAAGTTAAACACCTCTCTCCTTGACAAATAGGCTAAAGTACAACTGGCTAGTCTCTATGATTTCAAAATGGGACTCTAACGTAACAATTCACCCCTTCCCCCATCGTGACCGCCACCACCGAACCTCAGTTGCCTTCACACATCTAAAAAGAGACACGTTGCGTTTGAGAAACCGCACTAATTATTGCAGTTCCCGTCTGCGCTCCTTCGTTGCGTGAGCCCAGGGGACAGAGCGAATCCTGCGCTGCTTGCCAGAAGTCATGTTTAGCCATGCATTTCCCAAGATGAAATCCGAGCACAGCCATCGATTCTTTTGGAAAATGCAGTGCACACAATGTCCGTTCCCACGTTTACAAGGAGCCTTTCAGAATGGTCAGCAGTAGACAGCATATAATCCTTATATGGATACTGACCTTTCTAAAGCTAGTCCAAGAGAGGCCAAGAAGTAAGCAACGAGGCTGAAGCGAAAACTCATTCTTACTCCAAATCATAGAAAATGACTTCTGGTAATTATATCTGCCACTGTGAACTAGTAAATTATGCCACTGAAAGACTGGCAGTAACATTGCCAGAAAAAATCTAAAACATCAAGTGCCTGGCTATTAGCAAAATTTACCAAAGACTTAATGTAGTGAGAAGTGAGCTCACCGTAGCGACGGTGCTACCACCCCGCTCCGCCGCTAGTTATGGAAGTTGGCAGGGGGCCTATTTTAAGTAAGTAGGTCAAACAGGATGTGGGTGCGATTCCCACAGCTGACTAGTCTTGTAATTCAGTCACATCTAAACACTTCAACACTTTTTAAGTAGGTCTCCAGATAGTCGCAATCCACTAAATGCTATTAGGCAAATTCATCTTACTGTTCTTACAGTCGAGGGTATGGCAGGAAATGATGCAACCCAAGCCTTGAGCATAATGCATCACCTTCACTTCATCCAGTTACAGAATGAAAGGCAAAAGCATGTTATACACTTGAATTAATACTTTGCTCAGGAAAGGAATACATAAACACTCAACTTTCTTTTCCAGGACTGATATTTAAAGGATAAACAACATTAAGTGATCATGATAAATCTGTTGTGATCATAAAATGGCAGAAACCTTGTGACATTTGCCGCATAACTGTTGTTCTTTTTTATTTGCTTTATAAATGTACTTGAAGCTTGAGTCTTATTAGTTTTGAAAAAGTGCCACAAAACAGAACGGTGCGAGACTCAACATGACATATATGGCCCTAGTGATCTGATTCAAAGTTAAACCTGAAGTCAAACTACAACTGACAGTCTGAGATATAATATTTTGAATATCGGATAGGATGCTTTGGCTAGAAATCTTTCCTCCCCTTATAAAAGTCCATAAAAGACAGAAAACGTAAAACAGGCCTACTTAATGAGCACAGACACACTGGCAAATCAAGTTAATGCAAAATGTAACATTTCGTCTTGGCATGATCTGCATTTGGGATGCTTCACTGTATCCAAGTGCGAGGGAAAAAAGACCCTTCACTATAGATCTTATCAATAATGCATCCTCTGTGTTGCTCCACTTTTTTCTTCCCAGTGAATTGCTTCTTCGCTCATTTCCCAGCATGCTCAGTGAGACGCCCCTGGCACGCCGTCCCAATCAGTGTCAACCTCAAAACCCACACAGGCCAATCAGCCACTGCCATGGTCCTGGTCCCCTCCTTTAACACACCCCCGAAGCTTTAACACACACTCCACGCTCCTCTCATCTGACACATGTGAGAGTCTGTGCATAAAGAAGCTTCCACTGGGAACCCAGCTGAAGACAAATCAATTGGTGTGCACGTCCACCCCCCCCCCCCCCCCCCTTTGCTCTTTCTCGTCTAAGCTTCTGTTCTCCATCCTTGCTTCCTTTTACAAAGTCATCATTGCCTGGCTCCCATCTCATCCATCTCCAGGCTGGTTTGGTGAATCAATGGATTAATAATGCACCTAAAAATTGCAACACAGGGGACTATGGATCAAACCACAAACTGTCATGCCTTAATCTTTGAAATTAAAGTTGAGTGGCGAGAGAGAAAGAGAGCGAGAGGGAAAAAAAAGAGAAACAAGGGAGAATCATAGCAAAGTCCATTTCACTCCATTACCTTTCTTGGAGGACCCCACTTTATTTTCCTCTGAAATGTCCATAATTTAATTTATTTGAGCTTATTTAGTTGTGAGGCTCACTATGAAATATTAGTGACTTTCCATTCAGTTTTAATTAGACATTTGGAAGGCTTCTATCTACAGAACAGTGTAGTCATGTGTTCGTGCACACACACACGCTTTCCGCATTGACCACTACCGAGGATATTTTTACACCACTTTAGAGAGAGTATAGGCAAAATGTTTTTGCTTGACCTTTCATCTACCCATCTAGTTTTGAAGAGTCTAAAAACCACACAGACGTAAGAATGAAAATGAAATGGATATTTATCGCATACACAGGTACAGAAGAGCATAACATGCAAGGTAAATTCATATTAAAATCAAAGGCATTTTTCCCTGGTACATTTTAGTGTTACTAAGCAACCGGCTTCGAGAATGTGCATTCTGATCGCTGCATGCACGATGAGAGACTGCAGGAAAGCGAATCCTTGTCAGCTGAAGGTGTGATGGCCTCTTTCTCATGGCAGGGGGTTAGATCGGGCACTTTCACACAAAAAAAGGAGAGAGAGGGCTGTTGAAGTTTGAGGGGGTTTGCTGCTGCTCTGTTCGACGGGGCCCATTCGACTGAGAGGGGCCAGCCTAGGAGAGGACGGGATAGTGTGACTTGAATGGAGAGTAGCTGGACTGGTCCACAGGCACCCGAGAGAGGAAGGACGGGGAGACGGACGTCCAGTGTATGCGAGAAGAAATGAGATTAGCTGCGTCTGTCTCCGCTTCTCTCGTAAAGCGCGTAAAGGGATTTAAAATGCCACTGACATGGGAAGACAAAGAGATGGCGAAGAGAAAATGACTGGTTTACCACACCTGGGAAAATTCACGGCTCCACCGCTTTATGCATCCGTGAAAGGGAAGTGCAAAGAAAGGTACGGGGAGTTCGTTACGGACAGGCTACCGCACGAAGGTTGTACGTACAACACCACGGGCCTTCGCGCTTCGAACGTAATCGACAGAATTCGCCGAAACTGGCTGTGCGTTTCCGCTGCCGGACAGCAGTCGAGTTCGAGACACTCGAGGAGTAAATGTTACTGAGACTGTCGACAAGTCCAGGATGACTCACGCTCCCCTGCGTTTCCTTTATTAACTGCCACCAAATAAGCCGCACAAGTAAAAAAAAAAAAAAAACTAACTAAATAAACCAGACCATAATAAATAAAACAATAAACAAATAATTTAATGAGTGAATAAACTGTCATATTCCCAGACCAGAAAAACAAAAAACCCTGTTCATGTGGAAGCCCAATTTCTATTTACATGTATAACGAGAACTGAGGTAAGGGCGGACGCAAGTATTGTAGCACAGCGTCTTTATCGAGGGTAATATATGAACCATGGTACATGTAGCTCAAAATGAGTAACCAGATACATATGTAAACTCATAGTAACCGAGAAACAGCTAAAGATCGGTCCAGAAGCTCATCTAAGAACATCTAAGATCGGTCTAGGTGGGAAACATTGGGGTTCCTCCACGTGTTGAATTAAACAACAAAAAATAGAAAGTGAGCCTCGTAGAGCATTTTTCCGTTTGTACACTTAGATGTACATGTGTTTTGTGGGCGTAGCTTAATTGGTAGCGACAACACAGCCGTGTCGGGTTAAGTTATTTCGAGGTGTATTTGCTACTGGAGGTATTTTAATGGTTTGATTGGCTTTCATACACGAGTGGTCGCCATCCAGTCTATCGCGATCGACAGGTAGATCCAATCAGCCGGAGCTGTAAATCAGCCATATGAGGTTGCAGACCACTGTCATACACTAACAGACCAATTTGACGTATGACGTCGTCGTTTGACGTATGAAGTGCACGCCTTGTGATGGCAGAAAAACAGCAGAATCCAATGGCACAAGACAATTTTTGCCACTGTTTCATGGATCTCGCCTATTTAGCTCAGCGTCTTTCTGCTGTTTTTCTGCCCCCAGAATGGGTGCACATCTGCAAGAAATGTCACCACAAGGTAATCATTTTCGGCGTCACCTCATCTGATCAAGTAGCCCACTTAACATTGAATTGTCCTGGATCCTCAGCGTTTAACACAGACCTTGTTCATCCGGGCGCCATCCTAGCAGGCATAACTCTTTGTTCATTCTCTCCTTTTTCAGATGTAGACAAATTGCACAAAGACTCTTACTGGCGTTAACCCTCTAGTAATATTGATTTGCCTGACCTGGAGATGGAACCCGTCTTCTGCGTGCAGGTTACTTTTCTTAACCCAAAAAATTACTTAATATGACACACACACAAACACACATGACAGGCAGACTGTTTGTTTTCCTTTGTAGTGGAAATGACAGCACTGACTATTTCCACCAGCACTCCACACCATACCTACACCACCATATTGTGTGTATGTGTCTGAGTGAGTGAGTCCGTATGTGCGTTCTGTGCCCTAACGTGTCTAGTTCATTTCAGTTCAGGCAGTGGAGGAAGACACAAGACAATGCCACCCACACTCCTCTGCTTCTTGACAGCTCTCTGCATGACCGATAACAGAGACGTGAAGCGCAGCTGAATGGTTCAGCCCCGGTGTGCAGCGGCTCCACCTCGTCCAAAATGTGATTCATGTCGCTCCCACTCCTCTCCACCCACACCCCCACCCCTCTCCACCCACACCCACACCCCTCTCCTCCCACACCCCCACCCTGGCTAAGGACACTAAACGAACCTCACCCAGTCGGATCCTGTGCACTTGATTGTGCTGGGTGAGCACCTCTTTTATAGCCACTTGCTTTGCCCTGACATGACAGCCCGTCATCCCAAGTCCACAGATCGTCTCCATCTCCACCCCGTCGCCCGCTCAACCCCCTCACCCACCCCCAACCTATTAATCTAAATTAGCACTCTGACAAAGTGTCAAAACACTGTGTATGAAAAAATTATGTATGCTCCTGAGAAAGCCATCCATTACCGTACATCACGCAACAAAGACAGAAGATAAAAGATGAAAGAGAAGATTAAAGAAAAAAGCACCTTCATAATGATAAAAAAAGAGCTCCAAACATCAAATCATTTTCAAACTGTGGTAAATTAATTCTCGGGCTCTTAAAATGTGAAGAAACTTGTGAAGTCTGATGTTCCACTGCTCCAACCAAATGACTGCTGGAGTTGTATCAAAGTATTTACTAAGAATGTTTTGAGATAGTACCAATACTCAGATTTTTCATAGTCATTTAAAAACAACATTGATGCCAATACAAATTGATTTCTTAGCCTATATTCAGGCTCAGTTATCAGATTGATAGATGAAATCAAACATATTTATGTTCCATTTGTAAGACAATTAGTACAAGCTTAATATGACAATAAATCATATGTAACTCAATTGGTCAACACCATCTGAATATTTCATTAGAGCAGCAGTACGATGGCTTTATGCAATTATCATTTAATACTGTTACCAGCACTATCAAAACATCCTAATAAAACAAGTAGTTTGCTTTTTACATCAGTCTCTAGTACACATTGATTTTGTCTCTGCCAGACAAACCTCCCCACTGAAATCAAAACTTTGCTTGCAGTCACAGCATGTCTCGAGAAATAATCATGATCAATACAAAGATCTAAAGCACCCCAAAAAACCCAAACTATACTGTCCAGTTGAATTTGGTCAGCTTCCTTGAACTCAGTACAGAGCGAGATGGAGGTGTGTGAGGGACTCTTGCTGGGCTCACTGCTCCAGCTTTTCCAATTCTTCCATTTCCCAGAGTCGCACTGATTAAGGGCCAGAGAAACATCCCTGCAAGTACTGCCAGGCACTTTATAAACATGGCAAAAAAAACACACAAGAGGGGATTATTCCATTTCCAGCCGACTGTCCCCTCGAAAGGACTGAGGGGGGCGTCGTGTCAGGGAGAAAACTGTCAGCTGGCAGAGGTGGCCAGCAATGAAAAAAAAAGCAATGGGGCTAATATAATTAGGTGGCTATTCCCTGCTACTGCAAACACATCATGCTCCCTTTGCTTAAAATACTGGCTTTTACATTTTAAAAACTTCAATGGATTGGTCATAGTCTGAGGATGATATGCAACTCTGCAGTGAAAAGGAGGCAATTCTTTACCACACAGTAGAAAAAAGTTGTTATTGTCACTCCGTATTCAGCATGTAGTATCAATGACAGTGCCAGTATCCATGCCTATCAACCAATCAGAAGTCAAGAAATAGCTGGCACATTCTTAGTTCCTAGCACCGTAAACAGCAGTGGTAATAGATGTGGCAGGCCCTAGTAATGGAAACATCCAATGAAAGGAATATAAGAAATTGAAAAAATACCATGGTGAGATTTTTTAAAAATTATTTATAGACATAGAATGGCCACATTATTAGAGGCACATCTAGTAGTGCGTTGTACCTCTGGCCTTCAGAACCGCCGCAATTCTTTGTGGCATAGATTCCACTAGGTGTTGAAATCTTTCTGCAGGTACCTTGACCAGTGTGAGCAGGATCGCTTTTTGCAGTTGCTACAAGTTAGATGGACGTACTGACGTGCTCTGAACAGCCCGTTCTACCTTGACCCGGATATGTTCTGTAGGATTAGGATCAGGGGACTGTGAAGGCCATGGAGGCGAGCAAAACTCACAAGAGTATGCTCCTGGAACCAGTCCAGGACTAAACGACCATTGTGGCATGGTGCGTTGTCCTGCTGAAAGTGCCACAGCTGCCGCGAAGGGATGAACTTGGTTGGCCACAACGCTTGGTTAAGCCCTGTGGTCCAAACGCCCATGCACAGGTATCAGAGTACCCAGGGTGTGCCGAGAAAACATTCCACATTCCTCTTAATCACACAGTTCTTGGTATAATGTCAACATTGTTGTGTGAGAAAACCACACAAGGTTAGTTGATTTTGGAAAGCTGGTCCCAGCTAGGCTAGCACTGATAACCATGCCTCGTTCAAAGTGATTCAGAGAGCTTAATTTTTCCATTCTAATATGGAATTACACTCATACTGGTCCACAGAAAACATTCTCTCCCATGATTTTATGCTGTTCGGGGCAACACGTGTAATTTCCATTCAGGAGAGCTCCAATTGTGAAAAAGCAGGTTTCTCTAATGGAAAAAAACAGTTGAAAACAATAATTACAATAACATGCACCTCTACAAAGGAAAATATCAAAAAGAAACCCTGCTGATATAAAAAAGTGATGTGTTCTAACAACAAGTGTTATCTGGTCCAAAACGAAACGCAGCAAAGTAGCTAAGTTGACAAACAGAAAGCTTGGTGGTACGTATTCACTGACATTTCACAAATTCCTGAGTCAATCAGGAAGTGGGTGCATGATGATGGGCTCCAAAAAGCCGGGATGACTTCACCGAGTTCCTGAGTGGGCACGCTAATTTTAGCGTGCGACTAGAAAGGGCCGACGCGGCTGGTACAGTGCTAGCTCAACATGGACTCGGGTGGCGTAACAAATAAAGTCCATAGAGCTGTGACTGCAGGACTGTATAAGCCCAGCTGACAAAGAACAACTGATAAAACAATGCCCATGGTACCTTCTTACTGCATCAGTGCATAATACCTCTGCAGGAATGGACCAGTTCAGTGTCCGTGACATATAGTGGGCAGTGTTATGTGATATGAGGGGACATCTAATTTTGTCTTTAAATTCACTTTCATGACCTGTGAATGTAAATTGGCGTTACACCATCAGTGCTTTTAATTGCTTGTGAGGTAAAACAAACACACTCTCCAGAGGATTCTTAACAGACATGGATTGTCTTCATCAAACAAAAGGACAGATGCCGAGAGATCATCAAATGATATTTGCACAGTGATTTTTCTGTCAATCAGTACTAGGGGCACTAAATAAAAGACGGGTCCATTTTAAGGCTGCATCTCCCTCCATCTGATCGTAAGCCCTCAAATTCATATGAGTACTAACACACTATAATAACCAGATTTGGTAGTATAGGTTTACCTGATTGTTATGGCAAATCTTGCCTAGGGAATAAAATATGGATTATTTGACATATTAACATCACGCACCCTGAATTCTTGTCAAAAGCTGTAAATCATAAAATAATGTGACAGAGAAACAGAAACACAATAATGGCCAATTAATGCCTATATCACACACCACAAAAATTTAAAAAATCTTCCTTATTATATTTGATGGTATTTTATAATCAGTGTAGAATAGGCATGCCACTGCCTTGTCACATTAATTAAAATGACACAGTAAATTAGGTTACTTTACAGGTCTACAAACCTCTATATCTGAAACGTTTGCATTCACAAAGGTGTCTAGTGTAGTGATTGAGTGGAAATAAACCCACTCTTTCCTCCAGACACAGGGCTTGTTTTAATTTTAGAGATACTAGGCATAATACCATATACTGGCTCTAGTGAAAAGCAACCATGTATGTTTGGAACCTCCATATTTTAGGGTGTATTTTGAATTTTTTAAAAAAGAGGATGCAGTGGATGGGAGGGTGGCACTGTGCAGACTTTAGAAAGCCAATATCAACCAAATCAAAACCAAATACAGTTTTTTTTTCCATATTTTTAGGACCCAAAACATGGCTGATGTCCTTGAAAAAGAGGAATGCATGATCACCCTACCATATTGATGTATGTCGTTTGAGTCATCTTTACATTTCACAAGCTCCAACCATTTGTGTCTTTCGTCTGACGATGTAATGGTATGCATTCGTCGCTGTGGTGCATGCGTGCTGAACACTGCACCTTGCACAAATGGTAAACACAGCGCGGGCAAAACATGCGACAATGCACAATTACGCACGGAACGGTGCGCCCCTCTGCATGACACAGGGGCCTCGTCTCTCCGTGGACATTCGTCTTTAATGGACACGCAAGGCCTAAATTGGAGCACAGTGCCATTACATACGGGTCCTATTATGTTCCAGCGGTGTGTCATGCCAACATTAATCTAGAGGTTCATTCCCACATAAACACAGGCCTCTGTTTTTAACTGCCATTGACCGTTATGTTTAAGAAAACATGGCCTGGATCTTTTGCTGGGCTCTGTAGAACTGGGTTATGTTTACATATTCATAGGTATGTATTTATATAAATGATTCATGACCTGACAAAGCACACTTTATGTAAATGGATCACCGCTTTTGTCAAGGGTTCGTCCTGCAGCACTAAACGGAAAACTATCTGCGCTACTTAAACAGAAGCGGCACCATTGGCCTGATCTATAACCTAAAAAGATTCAACTACGTTTTTTTTTTTTTTGTGACAAGTATAAAGCACCTCGGTCAGAATTAACAGTCTTGTCACTACTTCCCATTAACAGTCGCTTCAATGGTATGCTCATAAAGGTGAAAAGAATGACACACTATCTAAATACTGTGTATAATAAGCATTTCAGAGCATTTAAGATGTGCACGCAGCTAGTCTTTCCAAACGGTCTCAGCCTGAATGGTGACTAACTACGTCAAGGCTGACGATGGATGTGCAAGTCTTTTTCTCCCGTCAGATCATTTACAATGTCGAAACTAGGTCAAGAAATATCTACTTTTTCTTCGTCATTGCAAGTACGTACACATTCAGCGTTGCGGACTATGACACTGGGGTTACGCGGTAAATTGAGGAAATTAGATAAGCAATGTCCTAACCGGACCTTGAATTCATTGTATCTGGCAGCCACCCTATCCGGGACTCGGACCCAGGTCTGACGGGAGGTAAACGTGACCTCTCTGGCACAGAGCACCCGTTTAACCTTCCTGAGCGACGGTCTCTGTCATGCCATCCTCCCCTTCGGAGGAGCGACGGCCTCTGTCACAACACTGTTCTGAGTTCGCGCTTCAGAGGAGTGACTCATTTCGATAATGGTATTAGCCGTTTAGCATAGAACGCTGGTTTAGATCATTAAATGAACGCTGTGGACGTCTCTCTGCCAGCGCTCCTGGAGGAAGTAAACGCTGAAGCCGTCATCTCCATTAAGAAAACAACTCTGGTTTTATTACTGCAAAACAGTAGGATACAATTTGCATCAAAAATCAACTGTAAACCAACTTTAACTGGAAATTGCCACTAGTCCAAGCAAGCAATTGCCACCAGTCATTAGTTGTTAATATACACAATCTATGAAATGTCATGCATGATTTTAATGTTTTTTTTCTTCATTTTGCCATAACAATGACAATAGCCTAACTGAGGGCACAAGAGATTGGGAAAAGCCTGCATGCTAGGCCTTGTGGAAAAAGCAGAAAACTCTTGGAGTGTGTGTGTGTGTGTGTGTGTGTGTGTGTGTGTGTGTGTGTGTGTGTGTGTGTGTGTGTGTGTGTGTGTGTGTGTTGGCTATGAAAAGAAACAATTGCATGGAGCATAGCTTTACACAGCGCTGCTGAAACAGAGATCATGTGGACGATGCTAAGAATTACTTCATGAATTCAGTGTGTATTTTAGAAGCAATGTGATGGTATTAATTATTCATCAAACGAATGAAGAGTACTGACTAGGTCGGCTACTGCTGTACGGTGAACATCCATGGCATATCTACTACAGATCATTTTGTTAAAAGCTGTACTGAAGCACCCTCTGGGAAAGCATGGAAGGACTACTGATATGAATAGTTAAGTGAAAGTTTAAATTTGTTCCTTTTATTCCCCCCCAGTTATTATCAGTTGTACTCTTTTGTATTTTTTAAATCACACCGAGCTGTAAACATGCCCTCACACTAAATACAAATCAATGCAGCAACATACAAACACATGTATCATACTGCAACCCTATATATGCTAATACGTTGGCAGGTTCTTCGTAACAACCCAATGCTGTACTCCAAGCTATGCCACTCAATAGATTGATTATCATTACTGTAACAGGGCGCGGTATGAAATGCGCCCAGACTTCACACCGCATTCCCCCAACCTTACCTCCCACGACTCACGATGAATGTTTTACACCAGTGTGACTCCGTCGACCATCACACAGGAACCAGCGGCAGCTTCTGGAGCAGAGCACCTTTTGGATTTTTAGAGGCCTTCTTGTATCGATTGCAGAAGACGGGGTCAGGCTTCCTGAATAATTAAACGGCCACGTTTCTTCCTTCTTCCAAAGATGGAGGTGTCTGAGCTTGCCGGAGTGGAAGAGCGTTTGGTGGCGCGCTGCTGTGCCTCATCCTTTATAAGAGAAAAATCCACACTTAAAAAAACCAAAAAAAAACAAACCTTGCTCTCAAATATTCTCAGTCTCAACTCCCAACCTCTCTATACACTGCTATTTGTCTGTGGTCTTTTCTCTCCCCACGTCTCCATCCGAGGGCCCTGTATCCTTCTGTATTTGGGTGGTTGTTTGAAGGCTATTCACTCGCGGTCTGTTGTCACAGCTGTCAATTCGGCAACAAATGCCTTGCAAACATACAATCAGTGGTAAAAGGATGCCCAGAAGTGAAGCGGAACGAGAGCAAATCCATTCTAAGGGGAAAAACGATGCCTTGTTCATTCTCCCAACGGAAGCTGATGTTGCTGAAGAGAGGACCCTGTGCCGCGTGAGAACAAAAGAGATTTAAAAAGCTGATGTGTTGTTCTGAATAAACAAAATGGCGGCTGAGAACTGAAGGTCCGCTGTTTGCTGCCGGTAGGCCGTGAACTTTGACACTACAGCCTAAGCAAAGTGCATTTCACTGAATAACGGAGAAGAGAAGGACCAGATATTGTGCTTTTGTGTATTTGTAAAAATTTCTTACAGCAAATCTTGTGTGAAAACTTCACATGGGAAACATTTAAATACCAAAACCCCCACTAGCAACGCTGTGTAAGGAAAGGTAATTTTCTTCGGGCCGCTTGTACTCCAAGCTGTCAATACACATCCAAATATTTTTGTAGAGTCACGCACCTCCGAAAGCACCGCTGCGTTCGAGACTGTCAATTTCCGAAATGTACCACCCTGCCAGCATATGGCGGCCCCCCTGCACTTCCCTTTGAGTTTCATTTCACACACAGGTGCATGAGGACCTCAGCGGCAGTGCGGAGCAGTGGAGGAAACCTGATGTCCCCTCCTCCCCTCAGGGGCGGAGGGATTGTGGGAGTGGGGGTTGGGGAGGCGGGCGCACAATTAGCCGCTATTCACAGCGGAGCTGAAAAGGTTCGGCAGCGGCGGGGTCCTACGGCGAATAACAATGAGGCAAAACAGCGGCGCAAGCAGACGGCTCCGCGCGCTCCAGGAAGGGCCCGCTTTTGGCAGGGGCGGCGCATGCCGGGTTTGTTTTGGGGAGTCGGGAGACCTGAGAGAGGCCCTTTTTGTTCATTAGTCTGCTCCTCATCAGCCACGAACGGCGGCAATCACAGCCTGCGCTTCACTCACACTCAAAACGCACCAGGGCCTTTAAGAGAAAGCTCAGATGTGAGGTTAGTCTGGAGTGTTTGAATGGAAGACAAACACGATGTATTCATTTGTCAAAAAAAATAAATTCTCTCAGGAACCCTACAGCATTATGCCAAAAACACTGTGGAAATAGGCTAAACTGGAAAACAACATAATGAATGGAGAGCGACTCTTTCTCACTGGGAATGTCCACTAAACAAATCCAGAGTCCTCAATTTCTTCCTGTAACTGACACTTTTCTTCCTTCATCTTGTGAGATGATGGTTAAAAGCTCATATGGAGGCTGCAGCGTAATAGTAAACCTCGACAGTGTGGCTGAAAACTGTGGCGAGTGTTGTCAAAAGCACCATCTTCATTGTATTACTACTGTATGATTACTGCAAGCTACTCTTAACATTTACAATTAATTAATGCTACTAAAGCTATCCTCATCAGAAAAAAGTGAGTTTGCTTATCTACAGAAGGGTAATAAGCGCTTGTCAGCCAACTTACCCCATGAGTGGGGAACACTACCTAATTAATCAAGACATTTTCGGTTGACAGTGTTAGCGTATATTTTGCTTTTTTTTTTTTTTTAAATGGTGATCCTTTGTTGGTTGATTTATGTCAGAACTACATTGGTATCCATGGTACTGCTTGCCCGTAATAATACAGCTGTTTCTGGATCAGTCCAATAGTGCTCAGGACTATGGCATTGGCTCTTTGCATTCAGTAAACATTCTGCCAATACTGCCACAAGACGTGTCAAACATTCATCAAGACCAAAACAGAAAATTCTCCAACTGCAACTCATGACCTCAAACTCCTCTCATATAAAACTTGACACATAAAGACTCAACCAAAACTCATATAAACTGAGCTCGCTGGCAATAAACAACTGTTATCTCGAAATAACAGTTAACTGTTATCTCAAAATAACAGTTTTTTTCCCCCCAAAAAAAGCTTTTATTTTTGACCACTCATCTAAAACCAGGTAAGGCAGTACATGTGAAAGGGAGCAATTCTTCAATCCCAGTTGGTTCCGTGCTCGCAATCCCAATTCCTTACCATCCCCTATAGCCCCATGGCTTGCTGCTTCGGAATAAACGGGCAGCGATAAGCCGTAATTCATTAGCCGCTATCGTGCTCTCATTACTGCTGTGCCAGCAACATATGTCACAAGGCAGTACAGCTGAGAGAAAGGCTCTTCTCAACCGTCACCCATAAGCCATGTAAATTGCAGGGAGGTGTGAGATGCACCGAAGGTGATGGTAAATTGAGGGTGAAATTTACCTCGAGGATGCCGCAGAGAGGCCACGTGTATGGTGGCACTGGGATAATGGGGTCGGCGAGGCTTGCCATGCTCCCAGGTGCCCCTGCCATGCTGAACTGGGACCGTGCAGGTGAGCAATTACTGATGAAATCAATGATTGGCCTGAGCAGGAACCTGTCCACAACGCCTGCTCGCCCCTCCCAAAACGACCCGTGACCTTCAGCTTTCAGGTCGCTGCTGCGGCATGGTAATGAATAAAGCATCTCGCAGTCGGTGGAGTCCGTCCGAACTAGGCCTGCGATGGCTAGGGTCAAAAGTGCCAATCCTGAGCAGGTGCAAGGAGCTCGGTGAGTAGCCAGGAGCTATTCGCTGTGGGCACCGCGTTGCCAGTGGAGGGGCAATTGTGACAGATATAGGCAAAAACGCACTACCTGGTCAGTGCTGGCTGCGCTCTCGACCAGCAAAGACGATGGCGACAGCTTCTCCAATGCACTTGAAAATAGGACCAAAATGGATATCCATATTGTGAAGACAACTACTATAGTTTGACTAGCTTGTTTAATTTCAGTCTTCATTGTCTATCTATTCAGCAGGTGTCCATTTATTCTAGTAAAACATCCACTCTCTCACACACATGCGCACACACATGCACGAGCACCACATAGACCAACTGTGCTAATCTGTACCTCCATCCAAAAGAAAGCTGCAATTATAGCACCTCAGTGTTGAAGCAACAAAATGAACAATAGCCAAGGTCTTCCTCATCAAGTCGCCCGCCAAGTGAGATGGAGTGAAGAGTGCTTTTGGACACATGAGGACATGCAGCTCCTAACAAGGAAAAGCAGCTGGTCGGCACTAGCATCGTTAAGCTGCATAAGGCTCGTGGGACTTCCGTGACGTTCCAATCCAACTCCATGTTTTGCCCTAAACTCAGTGACTCAATGTGCTTTTGGCATAAAAATGTAAAATGAAGGAATAGTTGAAATGGCGGGAAGGGATACATGCAATACGGAACGAAACCTTTCAAAATCACCCGCATAAATTTGGTGTGGCAAACACAACAAGCTGTGCCAACCTTAAAGTTTAGTCATGTTGTATGTGGTAGTCTGAGAAATTGTGTTTGACTATACTGACCAACAAGACATCACCTCTGTTAACAACACACTGGAAATCTCATCATCAGTACCACTGTGTTAGCACTAAGTCATGAGTCATCACAACCAAAAACCGAAGCAACACCCTTCTTGCCCAGCTGATGTTTTTAGGCCCGTCAACTTTAGCAGCCATTTTGGCAGGGTCTGGAGTGCTTGTGATTTGTTGACTGAGGTTCTGAATTTTACACGCGTAAATGAAAGCAAATACCAGCCACTGACTGTTGTGAAACGACGCAAATGGTGACAGCAGGTGCGGCCTGGTACGCTGCTGTGACAAAGCCAGTTCGCCCATAAATTTGACAGCAGACGCCGTCGAAGCGGAGCAATGCCGTCAGAACGTTAACCCTCATATGAGGGTCATAAGAGATGCGCACCTGAGTCCGCAGTCTTGTGCCGCGCCAGACTTTTCAGGTCACGCCACACCATCTTTTCCTGTCGCCTAATAGGACTGCGTAGATACAATCCTGCCCCAAGTAGTGGATGAATATCCTGCATTTTTTCCCGCAGGTGCCAGACAAACGGCAGATGAAAATAAACACTTAAATTATGGGATGCCATATGGCTGCATCACTCCGTGTATGCTCCAAATGTAGTCGCCGGTGCAATAACCCCAGCACTAAACACCTCAATTATCATTCGGATTCTCCTAAATATTAAGGTGAATCTTAGAAAAAGTATCTCTGGATATGCAGTGCTCCTCTAACCCCAACCCCCACAGACAATTCTGCTAAGTCTGGAGGAACCATTGCCATAGAAACCTGCATGCTTAAGGAAATAAAGGGGGAAAGCATCTCTCTTGTTGCAACTGCGTTGGTTAGAAAACCAGCAAGGGTGTTTGGGTCATCCAACACAATTTGGCCATGCACGCTTGGGACACCAGTCTTGTCGGTAATGAGGTTAGGTAAAGGTGGAAGGTAAACCTATGTCTGTTGTACCAAAAAGAACAATGGTGAGAATACAGGACTTCAAATCAGCTCAGTACATCTGTCCTCTTGTGGAATACCACGTGCCGACTGGGCGACGCTCGGTAAATCCCAATTAGGGGTCGGGAAGAGCGCGGGCCATCGCCAGGGCTCAGCGCTAATGAGGAGCAAATGTGCACCGCGCATACCAAGTACTCATCTGGAGCCGCCATCTCTAGAGACCCCCACCAGAAGCCAAAGGATGCGCGTGCTGTGTGTGTGCGTGTGTATACACATTCTGTGACTCCTTGTTTGGTGAGTTGGTGATACCCATGCAGCTCATTGTACATTCCTGCCCAGCTGTTTAATCCAATCATTAGGTTGACATCACGCAAGCTTGTAATCATAGAGGACCTCATACCTCATCTGTCCATGGGAGCCTTGGGCTTAAGATGGTCAGGGAAAACAGGGGAGGCAGACCTGTTCCGTATGTTTCACTTTGACGAGTACACCTGAGAGTCCCCTGTGTTCAATCAGTCCACGAGAGCATTCATAGAATGAGTGGCATATGCATGACAGCTTTCCCTATGTAAGATCGGATAACATGGCCTCTTTCTTGTTCTTGGAGTGAAATATTGATTGTGTGGGGGCAGTCACATGATTAGCATAGTCATGCAATGCTGCATGGCTTGTGACTGAAACGGAGGTACTGACTGTTTTTTACTCATAGATAGCCATGGCTCCATATGCCAAATCCTGAGCTGAAACAATACCTTTTCTTATTTAACTGTCACTGCCTGCCAGTTTTAAATTAATTTTCCACACTTTGACAGACCTAGGCAGCTGTGAGTTTGCCGTGAAATGTCATATCTGATTTAAAATAGAAGTAAAAAAAAAAAAAAAGACTTAAACTCCCTCCACGATGTGTTCAAGTAAAAGCCCACATGAAAACCACTCACTGTGTGATATATGATTTCAACATATACCTTGCTCTTGAGAAGACCTGATTGGGATTCAAGAGTACGTTTGGTTCAAGGGTATGTTCCCAGGAAAAAAAAAAAATGCATACCTTTACCCTAAAGGTTTAAATAAAGTTATCGGATTTTTGTTTGTTTCTTAAGAGACAACCGGGATACATCTTGGAAAAGAGCAGGTGGGAGTACCGGGGTATGGAATCTGTACTTTGGGGCAATTTCAGGAGCGCCCCTGAGTCATACGTCATATCCTATAGACCCTCTACTGGACAAAAGCGAGTGTGTGGCACTTTTGTGTGTGTGTGTGTATTGGATAAATGTGGTATAAATTGCCGCCCGTTTGGTTATTATTGTCAGAGAACTTGATTTAACCTACTCATCGCGCATATTTTAGTGAGCGATGCCAAAAAAAAGTGAACTGAGTTACTAACAAAGTGTGGCGGTGAACTCAGATCATCAAGCCATTGAAGGTCTAGAAAAGAAATGGCTTTTAAACTCTTGAAGAAGCATGGCGAATGGAACATACGAGTCACCAGAATATACGGAAAGATATTTGTAATTTTACGTTATCGACGGCGTTATGCTGATATCTGAAACAAAAAAAAAGGCACATTTTCAGAGAAATTAAACTGTAGGCGTAAGTCCTATCCTTGTTCCTTTGAAAGCACGTTCATTTAATTATTCAAACGCCTGAAATGTGGTCAATTGGGCTATTCTGAATAAACAAAGACAAGTCCAGGCTGAGCTAGGCCAGAAGTGCCCTCGCGAACACATTCAAAAGATCTTAACGCCGCGTCTGTTTTGGCAGCGCGTCAAATCTCACAATCACTCACTTTGTTCTCCGCTCGCGAGAGAAATTCGCTCCCTCGAGGGAGAGAAAGGCACGCGCTTACGGAGGCTCCCGCTGTCTGACAAACACGTACACCGACACGCTCTTAGCTCACGCCGCATATTTACTAGCAACAACCAAATCAAATTACGTGCACTGCCGCGGCTTCCTTCTGCTACGCCGCATCTGGAGCACGACACTGGGATCCACTTTTCGCTCTCTTTTTCGCCGCTGACTCTTGACCATACCTAAGATATTCAAGGATAATGTAGTTCCTTAAGCATTAATTAAAGCCGACAACGCCTTAGGTCAGTCAGCGTCATTGGCACACCACTTTGTACGGAATAAGGACACTTCTCATAAACATAGATGACATTTATTTTATGTTCCAGTTTCAGCGCACCAAAGACGATTTAAATAGATATACCAAGGTTGTTTGTGATACTAATGAAAAGAATTGTAATCGTAAAAGGAAAAGAAAGCTACTTATGCGCAGTCTGGAAAGAAATTAACATTTGTTCGCATAGTCACAAGGGAATGAAGCACGGCGTCTCTTTAAACAAAAGGAGTTCTTAACTAATGACTTCAAAAGTTATTCTTCTTTAGTTAATAACTGTAGTTGGAACTACAGTAACTGTACTTTTTTCTTTTCGTTTTTGCATGGAAATAATTCGGTTTGTCAAAAGGATTGTTTTCAACAGGGCGGTCCAACTGATTAATTGTCCGCACTTCATTTATATGTCTCCAAGTGTCATTGCTCTGCCTGTACATAGAAGTTAAACCTAAAGCTTTCAGAGCATGGCCGTTTGAGCCCGTGCAGAATTTTCTGATATAGGTACCAGTGGAGGTTTGGAAGGGTTATATTCCTAGCACTGTAGACGGACCTGTGCTTATAAAAACACCAATAAATAAGTTATAGGACCTCATTCAAAAGATCTAAACATTCTATTTGTGAAAAGCCATGATTCAGAGTTGGGCGTACACTCTTCAGATCTTTGTGGTGCATCAGCTCAAAGATGCAATTTATAGGTCCACAGGTTGAGGCTTTGCTTGTATATGCAATATGTCATACCATCTGCTCTGTTTACTGCTGGACAGTTTCAACAGGACAATGCCGACTGGCTATTATTCAGGTGGTGGACTGTTGTCATTAAAGTAGTAACACTGACACATTATCTGGCTGACACAATACCTGGCTGGCACAGCATGAGAAGGCCAACACGGGTTACAACCTCTAACTGCACCCCTTTAAGATGGATCTACAAGACAGCTCTTCCTAATAAGATAACTACTGAGTACACGGTAAAAGTGATATCCAGCAATATGGCTTTACCAATTCTTTGATGTGAATTCAGCATTTCTGAAAGTTGTATAGTAAAATTCAAGTTCATAAATGCATGCACATACAGGACCCACTTCAAGCCATCAATAATTGGAGCGTGGTCTCCCGTGGCAGTCACAGGCAAATGCTCCCTCAGGCCAGACCCCCTCCCCCTGGAAATGCTCAACAATCCCACCCCAAGATTTAATGACTTTAATAATCATACTAATACATGCCACAGACTACCAGAGAAGTCAATTAAAAGGTATTCACTTAAAGTTCTTAGGGGCATAACATAGTTAAGCCCCTTTTGAAACATTAATACAGCACATCTACTTTAAGGTTTATTAATGAAACTCACACAGATTGTTCTTGTGAATGCCAATGTTCATAAAAGACCTAATTGCAATCCGTGTGCTGTCAGTCAGCTGAGCCCAGCTGAATTAGGTCTGTCGCAACTCCACGTACAGCCAAGAAATATAAAGCCTACCAGCCATTACATATTATGTATGTCAAGATAATGTATTAAAGGGCCTGATGTGCACATCTTATTAGACAAAATCAAGAAACTGACTTGCTATGTGATTGCAACAAACAGAAACACCTAGTGTATTGTTGAGTGCAAACACACACACACACACACACACACACACACACACACACACACACACACAGTTGGAGTATAGTTGGAGTTATATATATATATATATATATATATATGTGTGTGTGTAAACTTAAAATATTATTAGGAACTATAGCAATTATGGAGGCGCTATGCTATACACTGACAGAGAGGAGTAACAGTTCATGCACGGTTTCATGGTGTTGAAACGGCTTAGGGGCTCAACGTTGGGTGTGCACCACTAAGCAGGCAGATCTCCCATCTTTCTGGCCTTTTCTTTCCATCCAGTGTACACCCGCTCAATAAACTTTGCCATCTGCTGGCCTGGCTACTGTTAAAGCCCCCCTGGAGACCGCAGCCCATGTTTTAGAGGAAGAGTGAATTCGGAAAAGCCAAAGAAGCCCAAAATGCAGGTCTGCTGGCTTCTGCTCGCGCCAGCGTGCGTCACCGTCACAGATCCCTGAACAGTGAACGCGCCTGCGGGTGAGCAGGTCATAGAGTCCAACACTAAGACTCATGCAATCTAGCTAAGACATACTGCAGGTTTTAGGCCTTCCGATATTCAGTAAAATTTCTCATCCTTGATATGGTTTACTTATTGTAAGCTAGTGTTTCCTTTTTATGCTGCAGCAATGTTTAGGGCACTGTGCAGTATGCATATGGGATTGACAGGCATTTGACAGATAGGAGAGCCATGCATCACTGGGTTGCTAAATTAGACAGGGGTGGGTTATTTCCTGTTTCATTTGGATGCTGGTGCCTTTTGAACCAATTTATGTGCTTATGTGATTCAAAATATAATTATTCATGTGCTCTTGTTACAGCTAATGTGTTACATTTGAATGTATTGGCTTCATGTCGCTTTAAAAAAATGTGATTTCATTAAGCTAAAAGCTCTTCTGTCCATCTATGTTTGATCATTAACCCCGCTAACGTACACCACAGATCCAGCTCCATGAAAAACATATTGTAATATTATAATGAATAAAATATATATAACACTCTATGCAGAGCAGTATATATTAATTCCAACAAAAGAGAGTAACTGTGCTCTCCAGGGGGTAAATAAAAATGGTCTTTAACAAAAAAGCAGGAAAGAAAAGAAACATCTCTCCATTTACACCTCATTATCACTTTTTTCAGTTTTTCAAAACTGCATACCCACAGGGGCTGGTCAAACTATGCCATTAGCTAAAACAAACTTTCTGGACTTGTGATTACATCGTACAGCCAGTGTTTCTCAGGTGCCAGGGTTTGATTGCATTCATCACTTAGCTATGTGAAGAGCAGCCCAGGAAACACAAGGGACAACTCTTAGCCAATCAAGGAGCTGGACCCAGGATAAGTACAATTTCAATAGATGCATACACTTGCTTTAAATAAAAAGTAAATATATGCATATGTATGATTTATGTATGGTCATGCTGTCTATTTTTTTTTCATATACTTTAGCTGCGATGCCAAAAATCTGTCTTGGCAGTTCATCTAGTTTCTCACTGAAGTTTAATTTGCCAGTAATATGCTGCACGTTATGCGCAGGGACCCTGATTCATGGTGACATTCAGCTCCCTGTCCGTCCTGTTAAGGCATTTTCACTTCATGGCAGCATCTTTGTCTGACTCATCGCCCTCTCTGGATCGGCCGCTGCTCTAAGCAGGAGTGCTCAGAGAAATAAAGATGCATTCAGTCTTCTTTTTGTTTTCGTCTCGCCTTTCTTCTTCCTTTAAAAAAAAAAGAAAAAAAAATATCTTCTCTTTGCTGTTTTTCTGCCAGATCAACTCCAGTCTGCTGTAAACACTAAATGAGGGTAATTAACCAGCATCTGAGCCCGGAGCTCCGTAGGTATTGCAACCCTGTAGATTTAGTTTAGTTTTTTTTTTTCTCTCTCTTCACTACTGGCTTGTAATTACCTTTAGAAAATACTGGAGTGGCTGAAAAGTCTCACTGAATCTTAGCATGATTGCTCTGTTAGATTCCTTTACCCATGAACCCACCTCAGAAATGATCTTGAGAGTCCGGCACTTGTGTATTGCCTGTTCACAATTTTCGGCCCACTTGTGTATTTTTACACCAAGCTGTTAACATGATGGCGGTTTCCTCCCGCAGTCTGAAGGGAACATCGTTGGGCAGAATGACTGCGCCAGTCATCCCTCCAGCCTCCAGAGAAGAGAGTTTTCTCCCCCCCCCCCCAAACAGACCACTTCTACGACGTAAACAGTTCGTGTGATGGACAGAGTCATTTGCCCAGGGTATTTGGCTGGATGTTAATGCAAATAGCTCCATTCGATGCTCTGTAATTGCCAGCCGATGACAAGCAGTTCTGACGCACACCCACTCCGCCGCTCGGGCTCGGAGCTGACGGGAGCAGAAGGAGTCACTGAGGACGCGGTGTCTCAGCTGGAGCCGTTCAGCAGCCAGCAGAGCAATGGCGAAGCACAGAGTTCAGTTCACAGTAAGGATAATGTAATATTCACCTATTAGTTACAGTGTAACGGCACGCTGGTCTGGGAGGAGATTTTTCCGTCTTGTAATTTCAAGTTAATTGGTAGTAACAAAAATGTTCTGTAGGTAAAGGCTACTGAACTTTCAGAAGAGCAGTTCAAAACTTCCCTAATAAGGAGACATCAGCCCCCTGAGAAACAGGGACAACGTGCACAATAGTCATAAAAGTTTTTTTTACCCCATGCATAGGAATTGTATTTTCGTTATGCATAAAAGAAAAATGACGTAAGAGGCGGTGCCTTCAGAGACTCATTATTAGAAACTGCCATATTCTTAATGCACTGCTTTTTGAAGTGAGAGAAGATGAAACCACCACAGTACTTTGTACTTTGATCTTAGAGGGGTTACTTATCTACTTATCATTACATATATATATATATACACACACACACACACACACACACACACACACACACACACACACACACACACATATATATATATATAGCCGAAAAAGATGCAGTACACTGTAAATGCAGTGTACTGTAGTAAGAGTATACAGAGTTTCCTGAGAAGCACTTTCCAGCACTGTGCTTGCACAGCTGATAAAGGACCTCTGCATCAAATGTCCTCTTTCTTCTCTGGAAACTCAATTCTGAAGCTCTCTCTCTCTCTCTCTCTCTCTCTCTCTTTCTCTCGCTCTTTCTCATATATATATATATAAATAAAAAAGGAAAGGGGTTTCAGTAGCAGAAAAGCCATCATTTGGAGTCACATGTTTATACCTCATCTGTCTGGTTTTCACCATAGAATAACCATTTCAAATGTTCCATTTTAACATTACACATAATGTGTTACTCATGCAGTCTGCCTAATGGCAAGCATATGGTAAACATCAGCTAAGGTAAAACTTTGGATACAAACACTAACTAAATGATAGGCCTATGTCTGTTAAGCCACAAACGTAACAGTACAGAATTTAATGTGAGTGTGAACAATGTCCACAATGGGCCTTATTAATGCCATCCAATAAAATATATTTATTCATACTAATGACTCAGTTATTATAAGCTTAATTTTCTCAGGCTTATTTTCTGTCTTGCAGATGTCCAGAAATTGCATGTGATACAATATGAACTCTAGGGCAAGATAATTGCTATGTACTGCACAAATTGCTTGTCCATAATAAAAAGGAGCTAATTATGTTATATAAATTGGCTATACACGGTACCAAGTTTTATAAAACGATATTTTATGAAAGCATATTCTTCAATATAAGGCTAATGAGCTAAAACAAACCTTTGCAAACCTTGATGGACAGGACTGAGATTTGTATATTTGAATGTAAAGTTTAGAGGCCGTTCCTGCCACATAGGAAGAACAGGTGGGGGTGGGGGGGCATAGGGAGGGGGCATCTCCCTATGCACACACCCCCCCATTCTTCCGATATGCCCCCCACCCTCCTCACCAATCCATGTCCTACAGTCCTTGAGAAATGAGAAATGCATCTGGGGACAGTCTGAACATACGACCTTCTCTTTCTGTTTTGCAGGTTAAGGTACCAGCCCGGTTTGGCATTCAATAGAGGCACCATGAAGCGTTCGACAAGTGCCCCGGGGCAGCAGCTGTCATATACATCAGCATAGGCTTCGCTTTCCTACGTTCGTTGAGCTGTTACTCAGGCCCATAGACTTGAATGGGAGATGATTTAAATGAGTTGGGGGTTAACACGAATAAAATAAGGATGGATTGGATGGATGAAGTCTGTTTAAAAGGTTATATTTAAAAAACCCTTTAAGCTTTGGAACGGACAAACATGTAATTGTCAGAACATACAGAAAGAAGCAATGCAGTAGCAATAGCCCTTAGGCTAATGAACAGCTATTATGTTAAATAAACTTCAGTCCCATGCAGAACCATCATAGTGGTGGTTAGTCGTGTTCATTTAATGTTATATGACAATAACATGTACCTGGAAGGGATATCAACACTTAATAGATGCATTTACTATAATTATTAAAATGTATATTTTCTAGTTGCAAAAATGAATCTAATTACACACATGCTGGCCTGCACCCTCCATGGTTGGTAATTGTCATATGACAAGAGCCAATGAAAATTGGCTTAATGACAAAAGTTGGAAGAAAAATGGACTAAAAAATATGACAGAATAATAAACTAATTCCTCATCATCTGCTGTTCTGTCATTTTAAACCATTCCATTGCAGTATAAATATTATAAATATTAGACTAAAGTTAAGTGGCTCTGGCCAAATGTCTTTCTCTGGCCAAAAGTGTCCTGAGTCTTGCATTACTTTAATACAATTTCAAAGCGAGGAAAAAGGTTTACCCTCCTTTTAAACTTTTTATCAATGCATTCAAGTTCATTCGATGGTTTTTCCTTGAGAGTTTAAACATGCTACCTATTGTGTAATGAATTGGGTTAGAATTTATGCTGCAGTATTATCTAACCCGCTTGTATTTGAATGTTCTTTGAATATAGGCCACACGGACACCCACATCCATGGGAGTAGTGACAGACGGGGGGGGGGGGGGGGGGGGGGGGGGGGGGGGTGTCTCCAAAATCCAATTTCCAATCGACCAATTAGATTACATTAATATCGGTTCCTCCCATGTTGTTGAAATAAATAATACGTGTCTTCCAGCTCTCAAAAGTAAAAGTGGTTTCATCTTCAGGGGTATCGTGTGAGTTGTTTAAAACATCCAGAACCAGGACTTCAGAAACAAGAGGAGTGGAGAGGGCAGAGCATAAAGCAGACAGGAACCCCATTCTTTCAGAAAACAGGTGAGCCTGAACGGCCAAATAGGGCTGCAGTAACATTAACATGTTGTAGTAACGCAGCCAGTTAGCCATTGCTAACTAGAGCTTAGATAGCGTTACATTTGCAGACATTTGTAACAAGCACCACCTGATTAAAAAACACAGCATTCGGTTCAGCGCAACAAACAGACATTTTTAAAAAGGCAACATGGCACTTTTTCTGCATTCCTCCCAGCTGCTAAGTTAACCAGCTAACTAGCTACCTTGTTAACTTTTGAAATGCACACTGCTGGCTCCGGGAGCATCCTTAGTCACTAAGGGAGAAAGAAGGCACCGCTTCCTTTTCTGAGGCAACCAAAGACATGAGAGAAAATGAGCTCACCAACTTCCAGCCTAATATTTATTGAGCAGTTTCAGCAGTGGTGTGGTGATGGAGGCATGTCTGTCAGGGCTGTAGAATAGTAATATCCTAAAACAATCTTAGGTTAAAAAAAAACAACTAATAATAATATGCATAAGACACTGTACAAACATCATGAAAAGCATGATAAGTCTGAGCTAGAAAAAAACTTGTACTCCCCTGTGTGTACTGGATAGATGCAGAAGACTCTCCCAACCGACACTAAACCAATAAACTCGGTAATTGTGAAATGGAGACTGTGTGTTATATTTCTGATAAATAACAGTGAGTGATTATTTACAAAGGACCTATTATCAAACCATGCTGGGTTCGTTCGAATTTAAATAACCAAAACACATTAAAGCACCATAAGCCTGCTCTGTCTGACTGAAACTGAAATGTCAGTCGCTTAATAAACATGGAAATGCACCATAAGGTGAAAACAGGCAATGTTTTCTTTTCCAAAGACATACAATAATCTTTCAGAGATATGCACTAAAGAAAAAATATTAAATGTAGTGGAATTTTGTGCCTGGAAAAGAGATTGACATCTTAATTTCTGTGACCACCACAAACAGTGTTACCCTGGTTTCCATTCCTGTCAAAAAGACTTGCAGTGAGGCCTCCCAGATAAAACAACGTATTTGAATTATGTTTTATACCAGCATACAGTATTTAAACATCTGACATTTTAAACCCAACCAGTTCCTTTTCATTCATCCTTATCTTACATCTTCAACACATAAAGAGTCTATAGCTGACAGTCAGACATATGCACCATTTTAGTAAAGATGAAAAACACCACCTGCAACCGCTCAGTGGTTTTACTATGCCAAATACTTCTACCGTCAGTCATACTTTATTACAAAATGTCATGGCACACTATGAGGAAACATTCAATAGTTGATATCCGGCATGATGATTAATCGCTAAGATACTGTGTCATAGATCATCAGTGTCATTTTATTTACACAGCCGCAACACCTGCACCATCAAACGACAGGTCAAAATGACCTCAGCACAAGGCTTAATGGAATGGAACCATCTTGAAATAAATAAGTAAAAAGATTATAAAAAAAGAAGAAAAAACCCCAAAATCACTGAATCCACATTTTACGTGGCCATTTAGGTTCCACAGGTAAAGTCTTCTAATTGTCCTGTCCTGATGATGAGCCTGAGTGAAAACATTTCAATGAGCAGTCTGCAATCCAACCAAGACCTTGAAACACTAAATAAATTACCAGACACCAGACTCTGCAGTTATAGTGATGTGAAAAATGATACTGAAACTCCCATGCCATTCATATTTCAAGGTGAAAAATATTCTTTATTCAAGAATTTGGAATTTGTTAACATCCACATGATTGTGTGGAGGTGATGTGAAAATACGATGTGACCCAAATACCTCAGAATCCGGTCAGACCTTACACAGCTAGCTGAAGTTCTGACTGAGCTGGAAGAAGGGCTTTGCCAAGTGAAAGCTAGGAACCGTGTGGCTTCACAGTTGGGGCTGAATTATTTTGGGGCCAGCAAGTTGACTTAAAGGCTCAACAAATGCTCAAGATGCCGACTCAAATGAACCTCGAGTTGGGCCAAAAGAGAAAGGGAAAAAAAACATTGTGCACGTAGTGGGACTGCAATCGCATGGCCAATAACAACAGATGAGCAGCAACAGGATCAGCCGCAGTTTGTGCGCACGATCCCCTCAACTTTCCATTCCAAGTCCTTCTGTTGATTCAGTTCGCGCTGAGCTTTTCTCCTGGAGGCGGACCAAGTGACCAGGCAGAGTCCCGATCAAGAGCAGCTGGGTTCTCAAGCTACTAAATGATGGCGACCCGTTCGACGAGAAAAGTTCAATCACCGTATGCTATTAACCAGCAAGAGAAGCCCTAATGAAATCTAGTGAATACGCAACAGCCAATTTGTTTTTCTTGGCCGCATCAGCGATGGAGCCGAGATGACAAGCAGTCGGTAAAGATGAGAAGGCTAAATTTGAGTCGCGGGCAGCAGGATAACTTTTTTTTTTTTTTTTTTTTACATTTTTGTCTGATTGCACATTTAAAAGATGGAAAATACAGAAATATTTGAAAACCTCAAGGCTAACGTTAAACACCTAATAGTCTATTGTCAGCACATATTCTCAAGTCAAATAATCCATTTCAGTATATGTAAACATGTTAGTATAGACACTGTCAGCATTTTCAGTACTTTGATCAAAAGCTTGTCTGATGCATCGCCTCTTGGTGCAGAGCCTGATGAACAGGAACAGCATCACATGCAGCCATATCATGTCCTGCGTTGTAAACAGTCTAGGTCATGTGGCCTCCAATTACCATGTGGCTATTTTACATTTAAGTAAGAAAGATTAAACACAAATGCTGTTTGTAACTTGGGCCTCTAAATTGCCCTGGAAATCTTTTGAAATTATGCACAGAATGCTGTTTCATCTTGGTCTAGGTGCATGTAACACAAATGCATGAATGCTGAATGTTTTTATTAACTGCCCCAGTGCACTCAGTGCTGGTATCAGTGTTGCTACAAAAAAACAACAACTTTGCGATGGTTAGTCTTTATATGTGAGATTTTAGTGCCATTCTTATCATCACAATATAGAGCTAATTCCATATAATGGCTGAGCTGCCTTTAACAAAGTTGAATTGGTATGGGCACGCAATAAAGCTTAAAAGGGGCCTGTGTAATGAGGGGCATTTCCTTGCATGTAGATCTTTGGCTGCCATTTCCAGATTTTTTTCAGGAATTTGGAATTTTCATAGATATTTTTTTTTGCTCTCAGAGACAGTGATCATTATGCGGGTCCGACTGTTCTGCAGTAACTTGACACATATGGTTAGGCCAAAAGCATTATTATTAATGCAGTGGACTGTGTTATTCAGTAAAAAAAAAGGTTGTTTGCTTATGGTCAATGGGAAAGCCTGCAAGCTCTGCAAAAGCAAATGAAATCTAGTGTTTTTAACTGATGTGGTCTTCGCAGATCATTCATTTTCGGTGGAGCTTTTGCAGTCCATTTTCAAATGTAATGACCATGCATCTTTAAACTGGCCCCTCTTCCTTACCCCCGAGTCATGCCTTCAGAAGCAGCCCTTATTAAGAAAAATGGCACCATCACTGATTACGGTTAGATCCCACTAGCAGAGCCGTAACATTTGAAATTTCTGATCAAAATAAAAAGAGGAGAGGAAAGGAGGATTCGAGCGTCCTCCCCCGTCTTCTGAGTGGGAGCTAAGATAGCCTCCATGCACAGATAACAATAGTGGGGAGCACAGTTACTACTAGGGGACTTGACCAAGATCCAGCAGGATTAAAGGGCCTCATGACGCAAAGGGGACGCGGTGCCACAGGCTTCGTGCTGGCCAGCGACCCTGTGCATGTGCCATTAAATTGGCAGCTCCATTTCCTGCGCATGGGAGATTATCCTTTTAATCTTACCACTAAAATGCTGAGTCATCATGGTGCCCATAAGTCCTTCAAAAGCTTTTCGCGCCGGGGTGCAATGGCTCCAGAGCGATACTTAAGGTCTGGGCTCCGACTGTGTGTGGTTTTTATTATTTATTTTTCCTTTTCCACTTCCGTCTCAGTCTCAGCAGTGCACGTCAAAAGAGCAAAAAATAGCAGAGCCTTCTCCATGAAGAGGGCGCCTGCCATTTTAAATCACGGCTAGAAGACAGCAGCGCGCCCGCACAAGACAACCTAATGACTCAGCAAAAATGACCCCCCGGTGGTGGGGCCACAGCCAGCTTCATTAGTATCAGCCGGCATCGGCCCATTTCGCGATACGAGGCCCTGAGCGTGATGAGGGCCCTTTGCGTCCCCGTGGATCCACATCTACTAGCGCATTCGACACCCCCCCTCCCCCACACACCCTCAAAAACAACAACGAGGGGAAAAAAAAAAGGAAAACATTAAGAGAGATCAGGCCGGCTGCTGGCCAAGGGCAGATAGAAGGAGGGAGTCTTGTAATGAGACAATGCCTCAAGATGTTGTTCATGTTCTCCAGCTGGGGCTCTGTTAGTGACTAATTTAGCCAATGCTATTCAGAGCAGCCGACTATGAGCTAGTGCATTGTAAGAAATCATCGCGGCTCAGCCAAATCCTGCAGATGGCCACAGTGACCATACAATAATGCAGAAATAAATGTTTGGGGGGTGGGGGTGGGGGGTGGGGGTGGGGTCTGTGGCTGAGAACCTCAGCAGCTGCGTTTATTACAGCTTAGCACTATTGACCTCTACATATGTTGAATGAGTATATACTTATTCATACATTACTTAAACCATTGAATAATTTGTAAAGTATGTATGCACAATTCGGTATGATATACATATTGTATAAAATGGAGACTTGCACAGTAGTTTGATATATCAAGTGAATGGCATTTGGAATTCATTTGAGAACAGACTGGGTAAACTGCTGTTCCCGAACAGCAACCCTAGCTACAAGTAGTCCTGGCACCTCGCCTTCTAGCAGACAGTGTTCATAGACTTCATTGAGCCAAGAGAAATCATTGGCATAGTCAATGGAGAACTTCTGAAGAGCAGTTGAGATTGTCAGTGTTTGATGGGCAGTCTATGCACGGTGCCAAAGTCCTGAACCCTACTTGTACCAAGCTGCTCGGCTTTAAAAAGCGGAAGCTTGAACGCAGGCTTCGAAAGAGCTACAGTCACAATTCACATCAGAGCCTCCTGAATGAAAAAGGCAGGGTCTGCAGTTAATACTGCGATGGCATCGCAAACGCAAACAACCATCGTGGTAATAATGCAATCAACTAATGCATGCTAGAGTGTGTCTTAATGTGTGGTGCCATCATAATTACCCATTATGCAAGTATAATATGTTTTTTACATTTCAAAACACTTTACTCTCTCACATGACCAGCGAGGATGTGTTTCAACCACTGATGATATTAGAAAGTCTAATCAGCCTTTCTTGCTTGGCTTGGGAGGGTGTGATCGAGCACAGAGCACCGAACCGAAAAAGAATGGGGGGGGGGGGGGAATAGCATTTTCAGGGGCCTTTCAGCTTCCCATTGAAAGGCCACACTGTGTTGCCATACACAAAGCAAGCATGAGGGTAAAGGATATCAAAGAAAGCCCTTTATTTTCACCTTATCAGGGGTCTTTCTGCACAGCAGCAGCACTGATTCCCCCATAAGAGCGAGCAGCCGTTACACTCTGATTGCAACAGGAGGGACAGGACTCTTTTGAACTCAAAAGGAATCCACAGGATATACACATGTTTTTTTAAAGGGGGGAGGTGGGGATAGAAGGCGGATTTGACACTGTCACTATAAATAGGAACGATGAGCGTAATCTTCCCCGGGAAAATGAACAAGCGTGCAGCGCAAAGCTTTTCTAGACATGCAGATAACTAAATGTTGACTGGTTGTTTTTGGGACACAGCTACCATTCAGAAATGGCCAGAGAGTCGGTTTATGCAAGTACTGCTGCCATACTGTACCACACAAGGAATGCGGCAGAAACAAATTTGGCAAGGCCCAGCGTGACACCACACGGACAGGCGAACTTCTACATGCTTTTCACATGTGTTGCTGGCTTGCAGGCGGCGGGTCTCGGTTCGCATCTAGAACACACGACTCAGCTGCAAGCTGTGAGTAAGAAGGCCACGGTCAGCCGGGAGGTCAGGCACGGCCGAGGCGGACGTGCTTCAGGTCGGAAAACAAGCGAGTCGTCCGATGGGTAGAGCAGAAGAGGAATACACGGGCCTGCTTAACTCGAATGAACTCTGATATCTCTGAAACAGTATTACATTTGATCAGTGAGGCTGGCACTTGCCCCCAGGGGGGCTATTATTTTCAAACTTGTGGAAACGGCATGCCACAGGAGGATTGGTCCAGCACACTCATACTCTCTCTCTCTCTGTCTGTCTCTCTCAACGTCTATATATCTATCTTGCTGCATTCTTTCCATGACTGATTTATTGCCTTTAAATTGCTATGCTGGAATGAAATGAGGGTGTCAATGTTGGTATCCAACAACCCCCCCCCCCCCCCATGAGATTTGCCCCTATGCTGAGCGATTGCTGCTGTGAAGGGTTCTTGAGCTGCTCTGCATTATAAAATATGAGCAGTGCACTTATGTTAACCTCCACATTTCATAGACCACCACATGATGTAATGCCTCAAACCGAGAGAGGATTTTAGAAATGTTAATAAAATTTTGGGGATTTTTCCCTCTGATGTTAGAGAAATGTGCCACTGTAGACAATTAAGCAGAAAAAGTTAGCGGATGTTTTTGGTTGGGGGTGTAACACAAAGATAATTTATCCTTCCTTGGGCCATATTTGTTTGATGTTGGTTGTCCATCTTCATAGCACCATCATGATCAAAGACAGTAACATAATCACATATGATTATATGACCGGAAGGTTATCCGTTTTCTTGGATTACAAAGATACATTTGTGTGCTTGCATTACAATGTACAATGAGTAAGTTGTCGTAATGACTTCGCCTTGATTCTTGCTTGAAACAGACCTCATGTCAATATATCATATGCATACGATTCCAGAAAATTAAACCATGTTGAAGAAAACAGATTGTTTTACAAACTAGAAATTAAATAAACAAATGTAGTCTATGCCACAGCTCTATCATATTACATATTCATAAATCCATTTCCCCACTCTAAACAAAAGTTGGCTTTGGCCTGTTTCATTTAAAGACACCAAGAATAGCATAGTGTGCTGTGCGTTTAGAGTGCTGTGAAATTTTTTTTTTTAAAATTTGGCTTTATTTGGAAGGGTGGAGGGGAACTGGAGGCGTCACCAAGGGTAATAATCACCAGTGGTAAAAATCACGAAAACTTCGCTGAGTAAAGCGCGTAGAACGATCCCCGAAGGCTGCGCATGTGCCATACTCACCCTCCTTGGATGGCCGTTTCACCTCCGCACTCAGGTTGCATGCCTGGGCCGTGCGCATCTGCGGCGTTAAGCATGCCTCGGTTTGCGGGTTTAAAGGCAACACCACGTTGTTGAGCATTAACACGCTCTCAGACTCGCCATCTCCCAAGTGCTGTGGGCAAGTGCATTTGGAGTACACAATTCCACACGACTCCACAGTCCCTTTCTCTCCCTTCAAGCAGTTTTCCAACCACGTGCATAATACCTGACATCCAAACTGACTTGGGCTCGCCTTGTTTAAAACCACAAACTCCACCACAGACTTCTCTTCTTCCTCCGTTTTCTTTGTAGCCAATCCGTTGTAATCATAAGGGAACACCCGGCGGAGCTGGATGAAATTTTTGTCATAATGCAAAAATACATAAATATTCTTCGCGTCACATAGGTACACAATGGATTCATTGTTCTTTAATAGTTCATTGATCTTCTCGTGAGAGAAATGATCAAACTGGTAAACCAAAAGAGAGAATTCAGAGCAGCTTAACTCACGTTTGTAAAGTTTAAGGTAGATACTGTATTTGGTAGGATCTGGGTTTTCCAACGTCCAAGTACAATTTGTGAAGTTCTTCGGAAACATTTCATTCACAGAGTAAGATCCATAAATAACTCCCTTAACCAGTGTGGAACACCAGAAATCTTGGGCACCGGTATATCCAAACATAACCAGGAGATAGGTGGAAAATATATAAATCAACAGATTACGAATAGCCTTCATCCTATGTCATTTGGCCTGAAAGAGAGAAAAAAAAAAGATACACTAAGTTTTTTCAGCAGTACAGCTCAGCCCAGGGGAAAAAAAAGAGATTTGTGTGAATTTTACATTTATGGTTTGATTGTAAGATTTGATATTCACAGACACATGAAACTACAAAAACAAGGATATTCGTTTGGATAACATGCCGACTATAGCCATTACGTTTGCTTTACATCGAGGTCGAATTCATCTTCTCCTGAGAGGAAAACACATTTCGGATAAACATTGCCACCTTGTGGTTCCTATTATTGAGCATAATAACTTTCCGGCACCTGCATATCCATTTAAGATAAAAAATCGACTGTGAAATTAACATTTGACATGAGCACAGTCTTTCGAATGATGTTTATTATTTTTAGATGAGCTTAGCACTGCAAGCTCTATAAATTGTGTACAGAGAGCGACATCTATTTTGCCCTCGTATAAGGTCGAGTCTACTGACAACCAATGAGTAAGAAAACGTACAAAGGAGTATATATAATAAACATACATTTCTCGAATACGTGTTCAACTGTGGAGGGGGGAAAATCGTTTTAAGCGGCAAAATCAAAAGGAAATGTCAAAGTCGCAATATTCTGCAGTGGTCTACACTGGCGCCTGCATAAAATTCTGCATAGGCTGCCTCAATACGCTGTGTCTCGGTTCTCATTGAAATTGACCGAGAGACAACTCAATAAGTGGTTAATTTTGTTAATGTCCTTGTAACACATTGGATTTAAGGGAAATCTGCGAAATAATCGCGATTCCTTCTTGTTGTCACGTCGTGCTTGCGCGCTTTTCGAACCAGTATTACTTTAAGCCATGAACAAACGTTATCTCACAAGTAGTCTTAACATGCGGAACCCTTCAAAACGCAAACGGTTGCGATTTTGACGCACATCTCCCAACGCAGACAAACGTCCGCGAAACTTTGAAAGCTGTCCCTTACTCTTACCCTTCGTTTCAGTAATGCATTTTTTCTGTATTTACGTTTAGCACATCGAAAAGCGTGTGTTAAACGACGAAACTGTGCGTGCGTGTGTGTGTGTGTGTGTGTGAGAGAGAGAGAGAGAGAGAGAGAGAGAGAGAGAGAGAGAGAGAGAGAGAGAGAAATGCTATTCGATGTCCTGATTGCATTAATCCTGCAGGCATTGCAGCTGTGTGCAGTATCACAGCAGTGTGGAGGCGTTTAAATTCATTGTAAGGACGCCTTCAGATTCGGCATTCCCGAAATCGAGCGACTGAGCGCTTCGATAGGACATTTTGTTTTTATGGGTTTATTTGGCTTGACTGCGGTAATACTTAACGTGCGATATTGCACACCAGACTGCGTGACTACACGCTTTTGTATGAATCCAGTTTTTATTATTTAAGACGAAACATTCCGCTCATTGGAAAACATCAGTTGCTTCGACACTTTCATGTAGAATATGAACGGATTGCAACTACATCTTAATCTCATGCACCAGCGACGTGGTAGCCGATGTTTGAGCAGCCTGATGTTTTACAAAACCACAGTGTTTGTCAGTTGTTAGTTTTAAGGAAATAGACATAGAATAGAATAAGAAAACAAACACCTAAATCGAATCTAATGATCCACGATCGGCGCCAAAACTCCCATTTTCTGATTTTTACCCAAATTCTCAATATCATCTTAACTTACCGTTAACCCTCGTCCATTATGTGACTCCTCTGAAAAATTGACGTAGTTGTATTGCATTAATCAAAAGCAGAGAGCATTAAGCACCTCTGCAAGTAACCTAATCACTAACTGAGATGCATCTGATAGATTTAAACTTTGATTCAATAGCGCTTCTGTGCGCGCCATTTCATTATCTTCAGCATTTACATGTAATAATAACGCCAACAACAACAATAATAATCATTTACCTTACACTCCGGAAGCTATGGCTATTTTTCCCACATACTTGAAGACATCCTTTAGAAATGACAAAATGTGAACCTATCTTGCAGATCAATATTTCCCATTGCCGACGACAGAAGTCCGGTGCAACAAGATGGTCAATGGGCAAAAATGCGTTAGACTCCAATCTGGCTCATCTCCCGTCTTTTTCGCGTAAACGGAACCAAGTGTGAGCAACCCAAGTAACGGTTAGAGGTACACTAAAAACGACCAAAAAAAACCCCCCAAAACCCAACAATCTAAGAAACGAATGTAAACGTATCTCGGTTGATCGCCAGCCGTTGCCTGCTTCCCCTGAAGACCTGGTGGAGAAGGGCAGCAGGTAGACCGAAAATCCTTGACGGATGGCAGGGGCGACGCTCGAATACCGACTCGGTATAGAATGAGATGGGAAGCCGCTTTTCTCGTGCGCTCGCTTGCCGAGCCTCAGGACTGGAGCTGCAATATCACGTCACTGCCACTAAGATAAAGCACGCATGGACGTCTCTCGCTGCGTCTCTCTCCACCTTCACCCCCCTTCCCACCGGCTTGCATAGCACTCATTTTATTGAAAATCAAAGCAAGGAGACGTTCTTCCAACTGGACGTAGCAGCGCGGTACGTTTCATCGCGACAATCCCAAACGGACTACAACCAGATCACAACTAGGTGGATGACGTTTGGAGCAAGAAATGCACGACCGCTTCCTAGGACGTACTTTGGATTTACCTTTTTTTTCTGTATTTTCATATTGTTTATTATATGGGTATATTTCTAAAGTTTTTTTTCCCTTCTTCTTTTGTCTCATCTCTTTATCATAGCAATGCATTATGGGCTTTTCTCTTCGAGAACACTTCTACCGTTTCCTCCCCTGAGTTGGTGTCCGTAGGCTATTCTTTCCCGCTGAAGTTCACGACAAACTGTAACTATGGTAGTAAAAATAAGCTATTCGACATGTACCGCTCTTATATCACTTACACAGTAAACGAACGTCGTACCTTTCCTTGCATTTATTTATTTATGATGGTGCATGCGTTAAAGTGCTTTGTCTCGAGGACAAAGCGAATCACTTGTAAGTAGCCTATTACTTTTCCGAATGGGTTCATTTTGAACCCTTCTGAAAGTTCAATGATTATTTAAAAATGTCACATTATCAGTTCATAATGATTTTTTGTTGTTGTTGTTTGCAATCCACAGATACTTTGTGCGCATTTTACCCTGCAGCGTGACATTTACCCTTACCGCGTAGATCTTGACGCGGCGAACGCGAGAGTAACGGAACGTCAGTGAGAGCTGTAGTAATAACTGCTTCCATAATTTTGGATCGTAAATGGTCATTTACACGGGTTACATTTAGCATACTAAAACATATTGAGATACAATGTGGGTATTAAAACGCAAAATGTAGTTCAGTATGAAAATCAAGCATTCGTTCTCATGCGTTACTGTTTGGAAAATTTGAGGAGCGATTGAAGCAGTTATTAAATAGCGAGCAGCATATTAAATCACGTTTTGCTGGGAAAAAAAAAATACGAGTACTGGATTTATAGAAAAATCGAACATCAAAGCAACTCCAAACACAACCCAATGTTCGATTTCTACACTTCTCCTGGTGCCCTGGTTTGCGCGTACGAATTGGTTGAGCCTGTAATGCTCGAGAGATGTTGAAGTTTATGAACATCGGTTTCTTTTTCGTGACGTGACTCTTCTGGGCGCACCGCCGAAAACTACGAGAAGCTCCGTGCCTTTCTTTTAAGAGCGCCGTGACCGAGCTCAACTTGCTCTGGGCCAGGAGTTGCTGTAGCCGGCGCGATGTAATGGGAATAAGATGAACGCTCAGAATTGCACCTAAATGCGCTTTTATGGCATGTGGTTTTGACACAGTTTTTTGGCCCTTCGCTGATGGGTCGGTGAGGTTTGCGCCGTTGTAAAAATGTTATCCAGAAATTAATCCAGTTTTCCAGAAGAAGGAAAATACCTCAAACACGCAGCGACAGATAGTTTACGAAGCTGCATTAGTATAAAATAAGCAGTACACTTAATTTCTCCTTATTTTGAGGTGTAGTGGGACATGTTTTGAAATGCAGTCAGGCTTCGCTTATGTGATGAGGTCACCAAGACATCGCGCTATCTTGAATAACCTGAGAAAAATAGCCCGGAGGCTGAAGGTGTGGTCTCCAGGGGACGGTTTTCTGATGTCAGACCAACCTGCAACAAAGCAGCCTATTTCACCAGTGCCTGTCTGAGACAGCTTGGATCTGAGCTGACACATTTCTTGTCCTTTTGATTGTGGAGAGCCTCTCTTGCTTATTTGCACTTTGTGTTCCTGTCCTTGAATGCAGTGTCACATGCCTTTCACACACAAATCTGCTCTTTCTTCTCTAAGAGTGTAATACCTGGCTGCTGATTTGATGCACTGCTGGGATATACAGCACACAGGCTGAAGTGGTAGCATGATTGAAATGCCGTAGACTGTGAGATGTAGTGGTCCTCTTTGGTGTGTTGTTTCCTATAGCACTCAAATGCAGCATTTGATTTTGAAATCTTGAAGAGATTGAGCCACATGCTAGCCATTATTTCCTTTTCAGCTGTGCTCTGTCAGCTGTATTTCTCTTCCTTTGACCTGTGCACATTAATCGCCTACTGTAGGAACAGCAGAGTCAAATGTGCTGCTTTTTGGTAGGAACCAAAATTTAGACCCATATTGGACACTGGGGACCATTGTTAATATAGCATCACTACTCACCAAGGTTATCTAATAATTTACTAAACTGGGTTCCTACAGGACGTGGAATTTCTGGAATATCTTGAAATTTTTAAAAGTCTGTTCCAGACATGGACAGTCAGAGAATTATATCATTTTGGGGGGGGTCAAGACATTGATTATCATGCAATAACGTTTGGAGCATCTTTACATTTTTGTTGCCATTCATCAAAATGTTATATTTTCATGTTTTTCTCATATTGTTTGAGTAGTTTTTATGGATACTTGATTTTTCCATGCCCATTTAACAAAAGTGGCCTGTTTTTAAGTTTGCTATAGATCAAGGAATTTTTTATTTTTTATTTTTTTTTTTTTATTATTATTATTTTTTTTTTGTCAGTGATAGTCAAGGAAAATCAGAGAATTTGGCATTTGACAAAGAGCCAGAACCCCCACTGAAAGAGAGCATGCATATTGGTTAACGTGCATACTTTGCATTTAGTTATAAGTATATAATGGACCTGCAAGTCACATTGATTCTGAATTGAGGTTTTTAATAAGAACTGACTTCTGAATAACCCACACTAAGACTTTTTTTCTGTTGTGTTATTTCTGTTGTGCTTTTTCTGTTTGTTATTTTTATATGTACTTGATTTGTCTGTGATCCACAATTCCTATGACAAAATCCCATTTAACTTATAATTAGTTTAGTGTTAATTGTTGCAATTCAGTGTGGGCGCGAACATCTCAAGAATTTGCAGAGTCACTGTCATTGATTTTAAAAGCCATTCAGTCTGTAACATTTTTCTTAATTCCAGATGAATAAACTGCCCCGAATAAACAAGAAAACACCAGTGGTCTAATCGATTACAAGCCAAAAGTGTACTGGTTTTTTACTGGTACTGGTGTACTGGTATTTTAGTGACCCTCTGCTGAGGAGGCCAGTTTGTTATTCTGAAATCTCTGATAATGGCTGTGAAGAAGCTACATAGGGTTGGATGATTTGTCTGAAAAGTCCATGCTACTTGAAAAGAGCTGTGCTAAATCGCTACTTTTGATGAATTGGCAATCTATCACAGTGCAAATACCTGCCAAGTTCAGGCCCTGCTGTTGTAATTTGCTTTTCATTGCATCAGGATGCTTATGAATTTGTCCTATTTTGGATTAAATTGTGTTTATTTGGTTAGATTAAGGCCAAGGGTTTGGAAGGGTTGTCAATCGAAGCCTACAGTACAATGCTAATATGTACATTGTAACCAGAAATGCAATAATTGGCACTCTGTTCTGTTGTTTTATGCTAAACTTGAAAATGCTGGATTTGATAATTATGATAATGATTTTTTTCTCCAGTGTTTCAATTTGTATGACTAAACTATTATGTACTTTGTATGGCTCATGTGAATAGATACAGATATTGCATTTAGGAGTGTACTTGAGCAGAGAGCAGCAAGGAGACATGCACTTTCCCTTGATTACTAATAGGCTTTAATCCTGCCTGGAGGCTGTTTAAGTCCAACTCCACAGGATACTTGTCAGAAGGTAAATGGATATTTCAGTCCCATACTGGCCCAAGGCTCCATGTAGCTCTGTTGACATAATTAAACCGCTTAAAACAGCACATAGGTTTTAGCACATAACTTCTAAAGCACTTTGCTTAAAAAGCTGATGCAACACTTCCATCCAAAACATCTTATTCCATGAGAGCTTTGGTGTCCTTCATCAGAGGTTTTTACTGTATACATGTAGAGGTCAAGTTTTCACCTTTGACCTGAGGGTTATATTACAATCGGCATTTGGAATATAACATCACAGAACGCACCCAGAATTGTACTGCATTTTCGCATCTTGTAATGAACCAGATGTAGCCTCCATCATTCACAGAAAGATGTATATCCTGATTGCAAACATGCAGAACGGACACAGCGATGTTTACCTATCCATAAGTTGGAGAACTTGACAGATCTTTACAGTAAATCACTGTGCCGAGGTCAGGCACTGGCATGTTTTTTTTAGCCATCAAGTTCAGTTTAGCTGCTTCAGCGAAGCATAGGCATTTAGCAGAAAGAAAAGATTTTCAGAGCAGAGAAGAGCTGAAGCTCTCCAAACATTTTTTGGCCCTCAGCAGAAAGCACATGCAGTGGAATGGATTTGCCCAGTTGAGTTGCTTCGCTTATAAGCGTGCAAGGTTGCAGGTCTTGGGATAAAACTGGAAACACAAATCTTTGTTTACTGTGGCATTTATAATAAATATTTAATGAAACCAGCACATATATAAATAAACCTACTGTACTCTTGAGAAGACCTGTTAGATGCACTATTTGAATATCCAAAACAACAATGGTTGGGTGTTTATTGTTTTCAGAGTCATTAGTATGCCACAGTAGAGACATTCTTTACATACTATATACAGTTTTGTTTGATTTGGAAAAAAAATGTGTAGTGAGGTACTATAAGAATCCGAGGTGTTCATGTATGTGTATTTATATTATCTTGTGGAAATGCCCAGTTATCTTTGATTTGTATGAAGTTCTACAGCATCGGCAAAGTGAAAAGTGTGAAGTGTAACCAAAATCTCCATTAAGTGGCTGCAGGGCTCAATAATATTAAGAAATGTCAATTCAATTCAGATTTGTTTAGTGCTTTAACAGTAGACACAGTCTCACAGAGCTTTACAGAAACCACAAAAAACAGTACTTTAATTTGTCACTGTGAGACAGCAAATTCCAAAAATAAATAAATAAATTGATTAAACACCGTACTTTGACATGCCAGAGGGATGTGTTAGAGACACAGTGTCCAGAGTCGCCTGCACATATTTCAAACAATGAAAAACATCGTTCAGGCAGAGGAGTAAGTCCCTGAAAGCATGAAGCCAGAGTTAAAGTCAATTTAAGCCCATGACCCAACCTTAAGAAATTGTATATAAGGAGTGTTATGCTGGGACAGTCATTTAAAAAAATATCAGAGCAGATAGTAATACCAGCAGAAAAAATGGGAATAAAAGAGTGATATGGCCCAATAAACCTTTATGCTTTTCACTTTTTGTTGTTGTTTTTTTCATCGTCTAAATAGAGACCGAGAGGGTCTCTTTTCTTGAAGTATTGCACAATTTCTCACTAGATATGTTCCACACAAATGTAGAATAGAATTCCATGAAGGGCTGAGACTGCTCTGCAGTCCAATTTCCTATTGCTCATATAACCATGTAGACTTACTGCTCATATAACCATGTAGACTTACTGCTCATATAACCATGTAGACCTACTGCTCAAATAACCATGTAGACTTATTGCTCATATAACCATGTAGACCTACTGCTCATATAACCATGTAGACCTACTGCTCATATAACCATGTAGACCTACTGCTCAAATAACCATGTAGACTTACTGCTCATATAACCATGTAGACCTACTGCTCATATAACCATGTAGACTTACTGCTCATATAACCATGTAGACCTACTGCTCAAATAACCATGTAGACTTACTGCTCATATAACCATGTAGACCTACTGCTCATATAACCATGTAGACCTACTGCTCATATAACCATGTAGACCTACTACTCATATAACCATGTAGACCTATTGACTGGCATTTCAATTACCGTCTCTGCTACAACAGGTGTAGACAAAAGTTACAAAATGATTTAAAATTAAGTATAGTTAAGGGCTCCAAATTAATTTTTGCAATATTCAGTGTATTTAAGAGTATGACAAGAGTTATACAAAAATCAGTTATATTTTAATGTATTTACAATTGCAGTTTCTGTGTTGACATTTGTTTCTTGACAATAACATAGCGTGGTGTCATGTGACCCTACCCAGTTTTCCGACTGCGGTCATGATGCGGGTGATTCGGTGCTGAGGAGGAGACCTTTCTGCCAATGTTCTCAGTGTGTAATGCAAGCCCTAGAGCAAGTCCACTGCTTTAAGCTCCCCCACCCGGCCCAGTGACAGCTCCAGCACTGAAACGTCCACATCAGTCGAATGTCATGTTACACTCAGAGGCCCTGGACTTCATCAAATGAAAGTCCTGTTCGCCTGCCAATTTTCCTTTTGTGTTTGCATCAGGACGCGGGATGGAGAATATTAATCAGTCCCTGCAATGGAGGGTGGCAGAAAGGATCTCTTCCCATACTAATGTGACTACAAACTGTGGCTTTGGACCACCGCAGGAAAAACAACAACAAGAACAACAGAAACCCCAAAACTGGTATTGCACTCTTCCAAATCACATCTAGTTAATTAATAGCCAGTGATCTCGTATCTCGTCCTTACCAGACTGGCTCGGGCAGCTGTTTTGGCAAGACATGGGAAGGCTGCATTAAAAAAAAAAAAAAATCCCTGCAGGTGTCCCACATACAGTGGCCATAATGAAGACCTGGGTGCTTTGGGAGCTTTGAGCTCAGCAAGGTTTAATGGGGCTGGAGGGAATGGTATGGGGGGGGGCTACTCGAAGCCCTCCCAGGAAGAATGAGGTGAAGAAAGAGGCTGTCCTGGTGAGGCCAAGCGGGAGACCGCGGGAATCTACCCCGTCCCCTAGCCCCATGTCAGAACGCATGCACGCGCTGGCGTGCCCCTCAGCAGCATTCGTCCTTCAGACAGCGCACTCGCCGCCAGAATGCCTAAACGGTCTGGCGGCTAGGCTCGCCAGGCAGTTCACGCAGTTGTTTGTCATTACCTGGAAAGGCATTGCTGTGCCTTGCGTTCATCGTGCCTTTTGTGCTTGACCAGGTTACTAATGCGCTACATCCTGGCCATCATGTGTATTTTATGTATTACTGCGACGTCTGGTTCCTGTAATGCAGCATTCAGTCAGTTTGGCGCCTTTCGTTCAGTGACCACATTCATTATTTCCATGGAAGAATCGCTCCATCCTTCTATCTGCCCCATCACCCCACCAACGCTGTGGCAGTGCAAATGCCTGGGTTTTGAATATTGTTGACAACATGAGATTCATCCAAATAGACCAACGAGTCTCTGCCCAATGGGTCACTGGGGAAATTCTGATTTAGGTTATAGATTTCCAAAATTAATAGCTCATCCTGTTTGGAATGTTCCTTTTTCTCCTAATGGAAAAACCCTAAATGACTCTGAAGTTACTACTTGAGCTTTGCTCATTAAATTAGCAAACCACTTTAAGCCAATGTAATGATCTCTTGTCATTCAGAGAAAATGTAGCCTTCCTTCTAATATCCCCTCATAGGAGTTCCTTTGTTAGTTATTTTGAATAATTGTAAGATCAGGGCCGGCACATTGTCAGGGTAATGAGGCTTGTCATTATGTTATCGATGTAATAGATTAACGGATGGTTATGTGTTTTTGTGGGTTTTTGTTTTTTTTGTTTGGTTTTTTTTGTTGTTGTTCATCTTTTATGAAGTTTATGATGCAAACCTGTAAGGAGTGCATACGTCAATCATACGTTTAGTTAAATTTGACGATTTTATGATGAAATGATGACAAACCTCTAAGGGCAAAAATGTTCTTCAGTGGTGGGCTCCATGTTTTCGAGTGATGTGCAATCTTCTTGCTCCAATCCAGCTCCTTTTTATGAGCCTTCACCCTTGCCAGAGTTAATGTTTCAGTAGGATGCATTTCCCAAGACGAACCCGCAGCCGTTATTTAGAGAGAATAAATGAATTGGTGAATCCCTTGCATGCTTAGACACGTGAATAGATCTGAATAATCAATGACATGGATGCCACAGAAACTTGGGTGGACTGTCTGTGCCACGACAAAGGCAGAATTGTGGAGGGTCCAGGAAATTCTTCAGAGGTGCACAGGAATCTCAGCTATTACACAGTCGCGGCACGGCGTGGCGGGGTTGTTTTGGGATTTAGCACGCAGTGACAGCTTCATGAACTTGGGTGGCTGTTTGGCTTGTTCTGTTAAGCTCAATGTGCAGTATCTCTCAGGTGTGAGCGCCGGAGGCCCACTGAGAGGAAGATCATGGACGCATCCGCTCCACAGGCTGCCGATGAGGGATCAGGGCCGGTCTTTTTCACAGCCGTCCCGAACCCCCCCCCCCCCCAACCCCCCCCCCCCCCCCACCCCCGGCTGTGACTCATTCTGAATCTTTAGGCCTGGCTGTGCACTGCTTAAGATTCCAGTCTGAATGCCTGAATGCACCTGTGTTGTTTGTGGTGTCAATTAATCTTGACTTTTGTCTCTCAGCAGTTAGTTTGAATTTTGTGTTTTAGATCTTGCATGGTTACCTTTACTTTTTAAGGAATCTTCTTAAAATTTGATTCAGTTTATGTAGACCTTTAATTCCACTTTCCCCTACACTTCATTACAGACAAATGTAAACAACAACAACAACAACAAAACAAATACAAAACCAGAGCTACTTGAATAACTTGAGCTAAAGTTTCTAAAATGATCATTTACAAGGGCAAAGTTAAGTGATCCCAAAAGTTAAGTGATGGCTTTGGTCTTTGGAAGGATGTTTCTGTTCCTCTCTACCTGTCAATACAGAGCAGTGCTAGCTATCTACGGGCATCCGTAAGGTCCTACATCTAGACGTGAGCTGCTGAAGAGGTTGCAGTGATTGACGACGCGTCTCTCTCAGATTGGCATTTCTGTCAGGCAACAGAGATCTGCAATGGGAACAAACTAGCTACAGCTAACACTGGCAGGAGGAATAATAAAAAGTAGAGTGGAGTGGGCTGAGGGGTCACCTTATATAGGAATTTGTTGCACAAATACACGTCTTCTTTTGATGAAATGCACATTCAAAACAAAAAAAACAGGAACGCTGAATTTATCTATGACTGTGCTTTCCAGTAGTGTTTAACGTTTCCAGTTCGTCTCAAGAATAATCGCTCCAGTTAGCTCCTCTCTACCCTCCCTGAGAGGCTCTTCCTGTGTGTTGGAGTTGAAGGTTACATGCTGTGCCTTTCCCCGCCTCAGCACCGGGCCTGCACCGGTGTGCCTTGCCTCGTCCTGCCAAAGATGCTGCCTCGGAGCACTATCAGTTCTGCTACACTCCACTCCCCAAGGACCCAAGGCCATGTGGAAGCTGGAGGCCTCTCACTGTGGAGCAGGTGCCGCTCCACAGCACAGCAGTGCCCAGCGGTGCGCTGGTGTGCAGAAGCCGGCAGCCCGGCCTTTCGCAGGTTGATCGACAGGAGGTTTGCTCCGTGCACTGTCAGGCCCTACTCTACAGCGCACAGTCAACAACGTGTTGTATGGGCTCACGCGCATTTCATGACTACATCGGAAGGAACGCAGAAGGATCTGAGAAGTCCTGGTATGCTCCCTGTTAAGACACTGGACCAAATCGTAGACTTCCATTTTCATCATAGCAGGAGAGCTTTGTTTCTGGATCTCATGGAATTGAAGGTATCTCAAAGGAGCGCACCTTAAATGTGACTGAACATAGTTTTAAAAGATTTTCTAGCTGTTTCAAAGCCAAGTATTGTTCATCTGCCGCTGCTCTTAAATTTCTAAGTGCTTTATCACTCAGTTATGGACCATGAATGAGGAAATCACTCTTTGGTGACACACTTGGCCGTTATGGGAGACGCAGCTGGTGAATAAAGGAAATTGCCTTTTTGGGACTAAACATTTCAAGGTGGCTGTTGGGAGATTCATTCTCAAAAATGGTATTATCTGGCATGCAGTCATATTTGCACAAAATGCTCAGTTAATGTAATGTGGAAATACACTCTCATTAGGAAATGTTTTATTGTGGCACGTGCAATGGAAAATTATAAGGGATGACACACTGCTCATTTGAGAACAGAACGACTTCTACTTGGCCTCCAAGCTTGGCTTCAAATTGTGTAAGAATATGCAGCAGTTATCATGCAGGCTGAGTCATGTACTTGACTTTAAATAATCTAATTCTGTAAACCCTCCACCTAATGTCAGCCATATCTCATTCAAGGACCCTAATGCAAGAGTTAAGATGAAAAAAAAAAAAAGCACAGAACTGTGGCCAGTAGGGATATTCAGATATCACATTATAGGCCTTGAATGAATTTGACACAGATGTAGCCTGGGCCAACAGATAAACCCCAACAACACACTTCGCTGCAGGATGTCATTAAAATAGTAACAGCGCGTTTTTTTGTAAAACTATGGCCATGTATTTCGTCTCCAAAAAGTCAACGGTTGCTGTGCCAGTACAGTCACTGAGCAGCGAGTCCTGAGCAAGAAGGATCAAGGTTAACATGGTTATTAGCTGTGGAGGCTACTTATTTTGTTCAAGCAATTATACAAGGTCCCAAGATCAAGTATCGTTAAATTAACAACTTCTTTCACTTTTCTGCTGTCTGCTCACCTCCCAGTTCGGCCCATTCTGAGCAAATGCCCTTAAATGAGATTTTAGAGCTTGTGGGCTTACCCTGCTCCCCCTCTGTTTCTCATTCTGTTTGCGGGTGCTGGATGCCTTTGCGCTGGCTAGGGTTTGTAACTGAATTTTAAATCAAGGTGCTCCTTCCCCCAGTGGTGCCACTGTTTTTCAGAGACAATACTCCAGCACTGTGTGAATCCTCCGGGCCTGTCCACCCGTTGCTTTGAACGTCACGATGACCACGATGGCCCTAGTCTAAACCTCCCCCCCCCCCCCAACATCCCTCTGCTCCAGCTATGTAAATATTCCGTGACTAGCTGCACTGCGGTCGTCGGGCCTGTTTAAAAACATGGGTCTTCGCTCGCGAGAGGAATCAGTTCGCCAGCCAGTCGTTTGTGGACGAGGAGATAGAACGTGTCTCTTTATGAATTGCCAGAATGTTAAAGGCATTTTCAGGCTTTTGTTTCCAACTCATCAGAGAGAACAGATTGGACAAAAATCATTATGGAGGGTTTTTTTTTTTTTTTTTTTTTTTTTTTTGGACATTGAAATAATAGATTTGAGAGCTACATTCATTTAGCTGTTTTATTCTTTATATAAAATATAATTCTTAGGCTACAATCTAATTAAAAAAAGCTGATGGAACAATGTGCTTGTGGCAGTAGCAATTTAAAGATGAAAAGCCTTTCTGTCTCCTAAAAGCACCCCTTAAGTTTCAGCCAGGGTTCCTTTCAGTTCACAGAACCATATAAACAGAAAAGGCTGGAGCTGTCCACACCAAACCCACCATTTTATGCATGACCTGTTCTGGGCCCATATTTAACACTCTTCAGGCTCTCAGTTACATAGTCATATGATTTGGTGACTTGGTCATCTGACTTGGTGACTTTTGTAATAGGGAGGTGAACACCTCCTATAGGAAATTTATTGTAAAATCAGCAATGTGACCATGATACAATGGCAATAAATGAATCAACTACAGAACCTGACTGACAAAGCATTTGTAGCATTCACGTCTCTATCCCAAAAGCCATGTCACCACCAAATGGACACCAGAGTGCCTGGATGTCTAAAACCCTCCATTACATTAGATTAAGGAAACATGTATCAAGTATTACATTACGGGCAGACAATCCCTAATGCATTAAGATGATTCTCTGAATATAGCCAATTATCAGGTTACAAGGTAGATTAGAACAAATCTATCTTTGGTCTAGCCTGGATAATGGCACCTCAGTGACCTTCCCTTTGGACATTCCTGTCTACTACATCAGCGAAGCTTTGCTTTAAAATGAGGTCATTGTTTACTCAGATGAGGAAGGCAAATATTTGTAACCCTGGAACTGACTGAACGGAATCTGGGAACATGCACATCCCAGTGCTTGAACAGCGCAGAATATACAGATGCTGAACTGATGTTTATTTCAAAATTAAAGACCTGACTAATTCAAAAGAGTTAAGTGTTGTTCATAAATCAAATGTAATGGTCGAATTGTTGAAATACATTAATCTGTTTTATAAAACATTAAATCAGAGTCATTAATCAAGCTATGTAGTTCATGTTAGTGTAGCAAACAAGGCTGTTTCCAAATACAAATGCCATTTCATTAATCAAGAAAGAGGGTGTTATCCAGGTTTAAATGTTCTTATTCAAGAAGTTTTGCCAGCATAGTTTAAATATAAGTTTACTTGGCAACCCATATTCAAGCAGACCAGCATTTTCATGCAAGTGCCAACAGTATGACAGCTAAAATGCTTAGAAATCTACTAAGGCTGCATAGAATTTGTATAGTGTTCTGTGTTTTACTGCTGTGCAAAGTGTCTCTAGTATTTTTAGAGGACTCCTACTTTTGATGATCCCTGGTGCACAGAATGCCAAAAGTATTAATCCATCCTGTATAATTGTTGGTTAGAGCTATTGATAAATGTTAAACATAAAGTCCTTTGGACCCCATAATAATAGTTATGCTGTCATTCAGTGAGCAAAATGCTTCTTCTACATTGGCCCACGATGAGGTCCGGCCAAAGTATGGCAGTTTAATTGTATATGCAAGACCATTAGGTTTAGCTATTAACTTTATAATGGCAGTTTAATCTTATATGTGGGACTATTAAGTTTATTCAATACCTTCATATGGTTGGACTGCCCCAGAGATTTAGTGTAGACCCAAGTTGAAGGGTTTTAGAATTGAATGTCTAGCTAACAAAGCAAGATACCCTACTCAGTATCCCCATATGACATATTGTGCTTACCGCAATTTTTCTAACTTATCGAATTGTCAAATGTTTAAATCCTCATTCAATTTTCTCCCCCATACCTTTATACTCATGCCAAAACTTTCTCCCCCAGTATATTTGAAAAGGCATATCATATTTGATGAGCTGTATGGTACACAGGGCTAATATTTATGTTCTTTGAGTTAGTGTGAAGGAGAAAAGCTCCTTTATGAGGAGAAGACAAAGGAATATGCTAACATTTATTTAGCCATCTGCACAGGTGCCGTTGTTTCATCACACTGCATCTGTTCTCCTAGTCGGGAAGATTTCTTCCTTCCAACCATAAGCGTAATGAATCAATAAACTCCACACAGACACCGCAATCACGTCAGCTGTGGCAGCTGACAGAGGCAGAGGAAACAACTTTCAATGGTAAGCACCAATCAGAGATTCAACTAATTAAAATTCCTGTGTTAAAATAATTAGCCTCTACTCCAGACAGTGCACTGGGACGTTGGCTGTCCCCATCATTAAAATGTGCCGATAAGAAAAATGGTCAACCGGAGCATTTGCGGATGTTTTGCAGCTGCCATTAACTCCGACTTTGTTTTTCTTGCGTAGAGCCAGGTTGTGATAATGAGTCAGCATTTATGACACTTCTGTTTCACTGTGTGCTGTGAGAGATGAACTGCTTTATTAGGTGCCATACATAATACAGTGCGAACTGTATTATTAAACAAAGCAGTCCTAAGTAAAAAGAAACGTTTCCATGAAGGCCCTTGTGAAGCAATACAAAACCATAGTCCTCTGAGTTGAAACAAATGGATTGTATTAATTTATATTTGTTCTGTGCTATAATTAATTAAGTCGTGAGCACTTTCCTGTGTCTTATAGGACTTGTATAGCAAGCCATTACAGGATGTATTATAAAACTTATAATAAAAGCATTGGTTAAAGAAGTAATAAAATGTGCATTTGCCCAAAATGTTATTAGTTTTTTTCACTGTTGTGAATGCACTAAAAATAAAAGTGCTATTCATACAAAACATTTCCACAATCAAACTATGCAGTAGCTTGCCAAACTGCACCAGCTGAACTGGGGGTTGCTGAATCATAACTGATGTTATATTGGCTGGATGCTAGGTAAGCATCAAGGCATGTTCACTCACTATAACAGGCGGCGCCGGGACATTGCCTGCAATTTACACACACACACACACATACACACACACACACACACACGCACGCACGCACAACATGCGCGCGCACAGAGTCAGGATCCGTCTATCAACATGCATCCTGTCTGACACATTACTGCTGGATGGCTCTCTGCTCTAAAGCGCTCTGCTGTAAATGCAACCATGCATCCCCCCACAACCACCCCGCCTCCCCCACCCCCAAAAGAGAGCTTTGATTTCCTGCCTTCTCAGAATGAAGTCTTTGGGTTTCAAGCAGAAGAACACAGGCAAAGAGGTATTATGTAAAACACTGACTTAAAGTGGGAGCTCTGAGAATTACTTGTGGATTATGCTTTAATAAGGTGTCAGGAAAAAAAAAAACCTCATAAAATCCACAGGTGAGGAGTGAAGTACTGCAGCAGCAGTGCATTTATAGCGTCGAGCACCGGTACAATACGTGGAATAAAATCAGTGGGGTATCTCATCGCTTTCTTTTGGGAGTCTTTACAGAGGATCTTTTTACTTCCCCTTGACATGAAGCATGAAATGTTATTCATGGCTTAAAAAGAAAGGAGAAAAAGAAAGCTCCTCCTTCCTGTCGACCCATCCCGATGACGTTCCTCCTCCGCGGACATCCGTGACGGAAGCGGTTTGAGGCCCCCACATTTCGTCATCGCTTGTCGACATGAAAGAGCAGCCTGAGATGTCAGTTGGGTGCCTGTGGAATACACTGAGCGTTAAGCTCATTGGCAGGCCTGATGTTGGCTGGCTCTTAAAGGTTGTAACAGTAGTTCTCATATCGCCTCACCTCGGGACCCACATTTTGCCATGGTTATTAAGTCGCAACTCATGCTTCTAGAATTCAAACCAAGCAATTTTTTTTTCAAAAATAGGCTAGTAAACACACGTATGCTGTGTAATCTTTTTTTTTTTTTTTTTTTTACATTAAATATACACATTTTCATCCCTGCATTCGAAGCACATTATTATAATAATATGCTGTTTATAACCAGCACAACTGCTTGTTCCTGATTCTTATGAATATGAATGAAATTAACATCATAAATGCATAAATGTGTTTACACACAAAATAGGAAAGGTTTACAAAATGGCCTGCACCAGAACTGGGGGAAGCTTACCTCACCCAATTTCATTCTCCGGGTCTGATCACGTGACCACTCAGCCAGCTGATTTTGTTGCTTGGCAACCTGACGCTTTCCATGTTGATTCCAAAGGCATCTAGTGGTTATTTCTGTGTTTCCCTGTGAAGTACTCATGAAATGGAGTTTGTAATTAAGTGAGGTGCATTATGAAAGTTATTTTCAGGGTCTTTTTGTCCACAGTGTCCAGCTGTTGAGAAAGCATTGGGAAACATGTTAAGTCTATCTTGACATGATTTACTCACAATGCAATCTTCTTCCCACAATGCAGTCTTATTCTTGAACATGAATCCTCTCCATTGCATAGAAATGTTTAATGTACTGAGGTGCTCAAACACATCAGCAAGATATGCAACTTGTGTAAGCCAGTTTTTGTCTTCAGACAGCTCAGCATAAGGCTAATTATTCCATGAGAGAAAAGAGGTGATATTTGTTTTAAGTTCATAAGTGTGCTAATCTTTACCCTTGATAGCCAGTAAAAATCTGTAAATCATTGGCTGTTTGTGGCACTCTGTTTAATATAGTTCCCCAGTTCAAAGAGTCTTTCAGTGATTCATCAAGCACTGGGATTGTATTCTACTGCCAGTGCTTCCATGTCGCCTTTGATGCCCTCTCCAAAATTCTCTTCACCAACCCTGAATATTTTCCGGTCATGAAGGTAGCACCGTCATTTGTAATTCCTATGCACTTTTCTTAGCTCAGGCCCACTGATCCCAAATCCAGATCCACACTACTGAAAATATCCACTGCATTTTTTTGGGGGGTGGGGGGTGTTAGGAAAGTCACTTCTGCAGATAAATTGATCCTGGATGTCTCCTTCCCGCACATATCTCAAACAAACCAGTACAATCACATAGTTGACAATATCTGTGGATTCATCCATCTTGTGCTTTCCCGGATGCACAATCTTTTCTTTTATATCACCAGTCATGCATTCAGTGCACCTACCTATGGTATCATTCGACAGTGGTATGGTCTTTTGCTTACCTGCCTCTGACTGATCCAGCATCTCTGTAGCGGCAAGTAAGATAAGATCTTCTGCTGTTGTATGTAGTTTCTTGGCCTGTGTGATATGGTGAACTACACTGTAAGAAGGCCAACATGCCTGTTCTTGTCTAGAACATGACGGCGTCATGTACTTTTGTGATATCCTCAGCTCCAAGAGATGCCTTTGAAAGTACTGACACTGGATGTTTTGGCTATAAATTATGTTTCATATTTGATATGTCGTGCACTGTGGTTACAGTACCTTTTTATTGCCGTTGTATGTAAGTCCATATTTTACATCATATTTGCGGTCAGACATTTTATTGCTTATGAACGACAATGTAGACTTAGTCTGTCACCTTTCAATCAAAAGTCATTAACATGGAAACATCTAGCCTATTGCATGTCTTTTATATACTCTTGTCAAAATAAAACTAAATTAAAAGAATATAAGCATTTAAAATCAAATTGTTTTGACCACACAACCTAACTCGTGACCCATTCAAAACGAGTCTGCGATCTACTGCTAGGTCACATCCCACCAGCTGACAAAATATATAGCATCTACTAATGCTGAAAATAAATGACATCACTGATTACCATGATCAAGCACTAATTATGGACTACAGGAGCCTTCGGATATGATTTGATTAGAGTTTTTACAGAGGATACACACTCTGTCGTCTTATACTGACCTACACGCTGCTGCAGTTATGGGATACTGTGGTTTGGTTTGCTAATTTTACCACCTCTGTTACCTCGTGTTCAGCTTGTGCAGGGCTTCATGGCTGATAGCTGATTTTGAGCTGAATAAGTTATTTCTGAGGTAAACCCTGTAGCGTAATGGCCTCACCAGGAATGAGGAGCTCTGACTCTGAGCATGCAAATACCTAGTCATTTATATTGTAAAAGTTATACAGTTTATAAAGTTATAGAGTTTGCCTTGCTAAATGAAAGGCGGGTATAAAAAAATCTTTTGCTAGGTGTAACAGCTGAGTGCACACAGTAGAAGCGCTGCTCACTAGCTGTTCAGATGACGTCTAGCTTTATAGTTTGTAGCCTTAAAGATAAAATGTAGTTTAATTTTGTGATGTTTCAGTGTTTCAGTTTTCTGGAACAGGGAGACAGTTGTGAAGGAGCATCTGTGAAGGAGCTACTGTATTTGGTTGGAACAAATATGCTTTAATGACGTACACAATATTTCTTTAACCTGGAGGGCTTCATGATTAAAGGAACATGCTTGTTGATGCATATGTAATGCATGCAGTTTGAGACTAACAGGCCCAAAATGAGCAATCAGACCTGGAGGTTTTTGCAGAGATGAAAGAGTGAGATTAAGTTCCTGCCTCATTTTTTACAATCCCTGTATGCTGGTGTCAGATTATTCAGATTCCAGCAAATGTACTGGACAGTTCAATTATCCCAAACTCCACACTGCTCACTCCAGAACGTGTTCTCCCAAAACACACTGACACAAAGCGAGATACCGTCGCTCTAAAAACAAAAATTCAGTCAGCCTGAAGAATATATTAGTTTGCATTGCAAAATCCAAAGCGATGACTCGTAAAATGGGCAAACATGCAAATTTCTCCTGCGCATGTGGCGTACGTGAGCTTGATGGCACATGAGAGCTGTTTTTATGGGTAAACATTCTTAAGTCGCTGCTTTTTTTGCGCGCCAGCTGAATATTTACCTAATTCCTCTTTTTAGGAGGGCTGGCTGTTGCATAAGGCAGAAGGATGCAGCTGCATTTCAATGAAGCTGCAGCGCCCGTGTTTACAGCACAATATTTTCTCTGAGATATTTTAAGATCTGAAGCTCTGCTGAAAAGGTCTTCAAGTGCCTTTGCCCCAGAGACGCTTTGCCAGAACCACCCGCGCGGGGCCCGGCGCTCCACTCCATGGCATGCACATCGCAGCATGCACACCCTACTGACTCCTGTGCCCTTGACAGCCATGGTCCTGCACAAAACAGACAGTCAGTTATTCCTTTTTGATGCCTCTTGAAGAACGTGTGACGTCAAAGCCACGGGGTGTTGCATTGTATTTGCGGATGCCTGGAAACTTTCCAGTCTAAATACAGCCTTAATTTACATGAAATATACAAAGCACCTCATTAAAAGCCCCAAACAAATTCTGATACAGATCTCATGAAGGGTATTGCAAATGACAGAAACAGGAATGGAATCAAGCTGGTATGGAAGTAACATTGGAACATCAAACTCATAAGAAGCGCCTCTTTTCTAAACCAGGCTGTCCCACACTGCTACGTGTGCCATGCCCATAAACGTTCTGTTCAGTCCAGAGTTTAGCTTTTATATGGACCCAGTGTACCACTAAAGGACATTGCAAAATGATAATTGTCGAATTGGTATTAAAACCTTGAGACACAGTGTGCAACCTTTATCTTTGTTCAGCTTTCCTTGTATCTGGCATTAGAATAACAGTAATCTGAAACAGTAATCTTTTTAATTTAAGATGTTCTGGTCTTTAAAATGTAATTAAGCAAATGGGTAGGTAAACAGACATTTATTACCTAAAGTAACATTATCACTAACATTAGTAACCATCCAGCTGATAGCAAGAGCACACCCAAAAAACACAATGTTATTGATATGATATTACTGTGGGATTTTTGTAACTCCACCTAACAAACTTTTTTCTGTGGTAGCCTATAATGGTCTGAGATTTTGGTCTTAGAACATCAAGGGCTCATTCCTATGTGCTGGGTACCGCAGTTGTACCCTTGGGCAGGGCACTTAACCTAATCACTTAATTTGCTACAGGAGGCCTGTCCCTTTAGTGAATGAAAGTCACTTTGGGCACAATCGTCAGCCAAAATGAATAAATGCAATGTAAATGTTGCTGTTGGCTTGCTAATTACCTCACCACTATTAAATGGATCGTGGGCTAATTGGATGTAAATGCTCCTGCAATTTTCTTACCGATTATGACTTTGAAGTTGACAGGGATATTATTTATGACAGTAACCTGCAGGCGAGGGTTTCTTCTGTTTAATGGGAGCATAACATAAATTCTGTTAATTTTCCTTAATTATGAAGGAATATTTCACCGTGCTATGGGTTAATATCGTGCTCTGCTATCAATCACAGTCTTGTTAAATTCTGTCTCATCACCTTCTTTTCCTTAACACTTGATTCCTCTGCACTGGAGTTTGTAACATAATAGTTTAGAAAACAGGAGCCCTAGATGGAACGCCAAATTTGCTTTGCGTAACTGCATTGGAGTTCCCTGCACCTTTTGTTCAAAGTGTACTGCACTAATTCTCAATCTGTTTCTGTTGGCTCTTCACACACAACTTTAGGGAAAACGTGCAGGTGCATCAGAGATAAATACCCTTTTCATTCTTCACACTAATGTCACACAGCAAACATGCTTCTAAATGACAAAAACCGTCTTGACCAGGTATTATCTCAAAAACAAAGCTTATCAACCCCTCCCACATTTCCCACATACAAATAAGTTTACATCAAATACGTTTGCAATCAAATAAGTCTGTAAATCAAATGAATCTGTAAGGTTTTCAGAAGAATGGAAAAGTGCCATTGCCTACCCAGTCTCAAGCTGGAGCACCATGAAAAGAACAGAGGCAACTCTCTTCAAACACAGTATGCTTGTCAGGTGCCTGTCAGATGACAAGACATCTTGTCAGACTTCTTGGAGATCCCTCAAAAAGATCAGATGCTCATTCATTGTGTACTAACAGCAGGACTGCAGGAAAGAACTCGCGAGTTACAGGCCAGAGTTACATTTAACGTCGAGGTTGGGAGAGATAAAGCAAATATGCGAGCTTAGAATGAGTGCAGGCTGAGACAGTCAGCTTCTCATTATGATCTTTATGATCCCTTACCAACAGTGCAAGATGAAGTGGACATGAAGATTTGGAAGTTGTGCAGCATTTAAAGTGAGCGATTCAGAACAATAGTGATAGGCTGATATTAGGGGGCTTAGATTTATAGGGTATAAAAGGGATATCTAGTGGCTATTTGCGCCTTGATTGATGAAAGAGAGAGAGATGTGTTGATAGTAGTAATGATTAAGGGTTTGGTGGTCAGGTCCAGTGTCTTGACACTGGTGTTTCCATCAGAAGTTGATTCTGTTTGCAGAAGTTCTGGCCCTTTTTAAAAACCTTACCATAAATATATAAAGACAAGAAAAATAGGCATGTCATGGTTGTATTTCGAAAGTAATTCGAATATAAACTGGATTAATAAGGTACTGAACTTATCTCAGCATTACAGATTCTGTATGTTGCAAACTTATCATTGTTACAAAAAGCCACAAATTGCATGGTAACTTACTACAACATAAACAGCTGTTGGAGACTAGAGAAAAATTGTGCATTAAGGGAAAGTTTATATGCATGCAACCTACAGAGAAAAAAAAAAAACTTGCCTGGGAAAAATACTTATATGATAAATTCAAATCTAGTCCCATTTTTGTACATATAATTTAGCAGGAATCTGTCTATTTAAATTACTCTGAAAACCTCAGTATTGGTATTCTTCCTAACTGTACTTGGACAAGATTATAAATGGTGATTGGATGCAGCAGTGCAAGAATACTTTTTCAAGAAATGTATTTTCTCTACAGGTTCGTAGTTCCTGTCTTGAGCTTTAAACTTTGATTTGTCAGTTAAGAAGTAGAAAAGGTTTTGTTCTTCAGTTTCTTCAGTTTAGCTGAAGGCTTGAAAAGAAAGTGAAAAAGAGAGAGAATAGAATGGGGTGCTCTGTATTTGATCTGAGATGATTTCCTGTTGCTTTTTTAAAAAAAATAATACACAATTATGTTCTTTTTAATTAAAATCTTGTGTTCTCTCCATTCATCCCCTCCGTATTCAGAGAAGTTTGTTTATGGCTGCCACCAAATTTTTATAATTGTCTCCGGCACAGAATAAAACTGTAGAAATGAGAACCTAATAAGGCTTCAACATGAAATTCAATCAGTTATAATTTCATAAGATTTCTCTCAGTAAGCAAAACCAAACCCTGTTCTTCGGCCTCCAACCGCGGACACTTTGTGGCACTGGCTTTGAGCTGGTGGAGGTTCATCGAGGTGACGCAACCGCCGAGAATGAACCACAGCCAAAGGCCACGTTGTTCAGCCTGACACCTCGCACGCCACGTCTCTGAAAAGGCACCACATTTCGTTGTGATCAATACAACATTATCTAGCAATTGCTATTTTCTGCACACTTCAGGTTCCATCAGATGTATTCAAGGCCCTGTAGTAAATTGCAGGCCCAACACTAAGGTTAAACCTTGTCACAGTTACTGAAATCCAGACAGGACATTAATCAATATTTCAGAATGCATAGCATAATTACTAATCCATGCAGGGTCAACATTTTAAACAGACCATGAATGCAGGCTTTCAGGGGAGCCTCTTTTCTTAATTATAGTGGGGCAGAAAAAAACAAACAAAAAAACAAAATCACTGGAAAATGAATTCATGTACACTCACTATGAACAAACAAAGAAGCTAATAAATACATTTGGGCAATTGAAGAAAGCATCAGAAAGATTTTAATGACTTTACTGTCATGCTCCAATTTTGTCTTTTCTCCCCTGCATTCTGGGATACACACATCAGTAGATCTGGGATACACACATCAGTAACGGAAGATCAGGAGAAGGCGCTGGATCTAAGCACTCCCTACTTTGAGAGATTTGAGAGAGATCCTGTGGTGCAAGACCTGAAGTTTAGAGTCATTTAATAGCAATAGTAAAGTAAGGCAGGGCACAGATGAGTATGTGTTAAAAGAATGAAAGTGAAGAGAAGAAAAGCAGAACACTTTACATCGACCTACATGACTGTCCCATTAAATACATCGAACGCACAGAATTAAATTAATACATAATACAGAATACGTTTAATAAACTGAATGCACAGAAAACCAGTGTGTAAACATGCACCGATTTCCCTTTGATAACAGGAAGGATTCTGGACTTAATCCTACATCATCGATTATCAATGGGATCTTATACATTGGAATTAATGGGATTGTTACTGTGTAATGGCCTTGGTGTAATGTAAAGTATTACCAGGAAAACACACGTTATCTCTTTGTCAGGGTTTTTTTGTTCCTGTTTACAAAGTGCCATGTTTCAACCGAAACAGAAAGCTGCCGATCAACTTGACTGCTAACATGCATTAGCCACGCGGAGTGCCCCTCAGCAAACCTGGAATTACCTGGAATTACCTGGAATCGTACTTGCTGTACGTTCCGGTTATTTGTGTGAGCAGTAAGCAAAAGAACAAATACCAATATAACATTTACAATACATAAAGGAGCCAGTGAGCGCAAATGCCAGGGAGCTGTTTCCAATAAATGATGAGTGTCTGTACTTTCATGACCCTGCGCCCTCTTATAGGTGCATTCAATACTGGTCAGGTTCTGCCCATTGGACCACTGCTGATCGTATCTTATTGGGGTTGAGGACCATTCTCAACACAAACGGGAGGCCACAGTGGTAGCAGCAGGGCAGCAGGTGTTGTGCTGAGAAGAGTGTATCAGTCACTGCTGGAACGAGTCAGTCACTCCTGGAGTTCAGTCACATGCCGGTGTCGCTTCTGTTTGAGCAGTGGTCTGCTAGCAAAAGAGAAAAGAGAGAGAGAGAAAAAGACCAGTTTATCAGTTCTTTTTCCTTTACTGTATATACTCTACAATCAGATGGTAAACAAACTAACATTATAATATTTAATATACAATATAATATTTAATTATACGACCTATAATACAAGGCAACAAACGTTTTTTCTTATGTAGCCGAGGAGTGCAGGGTCTGCAGAACCTGGTGCCCTGGTGTTATTGATTATCGATGGGATCTTATACATTGTAATTAATGGTATTGTTACTGTGTAACAGCGTTGGTGTAATGTAAAGTATTACTAGGAAAACACACATTATCTCTTTGTCAGGTTTTTTTTTTCCTGTTTACAAAGTACCAAGTTTCAAGTAGGCAAAGTAAGACAACTCATTAGCTAACCGAAACAGGAAGCTGCCCATCAACTGCCTGCTAACATGCATTAACCATGCAGAGTGCACCTCAGCAAACCTGGAATTACCTGGAATTATCTGGAATTACCTGGAATCGTACTTGCTGTACATTCCAATTATTTAAGTAAGCAGTAAGCAAAAGAAGAAATACCAATATAACATTTGCAATACATAAAGCATCCAGTGAGCGCAAGTGCCAGGGAGCTGTTTCAATAAATGATGAGTGTCTGTCCTTTCATGACCCTGTGTAGGGTTTGCAGACCCTGGTGCCAGGGGTGTGGTAAAGAGAAATCCAGGCCTCTTCATCAAATAATTTCTAAGAAGGCTGCAACCTTGTATTACAAACAGCATGACACCACCTTTCTGTATCGCAGTTATTTATATCCTTCAACCTCTACCCTTTGAATTTTGTCGTGATGGTGTTTTACATGTTTTCTCTGTGTATGAAAGATCTGTGCAAAATCTACATTTTTTTGTACTGATGCATCATCTTTATGAAAGTAAATCAGCATTTGTTGACAGTAAGTACACAAACTTGCTCATTACTGTTGTGGTGCCTTTGTTGTTTAAGTTGCTTTGTTGTTATATGAAATAGCTGCCATAACAAAGAATAATGACAAAGAGTACGAGAGTAGAAGAATCGATCTGAAACAAGGAAGAAAGAAAAATAAAAAATCCCATAAATGGAAACTTGAATTTCTTAATATGGATTACCATGTGACTCAGGTGAGTAGGCCCTTTTTGGCCTATATCTAGATGTATCGGTTTATGCTCCAAGATACTTTAAATGATCACTGTGTGGTCATTTTGAGTAAACAGGCTTTAAATTAGCATATAGTAAGAAGAAGACAAAACATTCAAATGCATTTTAGGTTTGGTTCAGGAAATTCATGTGTTACTGGAGATGTTGGTGCCATGGCAACAGCATGGAGGAAATAATTTATAGAAAGTGAGAATGAAACAATCAGACTGAGAGTGGGTTATTTAGAGTGGGTGCATAACACTCCTTGGCACCTAAGACTAGCAACATCAGCATTGTACCTACCTGAGATATCAATGTGACCTAATAGATTTATCTTCAAACAGAGCTAAGATGTTCTGCAAAATAAATTGTATAAAGCCTCTCATATTTTCCCATCAGTGCATTTGATTCATCAAGATCATGTCGCATGCGCAAAACATACCTGAGGAAGTAAGAGGTGAGGCTACAGGTATTGTTGGCTTTGTTAATGTGAGGAACGGGTCTCCACCAATCTCTACTGTAAACTGCGGGTGTTAAATTAAAACCAGCTATCTGAGTTTGATATCGCTCTGAGGCAGGAGGTATGATAATGTGATGGCTCTCCAGTTGCAGCATGAACGCATCAGTTGACACGCAGCACAAACACTAGTGCCAGGGGAACAGACCCTGGGGAAAGCTTTTACAGGGCAAGTACAAGGTACTAAGGCCACCTGAAATGCCTTCTGGTGTCTAAACAAAACCCCTCACCTCAGAGCCTGTGCTGGGTCCTCTTTCTACCAAGTCTACTTCCAGGCTTGAGAAACTGGCGTCTTTTATGTGAGGTTCCTTTAGCAGGGACACGGTAGCCTCTGGGTGCTTGTCAGTATCTACCGCTTGTTGTTATCAGAGTGCAGGCAGATCAACAAAGACTGACGCTCATGCCAGGACCAGAGTCCTTGGCTACCGCCTGAATGCAGAGAGCCAGCTCCTGGGTGGCCTGCTGTTGTTGGAGGCTCGCCTCGAGCAGGTGCTGCAAGACCCTGTTCATGGTTTTGTTTTCCTAGAGCTGTACTAGATTGGCATTACCATGGTAGCTTGATGTGGAGCTTTATGTTGAGGTTCTTGATAAGGGAACTCCTTAGTGCAGAATGCAAGATGTGATGGACCACCTCTAGATAATCTCTAGGTATCTCTATATGAAGTTCCAGTTGAGGTCTTCTAGTTGATGTAGGAATTAATGTTATTCAGAAGTTTTAAAAGGAGCCTATCTGAGCTTCTCCAGGTAAAACATGCTTCCTCACGGTGGCAGCACGCTTTACATTATAGTTATCAGACACAGAACAGTTGTAAGAGACTGCCCAAAGGGTTTACCACAGTTAACAACATGAAATATATTTTTCTTCCTGGAAGCTGTGCCAAGATAAGTTTAAGGAGTTTGTTTACTCCCAATAACACTATTTCCCTGATCGGTCCCTTGTGTCACTGATTATGGTCATTGAAGAAAGGAGGACACTGTGTATCTTTTGGTCAGTAATGTAGATGTTACCAGTTCCACTATTTATCTCTATGATGAACAGGTGGTGGGTTTATGTAATGGAGTCACTGAGGTAGTGGTTAGCCCTAGTTTAGTAGTGCTCCTATGGATTCTCTGATTAGTTTTAGACTTGTGCAAAATTGTCAGTGGCTTTTCGGAGTCTCTGAATTGTATTATGTGAAGTTTAGTGCCCTACTGAGTCAGTCTTTCAGGTTTTGAGGCTTGGGCTGTACATTTAGTGTCACATGACATCCCACTGCTTCATAATGTACTCATTAGGCAGCCCTTAGAACATGATGAGGTTAAGGCCAGCATATGGCAGTGCTTGGAGAGTCAGAGAAATACCCTATGAACCATGTTGAGTTTAAATTCTTTTTAAACCTGTCTGGTTATCATAAGTGTTTGTGGACAGATTTTCCAAGCTGGCAAAGGACAAGTCAGCATGGGGCTTGGACCGAGTGACATGAACAGGGTTTTCAAGATTAATTCACCTGTACTGGCCTGAAGTTTTTTTTTCCTTTCATTTTAGAAATCGTTGCAGTACTATCTCAGGAATAGGATGGTGCGATCAGTAAATTTATCCACATCATAGCTCCACAAGACCAAAAAAAAGTTAGACAACATTTTATTGGATTCGGAAGGTGCAAATTACTCCTAAGAGATTACAAAGACCTTGTGTGATATGCTGTGCAACTTTCTACATGACCAGAAAAGCTAGTGGCCTGAGTCCCTTTCTGAGGTGGTGCTTTGTTATAATGATAGTTTTTAGGGTCTTTGGAGAGCCCATTCCTGAACTGAAGAATCAATTTATCTTATGCCCAATGTTTATAACTGGGCCCAGGTGAAGATTATACAATTATACAATTATATCAAGCATGGCCTCAGATTAGTCATTAAGGGATGGATTAAAGAGGCTATGGTTGGACATCAGTCATGTCTGAGAACCCAATTTCCTAATTTCCTGTCCCCTAATTTCCTGTGTATGGCCTCACTGCCATGAGTCAGTGGGATGTTCCTGTGATTCAGGATGGGGCGACATGTTCTTGCTGCTTCTACACATATGGTTTCTGGGGTCCATGTTGATACAGCAGTCAGTTCCTTTTGCTTCCAAACATGTATAACAAGGAAGACTCCTGGACAACACAGTAATCCATTCTGTTCCCAGATTGGTAGGACGCTAATGGTGGAACCATTTCCTTCATCTAGGTACTATTTCTTTGTTTTGCTGAAGTTACTGTGCTGACATATTAGGGAATGCTTTTACTCTGAAAATGACTGGCCTATGTAAGCAGTTAGCAGTTAGCAACAAGTATAAATATTTATTTGTTTGTACCTGGCATTCTAAACTTCATGTTGTTGATGTTGATGTTGAGTGATAAACTTGGTAGTTTAAGAAGATGACCAGAAATGTACAAATTGGTAAGAGGGCTGAGTGAATTATAACTATAATTTTCTTTCCCGTACTGTGTTGGAGATTGTTTACCTTGGAATTCTGTGCTGTGCTATGTGTTCCATGACTTTATTCACATGATGATTATTGTTTTTAATGAGAGGAAACAAATTAATTAGTGCACAGTAACCCTGCCTTGGCATTAGTGCCATGTGTATTGTGAAGAGTAATTGATTGGTCTGATAGAAGTGCTGATTTGTTGGACATTGCTCTGTTTTAGGACATTACCACTACTGCTTTGTCTGTCTCTTTTATTGTTTCTGTTGTTTTGTGTGGGGGCTTCTTTTACGTTCCTTTCCCATCCTCCCCTAAAAATGTTTTATATCCCCTGTTAGAACTTATGTATTCCCTGCACACCATGTTCAACTTCTAGCAGCCTTCTGTGATGCAGACAGACAACGTGTGCGGCTACCGGGCCCCGATAACCGGCCATCTTAGGGCCTGTTGCCAACAGTCTACTCAGATAACCTACTGAGTTGTTAATGCAGTTGCTAATATGAACACCCAGATATAACACCCTGTTACAGTTTATTTGGCTCTAGATAGTTCTTGTATTTACCATTTTATTCTTTGTTTTCACTGTGGAGCAGGACATTCTATCCACTTGAGCTTGTAGTGTTGCTAGGACAGATGTCCTTATTTTTCGCTCTGCATGTGTAATTCCTCTTGGTTGGTTAAGTGTCATTTTTTGTCACTTCTTTTGCAGAGAGTGTGTATGTGTGGGTATGACCACAGGCGTGTTGGGGTGAGTCTTTTTTTTTTTTGCGGTGGAACTGTTGCCGTCCTGGTGCAGTCAGCAGGATACACCTCATTATTTCCTGTCGTGAGCTCTGCGGTTGTCACAGATAGATATCAGCAACTGTCCTCAGGAGCTGGGTTTTATCTTTTGCCTTTCTTTGACTTAAGATTTCTTCTCTTATGATAAAAAGTAAAATAAAACAGGCCTGCTTCTCTTATATGCTCTTATATTGTTGATCTTTTCTATTGTTGGCTCTTAATAAATGTGGTTATTGATCTGGGCCTCTTTACTCAGCTGCACTAGCAATACTTTTGTGCTTCTGGCTAGAAAGGGTACAACCAAAAGAAAAAGAGAACTAATTTTGTTGGAAGAAGTTGTGAAAGTGGTGTAGTTTGACTGGCAGACTTTACCTTATACCCAGTGTATGTGGTTGCCATATGTATAACTTTCAAGAGTGTTTGCATGAAAATTGCAGCCAAATAATAATAATTAAAAAACACATCACTGGGGTAGCAGAATATGCTCCACATACAATACTTGGCCCTTAAATGTGTAGCTGGACTAAATAATATAGTTAGAATAAGCTTGATATCCCTGTCATTTGAGCATAAACTCACTTATCAGAATACTGTAAAAAATACTACAGGAATTTAAAAATTCCAAGAATGCTTTTTGTTTACTAGATTCAATTTTTTGTTTACTAAATTTTGGAGATGATTAACATTCCTAAAAGCAAAGCAAGATTCATGCATCTCTTTGGATTTTATTGTTTATTTACTCACTGTGACAAACAAAAAAGCACATAGCTATTGAAGTGTGATATATTACACCTAATATGGGCAGCAGAACTGAGTTTGTCCCTGCAAAATTAAATTATAGAAATGTAATGATTTGCTGACTTAGATTACTTATTCATTGAGGAAGGTTTATATATCAGGAATAATTATTAAATATGTCAGTAACTGCTACATATCCAAAAAATGTAAAGGGATGCAGTATCCAAAAGGCCTCCAAAATGCAATTTGTGTGTAGTGCATCCATCTGCACTATTCATAAAAGAATCCAGTGAAATGGAAAATAAACAATAAGGTGTTGTGATAAACGAGTGGCGTCCCAGCCAATCATATTCCTAGTCTCATGCATTTACCCAGCTGTGCAGGAGCTTGCTAAATGCTTCACGGCAGAGGAGAGTTAGTTGACTGTTTGCACGCTGCAAGCACAGTATGAGCAAATGTTTGCAGTAGTCACCAAGACACCTCTTTTTGATGAGATGAAGACAGCCAGAGCACAGGTAACAGTCTGCATTAATGCGAGTTCACTTGAGAGCTGCACTGTACAGTTCGGTGATGTCAGACAGAGCGAAGCACTAGCTTGCTTCAAATTTGCAAGACACACTGGGACAATGGAAGGGGCTCACCCTGCCCAGCCAGCCTTCACCTCCATCGGAAGATCTCGTGTTGTCCTCGGTACCGTCTGAACGTGTGGAGGTTTTCGAGTGTTTCCAAGCAGGAGGTCCAGGTGATAAGAGAGCCTCACAAAAGCCGCATCCGCCTAGCAAACAAGGATGCAGATGTGCAATATGGACCAACACCTTCCTCTAGCATGGGGTCGGAGGCCGCGTCAGGCTGATGCTTCTCTGGGGAAAGAAGTGGAGGGTGAGGCGACATGGCTGAGGCAGGTAGCCGACGAAACACAATCACAAGCGGCACATCAAACGACCGGCAGCATCGGCAGACTGGATTCGGCAGAGCAGGCTGCGTACTGTGGAGCTCCGGAACAACCTCCTTCGATGGGCTGACTGCAGGCAACAGTCCGTTGCTCATCTCCATTAGCAACGGCTTGGCGACAAGAGCCGTGGTCCACTCCAGCACCTCCTCAGCCTCGGAACAATGTGGCCTCCTCTTCACTTCCAGCCACAAGGGCTCTTCTCTGGTTCCCCTTGCACCTTTGCTACCACCTGTCAGGGATCCTGGCTATAAGCAACAGGTGAAGAAAGGCATATTCAATTGATTAGCATTAATGCCTTTTTTGTGTGTAGAATTACACTATGCTAATCAATATGTGTCAATATAATAAATAAATATTAAATAATAAAATAATTAAGAAATAATCAAAGTGGTCACCAAGAGACCAAAGTCCTCCACTGTTCCTTTCCCAGATGTTCTGAGCCGTCAGCACATGCAGTTCAGAAAAATAAGACCCTCTTCTATCTCTTCTATCTTCCCTCTAAAATGTCATGTTTCCATCCATGATGCATGGGCATACTGTGCAAAGCCACACATCACCACAAAGTGCACAGACTTGCTTAGGGCTGTGTTATGTACCACCTGAGTTTTCTAACCGTCTGGAACACATTTTCCACGGACCAAATGTCCGTACAATTTAAATCCTGGACTAGCCATTGTAAAAATCTAGGAAGGCCATGGAGACTGTAGAGTTTGCCAAAATGAAATAATCACTACTAGAACCTAGAAAGTTCTGAAACCTTGCATTTTGTGCTAGATTGCATTTGGACACTGAGATAGTGAAGGCTTTTATGGCTCTATCAGTATGACCATGGGTGAGGCAGCTGAATATGTGTGCAGTGTGTAGCAACCAATCTTGGTGAATCCATAGACCTCCAAGAATATAGGCAGTTAAATCAGGAGCTCTTTGAATGAGACAGGAGCTCCCTACATATATGGTCGAACTGATATCTGCCTGGGATCTACTGGGGACAGAGGAAAAGCAGTGCTGGAAAAACTCAAGTGTGAGGAGCTGTTATTGTCACAGCAGTGGGCAAGGCACATGGAATGGACCTGGAGTGTCACTTTTGAGCACCTGTAGTAAAAATCCTGCACATTTGTGCTACAGTGCGGAGGGGAAGGTGAAAAATCAGGCAACACTCTTCGTCTAGCAGGTGGAACTATGACATTATTTGCCAGTAAATCCTATCCCTTTACCTGCGCCTAGTTCTCCTTCTGATAATGAATTCCAGCAGTCTATTAAATCACAATAAATTGTGTGAAGACAGATCATTCACCAGAAATTAGTAGTCAAAATTGAGTCTGTCCATGTTAATGAAAGACAATAGAAATAGCCTATCTACATCTGGAAGTTAAGTACATTTAAGTTTGGACGTATCTATGACTCACTGCATGAAGGCACTAATTAAATGTTGTCGAGCTGCATCATAAAGGATGTCACTCGGTTCTACAGATAATCGCATCCATCTACAGTACCATAACTGTGATTATCATGAATTCCGTGACCCACCTTTCTGGAGAAATCACCAAATTACAAGTTCACTCTAAGTTTAGATGCTGGGCCAAGCTGAAACGCGGTCTTGCAAGTTCTTGCCGCAATAACTTCAATCAGAATGCCAACATTTCACACTGCGCTTGTTCGTTTCCATGGACCATCACTGTACGAACCCTTCCACTGTTCCACATTGAGAGAGCAGCAGGCCACAAAATGACTAAAATGCACGTTTCACTTTCATTAAAATACCAGCATGGTGCAGAGTTAAACAATGCGGCAACGCTCTTTGTACCTGGATATACCTGAACCCAATTCCCCACACTCTGCTACAACTGGTCCTCAGAAAATACCAAATACAAATGATTCCATGGTGCAAAAAGGAATGCTTGATCTAGCACAATAATCCAGTGCTTCCTTGAAATGTTTCTGCCACAGGCCTTTTTTTTTGTCGTTCAGTTCGGTCTCCATGTTCGAGAGGGTCCTGATTTTCTGGCAACAAAAACATGAAGGAGCTCGGAGTAAAAGAAAAACAGCATATATGTACATATGTGCTCATCAGTATAGGTCAAAGAGCTTGCGTAATTACTTTAAGCAATTCTTCACCCAGCAATGCTATTACAGCTAATAACCAATAAAGGCTGTTGGGAGTCAGTTAGCCTGATCTCATTTGCCTGTCATGCTCCACTAGTTTACATTCATTATTTGCCGCATTAGCATTCGTGGTCCAAATATAGTTCTAATGCTGATAGATCTTGAGCATTTCTGCTGCCGAGCATTTAGGCGGATTCCTTCTCTCTGTGACCCTCTTCATCCAGGAGCATGATGGGTTAGATGCATGGTGAGAGCAGATCTACCCACCTCCCAGGCTCCTGCCTCCATTAGCCCACTGACAGGGCTTCGCCTGCCCACAAGCAGCCTGCGGATGCTGCTGATTATGGGTAATAAACCCAATGGGAGTTTTACCCACCAGGGGTAAATATGTGCTTTTCTGCTGGGTCTGCACCTCGCTCCGCACACTTCCCCTGTGAATAGTTTGAGATATTAATGGGATAATGTGTGCAGTGCCTCTCTTAGGGAGTATGAGGAGATAGGCTAGCTATAAGGGAAGCTTCATTCTTCACTCACGGGGCTGGCGCAGCTAGGTCAGATCTGGCCTCACAAGATGGTGGTGGGAGTGTGTTTTTGGGGGGGTTGGGGGTGGGGGTGGTTTAGCAATAGAAAGCTGAGCTTCCTGTTTCTCTTTGCAACTCCGTCCTAGACATGTTACGGAGGTACGTGGTCAGGGCATGTACCCGGGCTGGACGTAACCGATCATCTGCACTCCATGTCACATCCCGTCACTTAAAGCATGATGGACAGGTGGCCCGAGTTGGCGGATGAGGACTCGATCTGTCGGGGAGCATCCCGGCTGGGAGCACAGAATCTCGCCCTGCAGCTACAGCTGGCCATTCCGGCTCGACGGGGGGAGCCACAGTGGGAAGGAGGACCCTGGCGTTGCCGGTTAAACGCAGACCAACCACCACCTTGGATGGACTCGGCGCAGTGGTCTGCCCCGACTCACCGTGCCTTGACAGATAATAATTAACCTCGACAAATACCCACGACCCCACGAGAGGCAGGAAACAGATGCAGGTCGTCGGGAGACAGCTGGCTGAAGCCACAGCGTAGTACATTTTTAATGCAGAGTGGGCTGCCTGCATTCTTCCAGTCCTGAGGTGCACAGTACCATGGCCACATAATATAAAACATGCGTGAAGATTTGAATTGCTCATGATTCATTCAAGTCTAATGCTACACATATGGGGGGGGGGGATGAGTTGTCTCGGCAGGTTCTCGCTGGATTGCTTTCACCTTTGCCTTGACTTTGTAACCACTTACTCTTTATGTTTTGCCCTCTGTCGGGACAACATTTGGTCCTCGGAAGCGTATTTCATGTAAAGTAATATTTTAACCTCGCCAGAGTCTCCTTGTTTTACCCCTGCAGGTTTCTGTTGAAACAAGATCAAGCTAAAATATACAGTTAACACCAGAGGGTGCCAAAGCTTTTTCTGTTCTCAGATATTGAAGCTCTCACACCAACCCCACACTCCCCTGTTCCCCCACTTTCCAATGCCCATCTTTAATGGTTTCTATTTAATAAAAAGAATATTTCCTAATGCCGGCCTTTAATAGATCACAGAACTGAAAAACATTCACATTTTCTTTCGTGGGCACCTTAACGAAATCACATTAGGCAGGAAGCTAAATCTCTCCTGGGCTGAGTTGGCCAGAGGCAACTGTCACAATAAGATTGTTAGAAAGCTCCACTGGCTGGGTTTAAAAGGAGAAGACTGTAGCCTGCACTCTGAGTCAATGGTGTGTGTTTGGGAGGTTCAGAGATATTGTAGCTGACCGAACCAACACTGTCACAACACCCCCCCCACCTCCTCTCTCTCTCTCTCTCTCTCTCTCTCTCTCGCTCTCTCTCTCTCTCTCTCTCTCTCTCTCTCTCTCTCTCTCTCACACACACACACACACACACACACACGATCATGCCACCCAGGATGCTGTTGCTGGACATGAGCCCAAAAGCCCCAGGACTTCAAGCTTCAGAATTCCCAGCCAATTTCCTTGGCAGGAATGGCCTGTATTAGTAATCACCTCTACAAGCAGGTGGTCAAACCCCATTTGCCAAAGACTCATTCTTCACAACCTCCAGACAACACACCCAAACAAACAAACAAACAAATAAATAGGCGACTTTGGATTTTTCGTTTATATTTCGCAGACCTTTTATTTTTGCAAAATATTTTTTGCACTGATCCTGCTGCCTTAAATCTGTGGATGTTTTGGATGTGTGTGCTGGAAGGCTGGCAAGCTGACAGCAAAGAAAAGGGAGCAGGAGGCGAGAAGGAGAGGGAGAGAGAGAGAGAGAGAGAGGGAGAGAGAGAGAGGGAGAGAGAGAGAGAGAGAGAGAGGAGAGAGAGAGAGAGAGAGAGAGAGAGAGAGAGAGTGAGAGAGAGAGGGAGAGAGAGAGAGAGAGAGAGAGGGAGAGAGAGAGAGCGAGAGTGAGAGAGAGAGAGGGAGAGAGAGAGAGAGAGTGCGAGAGAGCGCGAGAGAGAGAGAGAGAGCGAGAGTGAGAGAGAGAGAGGGAGAGAGAGAGAGAGAGAGTGCGAGAGAGCGCGAGAGAGAGAGAGAGCGCGAGAGAGCGCGAAAGAGAGAGAGAGAGCGAGAGTGAGAGAGAGAGAGGGAGAGAGAGAGAGAGAGAGTGCGAGAGAGCGCGAGAGAGAGAGAGAGCGAGAGTGAGAGAGAGAGAGAGAGAGAGAGAGAGAGAGAGAGAGCGAGAGTGAGAGAGAGAGAGGGAGAGAGCGAGAGTGAGAGAGAGAGAGGGAGAGAGAGAGAGAGAGTGCGAGAGAGCGCAAGAGAGAGAGAGAGCGAGAGTGAGAGAGAGAGAGGGAGAGAGAGAGAGAGAGAGTGCGAGAGAGCGCGAGAGAGAGAGAGAGCAAGAGTGAGAGAGAGAGAGGGAGAGAGAGAGAGAGAGAGAGAGAGCGAGAGTGAGAGAGAGAGAGGGAGAGAGAGAGAGAGCAAGAGTGAGAGAGAGAGAGGGAGAGAGAGAGAGAGAGAGCGAGAGTGAGAGAGAGAGAGGGAGAGAGAGAGAGAGAGAGGGAGAGAGAGAGAGAGAAAGAGAGCGAGAGAGAGAGAGGGAGAGAGAGAGAGAGAGAGAGAGAAAAGGACTTCCCCCCTCTAATCATGCAAGCTTGTGTCTGCCACCCAGTGCTGACTCGTTAAACTCAGATCCTCATCAGAAGGTCAGGAGAGGGACATTAGTGTAGAAGAATGCTGAGCGGGGGGGGTTGATCCATGGCCAACAACTGATCCCTTTTTAGTATCTCTCGGGAGCATTATTTCAATCAATAGACCTCTGAAAAGCATATAGGTCACAGACAAAGGCACTGCGTCTATACTCGGGTATTAATAGACTGTCATTTCTCGTGATTAAAAGCTTTTCTGTCATTCTCTTTGTGACTGGCACACTGACATATATGAGGAAGTATATTATTTATATGAGGAAATAATCATGTTTTAGTGTGTACGCATCCCAAGAAGTCCAAAGAAAAGTAAATACACACGAGCGATAACTAAGCTGCAATGCTTGAGTGAATCTGCAAGGTTAGCAAAGTGGATCTCTGGCATGCTGGGGTAACACGTCAAGTATCACCGCAGAAAGGTTCCTGTTGGCTTTCATTCTGCAGTGAGAGCATGAGAGGATGACTAGTCCCTAATGGCCCCTTTGCAGTTCTGGTTTGTTTGCGCTAAGCCGGACACACAGGTGAGTGTGCCGGAGTCTCTTCGTCACACCCCTGTCAGATGCTCCTTCTGCTCATCCAGGTGATCGCAAGTTAATTGTGTCAGTTCGAATGAGCGCTTCCAGTGACATTCAAACCAGAAGGATCCCTGTGAGAGAACAGAAATGAGGGAAGCGGATGTGTCTGCTGGAGTATAAAGCAAGCTGCTAGCCAGCGGAGCCAGGAGCAGGCGGGGCTCATGCATCACAGGAGGCCCAGGGGCTCGGGGGGCGGCCAGGTGTCAGGATCCCTACTCCCAATGTGAACGAGAAAGGCAACGCATTGGATGGAGCTTGGATTTGATTCTTTTTAGTTTGTTCTTTCTTCTGCATTCTTTTTATAGTCCTTTTTTGTCCATCCTGCTTTTCATTCAGTTTTTCTCTTAGACCATTCAGATATCTAAGTGTTGGAGCAGTTTCACAGGGACAGATTTTTATATATATATATATATATATATATATATATATATATATATATATATATATATATGGTGGAGGTTGTGCAGCAAGCTGCCAGGATGAGGCTACTGGCAAGCCAACCGGCCACTTAGAGTGACAGATGTCCAGAATGGCTGGTATGCATTTGTCAAAGCACTTTTTTACCCAACTTTTCACTCCAGCTAAGAGGACCCATGTCTCCTTGGAAGATCTGGTGCACCCGTGGCCATATGCGGCCCGGATCATGTATGGCATTCCATCCTGGTCGATCTCCGGCCCTCCAAAATCGTGGGCACCCAAGATGCATTGCCACTTTACTCAGAAGCTCAGACACATTCCTGAGGTCCATGCCTCTTGGAGATCGGTCCCAAGCCGAATGTAATATGCCGTTTCCATAGCTTAATTTGTGGACAAAAGGTTGCGATGGCAAAACAATTAGTGTCACGCTCCTGAAAACAGGCAGCCACTTCCAGAGACCTGAATCCTTTGAAGGATTACTGGATTATTAATTGGATAAGAGCAGCCGCCCTTGCGCCGGCAAAATGGCGCCGTGTACTTGATTAATTTATTGTGCCGGCCAAGTCGGAAGTAAAAACATAAACCCACTTTTCTAATGTGAAGTAAAAAGGTTTATCGGCTCATGTAATGATTCGCCTAGCGCCACCAAAAGTGACGGCCAGAGGAATTGGATTAGGCGGATGTGGCTAGAGGCTCCGCTCAGCTGTGCCTGTTCGATATGGGGGGCTTAAGGTAAGCATAGAGCTGGCCGGACCTCAAAGACCAGGCAAGATGCATTTAATATAGAATATGAAGCCCCCAGACAAAGGCTCCAGAACCAACTCCGCCTTTTCCCCCACGTGGGGTGGGAAATAATGTTGTTATTGTCGCTGTGCCGCCCTCCACCTGCTGACAGCTACCAGCACTTGGCGGCCCATGTGGGCTGTGTGTTGTTCTTGTGTTGGCTTTAACGCATGTCGTGTTTGTCCACGCCCCCTCAGGTGGCGTGTTGGCCATCAGCATGCACACCACCTGGGTATGATTATCACGTCATTATGTTTAGTATTATTTAAGCTTCTTTAGTTTCCATGACATTGTTGTTACATTGGCTTGTCCTTCTTTCGTTTTTTCTGCACATTCTTCGCCCATGATGGTTATATTCACCAAGATTTTGTACATTTGAATATGATGCGTAGATAAATAACATCTTTAAAAAGCAATGTGCAGTTACAACATATCAATTTAAAAGCGTACCAGTGACCTGTTGTTTGCTAGATAGTGAGCCCACATTCATTAATAATCAAACTTCAGATCTTGCTGAAGCATTGTAACTGTAAACCTCATCAGATATTTGTTAGATACTGCAATCTAACCACTAATAGGATGTAAGTGATAGTGTGGCCTACAATAACTTATGAAATAACAAAATATCATTTACAGGTCAACCAACATTGCTTTATTTAGGTGTACTAATTGCATATGAATAATTTGTAGGTTTTGTTGCTAAATTAATAACCGGTGACAAACTGCTTTTAAACCATTCGTAAACTCTTTATAAAGGTTGTCTTATTCTAAAAGTGATACACAACCATTTAAAATAACAAAGATGGTAGTTACAGAATAATAAATGTTTTTTCTATAACTATAGAAACTTTTTTTGCACATATCTATCATGCACATGCCTAGCATTGATTTTTAAATTCATGTATCCATCATGTATATACACATATTGATATATCAATAGTCAGACCATTTCATTATTGAATAAAATGCTGCTTTATTTATGTCATTGCATAGATAAATTGCCTTAAAAGAAAACAGACTGACCTACCTAATAAACTAGCCTACAATAATAAACAAACAAAAAGGGGGCATGAGCACAGAGTCAGGGCCTCGTCTGGGCATCGGGGAGGGAGGCGCATGCGCGCAAGGTTGTGGGCAAACGCTAGAGACGAGCTCCACATCAAAGACAGTGTTAAATTTACGCCTGGCTGTTATTGTGCATCGGTCACCGCTGCCAGGTCCCACGGGGCGGGCGCCAGTACTGTCGATATCCAGCACGAGGGGTTCAAAGTGACGAGATGAAATAGATCTGGTCCCAGAGGAGACGCCCGGCCCTAGACAAATGCGCCCGAGAAAATCAGCTCGCTGCTCACGTGCTGCGGCGATTCCTCGGAGACGCCGTTGCTCGTGCTGAGATGTTACAGGCTTCGTCTTTCAGCAGAGGGAGGGACAGTGTGCTGCCATAGGTCAGATCAATGGATGACAGATGCTACAGTAGGTTCTAAAGCTTTCTTTAACAAGATCCTTTCAGGTTTTTATTTAAATCCTTGGGTAAAGCTGCTTGTCTTGTAGTACCCGAGGCTGGTCTGGAGGCCACATATTAATTATCTTGTCTTATCTTGCCGTGCACTCAGGTGAACTTTCACTCTCTTACAAATGAGGACTCTAAATGATTGCCCAGTCATCAGCACATGACACCAGACCAATCAACACCAAAGAACATCTGAACAAGTACTCAACTTAAAAACAAAGCTTATTCTCCAGAATTCATATCTAGTTATGAGAGATATTGCTGAAATTATGAAATGTTTTAAAGTTATGTTTATTAACTTCTTAGATGTGAGAGATGAAATAAACTCACATTTTTGAGTAATGGCTTGCGGTTGTTCAATTAATAGCTGTAATGCTTCGTGGTCTTGAGCTAAGCAGACCTAATAGCTAGAGTGTGGTCTATTACAAAGTGGACAATGAGTTTTTTTTTCTTCAGTTTTGGCTCTGTACTCTGGATATTGGATTTCAAATCATACAATGACTACTAAGTAAAAGTGTCATCTTATTTTAATGGACCAATTGGCCAGCCATGCGTTGTTAACCAATCAAGTGGAATAAACCAATAAATTTTTAAAAAATCACCATCACTGCTCAATTATATCTGTAGTGCACAACATCTCTCTTTATCTGTCTCTTTCTCACTAATACGACACATCAAATTTTGATATGTGATATAAGGCTAAATTGGCAAAGCCCCAGTGAATATAACACTGTGGACCATTCCTGGCCACAGAGAGCCTACAGGGCTACAGGTGGTCATTTCAGCCAGACAGGTGCACACCTGATCAATTGCTTGGAGACTGGCTGATTAAAGTGGAATCAGGTGTCGCTCCTACTTGGCTGGGATGGAACCGTACGGCACCGGGGGCTCTGGAGGATAAGCTAGCATGCCCTTACTTTGGACTATTACTTCATAAAGTGAAAAGGGCAGTGATGCTAGCACACAGAAACCTTGCCTTTGTTTTTCACTTGACAGCTTGATTAGGGGAGTGTGTCGGGGCATCAAGGGATCCTGCAAAAACATACCCATCACGGCATGCTTCCTAAAAAATGGTATACAACCTAGAATGCCTGAACCTGATTTGGAAGGTTTTCTTCCCGATCTGGATTTTTGGCTTTATGTGGAGGAAGGGAGAGGCAGAGTCTTTCGAAGCTGCTCGGGGCCGCTGCTTCGGTGGCATGGGCTGAAAACGCTACCCCTCTGTTCCCTTGTGTTTGATGGACTGTCTGATGGAGCTTCTTAGACATGAGACAGAATTGGAAATCAGTTTGGCTAATCAGTCGTGATGCTGAAAGCAGCCCCGGGAGGGGCGGAACCAGGATGCATGCAAAGCGGCAAAAACACAGAGAAAACGAGGGCCGACGTTGCTACTGGAGCAGCTTCGTGACAAGCGACCAAGGCCCTGCCGCAAAGGTCGGAGGCAGCCGCACGCCTCGAGACTCTCGGCCAAACGTATACCAAGTACAGTCCAGCGAGGCACTGCTCGGACTTGCGGTGACATCTCGACCTGCGGCGCACGGGTTCCGCTCAGGCCCGCTTCCGCTCCGCTCTCTGCAGGTTTCTCCTCACTGCTCCACCATGGCACCTATGCCCGGTTCCAGCCCTACTGGCCTGTGGCCATGGCGCCGCCCCTTATATTCCCTCTTTCTGGAATTAGCCCATTGCTTTGCAGGTTGGTTGTATTCCCTAAGAATTCCCTAATTGCATGCGTGCTTTGTTTTCCCATACTCATAGCGTTCCCTGCTTTCCTGCTGTTTGCAGCCGGTGGTTTTGCCGCTCTGGTTGTTCCTATGCTTCTTCCGTGTTTCTGGTTTTCCTCAATTCTAGATTTCCCTCTGTTGTTCACGTTGAGGGGGGCTTTGATCACGGACCGTTACGGCCCAGTAAAGGTGTGCTTACATTTCTCCTCACTCGTTACTTCGGTAAGAGAAGATTTCCAGTTATCTGCACCTTGGCCAATAAGCTGCTCCCCTCCTCCATCCACCCAGCACTTCACTAAGGAGGGAAAATGTGAAATTGTTGAATGTTTTATGCATTTTTCCTATTCAAATGTATGATTCATGGACTACAAATTCCCTGTTGCGGTCATGAGACTGTATTCCAGGAGACGCAGTCCCACCTGTCATGCACCCACATGGGAGCATATAGATATTAAAATATTCAGTGGAAATGTATGTACATGTGAAGATATCGGCGCATGTTTATATACCTCTTGTATGGCTGCATATACACCCACACAGAGACAAAGCTTATCCTTTTACCCACTTGGTAAATATTCCATGTCATGTTTGTTGTAGACTTTCATTAATAAGAGTGTAAAGGGTATAAAATTCACATCCAACTCGCCAAAGTGATGTAAGTGCAGCAGATATCATTAGCATTCTATTCATCCCCTCACGCATCCTTCCTCATTTTATTAATGGATTTATGTATCCACGCTCCAGTCTGCTCTGCCAAACCCACAACCACGCACCACGAATTCATTATTAAGCAAGGCCCTCGTCCAGGCTCCGTAGCAAAGCCCTGCTGCGGAAAAGCTCAGACTCGTTTGCGAGGATCCATTTACGGCCGAAGCCCACTCCGCTCGTAACTCGCCCGCGGCCCGAAAATGCACGAACCGCGGGAACGCCGCCTCCCGCTCTGCGGTTGTTTTCCTCCTCTCGTCTGGATGTCGACGATGAGGCTTTTCCCTAAGATCTGCTGCGCTGTCGGCCCCCACCTGCTTCTGAAACGTAGCGCGCCCGGGCGTCTTCGGGCCGCTGGCTTTGATCCTCGTTAGCAGTCGGTGCGGCTGAAATCATGGCGAGCGATGCACTTCCTTTGAATCGCTGCTCTCAGGCGCCCATGGAGAAACGGCGTTACGAAAGGCGTCCGAGGGGTTGACTTGGTTGTTTCCCTCCTCCTCACCCTTTTTTTTTCTTTTTCTTCCGTGCACACAGCCAGCAGTTTCACAGAGTAGAGCAACAGATGATAGCAGCTGAGCGACTGCGGGAGAGAACGACGCGTCCGTGAAGGACGACGCATGCGCGTGGCGTGATCGGATACGCTTCTTATATCTGTGCTTGGAACACCTAGCTATCAGAGTACAGGGACAGAGCAGTCAACATCTTAATTTCATGCTGTGCTGCTGATGTTACTTATTCATAATAGTGTATGACCTTCTAAGAGCTCATCCTGACTTGAATGGCCATTTTTTTGATCACTGATACTTCTGGTACTTGCTTTCTGTTGTGGTTCATGAATGTTTCAGTTCCGTGAATACCGCTTTACAATACTAGGATGCAGCACTGATGTGCTAATAAAAGCACTGCAGCATGTTCATCAAATGATGATCCAGTATAGTCAGTATTTTCACAGTGACAGATAATTTTTTTTTTAAAAAGCTAAAACATTAGGTACAAGATCATGAGCTTAATAACAGCCAACATCCTGGCAAATGATGGAAAAGTGCAGTGAATAACTAAAGAATTGATTAAATTCATTACATTCAAATTCAGTTGAATCAAATTCAACTCGATTGAGTTGAACTGAACTGAAGTGAAGTCAGCAAGCGGTCTAACGCCCTTATTAAAATTTGGTCCGGAATGACTATGAGGCCAAAAACAATTTCTCCCTCCCTCAGTCTGATGGTCTTATCCATTAGTCACACACAGCCTTCGTCTGCACCCAGTAACCACAGCCACTCCTTGTGCTTTAGGCTTATAATATTTAACAGCCGTTCACGAGCTCTAGACTGAAGCAAAACGACCTGACCCTCATCCACCCTTACTCACAAGCAGTAAAAGAAATCTGCAACGGGGCTTCAAGAACAAAACTAGCAAATATTTGCTGGTTACTGAAAGTCAAAATACTCTACTAAGGCCAAGAATGAAACATTTTACACAAGTTCACAATAACTTCACTGTTGTTGATTTTTTAAAACTTTTTAAAAAAACTTATTTATTTATTTCTGTTATTTATTTTTAGCTGAGGAGGCGCTTTGTGACTTCATGAAGAGACCATTATTTTTTCTAAGGTCAAAGCGACGGCTGCAGTGAAAAGTGGCACAACAATGACTGTGCAGGGGGAAAAATATTAATTGTTTTATCCTGTAAAAGCATTAGATCCAGTAGCTTAATGGCTACTACCCGCAAACTCATCTGAAATGTAAAGGGAATTCTGTAGAATCATGATATAGAACCATTTACGATTGTTGTATAGAACCATTTACGACTGTTGTGTGGAGCCATTCGTGATTATTGTATGGAGCCATTTGCGATTATTATATAGAACCATTTACGATTAGTGTATAGAACCATTTGTGGTTATTATATGGAGCCATTTCTGATTATTATATGGGACCATTTGTGATTGTTATATTGGAACCATTTACAATTATTATATGGGACCATTTACAATTATTATATAGAACCATTTACGGTTGTTTTAAGGACCCATTTGCAATTATTATATAGAACCATTTACGATTTTTATATAAAACCATTTACGATTATTATATAGAACCATTTCTTTGGAGGTTTACTGGAATAAAACATTATGGGACCGTGTGGTTTACTACTGTCAAGTAAACCATAAATGCAAAGGAAATACTAAAAGAAAATAGATGTGCTTCTTCTAAAACACTTTTTTTTTGGACTGCAGCAGCAACATACACCGGCAAAGGCACATGTCCTTCAGCACATGCACTCTACACTGAGCTGCTCTTTCTGTAGACCCTTGAGCTGCTCTGAGCTGCTCTACACTGAGCTGCTCTTTCTGTAGACCTTTGATCTGCTCTGAGCTGCTCTGCACAGAGCTGCTCTTCCTGTCACCTTGATCCTTATCAGTACTGTGGGCTTCCGGTGATCAGGCACAGATTCTAACTCCATGTTTGCTTGCGCTCTCCTGCCGTGAGTTGAAGAAGTCAAGCGCTGCTGTCAAAGGGCTATAAAGATGCCTCTCATCTTGCTACAATAGGTACTGTCCGCTGAAAATTGCTTCAAGAGGGGCTGATCTACAGATATACGCAGCATTGTAGGTCTGAGTCTTAAAACGTGTCCGGAAGACCGTGTGGGTATTTTGAATCCGTACATCACTGCGCAGAGAGAACTCCACAGAAGAACGCGGGCCATGTTGTTTCTTACGCAGCACGCGTGCTTACTGATCCAGGCTGTAGAACGGCACCTCTGCAGTGTTTCTGTCGCAGTGTGCTTTTGTCAATGCGTGCCTCTGGACTCCCATTTGGAGGCTGCCTTAAAAGGTATGACAGGCTACAAAATCTGTGATTACGTACATTTGTCGTGGCCCAAGCATGCCGGTGAACGTCGAAATGCAGAAAGACTCGGAAAGCCAGCCACACGGGTATTGCTACAGTCACGACCTGCCTGTTGTTTATTCTGCTTTCATAGCATTTTTACACATTTTGCGAGGCATGGTCTGCATATGGGCAGGGCAGGGGCTTTCATAAAAGCAGTGCCAGAAACAAATAGTTACAGTGAAAAATGTCACATGCTGACTTTCCCATAAAGATTCCCAGCAATTTCCTGCACAGCCTAAATCTCCTGGTGAGACTTCCGGCTTGCCTCTGAGAGGAAGTGAGACAGATAATAGATACATCATGTTTGTTATAACTGCACTTCCATATTTTCTGTCTAACCTCATCAAATGCTTGATCTTTGCATTCTGTCATGGGAGAGGAGTGACCCAGCAGGACAGAATGAGTAGGTGATGACAAAGAGCACCGCACAAAAGAGAAACAGAAATGCTTCCACAAAATTACCCCTCATTTGCAAAAGGACCAAATCAATGCTGTCAGCTTTTTTCTGCAAGCACACACACACACGTGCACGCACACACACACGCACGCACACACGCACGCACGCACGCACGCACGCACGCACGCACACACACACACACACACACACACACACACACACACACACACACACACACAAAAACCACCACGCGGCTCAAATTGTAACTGGGCGCCAGAGTGAGTATATCAGCCATTATGGTATCGATCCCAGCGAGTTTGTTGCTGATTGTCTCCGAGAGAAATGTGGTTTTAGATTAAAGTCTGTCCATCCCCTCAACATTTCCCATCTCCCGTTTGGTCACGTTGGTCCTAATTTGTCAATGAGCTCTTTGTTGTAGCCTTACCCAGTTGGGAGCACAGAGGACAACACCAGGGCCAGCATCTGAGCTTATTGATCTAGTTTCCTCAAACACTCTTCTGATATGTATCATAAGGTTCCTTATCAGTGACTTGCAGGCCCCATGCATGGATTTAATTGGAAAAAGCCCGCAGTTAATTCGGATTTTATTGGAATAAACCCTCTATAAGCTCTTCACAGAGAGTTCAGTTATTATCAGGAAAACATTCCTATAAGTACCATTCAGTCTGAGGTCATTCTGAAATGCAGCAAAGATTTTCCGTTTGCTGTCTTTCTTTTTTTAAAATTTCTTTTTATATTTTTTCACCTGTTCTTACAGACCTTGATGCATGGGAATGTAAAGAATCTGGTTCCTCTCACTTAGAACAACTGACCTCAGATCAGTCCCCCCCTGCTCATTCATCTGTTCCACTCTCCACATGGTGCTGTCCGTCATATGTTTCTTTCTTTCTTTCTTTCTTTCTTTCTTTCTGTCTGCTTTTCCTTCGGTATCCTTCCCTCTCACGTTTCCCAGCCCTCTCTCAGGTCTCCTTCTTTTCTCTGTCTGTGTCTCGCTTTCAGCTCTAATTCCTATCAGTATAAATCCCTGTTGATTTCTGTCTTCTGTGTCAGTTATAGTCCTCATGTAGCTGTGTACGTGGTCTTATGCTGATGTGGATAAAGTTTCTGGTGTGTTTGTTACATTTGTCGCCTTTTGCTTTTATTTCTGTTTTGAATAAATCAGCTTGCATCCTGCCACTGTTTGCCTGTGCACGTCGCATGTAGAGCTCCATCGAAGTTGGCTAGCTTTCTGCGCTCTGTGGTGTTTGGCTCACTGCACCTGTCATTCAGCATTATCAAGAGGTTGGAGCAGTATTACCTATAATGGGAGAAACACATTAAATATGCAGAAATTGCTTCCAGGCCAAAGTATCCACTTCATAATCACTGTGATCTGGTTAATGAAGCTTTAGGGTTCTGCCTCGTAATATCACATATGTCTGCACCATCAGCTGTCTTTCAATTTCATTGGTTCCTACCAAAATTGGCAAGTTCAGACCTTTCCATGTATGTTCTTAAAGTGGTAGCAAAATGTGACTGATGCAAAGCTGTCATTTGCTTTTTGGATGTAAACTGCAACCAGATTCAAACTGAGTAGCGTTGCGATATTAGGGAGGTCGATGCTGAACATGAATGCATGAAGAGTCATTTGCGTTCATCAGTATTGTTTTTCCTTTTCTTTGCCAAAATGTTGTGTGCTATTTTGCAAATGGTGACGGTGTAATAAGCCACTAAAAGCAACAGGCTAATTTATGTTAATTCATAATGTAACATTTTCTCAATTCTTTTGCACTTTTGGAAATCTTGACAAGTTGCAACCCATGTAGCACAAAATATTTTCACCAAAAAAACCCCCCACAAAATATATTCCAGTCACTTTCCTAGAATTCATCTTATGGCAATAAGGGATCACAGATAGTGGCAATAGAAGAGAATCTCCAATTACTTTAATAAAATTTTGTCAAGAATTATACTAATTCTTGTGTATGCTTAGAATTTCAACATATCATACCAGAGAAAATACAATTTAAGTGCATCTGTTTGAAACAAGCTGTTTTATGCTTTAAAGTGAACTGCAGTAACTTAATATTTTACAGATTATGTGTGTTTAGATGAGTTTAGCAATGAGCACACAAAAAGATTGCAGCATTTGGTAAAATGGTCTCCCAAAATAAGGGCATGAAAATCTGAAAACGCAGCCTGCTGAACACATAAAATGTGTAAAATATGGTGTTGAAAACACTGGCCTTAAAGGGGCTTTGTTAGATGTTCCCTTGAGGAGACTAGCATGTTAGCTATTCCTGTTAACCTGCAACAGTCGATGTAGACCACCCGGACGCGAGTTTGTCATTCCTGATAGAAAAAAGAGCTCAGTTAAGCAACAAACAAAAAAAAGCGAATCTGAACTTTATAGGGGAGTGGCACTTAGGAAGAGGAAATGTGCAGCAAAGATACATTTTTGAGGAGAGCTTTAAAGGAAGAGAGAGTTAGAAAGGTCACGAAGTGAAAGAGGAAGTTCTGCCATCAAGACCTGCCACCAACTGATGAAAGTCGTTTTCTTCTTCTTCTTCTTCTTCTTCTTCTTCTTCTTCTTCTTCTTCTTCTTCTTCTTCTTGATATTAGTGTTATTAATCTAACACTCCTTGTTTATTGTGATATTGTGTTATTTTCATATATTTACAGAAACGTACATGATTTACAATGCCGTTACCAGCAAATGTCCTGAAACCTTTGACACTGTATATTCCCAGAAATAGCTGATATCTGTAAGAATAATATCTTATGCTTATAATGTTGCTTTAATCCCTTCCTCACAACAGAAACAAATCCTGGCACGAGACCTCTTCTTTTATGCAAGGCTGTAATTCTCCAATGCTAATTTATGACTATTTTATGACTGCAGTCTATTAATATTGTCCAGTTTCTGAACATTCTATTTTTGTTTTGATGATATGCAAATGTCCTTTTATTTAGTACTGTTGCTAGAAAGGAGACCTGTATTAATTAGATTCCTAGAATATGCTAGATTCAGAGAATATGTTAATATTGACTAGATTCCAATAATATGCTGTTTGTACAATTGCTGTCTGCTCTTCTCACACGGGCCCCTTTACTTCCTGTTTAATCACTCACACACACACACACACACACACACACACACACACACACACACACACACACACACACACACACACTGCTTATAAATAACTCATGTCTCTTCACAATAAACTGGAGCACTTCTGACTGCATACTGACTCTCTGTCTTCTGTGTCACTCAGAGTGTAACAAAGTGTACATTTAAACAGGATGGAGAACTATTCTTTTAAATTCTTAAAATATTTGAGGAATTTCCTTCTAAGTGACCTGTGCTTTTAATTAGCCTGCAATTATTGAATTACATCCCTGATTTATTTTCTAGTCATGTTTTTATTCTTTGCTTTATATTTTATCTCTTATTTTTGATGTAGTTGTATTATTTTTATTCTGTTTCTACTGTATATTTCTGCAAAGATTGTAAAGAGTACAGTTTCAAGAAAACCTCAAGGTGCATCTTCTTTGAAAAGTGGTATATACACTACGCATATTATTAGTATCATTGTAGTATAGTAATCATTTACTCATGTACTTATTATGAGTATATTAAGACATTTGTAACCTTAGCTAAACTTGAGCACAAGGAAAATATTAATTAGTAAATAGTAATTAATGGTGAGCAAACCAAACATAACAGATAGCAGAGCACATGCAGAAGATAGCAGTGGTGTGGGATGCGGCAATCTCACGTGATGGGGCAGTACGAGAAGCTGAAGTTATACCAGGAAATAAAAGAGGAAATAGAGATGATGTGGAAGGTTAACACCAAGGTTATCCTAGTGGCGATAAGGGTGCATGAGGCTGTAACCTGTACGCTGGAAGAGTGGGTCCAACAGATCCCAACAGAATGATGACAGCAATACTAGGAACATCAGAAATACTGCACCACACCCTCAAACTCTGACAGGAGACCTGAGTGTGAGAAAAAGGAATGACCACCCACTGGATGTGTGAGACAGGAATGTTTGATTCCTGAGAAATGATGAAAAAATGGGCAGGCTATAAGATCATTTGTAAAACAGAGGCACTCAGAGACTGTATAGAGAGAATGGGAGAAATGTTGAGAATAACAAAACGTGGCGCATGTGATTTCAGGAGCACTAATAGCACACAAACAAGCACACGGGAACACACACACACACACACACACACACACACACACACACACACACACACACACACACAAAAAGCACATCTCAGAGCATACAGTTCAGGGAGATAAGCCTCATGGCAAGGTGCAGAGATAGGCACCTTCACATTTGGAGTGTGTTATCTCATTCTATTCCTGCAAATGCGTCAGGCCACAGATGGTGTGTCTCACATTTGGGAACAAGAGCATCCTGTATAGCTTTTCTTTGGCAGCAAACGGATTTGCCAAATAGGACTGAGTCAGGGAAATTCGGCGGCATTGGCCACGCCACATCTCTTTGAAAGGATTAAGCGATGGTTGGGAAATGGCACACATTTTGCGACGCTGTTTGTGGAACTCAGCTGTGGCAAAAGCATTGCTTTTTAACAATAAATACAAGTCGTCTTCCACAGAGCAACAAAGTAGATTTTTTTGTTTGGTTTTTGTATTATTTCCAGTCAAACTCAAATTAGTTTGACGACTGATGCTAAAAAGAAACATTTTGTCAACATGCATCTGTCTTAATAGGGGTGTGATGCAATCCGGTGATGAGAACTTCCCAAATAACTAGGGACCTGCCATCTGTTCTTGGCACAGTGCCAATGAGAGTCAAAAGGTAGGTTTTGATCCTCTGTGCTTTCCATTGCTGCATTAACAACTCTGAACCAAATTTGGAACAGAACATTCTCTGGCATGGGAAATGCGCAAATTATGGCTACAAGTGGTGACCATTCAGTAGTTTACTGTCAGTTTAATTCAGTACCTTCAAAGGCAGCAAATAACAGCTGAAGTAGATATACATATTATGCTTTACAGCAGCAAAATAAATAATAAAAAAACGAAACAAAGTGATTTATTTAAATTGTATAAACATTCACTTACCTAGCATTGCCTATTCAACCATGGCTGCTTCTCTTTATTTTAAGTATGCTTTTGGTACATCCAAATTAGATGAGCCATTATTGATATCTAATTTTAAAAATAGCCTTTAATTCACATTTGTGCTAAAAGTTATGAAATTAGAATTTGTTTTCAAGGTACTACTGACGTAGGGTAAAAGGAAAAGATTCAGTGAATGCTAGCTTTTGTAAATGATGCTAAGCAGAACTATTTGAATCATTATGATTATAATTTAAATGTGGTAATTAGGATAATTTTCTTTCATCTCTTTCTCTTAAGGAACATTTATAAGCTTTGCTCTGAAAACATTTGTTTACTTACAAAGTAGAGAATTACCATTGGCTGTGTAATTTCATCCAAGAAAAGGATGAACCTGCATTCAGGAAAAACTAAAAACTGGAGCTAATAATGTGCAATTATTTTTTTCATCATGTACAGCTATTCTTTCACTATTACTCTAACCTGTATTCAATAATAGCCACAATGGATCGAGAAGAACTTCTGCTAATAATGCTAATGCTGCTCTTATTCAGTAAAAGACAATGCAGCTCTATTAGCATTTCACAAATGTGATCATGCTACATTCATTCATAAGTTTGAGTGACGTGTTTCAGTCCCTACTCTCAGTCCTGGGTGGAGCTTGTGCCCCTCTCAGTGAGCTCTGACGTACCACAGGCGGAGTGACGTGACCCCTCACTCCCACTCAAGCAGGGCAGGTAGCGCCTGGCCGTCACCCGGAAATCGGTCCGCAGGAACGTGTATAGCACTGGATCCAGCAGGCTGTTGAGGCTCAATAAGCCCCGGCTCAGCTGGTAAGGCACAAACACGGCCTTCTCCCAGTCGCATGATTGGCTGTGGGCCAGCAGCCCCAGGTACTTTACGCAGCCAATGAAGTGATAGGGCCCCAGCACCGTGACGAATATGGCCACCAGCAGGGTGAGAAGCCCCTTGATACGCCTCTTCTCCTCGGACAAGAAGGAGTTGATCGCCATCAGTGAGCGGAGGGTCTGCCAGTGGAGGCCGGCTATGAAGCAGAGGGGTATGATGAAGGACAGGGCCAAAATAATCAGCCGGTAGACGATGAAATTTTGTTCTGAAGGATACTTCTCAATGCACAAGGTGTCATTTATCTGCTTGGGGAAGAGTTTGTTGAAGGCAATGGAGGGGGGCAGGGTGATTAAAACCCAAATGCTCAGTGACATCCACCAGGCAAACTTCAGCTGGTGGAACTGCTGGAACCTGTGGGGATGAGCTATGGCCAGGTGCCGCTCCAGTGCGATGATGCACATGAAGAAGATCCCCGTGTAGATGCTGATGTAGAAGCACAGGCCCATGGCCTGGCACGCCTCAGGTCCGAAGCGCCAGTAGTGCTCGCTGGAGTAATAGTCGATCCACAGAGGCATAGACAACAGCTGGATGAGGTCAGCGATCAACAAGTTGATAACATACATGGGCAAAACGTTCTCCGATTTTATCAGCCGGTAGAGTCCAAAAAGGGCCATCAGGTTCAGTGGCATGCCGATGATGAAAAAGATGCTGTAGAGGACAGGAAGGAACACGCTGTCTTGTCTGAAGTCTATCCCGCAAGCCACGACCCCCGTCATATGCCCGTCGTATGAGCTGATGTTGGAAGTGCTCTCCATCATTATATGTAATGAGAGGTGTGGAGAAATACTGAGAAAGAGAGATGGCGAGAGTATGTCACTGTTCCAGCAGAATATTTTACAAGTACATAATGCTAGTGTATCTTGGGACACATTTTTGTTCCGTCCAGCTCTCAGTACACAGTAATAGATGTTCTTGATGCCTTTGGTTCAGGTGTGCTGGGAGGTAGGAGAGAAAAAAAAAAATACCAACAGGTGGGTCCTAAGAACTGTGTTGACAAACAGTGGGTTATTCTACTTAGAAAGCCTGACAACATCTTTATAAGTGCAAAAAGCCCCTTTTTTTGAAAACCTGTAATCCCCGCACGGTGTTACAAAACTGCTTGTAGCTCTTCTCTCTACCCTCTTTAAAAACTGAAGAATATGTTGCAATTCTGACCTTTCTTTAGCAACAGATTCTTATTCTAGTGTGCTGACATTTTTTGCTTGGCAGGAAATAAAATTGATTCAGTTGACATCAACTGCCTTTATAAGATATATTACAGAGGCAACCAACTCCATGCTGTCATAGCTTAGGTTTGTGTGCTCTCTGCTCTAAAACAAACGTTGCCACTCACTTAATCATCATCAGGACCTGCAAGAGATGAATCACACCTTTTAGTGCAGACAAAACTTTAAAATGCAACACTGCACCCCTCCAGAGCTCATTTTATTCCAATTTACACATGGGCCCCTTTTTTCCATGGGTGCTCAAATATTGTTGTTGCAATGTAATGCAAGTGCTACAACATATAGTATTTTTGTACAATTTTTGCATCTCTAGTATTGCACATGGATGGAGGAGCGTGCACTTTTAAAATAACACGTCCACGCAAATGAGATAGAGCACCATCTACTTTCAGTACAACCCAGAATCAGCCCAGCGCGATCTGATAGTTGGGTGATTTTATCAGCATCAATCCCAGACAAAATGCCCACTGGAAATGCCAGGCTATTGGAGTAGGCATTTTAGGCACTACTATTAGAATATGAACTGGCACCCTTTATGATACAACTCAGCAAGCAGGAGGCAGTTCCAAATATTTGCTTAGGTTAGCAAATTTCTCCCAAGTTAGTAGGGGACAAAACCTTATATATGCATAAAAATTGCATTCGCCTTTTGGGACTGGTCGTTTCACGTTCATGTTTCCACTGCAAAATAATGCCCACAAAGATTAGGTCATATACAATAATCTGTTTTAGCCTTAACCAGTGTCCAGAAAACCAACCCATTTTATGTTCAAGACCATATCACACAAACATAACTTGCTGCCAAAGCTTCAGGACAAAACTTTTGATGGAAAAAATTTGTGAATGTGTATTTCCAAACCCCCTTTTTCAAATTATTATCACTCTTACTGAGACCTTCAATAATATATCCAAGTCTATATAAAAATACATGTACAGTGCACTCACCTTGGTTGCCTGTTTAGATTAATTTGCCTTTTTTAAATTCAGTAACTATGCTGGATTGGATGAATATGTAATGTAGCTTAAGGAAAGGTTTCTAAACCTTTCTAAAACAGAACTAATTTTCTACTGGCCCAGAAAAGAGGAAACCACACCATTGTGTCAGCAGGATATGATGTACAAGAATCATAACCAAATGATCTGATACAGAAGTGTGCATCAGCTTCATATTTCTTTTTAATCCTTAACTGATTTTTCCTGCTTGTTCCTTGTTGGGAATTTGTCATGGTTATTGGTGGCCAGAGTTACATCAGACAGCAGAAAGAAAGCGTGAATAGCAAATGAATAAGAACCAGCCTTATGTCATTAATAAAAAAAAAGCAGGCAGCTTCTGAAAGAGCCTGGAAACACTGACATGCCTGATCCACTTTCAACAACTTTATCCCCACAACTACACAACCGTTTCGTCAGTATTAATGCCATGATGAGAGTAACCCTGTGGTCACAGGTGAACAGCATAGAGAGGAGCCAACACAGAGAGCTACTATCTGTAATCGTACACTTGAAAAGCATTCCTATAACACAGGCGTATCTGATAAAGCCAGGGCGAATGTGACACAGGAATTTCTAATACCTAGTTACTAGTGAGTGTACAAAGACTCCTTTAAAGATATGTGGCATATTTGTTCTTTAGAGGCTGGTATCCTTTGGGTGTCGCCCTGTAACCTAGCCAAGGATTAAACGAGAAAACCATTAACCCATTAAGCACCAAATGCTGTAGTAAAATCATCACTAGCACCATCTCAAGTGCCACTGTAGTATTATGTTAATGGGAAGAGCCAGAGTGCATGGTTGAATACTATGTGCGGAATTGGAAAACACCATGCTCCCATTCACATCAAAGGCCAAGCAGCAGCATGAGTGTTGAGGGTTTTTTTTTCTCTTATACCCTGAATTTTGGGCCCTTATCAGCATCAAAGCTTTTAGACAGATGAACATGAAAAACGATCGATTCAAGGAGATGCAACACATCTCTGCATGACTCTCTGCATGACTGCATCACCATACGCAGCTTCATTAGCGGGCCCATAATGTAGTCACCATAAAACCAGGCTTCATAAATAGGATTAACAGAAACCTTTTATGCTAGAAACACTTTATGCGTTTCAGCGTTTTGATCTCTGGCCTTATAGGTTGTTAAAAGTACAGTTTCTTTTAATGACTTCAAAGACTTTATTTAAGTTATCATCTGATTAAATTTATGGCAACATGATCCAGACTAGATAAGAAAGGGTTTCAAATTCCTCTGACGATGGAGCTGTGGAATAAATCTAGTGTCATTTATGTATAGGATGACATGTTGGTCCACTGCATTGTTGAATGATTACAATAAAATATAGGAGTTCTATGACTGAAGGCCTTGAGTGTAGAGAAAACTTGCATGTAATATGTAATATGTAACATGTAGTGCATTTGATCTATGAGTATCCCCTATGCCACTGAGACCCAGCAGCAAGGAATGCAGGAAGATAGAATACAGTTGCAGAAAATACAGGATTCACATTTGTTACAGAGCTATTTGAAGAAAAGGAGCTACTGAGTTAATAAAAGCATACAAAGAAAAATATGTAAAAGGATCTTGTTGTCAGACATGTGAACATCACTTAGAACTATTTCCACTGTTTCTGCCAGCTGCTTTAGGCAGATGTTTCTATGAACTAAAAGCACACATGCAATAATTAAAGTTATGTTAGGCTGTAGTTTTGAGTTTGGCCATGGTTTGGGCTGGTGGTAATGTATTTGAAAATGCTTGGCCTAGTTTTATCTGCTTATTGCAATACTGGTATGCCTAAACACAGAGGGGGAGGGGAGAGAGAGAGAGAGAGAGAGAGAGAGAGAGAGAGAGAGAGAGAGAGAGAGAGAGAGAGAGAGAGAGCAAACAGGGTTCCCTTTCCTGGCACTGTTGGCCTTACTTACCAAACAGATTGTGTAGATTGTGTACATATATTGTAGATTGTGTACATATATACTCAACCATATACATTGTACATTGTGTATATAATCATAATATACATATATTGTACATACATTGTTAATATATTTTTGTACATACATAGAATATATATTTATCTGTATATATATTTTTTTCTCTATGCACCCCTGGTTCTCTTCCTCAGTTTGGACAGAGCACTCTCCACCATTTCACTGCGTGTTGTACTGTGTATGACTATGTATGTGACAAATAAACCAAACTTGAAACTTGAAACTTGAAACATAGTGTGGTGCAAATGGTTATTATCTGGATGGCTATGGGGAAATAACACACTTCTTTGCCAAGTTCCAGTTTCCCTCTGAAGATAAATTTTCTAAACCGAATTTAATGTCTTTGGTAAGATATCTTTAACTTTTAATTGTTAAATTCAAGTTTAAACCATCAGAGTTACTCCACAATGTGGTTGATATTCATGCCTATATTATTCCAGTTTTAATTTAATTTAATTCAAATCTTTTTGGCTCTTTTTGTTCTGAATTACCTACTAGTTACCTACTTTAATACATAAATCTGTGACTGCCAGAGAGGACATTTCAGAAAAAAGTTCAAGTTCAAGTTTGGTTTATTTGTCACATACATAGTCATACACAGTACAACACGCAGTGAAATGGTGCATCCTTTGTCTGTCTGAAATGAAGAAATGAAGAAATGAACCAGATAATACATATAATATGTTCAGCATTTAGGAAAATTTTATTTATAAAAAAAAATTCCTACTTGCGTTCCGCTGGGAGGTCATTTTATGTTAAGATCGGGCCTTCTACAAGAGGCCTGGGAGCTTGAGGGTCATGCGTAGAATTGTAGTGGTTCCCAGGACTGTACTTTTCTGGATGGAGATTCTCCCATTTTGGGGGTTACGTCCCCATGTGCTCCAATTACCATGGGAACCACTGTTTGCCTTTACCTTCCACATCTTTTCTAGCTTTCTAGCCCTTGATATCTTTCAGCCTTTGGTATTTCTTGAACTTTTCATGTTCCTTGTTCCTTAGAATCACCACATCTATCACTACAGCTCTCTTTCTGCTGTTTATCCACCACGACTATGTCTGGTTGGTTCACCATTGCCATCTTGTCTGTCTGTATCTGGAAGTCCCACAAGATCTTAGATTGGTCATTTTCCACGATCTTTGGGGATGTATCCCACTTTGACCTTGGAACTTCCAGCCTGTACTCGGCACAGATGTTTCTGTGTAGTATGCCAGCCAATTTGTTATGGTGTTCCATGTACCTCTGCCTGCTAGGATCTTGCATCCCGCTATTATGTGCTGGATAATTTCAGGGGCATCTTTGCACAGCCTGCATCTGGGGACCGGCTTGGTGTGGTAGATCTCGGCCTCTATTGATCTCGTGTTCAGAGCTTGTTCCTCTGCTGCCATGATTAGGGCCTCTGTGCTGTCTTTCAACCCAGTTTTTTCCAGCCATTGGTAGGATTTCTCCATATCAGCTACTATTTGCTGGTGATACATACCATGCAGGGGTTTATCCTACCATGATGGATGTGTGAGGCATGGAATCATAGGCTTTCTTGTTGTCAATCCAGGTGGTGCACAGGTCAGTATGTGTGGTCTTACTGTCTCGAGCGACTGTTTTATCCACCAGAATCTGCAGCTTGGCCTCGCTGGTGTTCTTGCCAATTCTTTCTGGGCCCCTACCACATGTATTGAGCCATGTGCCTACTCATCGTAGCCGCAATGATGCCTGGCAGGAGGTTCCATGTTGTGCAGAGGCAGGTTATTGGTTGAATGGCTGCCCTTTCTGGGGGTCCTTGACAGCTTGTTGTACTCCGGTACTTTCATCACACCTTTCTGTATTTCTGATAGCTGGCTGACTTCTTTCTGTGTTTCTTTTATCGTGGCCTCCAGTACCCTTCTCCATGGAGGATACTGCTCCTTGATGGTGTTCATCTTGTAGCCAAGCATCTCAAGTATCACTGTTGCTGTGGTGTATATCAGCTGATTGGTCTCAGTGATGGTCACAGGAGAGATTGTCTGTAGTGCCGCATACACATCTTCCATCTTCCTGAAAGGTACTTCAAAATACCTTATAAAATATCAAAATACTTTATATATATATATATATATATATATATATATATATATATATATATATATATATATACCTTCAATCTCATGTCCTTTAACAAAATGTCTTATCAAGGCCCCTCCTTAGCCCACCCTTCCATTAGCTGCCCATCTATGTGTCAGTAACTGACAGGCACAGAGCACCACCTCCTTCCAGAGAAGCTTCTCAATTGGTTAGTATGGCCTGGATGTGTTCAATTTTTAGTTACAGAGGAATGAACAGGCACAGAATCTCCAAGCATCTGTTTAATGATAACTGACAGATTAGCCAAAGTGTTCTTAAAAAAAACCCCACATCAGTTTTAACTAAAAGTAAAAGTCAGATCTTTTTCTCTTACACAGGCTTTACTGCTTTCTCACCTGCCTGTATCATTGCATCATTCGATCATTAGGTCATGTATGCAAGAGGTAACTAAAGGTCTATAGTTGATCCTAGACACCATTTGCTGTTGTCTCCTGTGTGGTAGAAGAGCCTGTCAATGCCAGTAAATCCCAGAAATCCCTGGGGGTGGGGGGTTAAATCAGACAACGCAGGTGGGGAATTTCTGTCTTCCTTGTTTGCCTGGTTTTACATGTGCAGTATAGGCTATACTTTTCCTGCCTTTTGGTCTCCAAGGAAGTGACTTGCGAAATCAGGTAAGAACTCTTTAATTTGTGTATTTTTAGAGAAGTGTTTATTTTGATTTAGATGCATAATTAGTCATCCTCTTTTGTGCAGTTTGATATTGAATTGATGGTCTTAAGGTGGGTGGCCTTTCAGATGGTGTGGTAACTGAGAGCCAGGTGCGTGCATAGCAAGTAAGCCTATAACTTTCCTATTCACACAAATTAATTATAGTAACCATGCTTTGAGGTTGCTTGAAGTCTATGCACATAGATATGGTCAACACAACTCAGCAGAGGTGAGTCATCGCCTCTTCAGTTTTAGCCAGTATGCTTGCAGAAAAGCTCCTCACCATGTAGTTTTCATTTGTTTGTTTTTTTAGGCCTCTTCAAGTGCTATCATTTTAATGGGGGTTAGTATGACCTGGTATAGGTCATGAATTTTACTCCCCCTGATGCGTCCATGTGGAAATTTCCTTCATCTTCTCTGCTTGTTGGAAATTTATTGGTACCACTGATGTTTTTCTGCAGCATGTACACAGCTTGCCAGTTGTGTTAATCCTCGAAGATTCTGCAGGACTGGTGACTATGTGGCTGGGCTTGGTCTACATGGACAGATGGGGAGCCAGACTAAATCAAGCCATTGGCCACCAGTGCAAGACTACAATCATCTTATGCATAAATATGATTACCAAATTAAGCAGCAATCAATGCCCTAAGCAATGCAATAAAACAAAACAAACGAAAGCCACAAACATGAAAGGCAAAACCAATATGAATGGAAAAATAACAACAAATGTGAATGCACGACGCCAGAAGGGAATCTGATGTAAAAACAAACCCGATTAAACAAAGCAATCCAACCTAAACACACTAAGTAAATTACATTTATTTTAGAGCCAGTGACTACTGATTGCATAACAATTATCACCTTGGCTTGGGTACCACCATTTGAGAGCGCCGTTCTTTCTCATTTTCATGCACCATGATGACCAGCCACCTCTGGGGCTCTTCTTTCTTTGTATCACACTGTACTCTGTTTGCATTGTCACCCAAGAGCTCATGGCAGTGGCGCATAGCATGATGGTAGATCCCCCTGCAGGTGACCACCTCTCCCTCTGTGCCCCTAGGCCACTGGGTGCTGAATGGCTCCTTGATCAACCACATTCATTCACAAGTTCTTGTATTTGATGCATATACTTCTGGAGCTGAAGCTGGAGCAAACAGTAGCAGTGCACTGTAATTGTAGCAAACAGAACATTGCTTGTCTGCTTTCCTCGGTTCTCCTTTATCTATTTGAATGAATGTGTACTTAAATCAGCTCTTTGCTCTTTGTTTATAAATTAAAGAATGCTGTGACTTACACATTCCTAGCTGTGTGGCTTACCTCTTTGGTTCACGAGTGGATGATGAATACTTTCAGTCATGAGCAACGGTGAAGAGATCAAGAACATTCCCCAAGGCGTAGGCATGTAATCAACCACAAAAACAAGATGAATTCACCGGCATGACCGCGGAGCGTTTACTGCGATTATATTTTAGTACTTTCTTAAAAGCCTAGAAAAACACTGGAGGAGCAAAATATTGGGAGGTTAAGAGAACAGCAGCGTTCTGAATTCTGAAGAATGAATGATGTGCACAGCAGCGTGGTGCTCAGATCCAGCCAGAAGGCATCTCTGCTTCACAGTGACGTCAGTCCCCCGACATGAAATGCATTGAGCATGCATTTCACTTACTTAAGACAAGACTGCAGGCAGAGTCCCTGATGAGAGCCGGGACTGAGCGTGGCTACACTACAGTGCAGAGAATAACTGTGTATCTGGAGAGGTCCATTTATCCCCAGAATCACTTCAGTCTGCAAAGCGCAGGTTTCTCACACTCATGAAGTGCAAACATTTCTTAAAGATTTCTTAATCTCAATTTCTCCAACAATGTATGGCCCCCTAAAATATGCTTGACTGGACTCTGTCCAAGAAAAAGAACCGTGACATGTCCGTGGATGTTCAATACCCTAGAGTCCAAGCTCGTGTTCTTGCGAGACTTTTTTTCCCTTCATCCAATAGGCTGAGGTGCAGAGCCCAAGTTGCAAAAATAGACACAATTCAGTACCTCCCAGGCTGCACTCTGCCGTTCATTTAAAGCAAGTATAGTTCAACTTTAGTTTCAACCTCCATTTTCCTGTGACAGCACTCTTTACAGTTACCTAGTCATATGACCACCCATTCACGACATGCCTTGTCCAGAGGACATGATAAAACGTGGTTATAACTCCTCCAGAAGGTGTTTTCATGGTCATATAAATTGTGTGTACGGAATGCTCCTTTAAAGCCTGGAAGGTTAGAATGGAAGGCTATACTTTACCTTTTTCTTCGCCTATAGAGCAAAGGTGTTGGGATGTAAGTAGGTGTACTTTCTGGAAGTAGAACGCTTTTGTGAAAGGATATATGGGACACATCTTTGGTGAAAAGTGCCCTAGAGCATGAGTTGTCAGCAACAAGATAGGCAGCACCGGTGTCAGTGGTGCCATAAACGCAGAATGTAATGGTGACTACATCTTCTAGAAGCCCTTCTAGCCATAGACAACCGTATTAATAACTAAGTGCAGGCACTGAATACAATCGTGAACATGCCTCTGAGATTATAAACCAGTTTAAACACCAATAATCATCATTCGTTACATGAAAGACCGAGCAGTGCTCTAATCAGCGACAATGCAGATGCCTGCGTAAGAATATTAGAATACAATGACTGCTCATTTTTACTACGATGTGAAGGAATAAACTGGTGCCAGAACAGAGAGCAGAACAGCCAAAGTAAATGAGAAAGTTTTAGGACTGTGCTTTTATCTTCCACACATCTCCATGGCCGTGACTGCCTACACACATACGCAATCGTGTCGTAAACCCTCCGAGTGCTTTCGAACAGTCATCTCCATTTAATTAATAGAATACACAACGGCACGCATCTGTCAGCTGCCCCTCTGTCACGGCACAAAGATGCTAGCGCTACTGCCTTCTGGATGCAAACAAAGAGTGATTGCCGGCCATGTTTGGAGCATTGCCTGCTCTGAGGGTTAGCACATCTCTGAGACAAATCAGTTGGCCCCATTCATAGTAAATGGTGTACTCAATCCCCCCCTCATAAAAACAAAAAAACAAAAAAACATGCATAGTCTCAGCCTCCCTCTCCTCGCCTCTGCAGCTATTTTGGAAGTGCTACATTTTACAAAAACACACACCTGTCTGTGCTACACATAGATCGTTTACAAACCTCAGGAGGCTTCGTGATTGTGGACAGCTGAAGGCGGGGTCACGCCGGGCGCGCGCCGAACACCGTCACTGACAGTGAAGTGTTAATTTCTGAAATAACAGATTGCTTGTGATGCTGTCACATGAGACATTGTGCCGTACTATAGCGTGGAGGTCTCATCAGCAATGTGCTTAGCTCTTTATCCTGCCAGAATTATGCCTGTCGACTGCAGACATAATATATAAAGTAGGCAGGAGGACATAAAAAAACAGAAACTAAATTAGGTAAGAAATTACACTGTAAATTCTATAATTGCTTCAGGTGAAGGAACTTTCTCCTTAAATGACATTATGACCTTCTTTCAAATGTATGGTGTCTAATAAAACTGAATCCTTTGTTAGATGGATAGATAAATAATTTGGTAAACCCACATATCTTGGACCAATAATCTCCTTAAATCATTCATGGTCCTTTTTTACTTTTTATATCCGAAACACCTCATGGAACTGGATCGTAAGTAAGTAAGTAAGTCAGTCAGTCAGTCAGTCAGTCAGTCAGTCAGTCAGTCAGTCACTCACTCACTCACTCACTCACTCACTCACTCACAGTTAGCAAACAGGAAATTCTCCACAAGGTGGCGGAGTCAAAGTGGTGCGTCTCATCAATGACACTGTGTCCTTGTTACCGCGGCAAAAATGTTGTGGTGACCGAGTTCAGGAAAGAACTGAAAATTCTTCCCATTCCTCTAAAATCAGTCCAGCATCTAAAAACATGCACAAAGCATCCAATTTTTTTTTTTTACTGCATACATAGCAGGGAAGAGTCTTCCCAACGGGATTCATGTTCGTGCCCCAGCTGTGCCACGTGCCTTGGGTGACAGTTTGCACTTAAAAAAACACACACAACTGGGTGGCGGGGTATGGCCCAGTCTACATGGGCCAAAAGCATAAAAACAAACAGGATGTCTGTTTAGACACATAACAGAGCTGGAAGCTGGGAGAGTTGGCTCTCCTAGTATGCTGAGGTGATTAACGATGATGCGAATTCGCCCTTAATGTTGCTGTGCTGTCAGCATTTCCCCCAGAGGCTGGCTGCACTGCCGTGCAATAGTGTAGAAACCTTTTCCAAAGGAAGATGTCTCCGGTTAAGAGAAACTCAAATTAAACAAAGAAGGGATTGCTTAAAAAGGGCTTCGGGCGTTTAGTGACTGATTAGTAACCATCCACGACTCCTCCCCGCAATGTTGTTTTTGTATTATATAGTGACTTTCTATTTACTGGCCTTGTAAACTAGCAATATTTGGACAAGCACATCTAACGCGGGTTGTTTTCATCTGCATGCAAACTCGCTGCTCGTTTAGATCAGAGCTCTGTGCGTTTCGGTGCCTTGTTCCCAGCGGTTTCGATGCAGGCAGAAATGATTAGCTGTTGTTTATTTTCCTGCGCACTACACGAAATTCTAAAGTCCCACTGGCTGCACCTCCTCTTTTCCTGCTGAAAGTTGAAAGTCAGCTTCCAGAGGCCAGTTTTATGCACAGCAAACGAGCCTGGCCCTCCGACAACCCTCGGGCTCCACGGTTTCAGCGTCCACGTCTCCCGGATCGCCTGACCTCCACAGCTAGCCACCCGTGTCTTTAAAACAGGTGCTGAAGAGCGAGGAAAGCTCAATGCGTGCAGGGAGAATTCAAGAATATCACCGGCAACCAGAGAAATCTCGAGAGTCCCCTGGCTCTATTATGGTGTGCAATGACATAATGTCTTTTAGGTGCGAACGGTTCATCTCTTTATTTATAACAATTTATCCCACACACTAAGGGGGCAGTGAGCGGAATTTGCTCATTGCGGCACTGTTAAATTATGATTTCCCAGATGTTAGCACACACGCACATCCTATTGCTATTCACGGCTGCAATAGCAACAGCTGTCCTATCGCTTGTCTCCGACTACAATCAAGCCGTTCATGAATATTAAATGTAATGAATATCACTTGATGTGGGGAGATACATATTGAATTTGAGCGAAGAGAATTGAAATCCATACGCCCACCTGTCACTCATTTGTTGCCTTTCTAATTTCGTTTTCGACACCAAGTTTGGGAGGGCGGGGGGCACTTGTTTGCTAGATCATTTATTTGAAATTCTCGCAGCGGTTCTTTCTCCGTGTCATGCCGATTGTCTCTGATATGGACATCTGGACGAACAGAGGCAACTGAACATGAGTGGCACATACACGCAAACACAGAGCGAGATTAATTTGAAATGAAGTATTGTATATGGCAAAAGAAAGCACAACGGACAGGCTTTCATTTCTTGTTTTTCAAGGACACTCGTAGGCCCGTGTTGCGCTTCCTTCACAAAATCTGTTTCAGTGCTCCTGTACAGTGGTTATCCATCTGGAAATTTCTGTTCATATTGACTTGTTCTTTAAAATGGCATCAAAGTTTGTAAGAAAAAACGATGTCCTGGTATTACTTTCTAAAAAAAAAAAAAAAAAAATCATAGACTGCTGTGATCTTACTGTGATCTTATTTCCGTTGCACTTTTTTTTCTCTAATATTTCCGAGAAAGTGGTTGCCCACCTGCTCGGAGCATGTGGAGCTACGAGTAACAATCATGAAATATCTCAGGCTGGCTTCTGAAAGCAATATAGCATAAAGGAAAAGTAAAAGAGTTAAAAGCCTGAAAGACCAGAAATGTCCTAATTCAAAATGTTGTATTAGTCTTAAGAATTGATGCTGATTTTATCATGATGTTTTTTTCTCATTATTTGGGCTTCATGTAGGTAACATCTCTAATGCTGCATGCTATCTCTGATTCTACAAACATATCTGATATAAAATATATGCTGACCATATAGAAAAACTAGTGCATGCTTTCTTAACTTCTAATTTAGAAGTTATATGCTCTACTGTCTTTTTAACCAATCCTCAGCTAGTTCATTATACGGCAGTCCATCACCTTTAGTAAAAGGAAAATGGCACATATTACTTCAGTCTTATTCAGTTCACACTGATTTCCTATAATGTCAGACATTACTTCTTCTGTTTAATCTTTTATCAGCAAGCAGCAACAAATCTGGTCGATCTCAAAGTGCTATAAACCATCTGAAACACTTCTCTCAACCAATGCAGGCCTACTAAAATACATTTTTTATATAGATCCTAAATTCTGGAATAGTTTCCCGAGAATATCAGAAATGCCAAATTTCTAGGTGTTTTTAAGACTAAAATATTGGATTTTAATTATCTGATGGTTTATCTTTTATTATTAGTTGCTACTGAACTATTTGTAAATCCACATAGTCTGTTTTTGTTTAGATGGTGCAGTCGTCACTGTATCTAAATGATTAGATTTAATTCACTGTATTTAAATGAATGTGTCATCATGACACCATATCTCTAAAATGTAAATCAGCCTTAAATAATCAGTAAAACAGGAGAGGGGCTAAAAAAAAAAGCTAAGGGCAGCACTGGGCCTTTATCTGCCCTGCCAAATCGATGACAAAGCAAAGCTTTTAGCTGTTAAGGTTAGGAAGGTTTTCCACAAATCAAATCAAATTTTATTTGTCGCATGTGCATTCTGAGCAGGTTCAAAGGTGCAGTGAAATTAAATGCAACAACCCCTAAGCCCATGCATAGAAAAACACAATAAATAGACAATTCAGACAATATAACAATGGACAATGGTGACATAACAATAGGTACAGGGTGAGGGGTAACCAAAACAAGAACAAGTCCAAGAGCATATAAAATATACAAGTGCACACAAAAAGTGCACACACGAGGTATGTATGTATGTATGTATCTATATATGTATGTACATATATTAAAGTGTCCAAGGCCTGTGTAGATGTGTCTGTGGTGTGCCATATAGTGTCATGTGCAGGAAAGTGAGTTCATTGGTGCATACAAGATGTCAAAACCATAACCTGTCTGTTTCTTCATTTGTTCCTGTAGATTTACCAGGAATTTGACAAGCCTGGCTGGGAGATGCTGCTGTAAGTGAGACCTTCCCTGACAAATCAGTGACTCTTACAGACCCTCAGGTGACAACTCCAGCCAATTCCTACTCTCACAGTTTCTTATAGTGTCCTTGTCTCTATGCCGTCACCTTCGAACGTGAAAAAAACTTTTAAAATAGTCAATAAAAAGTTTGTCGGTGTATTTTAGATGCATATTATAAGAGTTGATCAAAAGACTCAAAGTTTAAGCACTATTGAGTTTTATACACCCACACACACACACACACACACACACACACTTTTTTTTTCTTCTTTTTTTAAAAATCGCTGCTTCTTTGCACCATTCGGAGCCTGCAACTTGGAAGCACCAGATGCTCTGTTATTTTCTGGAGCATGATCAATCCTCCGCGTTGGTTAAGCATTTCATTATGTTGGTGTGTAGTGTTGCTTCTCTGACTCAGTGAGCAAGCGAAATGGCTTGGGGAAGATACACAGGACCAACTGAACGACCGTTTAGTGCGCTCGCAGCCTGTGTGGTCCCTACAACGCCTGAGTCACAGGCGTCGGGCACCACGTTCTGTGCAGGCATCTCGCACCGGTCTTGACAGGTTGTGGGCACACGCTGTATGCGGCTAATTCTATTCTGATGACTCATCGATATGTTGGCAGAGACAGAGGAGGCACTGCCGCACTGATCCGAATGTCCACGACAGATCGATGCTGTTTCAGCCGTTCAGTCTAAATTCTGTAGAACCCACAGTTTAACCCACAGTGGATTATGGGTATATCCAGCAGGGAGGGCAAGGGGGTAAGGTTTCTTATTCCCTGACTGGTAAAATGGTATGTACACCTGAGCGCGGCCATTAATACTTGTGCAAAACACACAGTCTCTTGGATTTCATGCTGTATAATGTGTAAGCCACTGGCAATAACTTAAAGATGACTAATGTTCAGTAATCCAGCTGTCACAGATGACTCGCCCTGGTGCAGTGTCACTGTGGCACTGAACAGAAAGATATCCAAGTGCTTCAGGGAGTCGCACATGGACGGAAAGTGCCTGATAGCACTATGCCCAAATGTCCACATCATGTTAATATGGAAAGGCCGGTTCCACTATGATGTAATTCCACTATGATGTGTGAAGTTTAGGCCATGCAATTCTGTTGTCTTAATCTGTTGCCAAGTCACTGTCCTTTTGTGAGGAGTTTACTGTTGATCACCAGTGCAGCTGTTCGTGAATAAAAGTTTTTTTTTTTAGACCTTTAGCTGTTTCCAAGGTTACACTGTGCCAGTAATAGTGTTAAAACATAGCAATTTCTTTATTGTTTTAGAGCCTGGACCTCATTACAGTAGTTTCCCTTCATTTATCATGCATTTATCATGCATAGCACAATAATGACTGTAATTCTAAAAAACATTTCATTGAGCTTAAGCTCAGCCAATTGGGACACTGATTTTCAAGTTTTGTTTTGTTTTGTTTTTTTTCAAAAAAGTTTTCAAAAACCCTGCTGAATTTCCTTTTTGAAATAAAACTTCTTACACAAACAACTTTGGATATCAGTAATATCACATCTGAGTAGTTCCGACTTTTGAGTGTCAATGTAACAAAGCCAAGGATGGATCTTTTTTTGCTAAAACATCTAAAGACACTCATGGTAATGTTCTATAATTTTGTCTGTTTGTAAATGTTAAAATGATTAACAATTTGTTGCTATGCATGCCTTTAAATGACGCAAAACCACTATTCTAATAAGTTGAAAAATAGCAAGGCAGTGAATGAGAACCCTTACATTTTCGTTTTCTCTCTTGTGTAAGCTCAGAGGGGGAATGGAAAGACGTGCATTCTGTGCACGTTATTTTGTGAAGACAGGGAATTGCATCATTTTAAAGGTGAATTTGCAGCAGAATCCTAGCCTGCATTGTCTCAAAGGTTCCTGCATCCCACAGGCCTGATAGTGAATTATCATCTTAAGCAAGTCGAACCATTAAAAAAAAAAAATCTTTTTAAAAACATCCTTTTTTGGGGGGGATTGTCATTCTTTCTAACTGACAACTCTGAAGTTAAGTTTGTGGTTGGCCATCTCTAAACAGTCACACGTCTACCCATTGTTGCACTAAACAATGAGCATTTAGGTGTCTTGCATATGTGCCAGCAGGACGGCGTGGCCTGGAGGTTCTGAAACCCAAGGACAGGAGGTGAATCGCAGCAGGTGCAGTGGCTCGCTCCCAGGATCTAGGACAGTGGACAGCTTCCAGCTGGCCCGAAGCCTCTCCCTCAGGCCACAGAGCAGCCAGCTACCTGAACCAAGGTTAGTGACTGAGACCCTACTCGGGCCGTGAGGGAGCCTGAATCTTAATGTAAACCGACTCATCTATAAATGATGGCAAGTGGTGATTAATCAAAATTTGACAATGTGTGTGAAGGGGTCTGAAGGGTCAGAGCTTCTCTTTTGCAACACCCCTCCACGCACACGCACACACACACACACACACACACACACACACACACACACACACACACACACACACTCCAACCCTGCCTCTGTTTCTATGCCTGAGCCTCTTTCTTTCTCACGGGTTAGTGAGCAGCCATGATAGGCATCACCTCCAAGCTACTGCACTGTCTGGGTTTCAGATGGCGACCTCCTTTTTAAAAAAAATTCTTTGCCATTTGTCATGGCCATAAGGGATTATGCAGTCTATGTTTATATTTATGGAGTTAAACAATTATTTTTAAACTGATATTGGTGTTCTATTGTAACATATTACATCATGCGACATGATTCTGTGTCTCAGTGCAAAAGAACCAAAGAAAAATTTTGCTCTCTACTAGTTCACAACCTAAAATAAATAAGATGACACTGCATCATTCTCAGGTCCTTCTTAACCGACCCCTTTGAAATCTCCCAGAAGAATGAACGTCTTCCTCTCAATTTCCACCGCATATTAATGTAGCCTGTAATTTGGAGGATTGATGAAGCATGGTCTCATCTTCCTCCTCCTCCAGTGAGATTGAGTTCTCAGGGTTAATTATTTCATTTGGCGATTTCCCACATGACATTGTTATGTCATCCATTTTAAAACAAACCTGCACTGGCCGCATTGCACCATAACATTTGACAGCACAAAGCCTAGATACATATAAGCAAAATTCTATTGATTTTATTACATATTGTGTTGCATATTTTTGCATTATAGTGATGTTTAGGCAGGATGCATGTATGCAGTGGTTTTATTAAATGCGTGCACAGAATGTTTCAGAAAATAAGCTGGCAGCGTAACCCTAGGAAAATCCATGGAATCTTAGTAACAGACTAACTAGGTCAATACAAGGAACCAGGAAGACCAGCAAGGCAGGCAGAGTTCGGCTGTAACGTGTGGACAGACGAGGGTGAAGCAGAATGCAAATGCAGGGTGCTTTTACTGAGGTCTGTGGTGGAAGCATAAAAGAGAGAGCTAAGACCAAAAAAATGACAGAACTGAACTAGGAGTCAACAGCACTGAAAGTAGAAGAAAAAACGGAGGAAAAAAACTCAAACAGAGGAAAACGGAGCACAGACCGCAAAGTAAACAATAAACAATGCAGGGCAATAGACTGAGGCACACACAAGATTGTGCATACACTGAGTAGAGATACCTGAGGCAAATTAGACATGGGAGGGGAAACGAAGCAGACACAGGTGAAACAAAGATAGAAACAACAACAAGGTGGGGCAAATCATGACAAGGTGGGGCAAATCATGACAACAGCTAAATGTATGTAGAACAGCACGATATATCGTTTGTTAATCGATATTGCGATATTGGTCTCTACTGTGCTGATAAGGTAGAAGCCTGCAATATGCAAATGAGCTCTGTAACACACAGCAGTTCTTCTTGCGTGCTGTGTGGATGAGTGTTCTCTGGCTATTTTTGTGAATCATTTTCTTTTTAATTACATCACATCAAGGGATCAACACTGGTTTTTTTTTTTAACTATATCTCAAAGCATATTAAAATCATAATATGTAGCAATCCAATATTGTTCTCCATATCATGCAAATCAAATGATATATTCTTCTTGTTTGGCAGTACTTCATCCAGACCTGCTTACCTGTAAACTCTTCAGTCAGCTCCATCATGGAACCATCTTCTCATATTGTCACACCATAGTTGGCCAGTAGATTGCGCATGCCCAGCATGAGTCTAAGACATCTAAGCTATCTAATGGAGCATATCACCATGCTCTGTGGATTTCTATAACCAGCCTGGATTTGTGTATGTCAGTCTGATTCAAGTAAGTTCATCGGTGATTGTGTTTAGTAACGGAGCTTATAGAAATTGTATTTCGCGTGAGAAATGCCTCGAGTTGGTACTCCTTTGACGGCCTGTAGTTAAATGCTAAATCGATCAATAAACCTACGGCTGGTTAACTATCTCTCTGAGTCCTGCTCTCTGACCGGAGCCTCCAGCTTCCAAGGCCTACCAAGCCACCAGCCACTAGAACATTAACTCTTCTTCACATATATATGAGATATATGAGTCTGTGAAGGCAGAAACCTGTTTCTGAAATATGTTTAATTAATGTCTTAACCTCTTCGATGGCTGGTGGTCAAAGTGTCTAATCAGGAAACCCTGAATGGTCTACAATTTAAGGCAACTAATAACAGCAACACAGTCTGTGTAATCAATTGGCATAATAATTTTTTGAGTTTGAGTGTTTATACTATAGATGAAGGGTAATAATATCATGAATAAACACTGTGGTGCTGGCCTTAGATTTGATTTGATAAACTGCCTCTCACTGTTCTGTGTGTGTCCTCTGCAGTAGCTACTTTAACCCTCTTAAGCTCATTGGTTGACTGGTTGATTAATCATGGATGATTTGCATTATTATATCATTAAATAAATCAGATGCAATGATATAATGGACCAATATTACTGCAGAGACTAATGTATCCCAAGCAGTTTCATATCAGATCTGAAATGATCAAAGAACACATTTGTTTAATTCAAATTTCCCTTGAGATGAATCAGTCTAACACAGCGGACAAAGGAATTGATGTCTTAATAGAAGAACCGTAGAGCAACTTTCCTAATGAACATCGACACATTCCTGTTCTATGGAGGCAAGCCACCACCCTGGGCAACCTCCTCTGGCACTGACGTGCTTGGAGCATGCCAACTTCCCTGGATGCCGTCGAGGTACCCCATGCAAAATCATCATTTGGAGTGTTTGCTTTAACATGAAGACAAATGTCCTCTTAATCGCAGTGCCAAGCACGGAAGCCAGAAAGGAAAATGTTCTGTAGTGTAGCGACACATGCTCGACTAGCCACTGGCAGACAGCTCCAAAAAAACCACACAAATACCCTCGTCATACGGTTTCTTCCTGAATTGGGCTAATGGAGAATAGTGATGTGTCCAGCATAAGGGAAAATGCTCTCCCACTTCTCCAATCCCCCCAAAACCCCCCATCCCCTCCCCCTCCACCCCCTGTTCCCATCCAGCATCAGCTGTTGCAGTAATTTTCCAAATAGGCTGTTATGTGCTCAGTTTCTGATTTGACAGTGAGAAAGGTTCAGCCTCTCTGCCTTCTCAGGGAATGAGCTTCGTTATACCGCGCCGAGGTGCAGCCGACATTTCCTCAAATTTTGCCAGCACCCATTTTCTCAAATTTGCATTCTTTGACTCTCAGAATAAAAGATCTGGTATCACAGTAGAAATCTGCTTAATTACAAGGGAATAAACAACACTTGAGAATTAGCATAAGGTAGCAGCATTAGCATGCTAGTTTGTGGAAGCAATAGTAATTTTTCGTTATCATTTCCCTGACAGTAAAGGTTAGAGAAAACAGAAATGATGACAAACGTGCCTTTGTGCTAACGTCCAGCATTAGACCGTATTCATGGTCTCGGGACAAGCGTGGTGCGGTGGAGCCATTCCTTCAGAATTTCAGACTTTAATTGCTTGTCATTTATTTACTCAAGCTGTCTGCCTTTTGAAATTAAGATTGTGCTTCCAGGCAAGCGCGAGCAAATCAAGTGGTCCAGGAAAAGCCAGACTCTGGCCCGACGAGTCATGCAAAGCCTCTGAAACAGGGCGAAGCAGGTGTGTTGATAAACAGGGGCAATACGGTAGTGCTGCTGTCTTGAACACATCTGCATTTAGCAGGAGTCCGGCCTGCCCATCTGTTCAAAGCCCATTAGAGCAGATATTTTACAGTTCCCCTCATACTAATTATCACATTTAGTCATTATGCAGTTTGTCCTCTACACACGTGATTGCTTTGCTCAGCGTTCAATGTTTACTCTATATATAACTCAGGATTCAGCTTGCCTAACATTCTAATGCACCGATGAACTCATGGCTAGCACTGTGGGTCTTTCTACTGGGCCCTGAACGATTGCACCGGCTCGCTCTTGCGCCCCCAAAAAGTATCCTTTCTTTCTCCCAAGTCCCGCGTTTCCTCATAATCCCACTAAATAACGGCAAAGAAAATTGCTTTTGAAAAATGATTCACGCGTGACCTTTGGGTCATGTAAATGCCATTGATAAATCCATGTAATTAGCAGCCTTATAGATCCCAGGGATAACAATTAAACACAACCTGCACTCTACACTCACTCTGTAATCATGGTTAGGGAGGTCGTTCCGGAGCCGGTGCCGGCATCCCCGTGCTGAAGGGTGCCTTCATTTTCAGCTACGAGCACTTGTCTGCCCTTAAGCTCCAGTGCCACGCCATGAACCGGAGTCCCGTCAGACTGCGCCAGGCATTCGATGAGCCCTGATCCACTGGACGAGGAGAAGCGCGAGTAGCTGGGACATTCCATAAGCAAGAGGAATAAGAGCAGAATTAATGGCTAGGTTTCGGGCCAGGGCTTCACTAGGGGCCCGGTCCGATTTGGCGGGGGTGTGCTGTCTCTGGTAATTAGTCCCATGTTCGCCCCGACACCATTGCAGCCTACATAGCCAGGTAATTGACCTAAAGAGAACGTGGCTCAGAACCTCCGGATGAAAGCAGAGAACAGAATGGTCCAATGGGTGGAGAGGTCTGGTGGGTACAGAGACACGAGCCCCCCGGCCTCTGAAGGTGGAGCTACAGTGGCCAAATGCCATCATACAGTGATTTTTTTTTTTTTAAATAACTTGCTCATCTCAAAGTGTGAAAATAGTCTCAGTAAAGAAAAATGTTGGCCCAGTAAAATATCTCCACATATCATGATGTAGGATCCAGGTGCTCCTTTATTTTTCCTTACAGGAGTTTCTTTTTCTTCTTCTGTTTTGCTTTTGTTTGTTTGCTTGGCTGTTTCATAATTTATAGTATTGTCCTTTATGTCCAGACTGTTCCATTTTAATGGAAGTTTAATACAGCATATTTCTTTTCCTGTACAAGAAATGTTCTGTGCTTTTTTGGTTTAGCTTATCTCGATGGTGGTTTTATACACAGCCACAGATGGCCTGAATGCCAGAAAACAAAGAGGGGAACATAAATAAGGCAGTTGTTAAACTTTACCACTTTTAATTTGAAAAATACACCATATCATTTGCAATTACAGAGACAAAACCACATTCTGACATCAATGAATTCTTGCTTCCCCTTAGGATGACAGAGTTCAGCATTTTATATGGACTTACAACAAAATACATGTTATTCTTTATACACGTGGAATAATATAATATGTGCCATATGTAACAGGAATGGAATTCCATTGATAGATCATTGTCTGATATGCCTCCATGTGACTATGTACCTACAGATGGCTGTATGCATTAAATTTCAGCAATATTTTAATGAGTTTGTATCATGGGCAAATCAAAGCGATGGGCTAATCTAAAAAGCAAGTGCAAATGGCAACGTCCGTTATTAGGTAACAAGTCCTTTTTCAAAAACGGGCAAACGGCGTTTATTACAGCCACCACAAAACTTATTTGTGCAGGCCCTGGTCCTCCTCCTACAGTCTATCCCAAAACGTAAAGACCTAGGCTAAAGGGGAAAATGGCTGAATGACAATTGAATGGCGCGGTCCGAGAAACATATCCTATAGAAAGAAAAAAAGGTTTTAGACTGCAATGAATGGTAGGAGTCAAGCAGTGAGAGAAGAGATTTAAAATGCATGAGGTGGATTTTTTTTTCTTTTTTTTTTTACCGACATCGTTGCTTTCCCAGCATATGGAGAGCCACAGTGAGGCCAAAGGTATCGTCTCGCTAAATGAGCCGGCTCTCTCGTTGCGAGGCACGAATAGGTCGAATCATGTTGCCATTAATATTTGAAACACTCTAAATTGAAAAAGATGTTCATATAGCTCAAGCCGCTTCCACTCCCACTAATATAATGATATATGTATAAAAAAGACCATTTCCTCGCATCAGATAGCCCTGTCTATTTCTTGTTGAGCCATTCATCTTTTTTCCCCTCCCTGATGAATTCATTATACTGACAATTCTAGCCAGGATAATGGAACGCCGCCCTAAAGACTGTCCACTGGTTCAGTGGGGATGTGGCAAATATCTTGCCCACTTATTGGAAAATTTCGCCACTAAGGTGATCTATCTTTCCTTGAGGGCATGTATTATTTCGTATTAGACTGGCTCCCACTCCAAAGGAGATCTGAATCTCCCCTTAGTAACACCTACCTATTAGTCAGAGGTTTTTTCGACTCGTTTGAGTTTAGTGATATTTTTTTTTCAGTCACTCTCTTCTGACAGCTGTTGGTGATCGGTTGCATCACAAATCATGAGAAATCTTAAGATAGTACCAAGTTGTCTTATTCTGTGAAAATATGGGGATGCTATCCATTTTTTCCTAAAGGTCAACCCATTGGGAACTAGGCATCCAGTTACATATATGATTCTTACACTATTTATAGTACATGTTAATATTTCTTCAGGCAAAATGATTACTTACGGTCAAATGCAGATACCGGAAATTTAATCATTAGTCTTCTCTTTGCTTTTCATTTTCAGGCAAATTGCAAAGGAGAGGCCTCACTACCATTTGCAAACAGCCATCAATTAGACATTTCCCGAGCAGCGCCAGAGGATTATCTATGAGAAGACAGGCATATTGCCGGACATCCAACTGTCACTGCTGGGGCCCACTGGGTCCTCCAAGCACCAGGTCCTGCCATCCATCACCATCAGGGGGGCATTCATCCACATCGGCAAAAACCTTCTTCCTTCACAAACCATATGTTAGAGTCTGGACATGTTCTCTCATTGACAACAGCACTATAATGGACTGGCATAATCACTGAGCTACAAGCTTAGAGAGCTATTACTGTTTTTTTTCTTTTTTCTTTTTTCCAGATCTCTTAACTTTTGAACGGGGCTTTAGCTTTCTTGGAAGCTGTCACAGAACCAATATAAGTTGAAGAAAGCCTTTCTGAGAGATTTTTATTTTTCCCCACCAATTTTTTCTCTCTCTCTCTCTGGTTGAGCAAAGGTCCAGATTGAACCAGTCTGGTTGTTAGTGAAAAGTAGGAAATGAGAAATTTGATGAGTTGTTTGGCTTTGGTAGACAGGCCTCGTATTCTTACAGACTCCCTGTATATACTGCTTATTGCATCGGCAGGGATGGGGAGAAGTTGTCTCTTAAGATTAGCGCACAGCTGGACAGGCCGCACTAGTAAACAAGTTAGGCATTATGGAGGGTGGCAGCGAGTCAGGAGTGCACTACGTGTGCAGAAACTTATGGTTTCACAACAGGTTAGCTCATAAGTGAGATAGTCCGTCTTTGTTTCAAGACCAGGGACCATGATATACTTAGTGGGTCTCATTCTTTTTTTAAATCACATTCCAAGCTTTTATAATGCAATTACAGGATGCATGATTGTAATTACCTTCAGGTAATTGTATATTTTTCATGGAAATATTTGTTGGGCATGATTTCATTGCATTATTGTTGTACAATATTTAGTAGTAGTTTGGCAATGGTCTTGTTATAACAACATTTAATCGTGACATAATCAAAGCTATGTTAGAAATCTTATTCACAAAGGTTGTGCAGCAACCAACTGGTTAGTTGTTCCAGGAGTGCTCTGGCTTGTTCAGAATGATAACCATGCAGACACACCAACGCTTTGTGGAGAAGAACGATTGAATGTTTTCCCAACACGCACTGGCCTTTTTCCTAGTATTTCTCCATAAGGCTTTCCAGTTTATACATTGCAAATACCCAGCATTATAAATTCCTCTGTTCATAAGATGGCCCTTCAAAATAAACCTCCCCCCCCCACCCCCCAAAAAAAGCCAAATGTAACTTCTGAAGCAAGAGAAAATAAAACAACATTCTTGAGGATATTCTTATGCTGCTTAAGCTTCTTGTCCTCGCCAAGTGCTTTGCTCTTCACAGTGCTTCCACGATGTGCGTGCGGGTGTGCTGGGGTGGGTGCGGGGGGTAGCCACACCAAATTCTGCTGGACAAGCAGAGAAGAATAATCCCCGTGGACACAGCCTACCAGCAGCTGGGCCACGGCATCCCATAATGAGAGGCGCCTCGCCATCCTAGCACAGCAAACGACAGAAGGTTACAGACTATGGCCCAAGTTGTGTTTAGCAAAACTTCCTTGCACCTGGTCCTCTCCAAAACCATTACTGGGTAATGACGCTTTGAGAGACGAGCATTCCCGGCAGCGGTACCTGCACTGTTTTACAACAGCTATGACGCTACAGTTCCGGAGCATGTGAGGATTTCCCTTCATTATTATTCATAGACATATTCATCTCCGCTGCTGTCCCAAAGTCCCATCATGTTTCTAAATTCACTTTTGAAGGTGTAAAAAGCCACAGCAATGCACCGCAGTTTTGAGCCACTCATACAATTTTTCGTGACATTTTTTTTCTTTTCTTTTCTTTTTTTTTCCAGAGGCTCCAATGGGGTGTGTGAGTGTTCAGCAAGAAAAATTAGAACTGTCTGGAATAAAGCCACGTGGTGTTCTCAGAACGCTTACAGAGTAGATGAAGACCAGTGCTTGTATCAGACACTGTTAGTCAAGTACTCTTGTGGGACATTTTTTACGCCAAGACCTGCCGTCGTGCTTTTGTGGTTTTCGGGGAAGGCTTCGGCACCACACGGCATAACGCTGAGTGCTAGGTTATCCCCCGCAGACTATGTTCACGTCCCACTGGACCCAAAAATGGGCAGTTAGAGTTATCCCAAACCTTGAGATTATGATGGGCACTCATCAGGAATTTAAAAAAAAAAACACTGTTGTGATTACATCAATACCTGACAAACGTTTCTATTAGCATGTATACTATTGATAAATGAATGAAATTGCAGGGGAGAAATGCACTCAACACATTGTACTGTATAGCACTATGCTTTGGGGGGCTGCATGCTTCCGATTGCTGTTGGTCATTAGCATCTGTGCTCGATCTATTTCTTTAATAGCAAGGCACGGTATACCACATTCAATCACTGACCGTAACGGTGACATCCATTACCTTAGCTTACATTCTGTTGTTCAGGCTAATACATCTATCATCGCAAACATATGACAGTGTCGTTGTTATAGTAGCAGGCTCAAGGACAGTATTAGGCCTGCCGAACACTGGCAGAAAAGAAATATCTTCTTTTCATGCACCAGCAGGTGTAGTATAACCAAGCCTTTTAATGACCTATTAGTGTAATGACCTTATATCAACCCGAATGGCAGCCTAGAAGAAGTCACTCATCGTGGCAATTAAGGCGGAACTGTTTGTTCTGGACAAACAAAAGCATGCACACAACCTGAACCCTAACACGTCACATAATAAAAGCACAAAGTAAAACTTTTTTTAAAGTTTTTTTTTTTTTATGTAGCAGATGTGGGGAGCGCCATAATACATTAAAATATATAATTATTAATCTTTTTAATTTCTTGTATAGCACCAAATAAATAAACAAACAAATAAATAAATAAATAAATAAATAAATAAATAAATAAATAAATAAATAAATAAATAACTAGAAATCCATCTTACTTATTTGGCTTAAGGCACAACAAAATATATTAGGGAGACTGTTTTCATTTAAGCTTGGTGGAGTATTCAATTAGCTTTAACGAGTCATTAGCTGTTTTTAATAGAACATTTGTGAAAAGACAGTGTGTTGTTTAAGATCGCCCGAGAAAAAAAGGCTTACAATTTTCCCTGCCATTACCATTGCTTTTCAAATGATTGGAGGAACCAAACACTTCAGTAAACGAAGAAGGCCATGTTTTGGCTGTCTGAATTTCTGAAATTGTGGTATAACACATTCGGTGGAGCTACGGTCATGCGTCAATCTCTGATGAACGAGCTCTTGGCTACGCGCTGGTGCGGAAGTCACGACAACATTTCCCTGTTTTAAGGCTCTCACTTAGACGTACGGGGGGGGAGTTTAAACAGCGTCGCACAACCATGCCCAGCTTCCGTGCGATAAACAGGATTGATGTTTGCAAGCGAAACATTTACCTTGATCCAGCAGCGTTTGAGAAGAATCATTCAGCTTCATTGACCTGTCGGGAGCCTGTGTAGGAAAGGCTTTTCCCAACCAATTTTTCTCCACTCTAACCGCCATCTAATAGTAGTCTCTTATCATTCACTAAGGAGCCAGTTAATCTTCTCAGGATATACGTCGTGCTTTCTGTATATCGCGGAAAAAAGCAGAGCCTTTTCTTTTTAGCAGGCATCATACTCGCTCGGGCTTGGTCATGTTCTGCACAGAAACAACGGTTGAGCTCTTCTAAGTCTCTACTAAAGGCCGAGACATAATTTAGGGAGTCGGACACCTTGCTGTAGACAGAGAAGCGTTGACCCAACCTTCTAATCGTTGATCCGCTGTTTGCAGCATGAGTGACCGTAAAACAGATCGGGCCAGAGAGTCGATATTGATCGTGGAGGGCGTCGGCGACTCTCTTGAGCGAAGAGGCCTGCGGTGTCTTTCGGTACGCGCCCAAACAAGCCAGAACGATCGGAGAAAGCAGCAGGGGGGCTGAAAATAAATACACGACACGGCACACTACACTTAACCCACCGCTGAGGCTCTGGGGGATAAATGTGGTGTTTAATTGGCGGTCGAAACCATCACATGGTGCGACGCTCTCTTAAAAGAGTTTCTTTATTAAATAAAAAAGGGGTTTAATTGAATGAATGCGTTTTAGATGGTGAGGTTTCCCTCTGGATTTGTCTCGAACATTTATTCCCTCTGGCCCTGATTACTATAGTCTAGCTGTCAAGTCTTCATGTATATTTCAAAATATATTGATATTGAATTGGATGGAAAGGGTAAATTGTCATATGGCTATAACAAAACAAAAAAAAGGATCTGGTCATATCATATTCATATATATGTTCATGTATATGTTCTAATTAATTTAAAGGTGCTGACATGTTATTGGCCTCATATGTACAGTACAGCAGGTGCTTCATAGAGTGTCTAAGGTTGGAGGACTTGTCAATATATAGAAATAAACACCCTCTTCAGGATGGGAAGAAGGCGTGACTTGTTTGTTTATGATTGTTTGCTGGCGCGGAGGAGGGGCTTGGGGAAGCTGAATCCGCTCTGTAATGACCCTCCGGATGACACACGGGATCGGCTGGAATATTCTGTGCAAGTAGATGCTGCATTCTGTTTCTCGTGATGAAAAGTCTTTGATTATTAAACAGTCAGTTGCCGAGCAATATTTGCAGTCGCCGGTCTGTCCATGGGTTGATCTGTGTGTGATTTCTTTTTCTAACTATCGCTGAAACAACATAATTCAAACTGTCAATCACAACAATTTGACCGCATCGCTATTAAAGGTCGACCAACACGTGGCTCCTGAGGGAAGGCAGGATTCCCATCCAGCAACGTTGTCCTGCCCACCGTAAGGCCTGATCTGTAAACAATGTATTTGATGATCATACCACCCTATAATTTAATAATACTCCGTCTACCTATCATTACACATCTACGTTCATGTTATGCTATTAAGAAAAGAGACTGGACTGGGCGTGTCCCTTGGGCGTGGTGCCTGGTGCACCGTGACACAAACACGATCGCATTAACAGCGTGATGATAATATACAGGGTTTACTGAAAATAACAAACATGATTCATTGAAAACATTCCCCACATATTAGCTGACAGAGTGTGAGGGATGGAGAGCAATCAGCTGTTTAGCTGTTTTGGTCTATTTATCTCTCAGTCCAGTTCAGAGAAGCTATTAAATGTGTCAATACCTGAACTTCACCGAACATTCATGTTCATGTAATGAAATTCCAATGCAAACTGCATGTCCTACTGACTTGGAAATGTGTTTCCCTGAGGCCTACAATGTAAGATTAGCCTGTGTGGATGGCCTTTACCCCACGGCTATTAGGGTCTGTAACAGCTCCCCCCTGCCCCCAAATAGCTGCCTGCACTGGATAATATCATTTACCCCTCTCCCCCACCCGGCAGCCAATGCCCTTTTATGATTCTCCTCTCGTTTTTCTCATTCTCTGTAATTTAAGAACTCCTCGTATCATTTTTAATGGAGACGTCATGCAGTATTGAGCAGCAACTGCTCCTAATTTCCTGCCGTAATTCATTTGCTTTTTTTTTTTTTTGCTTTTTTCAAAGTAAGAAAATAATTACCACACCCCACTTGTCTGCCATAGCTGGTTGCCTCCGCCTCCGCTTTTAAGAGTTCCCTACTCTGCACGTCATGCTCATATTTGAAGGAATCAGGAAGCACGGTGAGCCGTGGGATTCCCTCCGTTCCGGTGCAGGTCACGTAGGGCATCGGTGATTTGCTGAACGGGCCGGGGCTCTGGATCTCCCGTGGCTATTGGCGGGGTTCGATTCCAGCTACTCTGCCTCCTCGCTGACAGACAGGGATAGAACGTTAGCTAGCCATCTATCATCACCCCAAGGGAGGGATTTTAATGTTGAGGAAAGCCAGAGGCGAGGGAGAGAGCGAGAGCAACAAATGGCATGGTTGGGATTGGCCGAGGACTCCCAAAGTCCTAAAATGCGAGGGGTGCTGTTTCACGCGCCATCCGGGCAGACACCGTTCTGCTCCCGGTGCAGTTACTACCATGTCGGGGGGAGAGGGTCCCAGCTTGGATGCAAGGTGTTCTACTTCCTGCTGTGGTGCGGCGAGTGGGTTTGATTGATCGGGTTGCCGGTGTAGCTGGCCTGGAGAGCTGCAGCCCGTGACAAGGAACGGGGCCGAGGTTGGGGGGGTCCGAGAGTGGTGCCGCTGATAACTGGGTCACAAAAAAAGACCCTCCCTCCTTGAGTGCAGCGGACGAGCAGGAGCTCCTGCTCCTGCAAGGGCTCAGTGAGACGCGGGCGGAGGAACGCATCTGGGTCATGCACTCTATAGAAGGGCGGAGCCGAGCGCACAGCCCTTCGTACACCTATCTCGGCAACGGCCTCCTCTGATAGGCCCTCTCCCGCTCTCAGAAGCCTGCAAACATCGGCCGCCGCAAAAGCGATAACGCTGCTCGCTCAGTGAGAAGGCAAATCAGGAACAATAAGTGGCAGATCCATGCGAAGGCTGTCCCACCCAGTAAAGTGCATGTGATAAAATTGACACTACAGAAGAAGAATATTTCAGAGTTTTTTTTCATACACATCCTACATGCCACTTTACACATTTGAAGCGCAAACTAGTGTGCTAGCAAAAGCAAGACTGCTACCTTTACCATGGCATTCTAAGCCACAGCATGAGAAAGACCAAGATTCATGGCATGTTGTCATTGACGTTAAATGGCTGTTCTTCTGTTTGTTGATAACTAAGAAAAGAAGAAGGCACAAATAATAATAATAATAATAATAATCTTTGAATAACTGGGAGAAGAGCAGCTAGTTAGAGGCTATGGGTGATCTGGACTGCCAAAACACAAATAAAATAGTAATGAACAATAGTGCATATTTCAGTTTAAACAGCTCAGTATAGGTAAACCTGTCACTTAGAATATTTAATATTTAATGAGGGTAAACTATTTTTATTGCTTTGCAATGTCAGAGATATTTTTTTCTCTTGTTTTGTAATGCCAAATGTTGTTAATAAACAATAAATAATATATGGTAATGTTTAAATTTGAAAGCTATAAATTTTGTTCTAATGCGCTTAGAAAATTCATTCTTGGAAAATGGTCCTTGGTGGTTGAAAGCATATCTTTGATGCAATTTCCATACCTTTTGACACCATCTAATTGAATGTTCTGTCAAAAACTGGCTACCTGTGCAATCCAGGCTCATCAATGGGCCATAATTGTCTTATCTCTTTGCTTGTGTTCATTTTGTCCTACCAAGGGAATTTACAGAGATTTTCATTATGTGCTAACAATGAAGACCTGCTCTGGCTTCATTTTCCTATCAAGATTAAAATGCCAACTGAGATCAGTTTGATTGTTGGTGGCTGTGAGTCATTATAAAGGGTGCGCGAAATGGACGAGAAATTTGAAGTATTACATTTCACGACATTTTAATGACGTTCTATCAATTATCTGGAATTTTTGCTCCGTTTTTTCCCTTGACTAGTGATGGTTACAGGATTAGCGTAGCCTTGCTGAAAAATGGGGGTTTTATGTGTGTGTGTGTGTGTGTGTGTGTGTGTGTGTGTGTCTGCCTGCGTGTGCGTGCGCGCATGTGTAATTACATTTAGCCCTGTCAGAATCTATGGAGAGGACAGAGAGTACCTCATATAAATCACACGTAATCTGCCCGACATTATTTAATCAGTGGGAATCAAAAGAGCATGCCTTAAAAGTCATGAGTAATCAAGTAGTTTATGTTGCATTAAGCATAAAAAGGCAATTTTATCTACAAATGTATTTATCGTTTGTTTATTCACACCATACAATATAAATAGTAAGGTATGCGTGGACAACACTCAGATTTGACATCGCCTGATGTGCATCGTGTGCCATGTGAAAATGCTGCACGTCACTGTTGCTTACATTGGTCGCCATCTCGGCCTTTGAGGACTTCCAATCTGTAAGTATGTTTATTCCATTCAGTTCCATTTCCATCAGCCAGACCAGGCTGTACATTCACCCTTTATAAGAAAGCCGCACTGCATGTACTGGGCCTGCCTTCTTCCATTCTGACACCGCTGTTTGCAATCTTGATGTGCCTGGAAAACAGGCAAATTGAATAAAAGGATATGTTCCCAGCATATCAAGGCATGTTCTCGCCTTTCATAAGTAATATAAAGGAATATAAGGGAATATGTGCCATGTTTGAAAGTATCTCTGTTCTGATTTGATTTGAGGATACGCCAGAAAGGGGCACTGCTGCTTTTGGTCCATTTCCTGCCATGAATCCATTTTCTAGTATATATGAAACCCCTAAATGCAGCAATCAAGAGGTGGTTGTATAGAGACACCGCTGTAAGTGCTGTATATAAATCAATAAAGCTTGTGCGGTGGGGGGCACGTTTAATGTTCGTAAATCGCATTAGTGACAGGCTGCAGGGTCATGTGTGAAGACCTGCTAACGAAGTCCTCAAGGTTGGACAATGAGTCAGAGATGACCTTTGAACTGCGTTAAGGACACGGAAGACTGCAGTGTCTGGACAAGTATTTTCTGGTGATTGACAGAGTTGGCTACGGTCAGAAAGCAAAGGTTACGTTTTCTGCGATACTCAAGAGGTTAATGCCGCCTAGTATTTGAATCATAGCCGGTGAGCTAGATTAGGAAATGCTGTTAAAATTCTGTGGCTGTTAAGTTTGCCAAATTTGATACTACACCCTACTGATAATTATGTAAATGTTATTCCAACAAACAGCCAAAGAAAAGATGACTCACTGGAATTCAAAGTTTGTCTTGCCTTCCACACTTGAAACAGTATAGCAAAGTTTTTGCTGACAAAACAACTGTTATATTCTAAAAGGCAGGTGTGTGTATGTGTGTGTGTGTGTGGGGGGGGGGGGGTAGAGAGAGTTTTTTCTTTCTTTTTGTTAATTATGTTTTATAGTAGGCAGAAAAGGAAAACCTTTTATGTGCACAATTAGGAAACACTATGACTTGGGGTAAACAAAAGGCTATTATGATTAGACATTGCCATTAGAAAACATGTACATTGCACAAGTCCCATTGTGTTGTGCATCTTGAGAAAAGATGGATGGGGGACAGCTTCTATAAAGGCCCAAAAATGCTTAAGGGTCATCACACATCATAGATGGTGGTAGCCAAGGGTAACAAGGCCATGGTGCATTGAGATTACACAATGATGGGCATAAAATGTTTGCATTTAAAAAAAATTGTAAAGATAAAAGTGAAATATTTCCAGACACTGTCAATTTCTCCTCTTTGTTGCATATAGTGTATACAGTAACTATACTGTTTTATTTTTGTTATGTTTTATTTTATAAACTACTGACAACATTTATCTTAAATTACAAATAGAAAACATTATTTAGAGCATTTATTTTCAGAAGAGGACAATTGTTCACAATATTTGTTCAACTGAATGCAATATTTGTTAAGTATTCTATTCTAGCAGCAGACATGAAGAAATGTGAAAAGGTGCAAGAGAGTGTGAGATTCCATATTATGTTAAATATAGTATTCTGACAACAGACCTTAGTTAGGAGACATGCAGAAAAACCAAGGGAGTAAGATGGTGTCAGTCAAGTGTGTGTGTGTGTGTGTGTGTGTGTGTGTGTGTGTGTGTGTGTGCAGGAGGAGAGCGAGTGGGGAATTTTTATATCTCCCCACTCACCCTTCCTGGGGCTATCTTTTTCCTTCAAGCTCGGGTCCTCCACCAGAGACAGAGATCCTTCAACAGCTGTGCAAGCAAAGTGCTTCTGATGTGTGTGTAAGTGTGTGTGTGTGTGTGTGTGTGTGTGTGTATAAAAATTACACACACACACACACACATATATATATATATATATATATATATATATATATATATATATATATATATATATAAGCATGTTGCTTTATATGAGTAGGCTTTGTGTCTTTTTTGATTAGAATCAGTATCTTGCACTCTTATAACCCAAGAATATATCTACCTGAGCAAATTTTCTTAATCCTGGAACTGAAGTACTCCTGCACAACACCTTGTAGTATTAAATGGGTGTGTGTTCTTATAACACACCCATTTTAAACAGATGAAAGGATTGTTTAATTAACTGATGTTTGGTGTGCTGGAAGCATGGGAAAACATTAAAACCGGCAAGCCAGGACTGGGAAATGCTGTATTATTATTGATGTGTCTCTGGCTTTTATAGAGTGCTGGCCTGGGACCTTTGTTTGGCCTTTACGTTTTAATTATTCCAAATGTATGAATGAGACATTGCTGATCCTAAAGCAGCTTTCTTAATTTGAGGCACTTAATGACCAACTGTTCTTTTTTTTTTTTTTTTTTTTTGTAATGACACTCAATACTTCATTGATCTCCACAGTCCAGGGCAGTCAGTACTGGGCTGTCTTTAAAGCACCCTCATTGCTAAAGATCCATTAAGTCACACTACCTATAATCCTCTCTGCTGGCGTGTAGCACCCTCTACTGGTTGTGTTGCTCTGAGGAACCAGTCAATGAACTAATGGGCCTTTTGGACAAAATTACTCCATGATTGGGTTCCCTAATCATGATGAAGAACCATAATCAGCAGTCAGACTGATGAAAACATTTTTGGAAGGTATCTGCAATTTCCTAAGCAATTGGGTCACAAAGTTTTAACCATGGAGTATCTCTGCACAAAAATGGTACTCCAAAACCTCAAGTAAAGATCTTGATAAAAGGAAAAAAAAAAGGGCGATAGCACTAATTGATTAAATTACTTCATGAGGAGGTCAATGTACTGAACTGAAATACTTCTATAATTAGATCAAGGGGCTGTCGGTGGACTCCTTTGTTTCATGGACTGGAAGGTCCAGTGAAGGTAGCTCCTCTGATTCTCTTATCTCATGTGAGCTGCCAACTGAAACTGCTACAGGATGTTGGTATGAGCAATGTACATTTGGCTCGCTCAGACCTATGGAAAGTGCTGATATTTAATCTGAGAGTGACTTATGTTTACCTTGCATGTGCACATAAGGGTTTTGTGGGGTTTGGTGGATATTGGTGGGGTTTGGTGAGGTTTGTTGGGGTTTGGTGAGGTTTGGTGAAGATTGGTGGGGTATGGTGGGGTTTGGTGGATATTGGTGGGGTTTGGTGAGGTTTGGTGGGGTTTGGTGAGGTTTGGTGGGGATTGGTGGGGCTTGGTGGGACTGGGAGGGAGTGAAAAGAAGGTATGACGATATGGGCAAAAGCTTAACAATTAAGGACTCTGTTATACCAAAGGCTTACATTTTCCTTGGAAACCCTCCTAAAAATTAATTTCCCACAATCCTAGCTGAGCCAAAAACCATGGCAATGGTACTTAAACAATTACATTTATTAACCATGTTGAAGTCCTTTTAAAACCTCGCAGTCATGGTGTTGACAAATAGACAGCTTGGCTGACAATGCTGCTCCATGCATTGGACAGTGTCTGCAAAACTGCCCAGAGGGCAGACCTTGTTGGTGTGGTATTTTTGTGTTTTATTCCCTTTCTTTAAAATCCCAACAATAACAACAACAACAACAACAACAACAACAACAACAACAAATCAGCAGTTGGCAAGCAGTCTAAGCTCAGAAGAGTAAACAGCTGCCTTTCTCCTATTCTTTCCAAAAGAAGACGTGTCACAATGTCGGACTACACATCAGTCAAACTGACCTGGCCTTGGGAAACACAACTGTAAATAATAGCGTGAACCATTACCAGGACATTAAATTCTCATGCTTGACATTAGCTGAACAATCGCATGTTTAAGCCTGCCAACCCTGTGTCCACGCGTCTCTCTCAAACCAAGCATAAATCTGGCTCCCAAACTCTCTTGTGCTTGACAGTAACCTGAAATCATGCTAATCTCTGACACAGCAGGTTTCTGATGGCTCTGTAAAAATGGAACATCATTGCTTAAGGCAAGGTGATGGGGATAATCATCTGCCATAATTCATGTTTAATATCAAAGTCCCAGAGGTATGCAGGAAAGGGGCGATGGGTGTCCTTGCTGCGAACTCACTCCCCCCCCCCCCCCCTGGTAAGTACTCGCCAAGCTGTGTTGTCCTGCCCAGATCCCAATTGCATCGAACCTCCTGCATATACAGTGAGCTTTTTTTTTTTGCCTTTACTGTGGAAATAGCCTACAACTCTAGGAAGAACCCCAACAGTACTTTCTCTCTGTGTGTGTATGTGTGTGTGTGTGTGTGTGTGTGTGTGTGTTGGTGGGTGTATGCTTGCGTGGTGTTTGCTAAAAGTAGGCCAGGGGAAACCACAGGGAAGAAAGGCGTGTCAGGCCATTCTGAATGAATAACTACGGCATGCTAAAAGTGACAAGCACATTTCACATGCGTAACATGTTTGTCAAACAGAACCATAATGGCAGTACAGGATTTTGTAATGACTATGACACTGTGCTATTCATTGGAATTTATTGCACATTGTGACTTCTTGGAGTACATATTGCCTGAGTGCTAAATAATGTGCAGATTTACAGACAATAAAAGGTCAAATAACTGGGGGGAGCAATAAAGCTGGTAAATGTTGATGAAACGTTTCCGTTAGCCACTGATTTATGTCTATCTGCAGAGTTTATAGCTAGCAGAATAGTTATGAAGTATAATTAATCAAAGTGTAAGTAACAATCCTGCCACTTCTGGCAACATGGTACAGAAACTTTACTTTGAGAAGTTAATTAAGTGCATGTCTGATTTTATGTCTCTGGATGATTTGTCATAAAGGCATTTTAGTTGTCTTTGCTTTTAGATGTAGCGCATTAACATTTCAAAAATTGCGAGCTGATAGCATTTTATCTATGGATAGTCCCCCCAAAAAAGTCCAAAATATGAAGTCTAGCGAACATTACAGCTCAGCAGCAATACGCAATTCAGTTAACTATTACTGATGGTGTAAAAAAAAATGTGGTTTGTGTTTCAACCAATCAACTCTTGGTTAACTGGGTTATGGACAAGTTATTACCATAAAAATCAAGTACAGTAACAAGTTAGCTCACATTATACAGAGAACGTGTAGCTTGCACTGGCACTACACCAGGAGCTAGAGCCTGGCCGAGACTTGGACAGCAGATTTGATGCCAGTGTGGGTGCCAACCTGGCCTGATACCAGCGTGCCCAGCATCTGCCCTTTAACCCCTGCAGCTCCACACTTACACTTAACCCGCTCTCAGGCTGGCCTGGAAAAAAAAAGAAAAGCTTTTCTTCCTCACATTCTGCTTGTCTGGCTCTCGAAACGAAGGAGATGTAGGGAAGTGATGATATGGCGATGGACAGCCAACCGTTCAACGCCACTGACCCGATGTTGAGCTATGTAAATAGGTCGGAGTCGACCACCAGCTCTGTGTGCCAGCCTGGATCTCTAGAAACTTGCTCTAGGGAAAAAGATCGGGCAGAGTGCCGCTGACCCTGTGCAGAAAGAACTGGTTTTAAAAAAAGGAAAAATGAGAGATGAATCAACACCAGCTTTTTTGCCCTAAGGCTACAGCCATTGCAATAGCTGATCATTACGGTGGCCAATGATACGAGCAAAACATCAAAAACGTTCATACCACAGCGATGCAGTATGTGTTCAACGAACAAATATGATTGAGCTCATTACATCTGGAGTGTGAGATCATAAACAATTTAATTATTTCTGTACATAAGGGTGATCAGTGTATTTCTCTAAGGGTTCACAGGCAGTTGAGTTTTCTACCATAATTTTCATTAAAAACCTGTTTGATCAGCAAATGCAGCTACTACAGACAGCCGATCTTCAGAAGAATATCAGCGATGAATCATACTTGAAAACAAAAATTCAGGCTCAAAATAACAAGTCTGGTTAGGCCAGTTACCCCAGAAAGGACCATCCAGCAATTAACCCGACCTTGAGGTTGATTGTGCAGACACCTGACATAACATTTCTACCCCTTTTCACATCATGCATTCATGAGAATTTGACATGCAGTTCATGTTTTCCTCAGGAGAGTTCATCACAGTGCGTATACAACCTGTTATTATTAACATTGCTGTTCTTTCCCCCATCTTCCTATTTTATTAATTTTTTCTATTCCCTCCTGAGTTTGCTGCCAGTGTGCTGTTGTTTCTGGAGACAGAGCGCAAACAGCTATATTTGTCTATGGGGAAGGAGATGGTAAGGCATCAGAGGAACCGCTGGCGTGGTGCGGCAGACGCAGCGCTCGATGATGCGCTTTACGCCGACAGGCCCGGCGCAAGCCAGGGCTGTCGGTTCAGATACAGCCAGCTCTGGGTTGCGCGAGCGCAAGTGCTAGAATGCCGCCTGCCACATAGTGATGCCTATTCGGGCCAGGCCGCCTTCCGCTTTCAGGCCAGAGGACATCACATCTTCATCGGTTCCATTGTTGCAGATGGAACACCACACAGCCAGGTTGTGCTTGATAAATATTTCACAACATCTTTACCCAAGGGTACACCGTCCCTCCCATACACACACACACACACACACACACACACACACACACACAGCCAAGTCCCCCTGTGACAGAACCGGAGCATTGAGAATGCACTGCATTGATGTTGTGCTATGCTGTACATTCTGCATTCAGACTTTCTCTGTCCTCTTCTACAATATATTCTCTTGTCCTTCCATAACATACATATGTATTATCAAATGAAAAATGTATTATTAGCATAAAATCTCAGGCTATAATTAAACACATAAAAATGAACAGGACCAAATGTACATTTTTTATTTTTTTTATTTTTTGGAGACAACAGTGTGTGTGTGTGTGTGTGTGTGTGTGTGTGTGTGTGTGTGTGTGTGTGTGTGTGTGTGTGTGTGTGTGTATATATATATATATATATATATATATATATATATATATATATATATATATATATATATATATATATATATATATATATATATATATATATATATATATATATATATATATATATATATATATATATATATATATTTATTTTTATATACACATACACACATACATACATGATAACCATAATAATATATTATGTATAACAATATACACAGTGACTGTATTTAAGTAACGTATATAATGGTACTACATGCAAGTTAGGATATTGTCATTGTTTTTTTTCTTCATGTCCAGTTTCATTCTAGTAACTTAAATGTGACTGGAACTCATAGTGGGTCTTTTAGGTGACATCATTCTGCTTCTACAGAAGCTTTACGTGCAACTGCTAAGTAATTGCATTAGCATTATTACAATAAAGACAAATCTAATTATGTTTACCCTTTGGCTAATTAAACATTATGTGCATTGACGACACAATACAGAACATAGCTTGGTAACAATTATGACTTACATACAATCACTGACCTCAGGTTCAATGTGCCTGCAGTATCTGGTAAAAATTCCTTTCATAACTGAAATGTCCACAGCACTTAATGTGGAAACAGTCGGTAGCAAGCTATAAAGTATGTCATTCTACCCTACATTTAGATTAGTCTAGGAGAGATACAATTCTCTGGAGTAAAAAGGTAGTTACCAACAGATACATGTGGACCATGGTAAATTAGGCAGGTACTAAAATGTCATTAAGGTGACCCCATTAGTTCTGCCTATTGCTTTGTAGTGGTCAAAATATATAGTGCATGTTCACAGCAGACTGATCACACTAAAAGACCTCGTGATGATTATATCATTAATAGTGATTTTAAAGGGAGAACTCATCTCCAAAGTCTTCGTTTGCTTAATGATGAACAACAATTACAGTGAGCCAGATGGCATTATGAAAATAACTTATTTTATGTCCAATAACAATTATCTTTAATTCCATGATTATTTTCTGAGTGAGGTTTTGCTATAAATACTGGCACTTAAGTATGTAATGTAGTTTGCCTTTACATTAGGGTAGAAAGGGAAGAAAGCATCTTCTTTGAGATGGAAATAGATTATGTCCTGTTCTGGCATCATGCTTTTCGTTTTTGCCATATTCTTTGATTCTTAGAAGGTGGTTATTTCAGCGCTGGGCCGCCAATGTTATTTGAAATGTCATTATTCTAAGGTTATGAACACAGTAGAGCTCTCAGGAAGATATTTATATAAAAAGCACTAAAGTGGAGTGCCTTTATTCCCTTCATGACACTAAGCTATTTACCAAGCCATGGACTGGCAATAGCGCTTAAATAAATATTTAAAAATCAATGCACATGTACACTCAGTGATCAAAGAAGAGGATTTTGTGTTCTTTACATTTGTATGTGATCAGGTGGATCCCATATAAAGAACACAAACATATGCTTCTGGATATGCAGAAAAAGAAAATAAACAAATATAATATGATGAGGAGCAGGACAATTCTGGGGAACTGAAATGTGCCAAATCAGTTACAAAGTGTAATATTGGATGGATGGATGGATGGATAATTGATTGATTGATTGATTGATTGATTGATTGACTGATTTGTATAACTGTATTGACTTAGCTCATCTGGTAGAGAAGGTGGTGCATGGTATTGTAATGTCAAGGTCATGGGTTAAAGGGACAGGAGCACACCTGTGTTCACACAAAACAATATGTAAGATGCTCGAGATAAGAGTGTGTGCTAAATGCTGAAAATGCATCAGTATGCTCTTGCTTTATTTCCCGATGATTAACAGATCTTGAGTTAGACCTTGCAGGACATCTAAATAGTTCTGTGTCAGTGCAATATAACACTGAATACTGGTACTAAACCTACATACTTTTTTGGAACTTGTTATGGACATCAGCATCTGAAGCATCTGCTAAAAGACTGTGAACATGTAATACATAATATTCCACGCACCTCTGTGATGACGCTCCAGACTATCGGAGACTAACCAAAAATGAAGATTTAAAAGAGTTTCTTCGCTTGTCGGACGCACTGCGCTACTGTGCTCATCTGCATTCGGTGATACGCGCATTTTCTGATTGATGGAGCCACCAACTTCCCTCATTGAGAACCACGTTAACATGTTAACACACCCCTTCATGCACGACTATCACTGTATTAGGGAGTATCTCGCAGTAATAGCTGCAGGAATTCACCTCATGTGCTCTGTTAAATGGCGCACTCTGCACCGTAGAGAAGATGGCCAAATGCAGCCTGCCAACCGCTAGCTGACTTGGTAAAAAATAAGACGTGATTCCAGCAATCTTTTTTGGCTATTCAAAGGCAACCTTTGAACCTCCTGAATGTAGGAAACGACGCAAGTTTGTTCTATTGCATTTTTTTTTAACCTGTGAAGCCTCTTTTAATTAGTTATTCAGAATTTAGGATTAGTGCTGCAGAATATTACGAGCACGTTTTACACTCAGTTTATTAACTGCTCCCTACAGTTCATCTAGTCACTTCATACCTCAAACATATTGGAGATAAAATTATGTTGTTTTTTTTTCACTTTTTAATTTCCATTTTCATGAACACAACGAGCAAGCAATGTTGCTTTACTATTATTATCATTTGTTCGCTTTTTAAAGTTATTTTGTCATCTTGAGGAACTTTTTGCGTCTTTGCCGAGATCGGTATGGCCCAGCGTTCCCCACTTGCTCACCGGGCTTGTTTTACACGACCGTCGGTGCAGCGTGAAAACGCCAGGCCGACCGCATCCTTCTCGTCGTGACATTTAGCGTGTGCACCTTTCCAGGCGGCTTCTGCGTTGACCGTCCGGAACGGTGAGTGATGGAAGAAGCGCTAAGGAGCGTTTTAAGATACCGAATGATCGCGATGGTTTGAGGAGTCATATGGATAAATGTTTACTTTAGTGCGTTATACATTCTCATAAAGACACGCGAAGGTCAGAGTTGGCCTTCCTAATGAAGATTCCATCGTGGCGAGGGGATTAGAAATATGGGTGATGTTAGTCGCAAAAGGGCAACTCGTTAATCTGCTCTAACAAGGAAGGGAAGCGGTTTTGGTGGATCCGAGCGTCGGCCTGGAAATAACGCTTCGGAAATGTAAAATACTGCGATTGAATTCTCTGTTGTTTTTTCCTAGCAAAAACAAATACGTAAACGACTTTCTGCAAAATGTCCTCACATGAGAAATTTCACTGTTTGCCGTATATATGGCAGAGGAAATAAACCAAACTTGAATTAATGGCCGGAAGGATGACGAAATGAATTGTCAGTAGTGAACACCATTTATCTGCTTCTTTCATCCATGCGAAGCACACAAACATGTTTTGAAAATATATTATGTCGTTTTCATAGTACCTAAGAATGTGAAATGACTCGAAGTCACACTGAGTAAAAAATTGATGCCTGTCAGCAGTGTTAATGGCTGGTGAAATCTAGCTGGCCAAATGTGTCTTTTGCTCTCTTTTTTTCTCTCTCTCTGGAATGTTCTGGAATTTTACAGCTAAGATAAAGCAAGCTTTTTGATGGGCTCATCTAACTCCATAACACAGGGATTGTATACGTATAATTAGGACATGATATGTGTGACCTTAGTTAGAATTATGAGGTTCTAAATGACATTTTTTTGGCACAAGCAAGTCAATACTATTTATACGAGGTCTTTACCACGTTGCTTTTAAAGTACCGTGAAAAGTAGAAACACGATGAAAGCGCAAATATATGGACAATACGAATGTCTAAATTATAGAGGAAGAACATTTTAAACACATCTTAAAACGATAGAAGTCAGATGCAATCTCATAATATGCTAATCTGTTGTAATGTTTTACAGTAGTGCATTAATGTACCCATTCTGTACTGTAACTAAACTAAAATATATGGCAGAGGAAAAAAGTATTACATATTTACGATGATGTAAAATGTAGAACCATCTCATAACCAACGTTTTCTTTTAGGTGAAGAGAGAAGCATCATGGTTTTCCACAGTTTTGGCCTGTAATCACAAAACTAAAGCAGGGCTATAAAGTGGACTGAAAACTTACCGTTTATGTAAAATACAGAGGCCCAGGAGATACAGATGCACTACATATTATAACAGTAGGTTTCCTGGTCTCCCATGCTTTCGAATAGATTAAGAAGTACTTTTTTCAATAATGTAAAGTGGTAAAGGAAGGAACATGTTACAGGTTAGCTGATGCTAGCTGTTCCTCACTAGTTTTAATTAAGTGTTAGCATTTTCATTCTATGGCACTTCCCAGAGTGATACATCATGTCCATTTTCGTAGGTTGTTCAAAAATAGCATGACGTGCATGCCAGTGCCTCATGCACAGTACAGTTGTAACATGAATGGAAGTTGCATAACCAAAGACCAAACAAAACTAAGCAAAAACAAGAATACAGAGGTTTCAGATTTAAATACACTAGCCAGTCTGTAGTGAGGGCACACGAGGAAACCTGGCAGTCATTGGCAAATTGGTTTACGAGGACAAAGTCATTTCTAATGGATAATTGTTTTATGCAGCCATCTTAAGGCTAGAAAGAGAACGAAGGGGAGTGTTTAATGGAACATATAGCCCTTTGGGAGCATCCGGCACTAATGTCAGTTTCATTCGTACAGCACTTTTACAATAGATAATGTCACACAGCTGCTCTGTAGCTGCTCTAAAAAATCCTTAATATTGATGTATATTGAATGGGGGTAGTAAAATGCATTTGTATGGAAATGCAGACAAAATAAAAGTAATGTATAAGTTGAAATTTTATTATTTGAACGCCCCCCATCCCACCCCAGTGATATAAAAGAAGAGAAAAACATGTTTTGGGCACAGGTACAATAGTGAAGCACTTTATTTTCCTCACGGATGATCTCAATGTGCCATAAGGCACAGCCTCAGTGCCCTGCAGAGCGCTCGGAGCCGGCTGAGGAGAGAAGCATGATTGGTTTTGACAAATCAACAGATGTGACCTTTGCGACCACATTGGGTTACAGTCGTTCATGAATTTTGCCATTTCTACCGAGCAGTGGATTGCGCCTTTTGTTTCAGCTCTGTCCTTCCTGACAGAAAACGTGGCAAATTGAATTCAGCTCCCGTGGCAGTCATGTTACCTTGAGCCAGCTCGCAGCTGCAGCAAACCCTGAAAGTATGTTCTGCTGAAAAGGAACAACGCTCCCACTCCCCTCTTCCAGTGGGGAAAGTCCATGATGCATGGCTTGTCATTACGTGGAGCTTTTTCCTTTTTTTTTTTTTTTCCATTTGGGGTACCTTTTGTATTGTTGCCTTTCATGTGAAAGTACAGCTTTAGCTATGGTGCCACATAAATAATTTTAAAAGGTTCACCTGAGTCCTCACCTGCGCATTGTGTTATTAGTACAACAAACGAAGGTTAAATACGTTTGTGTTTTGTGCATACTTGAAATCAACAAGTAACAAAGAAAAATATGTATAATAGATATCAAGTTATTCTCAATGTTGTTATTATAAATAATATTATTATAAAAGCTCAGCTTTAAGAACCCCCTTCCACTACCCTTATTATGTACAGGTGCATTGCATGTGGTTACCGTAGCAACAGGTTTACTCTCGAGGAAGCGGATAAGGCGCACTCAGGTTGTTGTCTACCCCCCCCCCCCCCACACACACACACACAATGTATCCTACTAGTCTGTGCTAATGCTATAGGCAATCATGTGCATTTAAATGAGCTTATCTAACCTGTCTGTATGCAGGCTATATTTCATCTTAAATTTGTTTAATTTGGGTCGAGTAATTTAAAGGTAATCGCATAGTACAGCCAGAAGTGAGCAGTGTGTGCCAGCCCAAGGATATGTCAAGAGCAGATGGCGGCATTTGGGGTAAGATTAGGCAGATAAACTCACCCCAAAGCGGGAGGGAGATGCCCGAGAAAGCTGACAAATGAGAGAGCACTGATTTCTTTCAGTCCGTGAACATCGATCAATGCGACACGCAATCTGGTACTCCAAGCCTGGAATCAAACTTCCAATAGTAAGTTTTTGTTTCTATGTGTTTGTTTGTTTTGCGTTTGTTTTTGTTTGTCCATACAGCTGCTGCCACACGTGAGGCGAGCTAGTCCCAAGGCAGCATGGAGATGTTCTTCCTCTTCCATTCAGAACAAGTTCATGTATCCTCATTAGACGATGTGCTGCTGTCCTCTGGAGCAATAGAGAGACGCTCTTGAACCGACATAAGCGAATGGCTATTACATTTATATCCAGCCTGAGTCATTTCTAACCTTTAAGGGGATGTTACCCCCCCCCACTGACCTCACCTTTTGCTTTTGTGGTCTTGGCGAAAAACCTGAGTAGAAAGGTATTACTAACAGCATCATACATTTAAGCTAAATCAGTCATCCTGTCCAGTGGTGGCGGCTCATGGCAAACGATTTTTAAGGCCGGCTAAACGGTCAGTCAATAGTCCATTAAGTTGCGTGCTTGCTGCCATTAAACCTTTCAAAGCCAGTGCAGAAGCTTGTCAAGAGGCCGCGCTTTTTAGCCACCGTGCATTAATAGCCCATGCACGACCCCGACTGGACTGGACTGGACTGGACTGGACCGCAACAACACATGCATACCTGTTCTCTCTCCTGCCCTGCAGGGACAGTGCACAGACACCAGCAATACATCTGCGAATCTGAGTGTTATGAGAAATGATTAACCATATGTAAAAGCATTTTAAGTAATTGGATTGATCTAAAAAAAAAAAAGTTGATAGTGTGATTATACGAACGACCATCATCTTCCGCGCAGCACCGTTTTAGCCTGTAATCTGTCTCGGTTGAGGAGGTGTCTAAACCTCTCCGACTGTGCCGTTTCTTGACCCGGCCTATAAAACTTGGGGCATGGCCATATTTTGCAGCACACTGCTGGACACGCTGCCCTGTTAGCTGGCGTTCTTGTTTCAGCTGTGATTGTTTAGTAGTGCTTACTAAGCACCGGGAGGCTTTTACTGAAACCAATTACTTTGGTGCAGGGTAAATATACACGCTATAAGAGCACAAGCCATTAAAGCCAAAAATAAAGGGGTCTCCGTTGTCTTACTTGCAGTACGCTCCACGTGCATTTGTTGGTTACCTGCAGTTTTTAGCCACACTTTATAGCTGTGTCGTTTCTTTCTTTAATCCAAGGCATGCATTATAAATACTGCGGAACTCCGGCTTCATTGAAACGGAGCATTAGCAGCAAGCAGGATAGAAATTGCCCTCAAAACATTAAGATGTTTAGCACTCTCTTTATTCCAGTATTGTAGGCAAATGATTAAGGCTAATTGTTTCGCTTGGCAGCCATTTTGTTGTCGAAGTTGTTTATGCATTTGTACATACCCTTTGTTGTGTCTAAATTGCATCTCTTTAGGGACCGCTGATCTCGTCACTCCATTTTCACCGTCACTTAATATGCAGAGCATCTCCCCCAGTTTTTCATTTAAATAAGAACACCTACAATTACAAGGCTCACCTCAATAATTAGTTATCCTTTGCCACAGTACTTTATAGACCTAAAAAAAGAGCACAATTTTTTGATATTTTTTTCCCTTTAAATTACTGATAAATGCTCCCTCAGGAGCAGGACCTAATTGTGTTGATATACAGTGCACAGGAGAGAATATGCAATTTCTAAAACCCCAATCAGAAATTAGTCAAGACTGTGAGATACCCGCCTCACCTCCTTTTTGGCCAGCTGTCAGCTGACATGCTTGTCTGACCCCAGTACACGTACATATGGCACCAATTAGTGGGCGCATTAGCGGAGTGGCTATTCTTTGAAAGCCTCTGTTTCTGTGCCCTTCAAAAAACTGCGATCCCTCATCGGAGCTCTGAGGGGAATGCTCTTCAACAATGTCGCAGTTTATGTCATCATTTACGTTGATCAAATCCAGATTGCTCAGTACCGTGGATATAATTAGATTTTGATACTTAGGTTTAATCCCGTTGCTCTTTTGCTGGGGAGAAGCGCAGTATGGCCAAATTCATGTTTTTATTTTTGTTTTTAATTATTTATCTATCTTCAGAACTGATGTCATTTACTCTTAATTGGCTTCTACTGTGAGCATAGCTTACATTTCTAAGGGCAAAAATGGGGAGAAATTGTGCCAGTGAGCAGCTGGACCTCACAGCACTTGTATAGCTGGATCTTGCATTTTTTAAAACCAATGCTGTCTGTTGAGCAAAGAGGCCATTTTCTGACCCAGTGAGTTAACTGAGGCTGGCTTATCTGATTGCCACCTCATGGTTCCCGACAACTTTTCTGAACTAGTTAAACTAACAAATGAATTGAACAACTTTGTATCTTATTTTGATCACATATGTACTGCTTTTCTTCAGTGCTGTATGTCCCGCCCATGTTTTATGTCTAACCGTATGCCTTAATATATCTGACCCACGGACATGTGTGAGTGTATAAGGTTATACATACTACAAGTCATCACATTACACACCCACATCATTTATCAGGGAAGCACAACAACTGCATAAATCTTGGTCAACTAAATAGCCAATTATCATCCAACTAACTCTTGGTTTGTCTTTGTTGTTTGAAGTTACAGTATAATGTGGCACATCGCACATTCCCTTTCCTCTGTCTCTGTAAACTGGCCTCTTTTAAGCATAATGTTTTCTTAGAATAAACTAGTTGTCGGGGGGTCATTGATGAAAGCTCAGAAGATCCTATCAATCCAGGGTCTGCCAAGTATGTGCAGGTGCTCCTTAAATTGAGCTGAACCCACATCTGGAGATCTGGAATTGGCAGTTCTGGCCACAGGTAGTTGTGTGGTGCTATTAGAGACCCTTTCTGCACATGTGGCTCCTTTTTCTAGCCATAGCTAACACCCTCCTACCCCCTATGCACTTTGTCTGCAACTTTGTTTGCTACAGTCCGGTCTTTGCTGTCAACATTTCATTCTCTCTCTCCCAGAGAGCCAGCGACACCCAGGCCGTTCTCGAAGATGACTCACAGCAGCCAGACGCACACATATGGTTACTTTCAACACTGACCTCCAGTCCTAAACAGATTTAATGGTGCAGTGCAGTGTGACTACGCCACTGCTGGGAACATGCTAGTTTCTTGGACAATTTGAAATGTATGTATTAAGAAAATAATTACCTAAAAGTGTTAATGTTGGTAGTAATACATGAAAAGTACTGTCAGTTAACCACATGAAGTTGCGCTAGCTCGCCTTAACAAGCTAGCACTACTAAGCATGTCAGCATTTATTTATGTATTTATTTATTTATTGGTGAATGATTCCATTATTGGCCTTCTGGCCTTCCTCAGCAAGAAGTGTTTAAATATTGTGCTTTAACTTTCTCCATTTGTGCAAACTGTGGTGCTTTGGCAGACAAATATGCCCGCTGTTCGATCTGCCTTTCCTCTGGAGCAGAAATAATTAGCCTCTGATTACAGTTTGATTAACATCCGCACCTCCAACGTCGGTGAAAAAGACCCTTTTTGTACAATGAGACATTATGTCCAAATAGCTTAGAGATGTGTCCAAGGAGTGCGTTCATCCTCTAGTCAAAGACTCTTCACTCTAATTAAAGTCACATACTTTCAGAGAGGACGGGCTATTTGCATAATTACATCACGCTGCAAAAGCTGTTCCTGATGCACTGTAAAACGTTCCACAGGGCCGTGAAACGTGTGATTACAATGGCGTTTTGGACATTGCGATCGTTGTGCCACAGTGACAATAATGATGCACATTCATATCACCATAGTGAAGCGGCAAGGTGCCATTCATCCTCTCCCCTTCCTGTTCTCGTCCTCAGTCGGCCTTCTTTAGTATGTTTTTTTTTCTTGCTCGGAGCCCAAGCGACTCTGCCTCCGTCATCTCCGTGACATCCATCTGCCAGTGGATGGGGCGGTCTCGTCCTGCCTTAAGCTCTGGAAGTCTCTCAGTCCCCCTTTTCCATCTGTCATCCCACACCCCCTTGATCACAGGAGTCTAGGACAGGGCTGGTTCCGCTGAGGAGGTGTGCAATGTCTTGGCTGATCTGGAAAGAACTAAAGGTCAAAAGCTTGGCAGGAGCCAGTCTTGGGCATCTGGAGAATTGGAGGTTGAACCGGTGGCCAGATTCATCTGCGTGGTCAACAGCATGTTGGGTGTTATTTCCTGTAAGGTCTGTGATATCACTTCTTTTGTCACTTGTAACCCCCTCGTAAGTTTATAAATATATTTACCATGTCACAATGTGCCCAGTGTTCAGGTGACCAAGCCCCAATTAAGTAGTAGTTTCGGGACACATAATGGTAGTGGTGACATTGAATTTGTTGCTGCGTTTTAGTTCGAAAACAACAAATAAATAAACAAAGGATTGTTCCTAATAGGTTTAACATCTGTTTCTTTGCCATCTGTGCAAGACCACTGTGACACTTCAGTGAGTGTCTGCCTCTGTCTGTGCTTATCCCTGCAAGTGCCTGGGTTTTTACCACCCCCTCCCTCCATTTACCCAGCTACTATGTATTCATATGCAGTGCTGTTTATTGCCAAGGTATCATTCAGATCAGTCATTGTTCCCAAATCAAGACAAGGCAATAGTGCAAGCTCAAATATATCTGCAGAGCTTTTTTTTTTTTTATCTTGAGTGCAAGTTGAAGACATGCCAGGTGGGTATGTGGGTGGGTGGGTGGAGGGTGTGTGATCGTCCGTTGTACCTCCGAGGAAGAATATTTTATCCGACACTGCCACTCGCTGCTGGAGACTGCTGGAAGCTGAGGCCCCAAGGACACAGCTGGTTGGGAGAATTGTGTCGGCAGGTTGTTAGAAGGCGGCGGATTAGAAGAGGTAGATCTCAAGCTGGAGGGGCTTCGGCATTTATAGCGTTTGATCAGCTTAACCTGGGGCTCACGGACCGATTCTGCGTTTTGTCATCGCAAATGAGGAAAGATGGTCAGGGCCTTCTGAACCGACGGAGAAGAGCCGGAAAGAATCGAGGCGAGATTGAAGGAGACCGGTAGTGTGGCGTCAGTAAGCAGAATGCTTTGTTTTCCGTTTTCTTTTTCCTTTCTTTTTGCCCGCTGTAACCACAACGCGGTTACGCCTGTATGGATTCACCCGCAGCGCCGCTGGAGCGCAAATGCACGTGACTCCTATTTGCCTCAAGGGAGCGCTGAATCAGTGTTTCCTCCAAGGCAGGGCTGCATTATCTAAGCCACCCATCTGCAAGTTGCGACTCCACTCATTTCCTCCTTCGCCCCACTCAAATGAGAGTAATCTTCATATGTCTGTCCCGCATTACATGCTGAGAATGCATCTAAGGCATATACGTAACATATATGTGTCACATATTTATTTATATGTACATTACATATACTCCTTTTAATAAAACGTGTTGGGTAGCTAGCCATCAGGTACAAGTACTAGTACTATGTTTCAGATTATACTAATGTTAAATGTATATGGACCTTTTTCCGATCTCAAGGTCCCTTTTACAGCATAAGTGGTGTAATAAATTACCATGGCAAAAGAAAGAACAACTAGAATGCTGAATGTTAAACATCCAACATGCTCTGTCCTGATTAACTCTTATTTCTCAGCTTCGCTAGGTACGTTTGTGAGTGACCTGAGGAAAATTTCCCAACATTTACATACATCTCAGAGCATTCAGGACAAATTTGCTGTGTTTCAGGTTGGAACACCTATGCCAAGCATGTCTCTCTAAAACCATAGTTAATCTAGGTTAGGTAGATATACACCTAACCAGACAATTAGTAGAGCTTAGTCCCTGCAAGGCTACAAATTCCTTACGAGGCAGGTCATTTGTACCTCCTAGACTGTTGCATAACTCTGAAAGCCTAACAAAAGCTGCCAGACTCTTAAGAAATGTTGGCCTAATTATTAGTGTGATCTTTCTCCACTTAATTCATAAGCAGATAAGCAGCATGCCTTCAAGGCTGGTACCAGGCCAAAGCTATGTAGCAGTCTGAGTAAGTGAGTAATATGCGCTATTCCAGGCTGATGCTTCGCGGTCAGATTCCGTTGTTGGTATGCCTTTAAGGCTGATGCAAAGAAAAGTTTAGAATCAAATGGGCCTTGGCAGCCTGATACTTTTATTAGCACCTGGAGTGGTTATTTGCTGATCGTGTCTTCTCTAAGGCTGTAATGCTACCATGTAGAAAATATTTTGTTTGTTTGTTTTTTTTATTACAGCTCTTGGTTTTACCTGTGATCTTATGTGTGTGTTTTGTTTTAAAATGATTTAAAAGACCACCAAAAACCCAAGCTTTCATAGCTCGCCATGGGCTGGTTTGGATGCTTGATGTGCATGTATATCATGATGTTCAGTGTTGCCACTGAGCAGCACAAAAATACACAGGAAAGTGCAATAAAACCTTCTGATAAATGCATTTGTTCATGAGTTTTGAACATTAACACACAGAAACTGAATGTTACACAGAACGATTTAACTTATTAATTTCATTTTGTGTCAGAAATGTCCTGTCTCATGTTCACTGTCACTGAGTGCAGTTTACATTGGGAACCATGCAGTGTGACCAACCGTGAGATGAGTTGGACTGAAAGGAAGCATACATAACATAGAAAAAGCAAAGCCATATAATGTCAGTATTTTCCAAGCAGCTCCTCCATTGCCGGCACGCAGAGTTGATCGGTGGTTTCTCTGAGCTTGGTAGACTGCTTTCGGTCTTGGAGGCATGCTGTTTCTATCTGCCTGTAAAGAAGAAGCCTGCCAAGCATGCATGCTACTGGTCAGCCTGGTAGATCTGCACCTGTTATCAACCACGGAGGCACAACGACTGCAGCGTCAGACCACAGAGTACAAGTCTGACCTCCATGTCACGAGGCTTATTAAGGGCATCATAGACATCACTGCAAATACGTTAGCTGCGTACCGCTAACAGCATGTGACCTGGCTGCCTTGGAGCAAAATCGCAGCGCTAATTAAGTTATCATTACTTAACAGCATAGTAAGCAGCTAACTAGCTTCTTCAAGGGGTTCACAATTAAGAATCTGTCTGGCAGACATCAATTAATACTTATCAGGCTGGAAGGAACCGATCGCTAGCCTTGATGACTGGAAGGTACTCTCTTAGCGGCCTTGAAGGCAGCCTCTTTGACTAGCCAAGATGTCCAGATAAGGAGATAATTTCTGAAGTGGGCATGCTGGTTGTTTTCAACAGCTGACCAACTAAGCTAGCATTTAACTCGAGTCTGACGGCTAACGTCTGTACTAAAATTACAATCTAAAAGAAGGACAAATGGCAAGCTGCAGCAGTGTCACAAGTGAGCTAGCTCCCTTTATCAGTGAAATGCAGCAACCGGCTGCACCACATGCCTTGGAGACACTGTCAAAAATAAGCTTCGGTCCTTACCCTCTGCCTTACTTTCACACGGTGTCTCCGTGATTTCTTGATGCAAAAGTGAAAAATAGAATCTTGGCAATAGGGGTTAGCATCATATTTCATTGGTTTGAAATGAGTGGAGAGTTTTGGTTGACTGTCAGAGAGGTGGGGGAAAGCAACACCTTGGAGGAAGTGCTGCCTCAGTTTTTGCTGATGGCAAAACAAGATCTATGCGCAAGTTAAACCCATATTAAGAACACATGAATCACAAATGGATGAATGCAGGAATGTGAGCAAATCATTTTTTAAAAAGACTTAAGGTAATTTATGCAAAATTATGTATATGTATTTGGGTCATAACTTGATTCTAACGAGTTTGATTCTAACATTTTAAGACGTCTTTATTCTGTCCTGTTTGGTTTGAGTCATTTATAGGCATTGAAGTGTAACAAATGTAATAAACTGATTGATGGACACTAATGATAGTTCATATAAATTCATTGTGAACAAGTATGACTTTTTTTCTCAATGCTGCAGGAGTAGAAATTGAAGTATTTGGTGGCAGCTTAAAATGGGCATTTCTTTTTTTTTTACACTTTTAGAAAATTTCAAGCTACCACTTGAAACCTTTTAGAGCACGTTTGACTTTTTACCATCTGGCAGGTAGATGGTTAGTGTTATAAGATCTCTTGGTGAATGATCAAAGGAACCAAAGGGAAAAGACACAGACAAGGTTCAAACAAGGATAGTTAATTATTTCCCCCCCTTCCTTTTCCAGACAGACATTTCACTGAACGTATTTAGATTCGGCTTTTAGAAAGGGGGAATGTGCAGGTGGAGCCCATCTTGGTGCTAGGATTCTCTGTGCTGAAGGCTAGCATCAGAAGTGCTGCAGGAGGGCGCGCCGAGACTGTCCACCTCGCTGCAGATGTTCCCCCTGTTTTTGTGAGAGAGCTTCCTTCCAGCCAGAGAGCCCGAGAGGGGGGCGCGTGGCCTCTTTGTATGAGGCTGCTCATTAGTGTGTCTCTGAGCCAGAGTGTGGAGAGGGAGCTGGCCGAGGTGCTGAAGCTGTTTTTCTGAGATCTGAGCCTGGGGGAGCTGTCTGTGGTGCTGAGGGCCCTGCACCTGTGTTTGAGTCTCTGACTCCTTCACCTATTGCTTTGCTAAATAAGACATCAATTTAAATCAACCTTCTCTGAAACAAATGCACGGTTGTTAAATTTCAGTTTTTTTCTTAAAGTGCTATGATGAAATACAAATTCTTACAGGCAGTTGCTCATGTATTACTTCATTATACAGTTAGTCAGCAATTGTCACTATAAAGGACCTCAGAATAATATGCTGTTACTTCAAAATGACTACTGTTGTATCAGCCACCTCATTCGGATATGTATTTATCCCCATTCTCAGTCATACATACGAGGGCCCTGCACTGAATGCTGCCTCATCTGTGTCTCACTGCAGACAGGCCTTGGGGAGCAAAGATGAGAGGCCCGCCAGTGGGAACACCAAGCACTTTGAGCCTCAGACTGCTCCTTCTCCTCAGCCATTTCATGGATGACTCCGTCTCAAGTCAGCCAATCTGCAGCAGACCCCCGTATCATGATTGGCACCCTCATCCGAGGAACATCACCCTCCGGTGGAGTCTGTCGGAGATCACCTGCGCCATCGGGAATCAAGACTGGCACAGTATCCCAGAAGACGAGCCTCTGCCACGGCGCTGGATGTGTCAGTCGCACGCCTTCCCTCAACTCTGCCCCCTAGAGGTCCAAGCAGAAGATGGCGTTTTTGCCCTTTATGACCGGACACTACAGCGCTACGGCGTAAACCCAGTCGGCATGTCCGAGGAGGCGTTTGACCGCTGCTCGCTGGAGAACGAGCGTTCCCTCTTTGCTGGTGGCATCGACGTCAGCACGCAGCTGCACCTGAAGTGGCTTCCTCCTGGCGTCCGTTACTCTGCTGCCGCTGGCGGAGGCAGCGACCAGTTATGCCGGCTCGGCCTGCGTGTCAAGGTCGTGGTCAAGCAGCAGCTCTGCCAGAGTTTTCCTACCCTCCGCCCATGCTCGGGCAACGGCGTGTGCCGGGCCGAAGCCGGACGGCTCGCCTACCGCTAAGTCGTGCTTCAACGGCGCAACTTGCGTGAGTGGCAGGTCGGCTATGTCGAGCCATCCTCCATATGAATGCCTATGCCTGTCCCCTTTTACAGGTGAGGACCTCTGGTGTTACTTCACCAGAGTTTGTTGCTGCCACAGCTCACACTGTTGAGAAAAAACTCAGTATAATTTATTTTTAGACCACATCACACCTTCAGGTACAGTAGGTGAAAATTACAGCATATGCAACAAAGCGCCTTGTGAGTTTTTAGTAATTTTTTTATCCACTTCTTGTTTACTGTCCACTGTGTCCATGCATTATAGTAAAAAAAATATATATAGCAGCTAAGTCCAACCACACTATAGAATGCTTTTGATGGAATTCAGATTGCATGTTCGGACTCTCTCTAAGAATCACAGTCACAAAAGGGTTAACGGTTGAGCCTTTTTTCGACCCAGATCCCCCACCTGGAGAGAGCCACTGCTTTTTCCCTGTTACTTATTTATTATTTATCAGTCATAATTGCTAGTTCTCCCCATTTAGCTCAGTGCAATTATTTCATGTCAATACAGGTCCCCATGAGCTGTTCAAGCAGCATATTCCAGGAAGTCTCCCTCCCTCTCCCTTTCTCTCTCTCTCTCTCTCTCTCTCTCTCTCTCTCTCTCTCTCTCTCTCTCGAAAGCAATTCTTAATCACTCCATACGTTTGCTTTCCTCCTCCCACCATTTCATTGAGCTTTAAATGTTTCCTCGCGTCCACACAAAAGCAGACTCCAAATGCACGTTAAACATGAACGCGCATCCAAAACGACTGGGACATTTTTAAAAAGAAAAGTCCTGTAAGATCACGACAGATCGCTTGGCCATCGCGCTTCATCGAGGCTGCCGCTGAATTCTGCGTAGCTGTGAGCAACAGTGGAAGCATTCCACTCTCCGCTGGACGAGCGCCCCACCAGAGTGGAATCATTTTCTGTAGAACTGCTGACCAAAATGCCAAATATGTCGTTCGGTGGTGTAAACTAAAGTTGGAAAAGACTTTAAGAGGTCTGGGCCGCTTGGTGCCTGCAGGCCCAGTCAGTCCAGAGCCTTTAAGTGAGCCAACCTCGTTTAGGCCATGCACCACACGCATTTGTATCGAGTCAGATGGGCATGATACAAATAAATGCAGTGCGATTATTCTCCTTCCAAAATGCGTTACATGCAAATTATATGTTGCGCTTTAAACCAGTGAGTTTTTCATAGTCAAACACACAAATATCAGCGAGAACAGCATTTTGATCTAGTTCTGTTTGGCATGTGTTTATAGGTAAAATTAATAATTAAGATCAGCTCAAATGTTAGAATTGGTCATTTTTATTCTGTGATTATTATTTGTAGCCCAGTACTATCCCCATTTTAAATTACTGGCCCATTCCTGATGACATACATATGCTTATTATATGTAAATTTGGTGTTTTTAATATGTATTAATTAAATTTAAAATGTTATAATATTTCCATGTTTTGTCAACTTCACAGGAACTAACGGCTCAGAAATCTTTGGCAAAAGGAACTGCACAAAGGATTGCAGGAACGGGATGTGTGTCCAAGATCCATTTACAAATGGATCTGTACATTCTGTACATTGTGTACATACATACATACACAACCATATACATTGTACATTGTGTATATAAACATAATATACATATATTGTACATACATTATTAATATATTTTGTACATATATAGAATATATATTCCCTGTTTTCTTTTTCCTCAGTTTGGACAGAGCACTCTCAACCATTTCACTGCGAGTTATACTGTGTATGACTATGTATGTGACAAATAAACCAAACTTGAAACTTGAAGTGGCGCCAAACGTACCAGTGCCAGTGTTTTCACTGGTTACACAGGCAAGTAGCAGTCATCAGGACTGTGCACTGTTCTTTTCTTTGGTGAAATTAATTTCTTAAAACAGTCAAAAGAAAGCTGTGATGAATTCTGGTCTTCACAAAAGAGAGCCTTTCTTTGGGTCTGCTAATGGGTGTTTAACTCTTCATTCAGATAGTGCTTGGTGTCGTTTGACTCATTATGTTTCGCTAATGAGGCATATGATTAATGAGGGGTCATTTTGGTGGCTTTCACAATGGCAATGCAATTATGCAGAACTCGCATCTGACCAAAGTTTTCTCGCGGCCCCCCCCCCCCCCCCTGCTGTCCATCCAAACAGATAGTCAAATTAAGTCGAAGCAGTGAGCTCTCAGAAGAAGAGTTCCAACAATCGAAACTGTCATCTCTATGAAGGCCCGTGAAATGTTCTTTTTGCAGGTGGATTATGCAAAGCCCAGTGGGAGGAAAAAAAGATTTCGCTTATGCAAAACTATGTGCCCAGAGAGCTTAATGGCGATCTCCTTGCTGGTCGCCGTGGTAACGCGCGTATACAAAGCCACACGTGGAAGGTTCAAGTCGAGGGCCTTAAGCACACGTCGCCGCGCTTCCAGAGCGGCTCACACGGCCGAGGCGACGAAGCGGGCTCATGTGGGCAGACGCGAGCTTTGAATTCGGCCCACGCTGTAAAAAAACAAAAAAAAAAAGAAAGAAAGCAAGCGGTAAACAAATAATAATAACCGGCGTTATGAATCTCGCAGTCAGTTTACGAGACGGCGCCTTGTCGCCCCTTCAGGAAAGTAATGAATAATAAAGTCCCATTTGGGCTAATGAGCGTCTCGCCCACAAAGGTGTGACGGCAGCGTCCCGCTCCCCTGGGCGTCCCAGATAATGATGTCATGATGGACTCCGGGGTCCGAAATCCAGGTGGCCGCTCCTTGTGATTAATCGCTCCGCTCGCACCGGCAATTTGTCGGACTAAGCAGCGCTTCCCAGTGTCGCGTTAGCATCTCGGACTTCTGCAGCAGCAACATGCTCGCGTCAGCGCTGGCGGAGTTTACCCGAGGTCCGTTCTGTCTCCAAACCCACCCCCCCCCCCCCTCGCTGGCTTGTAGCGCTTCCACGCTGAGGCCCGCAACATCCCAACTACATGTTCTGTCCAGGTTTAACATGGCAGACTGGACGTCCTCTATAATCCTGGGAACTCGCAGGGATGCCTATAAGTAAGCCGTGTACACCCTTCCAACGTTGCCGCCGGTGTAACAGGATGGACGAGGATGTCGTGAGGGTTTACGAGAGCCGTTTGATATTCGAATTTATTTATGTCTGCGTTTGAATTTTTGTTTGTTTCCAAGAAAGTAATTTTAAAAAAAGAGCACAACATTGTCATGTCATTAACACTAGCGCATGTTTCCAGCTGTTCCATATGCCGCTCACGGTTGCGGCCCGTCGATTAAGGCCGTCGATCAGGAGGCTGGCCAACCTGTGAGTGTTTTCGAGTATTTCGTATCGAAATTTCAGACCAGTGCCTGTAAAATAACCACAGCAGGAGAAGAGCTATAGCATATGCTATAAAATCAGTCTTATTTTTTTTATTGATACCTTAAGTGCTGTTACTGCCTTTCCTTGGTTATTTCTCAGCATGGTGCGGGAAAAAAAAAGAAAAAAACAATAATAATAGTGTCATGAGCAGAAGGGGCAGCACAAGGCTATTGATCGCATGATCAGAGGTGTTTACTGAAACATAATTTATACAGGCCTCTGCCGACTCGGCCTGAGATTTCGGTCAAGCGTATCAAACATTTATATTTCCACTCATAGTGATATTGATCGGTATGCGTTTTAAAGAGTGGGTGAGCTCACTGAATCCATTTCAGGAGTTCACTAGAGCTTGATTTATATAATCTGGACGAACACTACAGGGCAGACTGAGTAGACAGCAGGTGTAAGGCAGAGAAGGTATGACGTGTGTGTGTGTGTGTTTGTGTGTGTGTGTGTGTGTGTGTGTGTGCATACACTTCATTTTGCATTCTGAGCCTGTAAGCAGCCAGTTATGCTCAGCACTTTTAATTTCATTCTTTGTACTGATGTTGGTCTTCTAAGTAACATTTTCTGTTGTTTATGTGCTTATTACATGCCTATGTTCTTATTATGTACTTTGAACTTTGATCATAGCCACTAATGTGTGATGTGGATGTTGTTTTGGGGGCATTTTTTGTGATGTTCAGGGATGACGGGGACGGTTGTTACATTTGCAACAGGTGTCCAGGCATATTATCATCCAGGCATTCTTCACTGTCCCAAGAACCTCACAGCTTTCGGAAAAACGTGCAAGTCCCAAGCGATTCGCCCCTGGACACTACGTTTCTCATGACGTCTGGTCGAGAGTCCGTAGACGCTGACAATTCCCTGTTGAGAAGTCGTCCAGGCACTGCGACGTCTGTGCAGCCACCGTGCGCTTCCCGTCGGCCTCTGCCACTCACCCGCCTGCTGCAGCATGTTGTAGGGCGTTTCGGGAAGTGCCGGTCCTTGGTTTCTGTTCCGATTCCCCCCCCCAGGGTGAGGCTCATAGTTCCCTGACTTTGCTCTGCCTGTCATCCCATTAATCATCACAAAGTTAGTGGCGGCCTTCGCAGCCCCCAGCTGGCCTGCCCATAATAATGAGGCCCTGCTTGCGGGACGTCAGACCAGATTTTCCTTTGATTCGGCACTCTCTTGTGTGCTCCTGCACTGTTGCCAGGGTCGATGATGTCAAAGAATTAGAGTATTAATACGCCGGCTCCCCAGGGAGATCCCGTGGGGATACGATGTTAATTGTTTTGCGATATTTCCTACCCCTTCTCTGTTTTGTTGGTTGGTTTTTTTTTTAATGTCATTTACAAACAATGTAGTGGTTTTTGCCAGGCCGAGTTGCTAACCCGACTCGGGTGGGGGGAGGAGGAGGGGATTAATTAAACATGCAGGGCGTGCAAATCTTTGAACACCACTGCGATTTGACCGCTGTGCTGTGTCACAGTTTAGCTTCTTAAAAACCCACTATGGGTAACAACGTCACCGTGTGACATCCAGGCCTGTTCGTTTGGAGCGCAGAGGGGCCCAAGCAGCCCCAAATGATGCAAATGTCAAGTGGCTTTAAACTTTGAAGGGGTTTGACGTCCTGCCGCCGGTTCCCTGGCATAACGGCACTACGCAAGACGTAGGCCAGTGCTAACACGCTTCGCAGCTCCCCGGGTGTAGCATGCGGGGGATACACTAAGGATGGGTGGAGAGAGAACCATACAAGCAAGAAGATAAATGAGCAGGCATCGTCTGAAGAACGCAGCAAACCCAACGCACCGCCAGGGAATAAAATCATATCGCGCTCACCTTGAACCTTTTGGCTCCGCTCAGCCGCATCTAAATTTAACCCACAGAGTGCAAAAGCCAGATTTTAGTGTGTGTGGGGGGGGTTTCTTCCTTTTTAGTGACGGATGCGCTTTGTATCGGCAAGGATTATGGCGGTCTCAGGCCGGATCCGATTCTTCCGTGTCAGGACGTATTGCTCGCCTTTGAGGTCCCATGGCGACGGGGCTTAAAAGGTCCGACCTTCCGTATAATAAGTGAAAAGCCGATCGGGTCTAGCAAATTAGACCCAGCTAATTAGTCCCCACTAGATTTCATTCACAGTTATGCATGCTGGCATTCTTGTGCACTGTATGACTTTGAAAGACCACGTGCGTTTCGACATCCACACAAGCAGCAGCGGCATCTTATGGCGCAGCGCTAGGGCGAAAGGACGGTGATTTCTCCGTCTTAATTTTTCACAAGGCGAAAGGAGGACTTTGGGACGACGACGTGGGTATCTGAGTTCATCTCGCACTCTGAAGCGGGGGTTTGCGCCATCAGTTCTGCTCTGAAGTTTGACCGCTCATTTTCATTCAAGAAAGCATGGTCCTCTACAGAGTGGCTTTGCAGGCAAGACTCCCAAGGTTGTCTTTAAACTTGAGCTCAGTTATTGATCAGAATCTGCAGCAGTTCTTACTGTGGCCAGTGCAACTGTGGCATTAGTATGCATGAAAAGAACTTTGCTTTTTTTCTGCCCAATTGTTGGAAGCAGTACGTACATTTAAAAAAAAACAAAAACGTGGCAAAGAGCTTGGCCGAGAAAACAAATGCGGCAGCATTTCGTTGGCTTGCTTTCTTCAGAGAGTTCTCTCTTGTGTCCATTTTAGCTTCCGCCACAGAGGTCCGAGAATGTGATGACACTCGTAGTTCCAGCCGGGCCATTATCTCCTAGACGGAACGATTTTAGGACCGAGAGTTGCCAGTATTTATCCAAAGGATTCCCATGAGGTAAACGTACGACCAAATGACGCTGGCGAATAGGAGCCTTGGCAACAGGTGGCTGACCAAAGAGGACTTTTGTATCCGAGTAGTTACCGTTGCTGGTGGGTGTTGGGGGGGTGTGATGACATGGCCAGTTCTACACGCTCATGTTTTCTCGCGAGAGCTTGACATGTGCAGGGCATTTCCTAATGAGAAATTATTTTATTTAATTGCTGCGAATACAAATGCAAAGCACCAGGTGTGAAGCAGCTCCTTTTGATTTGGGTTATACTTTATTTTTCAGGGAGCATTTACTTGAAAGTCATTGCTTTTGATGACCCACTAGATCTGTCTTTCACTGTAACCTCTCAAACCCAAAACAGACGCTTTCTACTAAAAGAGGCATTCATTACCTGTAACGCCGTGCCTGAAAGTATTGGATTGGTGCATTGTGGTAGCATTCATCATAAAAATGCTAGACCTATAAATCTTGCCCGGTCCTTTGCAGATAAAAAAAGCCCTTTTTCATTTTGCTCCTTTGTGCTTTTTTTTCAAGTTGAAAGCTGCGTCTTGGCGTTTTTTAAATTTATTTATGTATCTGTTCACAGGTGCGTTCTGTGCGGAGAAGGCCCCGTGCGATTCGAACCCGTGCAACAACTGAGGCAAACACGACGGGAGTGGCGAATCACAAGTCTGCGCAGGTGCAGCTGGCTCCGGCGGGTAAGACTGTGGCGTGGAGCTCGACTGCACCAACAGCAGCAAGCTGGGGCAGACAGGCGAGAGCAAACCACCCCCATTTTGGTTCCCAGTTATCTTCCCAGTTTTTACTTGCTTTTTTGAGCTGGAGAAGATGATTAATAGAAAATGCCACATGCAAATAGACGAGGCACCTTTTTCAAGGATCAACTTCTGTGGTTTCAAAGGTTACAACAACAGTTAATAACTGTGTATTGATGGGGAAATGAGGTGGCATTTGTAACAGGGTTGTGATTTCTTTTTTTGCCCCCTCCTTTTTGCTGATGGCGTGGCGCTGATCTGTTGCATATTCTGGCACCAGTAAGGAATTAGTGTAATGGGAAAATCATACAGATCTGCGTATTTCAATTGGAGCCATTTTCTGAAATTGGCACCGTTACACCAGCCCATATTCATGAAACTTTAAGTGGGTGGTAGTTTTTTCCCCATTATGAGTGGAAATGAATGAAAGGAAAACGGGACAAAAACAGACTAATTGTCTTTGGTGACCTTCAATGTCTTCATTATATTTGCCACATGAGCCCAGTCATGAATCCCAGGAGGTTCCTCAGTCATTTGAAAGCCTAGACAGTAAAACTTGACTGCTTATCTCATGGTCTCCTTTTTTTCTCTATCTCTTTCTCTCTCACACACACATACACACTCTAAATTGATCTGTTTTACATTGATTAGGTCTGTCTGAGGCGGCTCATAAAGAAGCTCATCTGTATGAAAATGAAATAATCCTTTGCCCATCTCGGCCCTGTGCTAAGTCCAATAGAAGCAGGCAGCTCCGTATTCCTCTCGCCCGGCAGCTTGGTCCCACTGTATTACTCATCGTTGGATGGCCGATCCTGGAAATAGTATTGATGTCAACATCAGTTAGTCGGACTTTGGAGAGTAGAGCGAGCTAATGGCTCTTCTTTCTGTCCCTTCCCATGTCCTGTGCGCTACCTCTCTAGCTTCGCCACTTGCCAGCTCTGCCTGTCGCTAGACATGGATAGCCAAAGAACGCTAGCGCCGCTAACAGTAAATGAGCGTCATTAGGACTGTTACCGTCGAGAAGTACCGATCCCGCTAACACGCGTTCTTTTAGATGTTGCTCAAGACTAGCATCTTTAGGATTAGAGACCGCTTTATCTCCTGACTCCTACTGGCCCGCGCCGCGCTCGGCTGTCCGTGGTATTGCGGGTCTTCGGGCTCATCTAGCTCGCCTCCAAGTGTTGGCCCTACAGATGCGTGATTAGCTGGTGTCACGAGTGCCCTATTTAACCCTCCCCACTTGTGCGCAGAACTCGGCGAGTTGCGTCCGGAGCGCGGCAGGCCGTGCTGCCTGTTTGGCACATGTTTGGCAAGAGGAGATGTGTATTACTGCAGGCAGCGTTCCGCTGACTCAAATTCATTGCCATTTGCTTTGGATTTAGTTGCTTTTTTGTATCCCCCCCCCCCCCTTTTTTTTTTTCATGGGAGTTTTACAAATAAGTTCCTGTTTTAGTTGAGCAAATGTATTACAATTCAATAGATTATGATGCACACCTTAGCAGTAATAACATCTTATCTGGAAGTCGTTGCGTTATTTTATTTCCCACAGGCCCATCATCAACCTAAAGAAATGTATAACTACAGTTTAATATTGCTGCAGGTCAGAAGAGGGAAGTCCCCGTCACATGGCTGGGTCTAAATTGCTTTTTACTGATAACGAGGAGCGAAATGACAGAGAATGGCGCTTTTATTAGTTCTCCCTGACTCCCAATTCTGAGGGGCCTTATTGGAGCTATTGCCTCACTAATCTGCCACAGTACATCTCTGTAGGCCGTAATGGCATAGATAACTCTAGTCCATAAATTCAAACAGCCTCTCAGAGTAAATGACAATTGGAAGAGGAGATGGAGTGGGGGCAAAAAAACCCAAAACAAACCCAAATTAAAAACTCTAAGTGACGGAAGAAAAAACTTGGGGATTAATGAGAGTTTGAGAGTGCGGGTGAGCAGAGATGAAGCATAAGATGCGATTGGGCGAGAACAAAAGAAGATTTTAATCTATAGAAGTGTGAGGCTTTTCATAATAATCTGATAATCCTATTGGGTTCTATACTGGTTAACAAAAAAGATTGCTCTTTAAAATCCGTTTGTGTGCTGATGACGCATAGCTGTACCTTTTTTTTGTGTTTACAAAAGAACAAAATTAAGATGCAGTCTAAAACAGCTGTAGTTTACTATACGAATACCATGTATATAAATGTGCGCAACTGTGTGCATATTTCAGTGGTTACACCAGAGCCCACTGAGAGTTTCAGTTAATTGTTCCAGTATTAGCTGACTGTAGTTCAGAAGTTACAAGGGGTCAAAAAACCACCCTACATTTTGTACAGAAGATGGGGTGGCAGCACCCAAAGACACTCCTTATACTCCAATCATAAGTCGTTGCTTCTGGTGCTTTTAAAGCAGCACCACCTCCCCCAACCAACCTCCACCCCTCATTACCAACCACTACCCCACACGACCCCCCCCCCACCACCCCCACCCCCACCCCCACCCCCACCCCATGTCATTGCGGTAGCACGAGCCACGCAGGCAGGCCTGAACCCAGCCACGGCCCCTGGCTGACTCCCTCCCTCTGCGCAGTTGCGATGCAGCCTTTTCCAGGAAGAACTGCGAGGACGTAATTGACCACTGCAGGCTGCTCTCCGTTAACTGCTTGAATGAGGGATGGTGCCTCGCCCTAATTGGCGGATATAATGTAAGTAACCTAATATGGGCGCTAACTAATGAAATACTGGCCAAGAAACAGAGCCAACAATCATACCGGGCACTCTCAGCATCAGACACCACGTAGGGAGGCTTTAATGCGGAAGACCTGTTTCCGCAGAGAGGGAGCAATCCTTCATTTACCGCTGGTCTTTCAGCATAGAAATGCTTTGGGTGGAGAGGGCATGGGGGTGGGGTGGGGTGTGGGGGTAGTGAACTAGATGTTAGTGCCTCATTACTCCAGGTCCTTTGGTAAGCTTAATAATGTCATGGCCCTGTTTTAACGATGTCAGAACACCGGCAGTTGATATACAACAGGAGTTGGTTCTTGTTTATAACACACAGCCAAGGATCTAATTTGGCGTGCCGAGCTCCGCTTGCGGGGGGGGAAGCGCTGGAGCTTACAGCGACCTTCATGCTACGGTGCCCCAGGGACGCCAGCACCCCCGAGGCTGCAGTCGCTAATCATCTCAGCGAATTTGAAACGTGCTGAAACGGGCGACCTCCTTCCGCAGGAGAGCTCGTCGCTTAGCTGCCTCCCTCGGCCCACCCAGAATCCTCCCCGCCCCGCCGATCAGCCCACTAAGCCTCGGCGCCCTGAAACTTATTGCAAAATGTTCCTTTCGAACAATTCGGGCCATATCAGTTTTGCCGTCGTCCCGTAAGTGACTGGCGCGCGTGATTCTTGATGCGCACATGCTAGACGCCTGGTCGTGCTCCTCAATTTTAATATTTCCCCACTGTCCCTACTCGACCGTCTCTTCCTGACGACATGCCGTGACCCCCCCACGCGGGCGACAGATGGCTGTACCCTTCTCCATTACAGATCGGATCGAAATGGCTGCTCTATGCCCCTTGCTTCTCGCGAATGGCGTCCGCCGGGCCTTATCTCGTCGGGTAATGTAAGCGACGTCCGAAGCCATAACGCCGGTTGATGAACGACTGTGTACATGGACATAAATGCATCGCTCTTCGCTTTTAAAGAGCTATGGGAATGCACTTGGCTGGCTACGCCTCGCTACGCTCGCTGTTATGTGCAATGCAAAAGCCATAGAAAGGCGTTGGTAAAGAGCCTGTGATGACTGACTGAACTTCTCAGAATTATTCATGACCGTAGGATCTGCTTCAAGGTTTTTGCGCTGACATGGGGTAGCGGGGGAGAACAAACAGTGGTCAAGTTACGCTCCTGGGAACAATGGAATTTTATTGGAAGTGCATTGTGAATTATCCACAATTCCATGTTTTGTTTTGAGTGTGGGAATCCATAATCCCAAATATAGGTTGTCTTTAGTATGAGTTTTAGTATGAGTCCCGCTACTATATCAAGTTCCTGAGAGTTTCTGCAAGTCCAGCATGAGTTCTCCACTTGGAGAAGCGATTGCTTCAACCTGCAAAAAATGACCTTGAAGTCATAGACACACCAGCCTTTTCCTTAAAATATTAAGTGATTTTTACTCCTTCTGTAATTTCGTTCATTTAATTAAACTTTATCTTTCTTTTAAATTCTGTGATGTATTTAAACACTGTGCTTGATCTGAATCAGTGAAAGGCTGTAGACTGCTGTTGGATTGTCTCCCAATTAAAGCAGCCCATAATCAAAATCTACTGATACAGGCCAATGCAGGCAAACCGCGCGACCACTCTCTCTTCATCCCCAACCTCAGACAAAAAATGAGCTAATTTGTCCGGTCGGTTCAAACCACGGCCGCCGTTTCGGTGCAGATGCATCAGCGCGGGTGAGGGAGGTTCATTTGAGCCCAGCATCTCACGGGCAGTCGTCCTAAATGAAAAGACTTTTTGAGTAAAGGAGCTGGGGTCGAAACCGCTCTTCATCACCTGCATCAGAAATTTTCCCATTCGGTGAGCGAAAGTGAGCTGGGTTCTATCTGGAACTTGCCGAAACCAAGATTAGCGCATAAGTGATTGCAGAGCAATTCTGAAACGCCGCTATTTTCACTGCAGGGGAAATTGGAAGTTTGACTAACACCAATGCTCTGTTTTCGACAGAGCCTGTGCTCGCCGGGTTGAAGAGGGGAGCGCTGTCAGGCTGTGGATGATACCTGCTCGATCTTCCCGAACAAGTGCCTGAACGGAGCGACGTGTGTGACCACGGGCCAGCCGACCGGCGCTGCATGTTACACTTGCACGTGTTTGCCTGGACACACGGGTAAAAACGACACTGTCACTTTTTTTGTAAATGTAAAGGTTAACATCGTGCGGCCAATCCCATTCGATTATATCCACGGTGCGAGTTTGGAAACCCCTTGTGCATTCATGTTTGCCTTCCTGCGGTAGCTGATATAGAACCGCACTCTGTCTTCTTCGTCCTTGACTGGCTAACTGTAAGTGAATCTGACTACATCTAAAGGGGAGACTTGAGACACATTTGTCAGCAGTCAGACGCATGAGTGAGATGCTTCTTTAATGGGATGGGATGTGCTGGAAATTGTGACCTTGCTTGAATGTGTTAGTCAGACACTTTTGACAGTGGCCTTTTATGCCCAGGAGAGGCATGCCTGTCAATCATATAAATCACCCTCTCATCCATGGACCTGATTGGTCATTTCTATTGGCATACAAGTTTAGACCCTAGTAGAATCGAAGCAGAAGTGGGGGGGGGGGGTGTTAAGAAAAAAAAGTGCTTTTTCTTTTTACTTTCCTCTAGGGATCATGCTATACCCTTGAAAAGCAGCGCTGGCAGAAGCATTGTACAGAAGAATCATGTCGATGCTCCTGTACCCTGCAGTAGACAGTTAAATCTGCTGTCTACCTACCATACATTTAAATTTTATTGCATTTCCATTTCCCTGGCCATGCCATCTGTTGCGAGTGTTGAAGCCAGGGCCTCTGTTCTGCTCAAATGAGCCCGGTTGCCTCAAGCCATGCCTTTCCCGTTAGTCATCTTTGCACATTGCCTCGCCTAAGCTGATTACTCAGTAATTCACTTCATCGTGTCGGGGGTGGGGTGTGCGTGGGGGAGGGGGGGCAGTGGGGTGAAGGGCGCATGGAGGTTGGAGAGCATTTCATCGGCGAATCTAACAAGGTAAACAAACCCTGACCGGCGCGGGGAATCGTTTGCACGCGGCGAACGCAAAATGAACGGGGAACGGGCATATCGCAGCAGGACTCCGGCACCCGAATGTTTTTGCCTGATCCCATGCGGGCTTTGCATGCCCTGACGAAGTCCTTCAGCTCCTGAAAAGGCCCACGAAATTGCATCCGGAGTGATTTGCGGCCTCTTGAGACGATCCCAGCCGACGCTGGCTGACCCACAATGCAGTGGTCCAAGTACTTGTGGCGCAGAACTGCCCGCGGATGATTAAACACGGATTATTCGTGGCAGAGATTACGCCCCAAAGTGCTGATGGATCTGGTTGGAAAATGCCCAAAACATGGGCAACAATGTCCCTTTAATCAGAAGTGAAATTGACACAAGTCAGGAAGCATGCAGTTGCTTTTCAGATGCTTTCAGTGGGGGCAACATGGACGCTTCTGTTGAAATAATTGCTTCTGAGTCCTGGCGGTACTGGCAGGAGAACTTGCGTGCGTGCAACTCATGCGCATGCAGGCATGCAGCAGACAAACGCACCAGCTCCGTTCCTTTTGTAACCAAACCTAAATGGCTTTTCTGCGGTGAACCTTGGTTATGAGCGTGCTTCTTTCTTGCTGGACACGGTAAATGCAAGGGATCATCACAGGAAGCTGCCTCTGCTCGCCGACACAAGCTAGCTCCGCTGCTGTTCATTAGCTGTCGCCTTTTAAAAAAGAAACAAATTCTTTATTATTTTCATGCCTCAAATCTCTACTAACATCTCCCGTTTCAGGAGATTTATCCGACTGATGGAATTCATTACTTCCTGGCATCTCCAGGATCCTCTTGGCCGAGCTGTGGACCATCTGAGGGATAGCATATAAATTTTCGTTCTTGTCGGCTTCGCGCCTCTTCTGTTTGGGCTGTTCGGCAAAATGTATAATGAGAGTATTCTTTGCTGGTGAGGTCCTGCAGTTCAAGGCTCCTTGTTTTTATTTAGAGGGGGGAGATTAAGAGATCTTTTATCAAGGCCCTCAGTTATGTCAGATCCTCTTGATGTTCGCGTGTCTCCGGAGTGACTGTGTAAAATGCTGCGTTCTTTTGACTCCGACTGGGCCGGAAATCTCGGATGACATGCCTGTGCTTAGAAGAGCGCAAAAGGGCAGGAAAGATCGATCGTCTCAAGATGAAGCCTTGCGTCTCTTGATGTGTATTATCTGTCCTTTTTTTTAGAATTTAAAACCCACTCACAAACCGAAATGCTCTCTAAATATTTGGCTGGAATCAGGAAGAACAGGCTTTGTTGCTAGGCAGGAAAAGTGTTTGGATTTGTGCTTGATTTGTGGTTCCACACACATTTGCAGGCTGTGTTCACAATTTTAAAAGCAAAGTGCATGTTAAAATCAATTTACTGCTGATTGACTCTTACACATTGAATGTGAAGCTTAATAACAGCCTTAGGAATTCTAATGCTGATGAGCATGCTACGATGGTTAATTCAAACAAACATTTCTAAATAAATGGTCGTATGTTTTTCATTGTCTATTGAAATGTAATTCATTGGTTTTGTACATCTCTAGCTGGTTGTGATGTGAGCAGCAGCATGCAAACACACACACACACACACACCCATGTGCGCACACACCCCGCTCCCTTGACCAAGGCCTGATGGCAGCAACTGGCTGTGCGTCCGGAAACAAAAGGGAATGAATGTGGCGCTGTAAAATCCGGAACAGCGGCCATGTCCGGAGAGAGGGGGCCACCGGTCGGCGAGGACGGGGAAGCTGGTGCCACATCCGCGCTTTGGCCGAGCTCGCATGCCGCAGCCGATGTGGTCTTGGATCTGCACCCTTGGACTGCACAGATAAACCAATTTCTGACTGGCAAAGCCTCCCCTTGGCGGGGCGGGGGGGGGGGGGGGGGGCACGTTATGGCCAGACCGCCAGCGAATGCATTTGGATGTGCCACACAACCCATCTCATGCGGTTTTTTTAATGAAAACCGTAAATCAAACGTCTGCGGTACATCATGTGTCTTTAGTCCTTCCCCACGACACAATCCCCCCTTCTTTTTTCCCCTCTTTTTTCTGCAGGGTCTCCCCCCCTCCCCCGTCCAGATACATTCTTTTATCCTGTGTATGCAGTGTGTTTTGTGAAAGAGAAGTCCTGTCCCACCTGGCAATGGATTGCCTGAGTCTTCTCTTCATGCTCGGGTTTTTTATTTTTTAATTTTTATTCCCCTTCCCTTGTCTTCTGGTTCCAATTTCATCTGTCTTTATTGGCTTTCTTCACTTAACGCTAGGAAACCGCTTCCCTGGCACCCGGGTACCCCACTGCTCCTCCTCCGTTATCAGCCACATCACAGCTGAAGGCTACAGCAAGCCAGCTACTTCCTCCCCGCGCGTCTCAGCTGGCCCCCTCGTACCGTTGTCCCGTGGCACTCTTCGAATTCTTTAGTGCCGTATAACTGAGCTTTTTGTAAAGTTTGTGCGGTAATTTGCCAAATCACACCCCTCATACCACCTTTTCAGCACCTTTTCAAAAATCTGTGAAAAATATCAGTTGTTTCAGTATATCAGTATGAGAGGAGCTGCAGTATATGGACTGTGACACCTCTGTCCCCCAAAATGCTAGCCTTATGCAAATGAGATCATGCTAATCGTTCCTTTTATTCTACTGAACTTTTATTCATCATTAGCTCAGTCAATTTTTCTCTCTCTCTGTCCTTCCACCCCCCAGGCAGCCACTGCGAGACGGAGATAAACGAATGCGACTCCAGACCCTGCCGCAGACCACGTGCTGTACTACATGTGCTGCTGCCCCACAGGTACACCTGGCTCCACCCTCTGCGTCCTCCACCTCTGCCCCGGCACCCGGTAGCCGCCTCCAGGCCTTTGTTCGTGTGCAGCAGGACGAGCCGGGGGCCCGCCCCAGGGACTGGTGGCGCCCCTAGCAGGGCTCACCAACGCTGCCGCTCCCAGTTGACCCACGAGCGGAACCGCAGCAGGCTCGGAGTTTAAGGCAGGCACAGGGCCCGGGCTGCCCCATCTACCCACTCACCCCACACACATCCACTCACACAGAGGATCATGTGAACGGCTTTTACTGACTCTCTCAAGAATTTAACCTTTTTTTTTTCCTTTTAATGCATCAGCAAGTTTGATTTATTGCTGTAGGACTTAATGTGGGAAACACCTGTTCTGCTTCGTAATCAAAGTGATAACGTAATAGATGATGGGCAGCCTCTCAAAAAATAAGAATGAAGTTCAGTTGGGAGTCCAAAAATACTTTTGGTGGAAGATCAAGGGTTTCTACCCTCCCCCAAACTTCAAGCTGCTGTGTATGAATGTGCCAACCATGCCGACAGACGCCAAGAAACAATGGCTTGTAAAACACTTTCTGAAGCAGCCATCATTTAAAATGAACATTTTAGAACCCACAAATCATATTTCTCCCATAAAATCGGGTTTTCCGTAACTTGCTCTTCGCCACTTTAGCTTTAGCTGTGACAGCTGCTGCATGTGTTCCATGCCACTATGATGATCAAATGCCTTTGTAACCCAACACCCCCCCCCCCCCTCTTTTGCATCAGCTAGCGTGGGATTATGCAACTGAGAAATGAACCTTTCACTGCAAGTCTTACAACCAGCTGTAGCACGTCTGCCAGGTCTCTGCAGTATCCTCCCAGGCTGACTGTGCTCCTACCAGGTGGGGAGGCCCAGGATCTGCCAGAGGCGTTAGCTCCCATGCTCCTCGGCCCTTCAGCGCATGGTTCGGCCTTTGATGAGGCGCGGCCTAGTTTGCGCCGGGTTCATTTTATCCCGCATCGCGTCTGCTGCGATTTCAAGACCCATTTCTTGTCTATTGATTGACTTTCACATTGATTGGAGCAGAAGGGATGTATAAATTTAAAAAGGCAATTAGGCAGACTGCTTTTCCTTCTCAGCCTTTCGCACACATTTTTTAGCCCCCCCCCCCACTGCTTGCTTATTTGTTTGTCGGCTGTGATGATCAATTGTGTGATCCTTATCGGGCTGGTTGCTCTCAGACACAGCGGCAGTTGCTTAATTTTTTAGTTTTCCTCCGCACCACTTGACAGGTTTCGTCGGGTGGAGCTATGCGATGGACGTGGACGCCTGCTCGCTACTGAATGTCATCTGCCCCACAGGGACCCGTTGCCTGGATATGGCCGAGGGGCTAGACTATGTGTGCTGCAGGCCTTGCACAAGCTCCATACAGGTGGGTCCGCTTGCATCCCACGTCTCCCGCCCCCTGGCTGACGAGGGCGGGGCTAACCCTGTAAGTGTAATGGGTGGAGCACTGACATGCCTATCGCTACCATGGTAATCGCCAGTTTAAAACCGGCTGCAGCCAGCGCCGTTAATCAGGCTAGATGTTTCTTATGCAAATGGAGGCCATTAACAGATTTTCAGGGATGCCATGCCACTTTAACTCAACACAGAAGCTCTTGAAAAACATCTGCTTTAAGCAGTGCAAGGCACATGCTAGTTTGCACCCTGGATTTTATTACTTAATAATTCCAGACTCCCGAGGGTAACTTTTGCACGGCGTGACTTTGAAGAGGGTGGGATTCGCCGAGGGAATTTTATTCGCGTCAGTAACCCCTGCCAATTACGATAACAATTAAAAACATCAGACTTGTCTGAATATTCAGTGTCATCTAATGAAAGCGCCTGTGTTGTCACCAAATCGAATCTGCATACGTGACTATTTATGCGAGGCATTTGGTATATGACCATGGGTAATTGAATATTTATAGTTTCCTGTGATTTCGACAGCCGTGTGCCAACGGGAGCCATTGCTTCCTCGACACCGGCACTGGTCCCAGCTGCGTGTGCACACCTGGCTGGGAGGATCCAAACTGCATGGTCAATATCAATGAGTGTACACAGCACCGGTGTCAGAATGAGCCACTTGCATTGATCAAGTCAGCGGGTACAGGTGAGTGCGTGTTTTAAGAATACACAGACAAACACACAACGCTATATTTTTGGACCACAGAGCCACCTGCAAAGGACCAACCAACGTAAGCTTATTCCCCAAACGGAACCATGATTGTGGATGGAACCAGTTGGCAGAGCACATCACCAAGAGCTTCCGATTGATTTAAACTTGTCATTGAAGCTCATCAAAGAGCTGACCCAACAATATTCTGCTGTGATGTTAATAAGAATTATGTGAATTATGTTCTTGTCAGGTTTTCAAGGTTCTTTATCTATGTGAACAGATCCGTTCTGTCTAAACACATCAGTCTGCATCCTGAGCCAAACAAACCACAGCTTATTTGTGTCGGCAGCTGCCGGTGCGTCGATGCATACTCCGGGGTTCACTGCAAGCTCATCGACGACCACTGCCCCGGACACCGGTGCTCAGAGCACAGTGCGTGCCTGGGCTTGAACCAGGGCCACACCTGCTACTGCCTCCCGGGGTACGAGGGCACACTGCGCGAGACCGAGCTGGATGAACGCAGGAGCGGCCCGTGCGCCAATGGTGCCACCTGCGTGGACGGCGTCACTGGCTACCGGTGCCTCTGTGCCCCCGGCTTTGAAGGTATCGGCCACACACGCAGTGGGCTTGTGGCGCCGGCGGGATGTTGTACCATTTTCAAAAGCCTTTGGGGAAAATGTGTTCAGTTGTAAATACCCACCGTATGGGACTGTCTACCGCCAGTCATAATGATGCAGGAGGAGCCTGCAACTGTAGCCTACACATGAAACGGGTCACCTACTCATCCTGAGTCTGGCCCAAAGAACAGTCATGTATGCTGCCACCCAAAGTTCGAGGCAGTCCGAAGTTCACTGTCTGCTGGCACTTGCCTTGGGTTAAACCAGCAATGGGATAACAGAAAAAGTGACTAAAATGACAGTAATGATGCATTATGGCAGCCATAATTATGACAGCAGTAAGCTAATAAACCTAATTATGACAGCAACAAACTAATAAACAAATTGCCGTTTTCCAACAAATAAGGGGGAATGAATGCGTCGCAAATAGGCTTGTGTAAAAAGAATATGCAAATACGCTGTTAATTGTGCATCACTGAGGGCGGAGTCATTTGGTTCTACTTTGCGAGCCAGAGGCAACAAATGCACATCTTTAGTGAGAGCAAAACATAAAAAGATGTGGATGCAAATGTGGACATTTTATTATTAAATGTTTTGGCGAGCTTTTCCCTTAGTGAGAAGTGCGGCATGTGCCTTGAAAGCTTAGAAACGTCTGCGTAGAAAACAGTTTTTAAAGGAGTATCCCACCCAGAAAATGCACATGCTACTTGAGTAATCTTTTGGGGCACTGCAGTTGTTTACCTGTCAGGGGGTGCAGTTAATTTAGTATTACACTGGGTGCAAAATAATGAAGCATTTCTGCCACAATGCTTTGCAAATGAGAATGCTAATGAAGAACATGAGTTTTCCTTACCCACTTGCTGATGCTAATAAATCCCAATAAATAATAAATCAAAATTAATCCAAGTTAAATTGATCATTAAAGCCCAATAAATTGTTAGTGGGGCAAGGTAGCTAGTGTTGTGCTAAATAGCTTTTATTTCTTGTAAGCCATGTTGCCATTTTTGGGTGGGGGGGGGGGGGTGTTGGTGGTCTTACAAATTCGACTACCTATAGGTCCTATGTGTTCAGAGAACTCCGACGACTGCTGGTCAATGCTGTGTCTCAACAGGGGCTGTTGTGTGGAACTGATTGACAGCTATGCTTGTATCTGTCTGTTGGGTAAGTACAGTCTGCCACGCCCTCCTGCCAGACCTATTATGAGCTTTTAAGCTCATGTATACACAGCCATGCTGACCTACGAGCAGCTCCCCTAATTAACAGAGCCTGAGAGGAGGCTTTAATTTTGAAAAATGACAATGGGATCCAGTTCTGCCTCTCCGTGTTGGTAATTGTCCCACAGTATCTATTTGTGGACATAAATTTGTATATTAAATATATTGTATAAAAAGGATATAAATGCATATAAATTTGCTCCTTCCAAGAAACATGCTCTCCATATCCCAAACATGATGCTATTTCCACCTACTCCAGTCCTGGAAGATGCATCACCGCATCAGTGTACATTTTCCAGCGCTTGTTAAATGCACTTCTAAACCTGAGGCTAAAAGAAACCAGCCGGGCATGCTGTCACGTTCGGTTCCGTGGCTGGCGCGATTTTAGGCACCTAGTCTTTTTTGGCTTCTTGGAACTTCAGTTAGTTAATCAACATGTGATTAGCATCTGTAGAGGTAATAAATGAACCAAGTGAAATTCCTTAAAAAGAACTCCTACTCACAGCCTTCTTTAGAACCCCTTAACCGAGTCAACTTGGGATGGTTGAGGATATTAGTTTATTTCTTGGCAAAGATGGAGCTCCCTGGCAAAAACGGGCTGACAAATGGCACTGGAGTTTTTGTAGTTTTTGGACATGGCTGTACAATATAGCCCTTTCAAAAAAATCGCAGAGAAGTGTCACAGTCTCAAAATCATTGTTAAACTAAATGCCATGTGACAGCTTGCCAAGAGGTTGGTGGTTTTCAGTCATCACCTGTAGAGGCCACAGAAGGAGCTGAGTATCATATGTTAGATTGGGAATATCTGCGAGATTTTACATTTACGAATCCGCAGGTAAAAGGAGTAGTGTGTGTGCGCGTGTGTGTGCGCATGTGTGTGCGTGTGTCAAAGGTCCAGGCCTTTGATTCATTGTGGATTCATTGTGGATTCATTGTGTAATCAGTATGATATTTGGAACATTTTAAGAACGTGCTTATCACAATATAATTTTGTTATACTTTGCTGTATATAATCAGGACTGAATTCTAAAATGTTATCATGAGAATTTATTACTATGCTAATTGAGTATTAACCATGAAAGCTTTTTTTTTTTCCTTTTTTTTTTTTTAAAAAAGAACACTCAAGGTGGCAAACTACATGAATTATTTAATCATACGACATTGGGTTCTCTGAATATTCATGTTTTCATATTGATATTTTTCTGCCCTTTTCTGTGCAAGGTATGGAACATTTACATGCTTGTTTATTTGCCTGCCTTTAGTGTCTTTGGGGTGGGAGGATATATGGAACTGTGCATCAAATTATTTTTTTAGATGTACTTCATCAAATGTAGGTTGAATTCCCCACCATCTATGAACGTCAGAATATTGCCCTGCCTAAACACTTTGCTGTTTAGTGTTGCCTTATTGCTAGTTTAGTCACACCATACGTTTGAGCCTCCTCCAAAATCACCGATACTCTTTACGCTTTGCGTCAGCGTGGCTTTTCGGTGTTCGGATCAGGTTTGGTTTTCCCTTGACCCGCGTGAAAAGCCAGATGTAAACACGCGTGAGACGCGTTGCGATGAGATCACTCGGACCACTTTCAGAGGTGATCTGAGATGGGTTTTCACCACGTTTAATTACAAACAGGGTGACTTCTATATCTGCGTACAATCACGGAAGCATGAAATGTATCTGCTGGCTGACCCACAGAAATTACAGCTCGCATACAAATCCTTCTCCTGTGCAGAAGAAGGCACTGCCTTGTCTACTGCACATGGTTTCTGCCCATATTTGACAGTGTCTAATAAAATGGTAATAGCCCATGACGTTGAAGGAAGTAAAACGGAAACGATGTGCAGGGGAAAGTAAACTCCGATCTCATCTGGTCACACTTTTAGCGCCTTTTAGTGATGAGCGTAAATGGAATGTGGCCACAGTAAATCCAAATACAGTCTGGATACGTGTTAACGCAAGGTGAAAATAGTCTAACTACTTTTAATTCCATGGTCTGTCTGCGGATCACAACAAACAGTGGCAAAATGCGGTTCCCAACTTAACGTCCTCAGTTTAACTGGAAGAAGGCCATCATTCTTTTTTTAAAATGCCCGAGACAGGAAGGAGACATGACTTAATGGAACGTTCATTTGCCTCAAGGAGCTTGGGGTTGTACACATGGCTCACCCAACCACTGCTGGTGTGGCTAACTAAGAATGAAGGCTAGCGCCTCCCGTTTAGCGTGACATCAGCGTTCATTTGGCCTCGGCTCAGGCATTGATGGGTTGAGCCGTCCCATTGCCTGAGGTCTTCACGACAATGAGCAGTGGAATGAGAGGGTTACTAATCCCTGAAGATGGAGAATCAGCCCGTAGAGCCTACATTTGCTAAACAAAGGGCAGATTATTAAATATACCCTATAATGTAAACACAGTGCAGGAGAGGAATCAACAGAAAGATTATACTGCATTCTGAGTCCTGCTACACAAAAAGATTACATTTCTTTTATTTAACAGTTTTATTTTACTACTTGAAGTCCTGGGTGAACCCGGACACCACAGCGTCCCGAGGCTGGCTGAGGAGGCGGGCCGTGGGCCGGCCAGCCCAGCTCAGGGTTGCGTCGGCATTGTTCGGACCGTGCGCAGCGCTCCGGGCTAATGAAAGGAACTCCTGACTGCGGGCCGGGTCAGCGAGTCCCATTAGGACTGGGCCGCACGTTAAGTATGACATTCCTTCACGCAACATTAAGCTCCCAGTGAATTGCACGCGCAATTGGTTATTAAATACTGCTCCCACGATTTGGTGGAAGAGCCTTGCTGTCCGTTAATGGCTCATGCATTATACATGATGGAGGAAGAGACGCTGCAAGCAGAATTAGGCCGCGAGGATGATCTGCATGAGCGCGGCGGCTTGGCAAGGGGGCCGTCTTTTGCGGGGATGGTGACGTGCCTTTTTATGCTTGGCGGCGAACGCGGATGTGGCGTTTCCGTGGATAGGATTGGTATGGCCAGAGCTGGACCTAGATTAGCCTCTTTGCCCCATCCCCCTTTATCCCCTCGCTGAGGATTGGCCAAAAGCTACATGAGAAGACTATGAATTCCCCTTTCCCGTTGTGCACCATCCACGCTGATATCCAGGGGCATTTATTAAGGTTGTAATCTGGTCAATTATTGAGCAAAACACGCGCCGGGCCAGGCTTATTTACCGCAGACATTGAGCGAATATTAGTTACCGCGGGTGACGGTGTTTTATTTATAACAAAGGCTATCGACGGGCTCATCCATCAGGGGCTGGCGCGCGGCACCGTTGCCTGGCTGATATGGATCGGGTCAGCCGCAGCGGGCCTCTGACTGGCAGCAGGTAGGTCCGCTAGAGGAAGAATCGATGGCCTCATAAATCTGCAGGCCAAAAGGCCGCCTTCGCCCGGTTCAACATAAAACGGCCAGAAGCGGCATCGGAATCAGGAAATGCGTGCTCTCCTTTAATGCCTCAGCATAACGAGGCCCAAGGAATTTGTTCAAATAAAAGCTGCATTAGGGAGAGGTGTGTGTGTGTGTGTGCGTACATGCGCGTGTGTGCGCGTGCATACATGTGATTGCGTGCGCATGTGTGTATGGGTGTGTGTGCATGCATGCATGTGTGTATAGGTGGGTGATTTGGTTTCCTTTTTCTAACTGTGGCCCTAACCAGGTTGACGAACGCAGTTCTGCAGGCCAGTCATGCTCGTGCTTGTTCTGGGACACCATGTAGGGGTACAGCTTCACCCAGCACAGATGTATGGCAGCCAGCTTTGTGTCTGAAACACACAGTACAATGCATGGGTGTATACACACTATCCCCGTTCTTTCTAACTTTGCAATGATTACCTGTCTCTTCTCGCGTTAAATCCGTCTACCCCTGAAACCTCACAGCCCATCTGATCTTCTGTCAGTGTTGCAGAAACAAATTCAATTGGGGATTGATGTATTTGGCATCCCAACTATTTTCTACAACTGTTACAACTATCAGTATCTCCTCTGTGTTAGTGTGGGTTGCCTGTTTGAGGGTGTATTTGAATACAATGGTGACCGAGTCAAGTGTACTGATTGCCCCCACAAAATTGGGCTGCGCACCAGTTGGTTGTCTTGATTTGATATTGAACTCGCGGGGACTTATCAGTGGCTGGAGTTTGCTGGCAGTTATGTCCACACACTGTAACGTTCCAGTCCTTAAACAAATGGGCAAGCCAGCAACAAAAATGAAAATCTTCCAGTCTTCCTCAGGCTTCTGAGACCTCATCCTGGTTCATGCTTAGCCTCTCGTCTGAGGCAATATTCCTTTTTGTCTTTTCGTGGTCCTTTTCACGTTTTACTCCTCCTTGCGCCAGGACTGATCTGTTTCTTTTTTTTTAACAAGACAATATTTAAAGCCTACTTTAAGAAACCGGGTTAAAATGATGAAGGCACTGTGTGCATTTCCAATGAGCAAAAAGGGTGAAGGGAACTGACCGTCCCGTGTCATTATTCTGCGCAGCATCTCGGCAAGTGTAAAATACCATTCGCGGCTGAAAAATCGCTTTGCGGTGGTTCACGCTGCCATATCAATAACCGAAAATTCACGCTTATTTTTTGACGTGCGTCAAAATGAGAGATTGGCCGTGATTATGTAAATGAAGTCTACCCACACTGAGCCTCACTTAACTGCACACTTTCCCAAGGCCGGATCGCAAACAATAAGCCACCTTTTTGTGGCCAGAATATCACAATGTTTTGTTTGTTTGTTTTTGGCATGCAGCAGAAATAAACAGCTTTTAATGTATGTAGAGGTGGAATAGCATTATTTATAAGGAATTCCCCTTGGTGCTCATCCCTATAATTTTAATTTGAATAAAGCTAGTCAGTAGTTCTGAGATATCTCATCACCCCGAGTTACTGCAGTATCAAAGCAGTGAGGCCTGTTGTTGGCTGAAAGATGAAATTATTTAAAGGAGGCCTATGCTAAGAAGCATGGTGGTCCCTCTAGCGCTGGTGTAAGACCTCTGACCTTACCATGCCTCGCAGCCCTGCTGCTTCTCAGTCTTTTTTAAACATTTTTTTTAAGGAACGTGTCAAATGACATCAAGCTGCCCCTTCAGGTTACCTTACTGGGGTCAGTCAATCTCCTAATACCTTACTGACTTGTACTACAGTTGCCGGCTTATGCACTGTGCTGCTGTCAGCTGTGGTAGGCGCATGGGCTTGTGGGGACTCGGTAATGATGTAACTTCAGGAGGAACTGACAAAGTCTTCTCAGCCAACTTCACTGGGGCCTCCAGAGGGGAATACCATGAGACTGTATTCATGGGCTTGTAGGCTAATTTAGGGCTCAACATAAGTTAACCTTGAGTTGAGGTGAGCGTAAAACTTGGAGCAACACTGGCACTTTTTCATCTTGCGTCTGTCTTGAGGGAACATGCCACAACACTGCTAATATTGAATGGAGAACGGTTGCCACCATTTGGCTAATTGGTGTCTGCTACCTTTTTATCCGTTGTTTGGCGACTAAGCGTTTAAGGCCGAGTTAAACCCGAAGTCAGCTCACTTATCTGTGCTTAACTGCTGAGACTCTCCTGAGAAAGCAGTGCCCATTGTAACTGTATAACTGTGATTTAGGGTCCAATTTTGTGCCTAGTGATGGCAGTGTGAAGGTCCAGTTTGTGCTGATCAAGGATCAGTTTACAGCCCTTCACATGTGCTCCTCGTTAATCTAGGAGTCCAAGCAAAACTGATCCGTGTGTCTACACGTGTGGCAGTCTAAACGTGATGCTTTGCTTTGATCTCGGCTGTGGCTAGATTTGTCATGGGCATTTTTAAAGTCATAAATCAGATCAGGGATGACTGGCTCTTATTAAGCGTGATTAAACGATCCAGTGGGCCGTGGCCACACGCGCCCACCAAGCTCCACCAATCAATATCGGCTATGCCAAGCTGATTTTGTGTGTAAAACAAAAGTCTTACAAATCCTAATTGGCTGTGGGATTCAAAGAGACCCCAGTGCCGGTCCCGTCCTGAGCAACCCCGTCCGCTTTGGGTGAGCTGGAACGAATCTCCCCAAGCGTTTGTTACCGCGATGCATTTTTAAAACCAACAGCTCCAACGAGTCGATTGAAGACAACGTGACCACAGCGGTATCCCTCATCCACACACGCTGACGACGTCTCTCGCTTGGCTCTGCTAAAGCCGCCTTGCTCGTCAACCCGCTCACACACACACACACACACACACACACACACACACACACACACACACACACACACACACACACACACACACACACACACACACACACACACACAAGCACACACACACACACGTGCGTGCGTGCAGAGACGCGCACACACACGCTGTAAATTACTCCAAGTCATTTACATCATTAAACTGAAGGAGGAAAATAAATCCTCACAATTTGCCTATAATTTCTGAGCCCGGCCGATGCCCCTACCTGCGAGACATGCCACTGATTAAACCTTGATTGCGGACGAGGACTGTTATGCATTATTAATGAACTCGGGATAATTGTCAAATTTTATGACATGGGGAGAGATGGAAATTGGTTCCATGGTCAGTTTGAGGAATGATGAGAATTTGCCCCCGCGCCGATGCCGCTGATAGCCCGGCATTAGTCACGGTCCTCCGGACGCTGCTGCAGCCTGTGACCGAGCTAATGATAGTCATTTTGTAGCATCGCCATGCGCTGGAATACGTTTATGGGAGCATTAAATGTCAGAAAATTTGGAGTCCCGCACTCTCTTTCATTTCATGCTGTTAACCGCTCCTCCTTTCCCTTTCTCCCCTTCCCCCTCGGAATTCTCTGTGAAAAGGTAGAACATTCCAAGCACAGTCAGCCAAGTCTCGCAAAACCGTAGAAAGCAGCACCTGTGAAGAATAGCCCCGAAGAATGGTGTAGGACTTGTCCTGTCCACAGCATCTGACTCTGGGTGTTACGTTGGCAGCCCTGAGGAACCATTTCAGAACGTTCACTTTGAGAGATTTATTTATTTATTTTTGCCTGTTTTTGCACTGTTTTTCTTTTTCATTTTTTTTTTTTTTCTTCAGCTGGCAGGTTGCACTATATTGTCGACAGGTTCAGAGGGCGACCACTGCGAAGAGAAGCGTGACTACTGTGACCACGGTTTCTGCGGTAATAACTCCAACCGCATTGACCTGTTAGGGGGTAATGTGTGCTCCTGCCCTGAGGAATTGGGCCGTAAGTGTCTGACGCAATCAGCCTCTGATTAGCCCGATTTTCCCCCTTACATAACGTCTATCGAACCACTTGCCGGCGTGCAAGGGGTTCGTGCATAGCAATGACCAAATTCACGCCGACAATAGCGGGAATGGATATATGGGACGGAAGAGAGACCTGTGAGTGTGGAAGTCTCAGGAGGATGTAGAGGTAATTCACCATTTAAACACACCAATAATCGAGTTTCACAAAACATAAATATCAGACCCCCCAGGGGCAAGAACACACATGCAGAGTTGTGTATTTTACTATTCCCATCCGAACGGCACCCTATCCTGTATGCATCTTCATCGGTCACGTTCACCCGTGTGTTCCTTGGGAGATGTATATGGAGGTTTTGATTTTTTTAAATGTATTTTTGTGTTTAAGCTATGTATCATGTTCTAAATTGCTTGAAGGAGAAGTACAGACCAAAAAAATCAATGGTTCTAGTAGTAAACGTATTTTGCATTTGCTAACATATTGCGGGGCTCTTACTATTACTCGTGCTAATGGCATGTTGGTCTTATTTACTACTGAAGCTCGATCCTCTGGTGTCATTTGAAAAGTGCTGAGTAGGTTCATGGTTTTGATTTTTCGTGTAGTGGAGCATTTATGGTTTACCCTTTGCATGAACAGGAACTTATACTAGGAACAGATTTTAGTGATGAGACATAGTCGTTTGCACATTTACTTAAATCAAAAGTTCCTTTGTGGGTCTGCCTTTGCAAGACGAGGAAACCATAAATGGACTGCTGTTGTCATTTTAGTAGGGTGCACTGTGCGTTTTAATTTTCATGCATAATTTGTCGAGTTCAACACTTGATCCTCCCAGCTGTTTGAAAACCAGGAGGTACAGTGCACCACTCTGAAAGCTCCAGTCCTGCTATCTACACCCCACACTCGTTGATGCCGGCAATAAGGGCAAGCGAATGTAAGGCAGACCTGATTATGACATGTAGCTTATAATAAATCTGCTTGCAAATATATGCAGAGAACTTTTCTCAACAACTTTTAAACCTCCTTAACATGCTCTCAACTGCGTTATTGGGCCTCATTCAGAAATGAGACAGTTTTACGATAAAACCACCTGGAACTGTGAAGTTCATAAATAGCAACCTTAAACTGAAGTGTTGGCAAGATTGTCTACGATTTATTCTTCTGAGTTCCATTCTGTTTCACAAATGTTGAACTGAATTCAGGGAGGTAAGCAGTGTCAGATTAGTACCGCCGGTTATGTTGTAGGTGATTGATAGAGTGCCGGTTTGACAGCTAGACTTTGTCCTTGGCATGGTGGATTTTTTGGCAGCGGTTATTTGAGCTTTCCCATTTCCATCAGATAAAACCTGCACAGCAGCCGTGGCCGCCTGCACTCCCCTGGATAAGGCGTGTCAGAATGACCCTGCTCGGCCACTGCATGTGCCCCACCAGGTAATAATCCAAGGATTAGCATCCTGGCGCAAAATTAATTAGGGTCATTTAACCTTTTTGCCTTGCTGTTTACCTGAATGTCATAACTCAAGGTCGCTCCGACTGTTGGAGGCAAATTGCAGCCTTTAATGTTATGTTTAGAAATCAGAAGACGTAGGGGTTGATGGTAATCGCTCTCATCTTGTAGGCAATCATTGGAATGTTTTTGTATTGTGTTTTTTTTTTTTTTTTGTCTTCATGCACATTGGCTCCCTGCTGTTCCGTTGCCCCACTCTACTTAGTCTTTCTTAATCTCGATTGTTTAGCCCACGGAGACACACCAGACGTCTATCGATCGTTTAGCGTGCCCGTTAAAAGAGAGCCGAAAAGCTCATTTTAGAAACACAGCGAAGTGTAATGGGGAGCATTTGCTCAAGAACAAATATGGCAGGTTTCCCTCCTGCTGCCGTTTGGCCACCTGACTTCTCCACAGCTTCACCTCTGCCGCATTCAGTTCCGGGCAGGTAAATGCCGGCGTTCCCGATCACTAATGTGGCTAAGCGGACGCAAGCCGATAAGCCTTCGCATCAGTCTGACGGAGCTGCATGGAGAGACCATGTCTTTCGGGTTCAAAGTGCATGGGCTTTTCCCCAGGGGTTTGAGTGCAAATGCTCACCCAGTAAGTGCATCTGCCACGAGAAGTGTTATTTTATACTTTTGTTACTTTCTATACACCAACACGCATCCATCCACACAGTCGTCCGAAAGTCTTTGCGACGGGTTACTTTAAAACTGGGAGTTGTAAGGGCATCAGCGGGTTGGCAGCTCGTGGTAACTAAACACACGCTATGCTCATAACGGTGAGACACGCACCTCATAACGGTGGGACCCTCTGCTACTCATTTAGTGACTGTTTCATTCCGACTTTGATAAATTGCAGTTTACTGTAGAACACAAAGGGGTTGGACAGGATCTTTAACCTCCCCATTAAAGCCAGCGTGTCCTCACCCTTCACCCCTCACGCGGGGTGGTCAGGTAACCACACGCAGAGCGCGCTAACCTCCCGTAACCCTTCCACTCTTCCACTAGGCTTAATGGGCCTGCCCAGGCCGCTGATGACACGTACGGGTGTTTCTGCGCAACTAGATTCATCGGTACCTTGAAGGGATATTCCAGCATTGCTGAGCCATGTCTGTATATGCGTACGGTTGATTAGAATGGCCAGTATTTCCTACCTGTATTTATTAAAGAAACCTGTTGAGGCATCACACACTTGCCTGAGGGTAGTTATTGTGGAATCCTTGCAACATATGGCCTTGCGCTTCCATTTGATGTGCGGTTCAAGTCGGTGGGTTTTTCTGTTCTCTTCAAAGCACTGTCTACAGTTATCGACATACGCTACATGTGTGTAAGCTAGGTCATAGGTTAAGAAAACGCTAGTGTATTCCTTTAAAGACTAGAAGCTCTTCAGAGCTGACCTCCTTTAGTCCTCTCATTCTAATGGTCTCATCTCCCCTCATTGGCCTAGAGCTTCAAAGGTCTCTTGCCTCAAGCGCAGCCAACCACTGTAAGCCGCTGCAAAACCTTCAGCTTTTCAAACAGAACCACCTTCGTAGGCTCCTCCTCACTATAACAACTGCATGCTTTAACATCCCTTCGACTGAGAGGCACATCTGGGGTATTTATTTTTTATTTATTTGCTTTTTGTGTATTTTATTTATTCCTTCCCACATGATTAAGCAAAAGAATTCATAAAATCAAAAGCGGGTTTCCGGGGCTCTCTGAGATCTTTAATGACACAACCATGTGTCAGGTAATAACCGCGAGATTGCAGTAAACGACTGCCTAAGTCAGCCGTGTCAGATCCGCCCCGACGAGCTTGCCTCCTTCAGATGCTTCTGTTCGGACTGAACCACACCGTATGTTTTTTTTTGTTTGTTTGGGGTTTTTTTTTTTTGGTGGGGGTGGGGGGGGACACCTATCTGGTGATGTTTGCATTTCACTCAATCCTAACTCATCGTGACTATAACCTTCAAAGAAACTGCAAAACAGGGATTGGGTCAGAATGGGGTAACTTGGAGCAGTCTGATCAACTTTACAATACTTTCTGATTTTCAACACTGTCAAGTTCCCACCAGCTAATCATAAGACCTTCTTTTAAATTGATACAACACAACTATTACAACTATTGTAAGAACATTTTTGTATTATTGTAATTATTGTAAGATCCAAGCTTAATAAAAACTGTAAACAAAGATATAAAGCACCATCCTGTTCTCATCTTATTCTGCTTTAGACTGCTTAATTTACCCTAAATAATCAATCAGAACCACTCTGCATCATATAGTGCACTAGATGTGGTTGTTTCCTTACCTTGTAAATCACCACAGACTTTCACAGTTCATATTCAGCCAGATTAACATTCTATATCGATTGCCCCTCTCCAAATAATTATGTCATATTGATGCAAATTGATAAAGAGGCAAGATCATTTAGTCCAGGCTGGCATATTTCAGCAACCTCCTGCCCAGCAGAACATGTGAATCATCTAAATTTAGTTAAATCCAGAAGGAACTTGCAACCCTTAAAGAGGGTTTTAGATTGCAACACTCTCTGTCTTGCCCATTTACATACTCTAGGAACTTTTTTGATTATAATTGGTTGGCATGGGAATTTTGATGAAGCCCACTCCTAGTTTTTCACCACTCTTTTTGCTGTTCTCTCTCTCTCTCTCTCTCTCTCTCTCTCTCTCTCTCTCTCTCTCTCTCCCCCCGAGTTCAGGCAGCTTGTGTGAGGTGGACATTGACAAATGCCAGTCGAGTCCATGTCTGAACAGCGGAACGTGCCTGGACCTCCACAGCGCCTTTGAGTGTGTCTGCCCTCAGGCTTTCAGTGGTATGTGCTTATGGTGAATGATGGGAACTCTATATTTGTCCCCGCGTGGATGACCGCACAGCATTTTGCTTTCATTATTCTCATGCAGGGGCCCATCTAAAATATGTTTTATATATGGGTCAATTACAGCGCCAAGCCAGTGAGGTTTTTTTCTTTTCTTTTTTTTAATACTTGAAATCATTTTGGTGATCATGGTGCAACACTTGAAATTAAAGTGAAGTCCGTTTGTAGGGCAGTCTGCTTGCGGTTAGGAGCAGCGTTCTACAGAACTTCCTTTCGCCCTGCATGTCTTTGTGGGATAGCTCATATGTTGCGTGATGGATCGTCATTAACAGCACCAGGTGTTGGATGACCCCACTCGAGTGTCTGTGCCTGACTTTACACGTACCCTCTTCCCATCCATGTCTCTCTCTCTCACTCTCTCTCTCAAAGGGCCTCGATGCGAACAGGACATTGATGAGTGCACCTCTTCCGCCTGCAAGAATGGGGCTACTTGCATTGACTGGCCTGGTAATTACTTCTGCCAATGTGCCAATCCATTTAAAGGTAATAATTGCAGTGAGATCTGGGGAAGGGGAAGAGGGGAAAAACCCTCAAAAACAAAAGCAAAGTTAATTAACTTGAAAAAGCATTTCCCTCACCTGTCTGAGCCCATCCTGCTGGCTTTGCCACACTGTTATGTCTTCAAAAGGGGGGTGGGGGAACAAATATCAGGAAGTAGCAGCCCAAATCACAGATGCCGCGATCTAATTTCAGCAGGCCCTGTGGCCCTGTCGTGTTGTGCCACGGCAAAAACCAGCAGGCGACAGGAAACTCAATGACCCATTTGAAGAGGCGGGCTTCCAAGGGTGTGCGGTGAACTAATAATTGCCTCTAAGGTGGGTCCAGAATCAGGTGTGGATATAAAGTGCCACTCGGACTGATTGGCATCATTATCGGGCTGATTGCAGGGGTCAGAGGGAAGCGCTCCCTGCTTTGTGCTCACGTTGGAGGAGTTGACTATTTATCCGTTTCCTTCCAAGCTCCTTAACTTGATACTTGATCTGCTAGAATCAGGTTCTTGCTAAATTAATTTCCTATTAGCTCATTTGGATGACATATAAATCTAGTGGAAAATGTGGATGCTAATGCAGCAACAGTCACAAATTTGAATTGTGTTTCTAATGCAACATGTCTTCGCTCTAGAACTTTAGTTCAGTGGTAGACTTCTACATATGATGTCCATAAATGCCTAAACCCCGCCGCGTTTTGTACAGAAATCCTATGGAAGGACTGATGGCACGCTGCTCTTAGTGACTACACGTGACTTAGAAGATCACAAACCCAGCTGAGTTTACAAGGCTGCCGATTTGATTTGCTAGCGTACCCTGTTCAATTGCTTTTAAAAGCATGTTTATAAACTGAGTTTGGAGACACTTTGAAGCAAGGAAGCCCCCCCCCCCCCCCCCGTGCGTGCATGTGTGTGTGTGTGTGTGTATGTGTGTGTGTGTGTGTGTGTGTGTGTGTGTGTGTGTGTGTGGTTTGTGCAAGCCCCAGACCTTTTCTAAAATAATAATAAAATGGTTCTGCTTACTTTAAAAGAAAAAAGTGTTTTGACTAAACCCTCTTCATGAACAGTTTTATGTGGTTCATACTCTCTCTCTAGCACTCTCACTCTCTCACACAGATGCATGCACATTACATACTCAGTTTATGATTCGTTGGCAAGAAAGGATGATCCATAACTACTAACAGTGGAGCTGGGAATTGACCCACACGTTTGCAGATTCCCACTGAGCGCTGAGCTGTTATCTCGCATTGGAGTTGGTCGCCCGGCTTTCATTTCGGATGAAAGTTGAACTTCTCGCGTGGGGCGCGGCATCCGTCTGCTGGAGTGGCGCTCACGCCTGGTTTGTTGTACCGCTGTGCCGTTCCCTAGCAACATGCTCACCGATGCTTCTGTGTGAGGACCAGAGTCAAATCACTGTCACTGTTGCATCTTGCAGTCTCTTAGTTTGACGTTATGGCTGACAGTGCCACTAGATAAACACATTTTCTCTAATAGAGGAGTTCAGTTTTTTTTTTCTTTTAAAAGATTAATAAGCTTTGACTTTTTCTTGTTGCACAGATTTTTATTACTGCTTGATTTTTGAAGAGAAGCTGCTTACATTTAATGATTTGTTCTCATTTTCTCTCACACACACGTTGACACACACACACACACACACACACACACACACACACACACAAAATATTAGGCACTAGTAATACATGCCAGTATAAAGCTTATCGACTGCCCCAGTAATTGCCGTCACTGTGTATGTGTTGCGTGCAGGTTTCAGCGGTCTGCCAGCGGTAGCATGTAGTCTATCTTTAAGGCCCTGCCCCAATGTATGGCATCGTTCGCGGGTCATTAATTTTAAGGGGCAGACTATGCAGTTCACATTGGTTAATTGACCACACTCCAACGCGCATGTTTACGACAGCCATTAACCTGGCAATGCAGTGGATAATTACACAGGCCAGTGCGATCTCTATGCATTTTTAATTGCGCAAACATATCGGTCGTGTTGCGCAATCACACTTCCATACTGACCACTCTCCCTATTGTACATATTCATGCATTATTGAAATGAGCAATTTGCATCATGCCTGCTCTCTAGCCAGTGCAGTTTGGCATGTAGGCCATATGAATACGGCCACTGTGCCTTGTGGTTAGTGCTCATTTCGATATTTTTTCCTGGGAATACTGTTGTGATGAGCACAGGCATGCTAATGCATGTAAATGACATTTTGACGAGCACATGCATATTATGTACTTACAAAACATGTTTCACTGATTCCTGAAATTGGAATGGCATCTTGGTCAAGACAATGAAAAAGGAAAAGAAAGGTCAGCAGAGACCTAAGAAATGTTAAATAAGTTTGAACCTCTTAAAAATTAGTAGAATGAGGGGCGCAGCAGGTTAATAGCTAAATAATTCTGTATTGTATATACATGTGAATATAAATGAGTATGAATTAAGCATTTACCTTTAGCAAGGTATTTTGGTTTCAAAAAAGGTGCTGCTTTGTGGATGTTTTATCACTGTTGTCAGCCCAGAGGGTTGTGGTCTTGGCGCCATTAGCACTGAAAGAATTGGTCTGTTTTATGTTGTCGTACATCATACCAGCATCCTCCATAGTTATGTTTCCCCACCTACCTGTAATAAAGCACAGCTTCAGACAGTACACTGCACTACAGTGAAACAACATCGACTCGGCGTCACTAAGAGCTAGAAGGGGATTATGCTCCCCTCCCCCAATCTGGAATTCCTTCCACTCGGGTTTATCACACTGCTAATTTCCTTCTACCTATAAGGCCTGACCCATCAAATCTCTTAATTAATTTCACGGGCGAATGAGGTTTACTTTCCTCCTAAAACATTGGCTGTCTCTCCAGGTGCGAGCAACCCGTGTGAGAACAGTGCCGAGTGCGAGGAAGAAAACCGGAAAGGGCGGATCCCTGCCGGCTCTGCCGGCCTGCGCTGCGAGCTCGACGCCGACGAGTGCCTCTCCAACCCCTGCCGCCAAGGCTTCTGCTATGATGGTAAGCCCCTCCCACGTCTTGCTCCTCCTTCTTCTAGCCACGCCTCTGCGCCTGGTTAGCGAGGGTAGTGCCCTTGCTGTGCGACCCCACTGACACCATTACGTCACAGCTCTGGTCAATAAAGAACATTTATGAAAATATCGTCAGCCCTTCCAGTGTGGGGCAAGCACACACTTACCAAGCATGCTAGCTCAACCGTGAGAGCAGATCAATTAGACATAAGTATTGTACTGTAATTTGAATAATGGATGATAAATGAGAGTTAATGCAATCAAAGCCCAAGGCAACATGGGTTTTTTTTGGCTCTGCCTTCTGCGATCCGATAATCTTTTTTTCTCCCTGTACGTTTTGTCTCCAGCATAAATCATTAAGGATGCAATGGATCAAAAGGATGCTGTAGGTCAAAGATTGCACACCGCAACGCACTAAATAATTCACTCTGCCCTGCAAGAAAATACTCCTATTTATTTGTGTATTTCTTGATGGTGAATCGTAACTGATGCGACAGTGCCGGTGACAGCTCTCATGCTTACAACTAAACTTGCATTCTTTATTTGTTGTATGTTTTAGTCATATTGTGGTAAACACAGATTTGTCTATTTCTCCTAACAAAGGTTTTCTACATACAGACGAGCTTGCATATGGGAGGTGACGTTGTAATATGATTGCTGGATCTTAAACAGACAAGTATGCCACTTCAGTTTACATACCATGACTTGGACTTTCTCACCATAGAACAAATCCAGGCCTATAAATATGTGTGTTGATGTTTTCAGTTAACTGATGAAACTCAACGTAACCTATACCAGCAGTGGTACGTTTATAACCGTTCATCATTCGTCAGCTCTTCACAGGGCAAGTTTCAAAGTAATTGTGGTATGGGTTTTGTTGTTTTGACTCTGGACATTACACGTGAAATGAGATGGTGATGATCTGCTATATTGGATGAACCAAAGAGAAGCAGTGTGTTCTTGTTTAACAATGTATGTTTTCCCAGTGTTACTGATGGATTTGTGATTTTCAACCTCAGTTGCCTGCTTTAGTGCTATTGACCCTTTAACAAAAAACTGTCACTATCCAATTACTTACCAACCGCCCCATAACTAAGTGTCAATTTTGTAAAGTGTTTTACTTGTATGTAAAGGTTTTTATGTATTTAACCCCTGAGACGCCTGTTTGGCATGGCTCTTCGTAAGTGACGGATGTTACGTGCTTCTAAGCTAGAGTGGTTTTCAAAGTACCCTGCCTTTCTTAAAAGCATACGCCAGACTCCGGCTGCCAGACATTTCAACCCAACAAACGCACAAAGATTTACCCTGTAATCAAATCCACAGATTTCTTGGCTTTGACATGCTCCTTTTGATTTATTGAGGAGCTAAAATCAAGATGAGCAAAAGAAATCAGCATAGAATGATTTGCTAATTATCACTAGCTCCTTTTCCCCCTGCATACAGGCCACTCCCACCGAAGCGCATGCACGACAGTGCTCTCCAAATCAGACTCGAACTCGAATCACTGCAGGAGTTGTGTGCACGTGTGTGCTTTGGATTCACTGGTAGAAAGTGTGTGTGCGTGCGTGTGCGTGCATGTGTGCGTGCGCGCGCGCGCACAAATCCATACTTTCTCACAATGCACCCAGAACACCTGCGCGTGCACTAGGAGGACAGGGTGCGTCTCCGCGGCAGCTGGCATGACTAATGTGGCTGCCACCCACTATCCCGTGCGGTTAACGAGAGCACGTACGGCTCGACTCGCCGAGCTGAGTGACGGCACAGATTACATGCTGAAACCACAGGCGCGGCGCAGGAGCCGGGCCCACAGTCAGGCTGCCTGCACCCCATCCGTCAGCACCGATGGCGATTAAGGCCACAACTGGGTTATTAGCCACCGGCGCAACCCGGGAGACGCAGGGAAGCCAACAGGCTAAAACGAAAAATCCCAACAAAAGCAAACAGGTCATGAGTTCCCACTGCCATGGCGTCTTGCGTTTTGCAGCTGGATGCGTGGTGGACAGGAAGGTGCAGTTTCCATAGCAAAGACCACGGCCGAGACAGAAAAAGGCGGTGAACCAATAGCCTTAATCCTCAGAAGACCACAAAAGCATGCAGTGCCCTGCAGTGCCTGGAAGTCCATTTTGCAGTTAGAAAGTTGTGATTTCCGCAGTGCTGTCCTGATTCACGGGCGAAAAATTTTAATAAAGGGCTGTGCCACTTTTCCCTAAGTCGCAGCTGGTGACTCCTGTAGTGGCTCATGCATAGCACCTTGGCCAGCGTGATTATGTGAAAGTATGGACACACACACACACACACACACACACACACACACACACACACACACACACAGGGTATCTTGAGAGTCATTCCTTCTTGAGTGGCCACGTAGGTGGTGGTGTACCGAGAGCAATTTATGAAGCAGACCATTTCTGCGTTTATTCGGCCTGGACTCGTTCCGTTCGCCTGAGAGACGCGTGGAGGGTGGGGGATAAAGAGGTGGTCCAGCTACTCTGCCGGCTGTTACTGCTCTCCCCCCAAACCACCCCCACCCCTTTTCTACCCCAGTCGTGGACAACTTCTACTGTCTGCGCAACCCGGGCTACGCCGGCGCGACGTGCGAACAGGACGCCGACGACTGCATCAGCGACGCGTGCGAGAACAACTCCACCTGCGTCGACCTCCGTCTGGTGAGTGCAACCGAACGCAAGAGGAAACAACAGCCGAATATGACCCAACACAAACTTGGCAAACTCATGAACTATATTATATGGAGCCCTTTTAGGGTCTAGGCTGGCAAAGCGGTCAGATAGACAAGCTAGATGATGACTCAGAAGGCCTAACCCCTGCTACCACACTCCACCTTAAGGCCTCGCCTAGTTTATATTCGCTTCCAGTGACACTGAGCCAGCTTCGTATCCACAGCATTCCTCTGTGATCATTACGTCTTCGTTACCTCAGGCATCTCACACCAGTGGCTTAATTAAAACATTTGGCTCGTACACCCCAGCGGCAGCGAGCGAGGCCATACGGTCTCCACGGCTGTAACGCAGACTGCCCCATGCTGCTCTGCGTCCGCCTCACCCCCTTGCCAAAGCACTGTTCGGCGCGACACCCTCCCTGGGCCTGCCTAAACTAATATATATATATATATATATATATATATATATATATATATATATATATATATATATATATATATATAGAGAGAGAGAGAGAGAGAGAGAGAGAGAGAGAGAGAGAGAGAGAGAGAGAGAGAGCGAGAGAGAGAGAGAGATACAGACCTCCTTTAGGTTCCTCCTCCGACTCGCTCTCCCTCTTTAGTCCAGCCATCCATCCTGATGCACTTTCTCTCTCTACTTTTTCTATTTTTGTTCGCCCCCCCCCCCCCCTCCAACATCCCCACTTCACCCCCCTCCACCCCACCACAGCTTTGTTCGCTTGTCTTTTCCCCTCCGCTCTCTCCCGGCTCCTCATCGCCCCCTTGTATGCGGCGCGAACCCTCCTCCCACTAAATTATAAACAAGCCGTTAGGACTCATGCGCTTGTTCTCCGGTGCCCGACGGTAGGGGGAAAATAGCAGATCATTTATTCCTGTTGAATAATGCAGGCCTCTGGTCCCTGCCTTTTTTCTGCTGCTTTCCTTTCCTGGAGCGAGGACGTCCGTTTCTCTGGCTATTAGTGGCAGCTCTTCAAAATGGAAAGATCAGAGAGTTGCTGCATGTCTGCTAATTTGCTCCAGTTCCATGCTGGGTGATGAATGCTGGCTTACTGGGTATACATTTAGTCCACATCTCTTATGGATTTAGGTAGCCTGTAGACTTGACAAGTAAAGACCGAATGTGCTTATATTTAACACACAGTATTTATTACTCTAAAAGGATTGTCGAAATCACCTGATGATGTAATTGCATATAGCAGCTCCAAATTCCTAAGATTCTGACTTGTATCTAATTGTTGTCGTTTCATTAAGAAGGTCCAGATTGTTATTGCTCTAGTCGAGGTAAAGGTTACATAATCTGTGATAGATTATTCCTAAAAGAATCCATCAGGCACTGTACTTTAGGCACCGTTTAATCCTGATGCAGTCTGTTCTGAAAAGTGTTACGCTAAGTACTGCACACTTTCACTTGGGAACGCTGGTGAAAGGAAGACAAATATTGAATCTAATATGCACGTAAACAAAGTGCTTAATAAGGCCGCATGTACTGCGAGCACATTATGCGACACTTTTATGACCTGTGGTATGGATTTGCAGTAGCATGAGCACATTATGAGCACTCTATATGCTCAATGGTCAGATCATTGCATGAGTGGTTTAAGAGATTGTTATAATCCCATAGGTATGAAATCACTGACCACGAAATGGGCTGCCCAGCATGTAATTGAGCGCTTTAACAGTATACCTCCACTTCACTTCCCCATGGCGATTATGACTGCATGCGAACTAGCTATGTTTAAAAAAAAAAGTAACGGAAAAAACCAGAAGAAGGCCATTGTAGTAAATGGCACACATCCCACGTTGCTTCTCGTGTAGTCGGCAGAGGCGATTGACCTTTGGATCCATGCATCGAGCAAGAGAATCCGCGGCAGCCTCTCACCCGGGGCACCCAGGACGAGGGGGCTAACGGCCCGACTCCTGGGGCCAGCTCATCAGACTGGAGAAAGCAAGCAAGCCACCCACCCACCCCCCCCCGGGGTCCTGGCTCATGCTCGGCTGCCGTTTGGGATTGGGGATAGCTGCAGGGGATGAAGTTTCCATCCCTTTGAGGAGAAACGTTCCTTTCTCACAAATGATGTTTCCGCTGTGATGGTTTTGTTTTTTGAAATTCAAATTTGTTTGTATAGCAGGTGTCGTCACAAAAGCGGCTTTACAGAAATCAGCTTTACGGAGAATCTGGGCCCAGGCCCCTAACGAGCAAGCCAAAGGTGACCGAGGCAAGGAAAACCTGCCGGAGAGCCAGAAGAAGGAATATTGAGAGGAACCCACACTCGGAAGGCAACCCGCACTCCTCTGGTCGAAATTGAATGGCACACTAGTAACACAGAATGAATGAAGTTGCCTTTTGTGATTTTATATTTCAAAAGAATAGTGAGTTAAGAAATGACTAATGCAGTCTACAACGATGGACAGAGAATCATTAGTAGAATACTGTGTAGTCATTAGCAGTATTCAGATTAATCTGTGAACAGCACTAAGTAGTTCTATTCAGGGTCCACACAGGAAACATCTAAACAAAGTCTAGCAAGAGAGCAGAGGGAGGCAGTGATGAACTACTCACTAAAGTCTCCATGACGCCCAGCCGCAGTTTTTAATCTTATTTTTTAATTTGCTGTTAGTTATTTTTTAAAGGTAAACTGCTTGAGCTAAGAGCTGTAAAGCAGGCTTTATTGTGAGCCCCAGCCGTGTTTTGTACATCACAGTGGAAGTCCTGAGGCATTCTCTGGCGAGACAGAATTGGGCCCCGAGCCCCCGAAGGCAGCTCGACGGGCCACCACTGAGCCCGGCGGTGTTCTCCTCGCTGGGATCCAGCGCCTCTCTGCCGCCAGGAATGTTTTGCTCTCTCCTGGAACTTGCTAACCCGCCGCACACAACTGCTGGAGGGAAAACACCTGCCATCGCAATGCTGCCGTAGAGGAGAATGGGACGGAGGAAGCTGCGTGCCTGTTCTTCGCCCTGCTACTTAAACTTCCAGTCTCGGCACCACCGTTTTAACCGGTCTGACGGTGGTTTATATACCGCAGATGCCTTTTGCCACTGCTCGGTTTTTACGAGCGCGTTTTTATTGAAAACTGTAAACCAGCGGATGTTTAAAGGGACTCACCACACGTCGCCCCCCTAAAGACTGTGCCACTGTGTACCGCATAGATTTATTTGCAGTGGCTTTCTTACCACTTGCTGTATGTGTGTGTTAATCAGTGAGTGAGTGTTAATCAGTGAGTGAGTGCAATCAGCATGCAGGGTCCCTTCCATACATCCCGAGATGGGTGTCTTTTTGAAACGACTGCAAATGAAGACTGGGGTGTCATACAGTAACGCTTCTTACTTTATGGTAACTGGCATGATGGCAGCATAATGCCATGTGCGTCTTCTATTCATTTAGCAAACTAGTTAAGCAAGTCATGTATCTCGCCCTATAAGCACGACCTAAAATATAAGTCATACGTCTACTGGTTTCCATGACAGCATTCTAAAGTGTTGTCATGGAAAGACTTTCACTACCTTCACTACCAACATGAATTATTCAGAATTCAAATTTGGAAAATTCCCTGTTTGCTTTAGACAGTGGAAGTTTTTTTTTGTTTGTTTGTTTTGCTTTAAAATTCAAATAAAAGTTTAGTTTTTAAATGGCACTCCCATATTGCCACTCCCAGGTTTTTTTTGTTTGTTTTAAGGTTTTTTGGGGGCGCTGGGGGCAGTTTCTTTTCGAGTTTAAAAATATCCTGCCGGAGCTGATACTAGCTGGAGAGAGGCATTAAAGAACGATTTAGGATCATGTTCGGACAGGGAAGCCTCCCACAGTGCATTCCCCCCCAGCGAGTTACGCATGCAGAGGACCCATTGATTACACATGTGTCTTAAAAACACACAGCCAACAACTGTACCTATCACCACACTTGCGAGTTCATTCTAAAAAAACATTTTGCCAGTTAAGCTCTTGCGTTCTACAACTAAATACAGTGTGAAGGTTGCCTTTAAACTGCTGGCTCCCTCGAAATTTTCCACCATGCTTCAAAAAAACAAAATGAGCAAACTGCACCCCCCACATGCCTCCCTCCCCAGTGTGGCAAAAAAAAACATAGACATAAGGCCAACAGTGGACAACAGGCATGTTATGGGTGCTGGAAGGTATTTGATCTGGTCCACGTCCTGTTTCAGACCCACGCGTTGTGGGTCTCGTGTACCGTGCCTGAACATCAGAGGTGTCTGGCATGTATCCGTACGACAGTGCTGGCACCTCACAGTCGACCTCCAGAACCGCGTCCTCCATGCCAACTGAAGGCTTTTCCTTTCTCCTTTTATGATGGGTCAGGAAGCAGCTTGATATTTTCCAAAAAACACAACTGTTTTGCTCTACGCTCTACAGCTGTGTAGCAGTCTCCCATATGTCATCTTGCCATCCAAGCGGATCAGTCCATTGCCTGAAGTTCAGCCGACTTGGACCCATCTGTTTCAGGCTGTTCGTCTGTACACTGTTTTTTTTGAAGGTGCCATGTGAAGAAAGGGCACAAAGAAGAAAGAGTCATTTTCTGACCAAGGTGATGCACTGTTGACCCTGGTTTTTTGGTTTGTTTGTTTTTTTTCCTCAGAGTTACCGGTGCGTCTCCCGGCCGGCCTGGGAGGGTGAACTGTGTGAGAGCCAGACGGACAAGTGTTCTTCAAACCCCTGCAAAAACGGTGGTACCTGCACCGACTTTCTCAACGCCTACATGTAGGTCTGGCGCTGACCAACAGGATGGGGGAGGGGGAGGGGATCTGGCAACCTTCTGAGGCTGTCTTGCTAGAGGAGCCCTGAGCTCTGAGATTAGCATTCGCAAATGGCCAAGATAATGAATGGCAGATGGCAGGTAAAACAAATGAATCAATCAGTGACACTCAGCAGGGAGAGGGTTTTGGAACTGTGACACACACACACACACACACACACACACACACACACACACACACACACACACACACACACACACACACACACACACTCACAGAAGGGAGACGTAGGGGGGGAGGGGAAGAGATTAGAAGTTGATGCCAGGGCTGTGAGCTCACTGCCACCAAGTGGAGTACACATTGCTCTAGTGTATTCTTTCTTTCTCTCTCTCACACTCTTTCTCTCTCTCTCTCTCCCTCTCTCACACTCACACACACACACACACACGCGCCTGCTTTTTGGTAAATATAATCCTAGCTCAGTGCTTTCACCTCCCCTCGTCCTACTTCCAGCTGTCTGGAGTTTAATACTCCACAGTCCAGTGGTGCAATTAACCTGTTAATCCCCTTAGCTGTTTAGAAATCCTCCTCATATGTGAAGGGCTTTTGACAGGGACTCAGTTCTGATTGAGCTGGACACTTAAACTGCTTACCCCACCCCACCCCCTAAGGGAAAAAAAAAAAAAACAGGCAAAATGCAGCATTTCAAGTTTCACGGAACTGCGGATGAGAAATAGGATTACCTCAATGTGTTTCCATTCCATTTCCCCCATTCAGTGTCATCTGCAAATTTTTACAGGCCATTGCAGACTAATGGTGTATTAGCAAATTTGTACTGATAATGACTGATCACAGTAGCAAATAGTGCTATAGATAACAAATGCATATTCAATAAAACTGGAACCTTTTACAAATAAAGTGTGTGTTTGAGATGATGGAAGCTGTTTTGGTGCTGTGGGAAGTGATGTTGCTGATAAGGTGATCAGTGTGATCAGTGGTCAATGACCTCAAAAAATGCTCAAAAATCGTACAGAGGGGATTTTAACAACCAGCTTTAAATAGTTTAAATTGTACAGAGGGGATTCTCACACAACCAGCTTTAAATAGTTCATGAAGTACCACACGCTTTAGATTTCTTTTTCTTTTTTAGTTTTCAAATAAACCTACACAGACAGTTATGAAGCTTTATGCCTAGCAACGTGTTGCAGACACATGCAAAATAACAGGCTTGTCCTCAGCGTGATCTCCCATCATCCCCCACTGTGTTCCTAGGTGCACGTGTCCCCCTGGCTGGATGGGGTCTTTCTGTGGGACGTCGATGAGCGCACATCCTCACCCTGCTCCAATGGTGCTCTCTGCGTCGAATCACCTGTCCCTAGGGAGCTCTCCTGCACCTGGCCACCCTTCTTTGCTGGTCCCCACTGCCAGCTGCCCTACGACCTTTGTGACCCTACTCATGATCCCTGCCTGCACCACGCCACCTGCGTCCCACGGCTCGACTGTACGGCCGTGTGCCTCTGCCTCACAGGTGAGGTGGGGCCCCCACCAGGTGTCGTCTGTGTGCACGGTCAAGGGCGGTGCCCTCATGCGTGGTGACCCTCGCGTCCTCGCCTGACCCCAACAAACCCCCCCCCCCCCCCCCCCACTGTGAACTGCTTTGACCAGCCCTGTTCAGTATTCCAAGTGGGTTTGGTTGTTTTCCTGCTATAGTATCATTGAGAGAATATTAAATGGATGCATTACTGCTGATTGCTAGGCAGGTAAGCATTTCTAGCTAAACTGTACCCGACTGCACTGACTAACGTGTTCCGTGTGCAGTCTTTGTTGTTTACTGCTTGTAATCAAGTTACCACGAAATACAGTTAATCTGGTATAAAGCAAAAGTGTTAAATATTTATACATTTTTGGGGCCATTTACAGGAGTTATATGTGTATTACAGATCATAGCAGTCCAGAAAATGAGGCCTTTTGTGATACTTTCTAATCTTATATGTGTACTTCCTAATGCAGTTTAACATAGACATCTGTTGTCTGGTTATGAGCACACTGCCTCCTCTGCTCTGTTTGCCTACAAAAGATTTAAAGTGCTACATCACCCTCAAATGTTTTAGTGACTGACAAGCAACAAAGACCTGTGGGGGGCAGAGTTAACCGGATCGGAATTGCAGAATGATTTCCATATCGCAGCAGTTCTTGGCACAGTCCCTGTAAATGCAGATTTCCACTTTTATCCTGCGCTCGTGTTTCAGCTCATCAGGTAATTATGAAGCTCTTGACAAGCCGAGTCAGACATCATTAGAACAGGGGTAATATGCAAAATGCGGAAGTATACACGCCCCCGCGCCCCAATCATCAAGTATAATAACCACAAGACTAACACTATAATCCTGTAGCATTGCAAACATTGTAACGCAGTTGACGAGAGGTGAGCCTGACCCGCGTGGAGGTGAACTTCCAGCTATGTTTCCCGCCTTTCTGTACCCGGCTGTGAATTCTGTTTTTGCACACGCTCTGCAGAAAGGGATAACACCCTGCCATTTCAACCACACGGTGAATCACACCGCTTTCATTAAGTCAGGGCTGCGGGTGTCTACTTGCTCAGCACACTCCAGATCTGAAAAAAAAGAACAGTAGAGGAAACACCAGCCTTTGGACTGACTTTCTGGGGTTCTGAGGGGGAAGGGGGGTGTTGGATCTTATCATGTGAGAGGTGGTCAGTGCACTGACCCCTAACACCTCATTTTCTGGCAGGATCCAACCCCCAGGTCTGGCTGCCTTCTGGGGGCAGAGAGCCACCCGCAAGCTCCCAGCAGAAAATTCAGGCTCTTTGACTCAGTGGCCTGTCATGCAATGGCACAGAAGATGCGTGTGTTCCAAACACGCCCGTTGCCGGTGGCATCTCAACAGCTGGGCCTGAGCTCGGGGCTTGACCAGCTGTGGCAGTTTCTGGGGCCCAGGGCAGATTGAGGATGGCCCAAGACCGAGAGTGTGGCCTGCAGCTGATGGCACCTCCCTGCAGGAGTGCTTCTATATTTACACCCCAGCCTAACCAGTGGCCGCACGAGCAAGGAAATGTAATGAATGAGGATATAAATAAATCCCTTTAGAATGCCTTTTCTGGGCGAGAGGAAAGGGAAATTGGCTCAGAGCGAGCAGTACTGCTTCTGGGCTGTGCACGGGTTGCCACAGCTGCCCCCAGCAACCCCTCCCACCTCAGTGGTCAACGCAACGGCTAGCATTTCAAGATCCGCTTTTCAAACCTCCAGTGCAGTGGCGTCTTGGCGAATGTCGGCGTATGTTATGTTATTATGCAACCCTCAGTACTGCTCTCCGAACATGACGTGATGATGTATGCTTGCTTCGTAAGCCAAAGAAAAGGTCTCGCACTTCACGGGTTATGCAAAACCTGATTAAATTACACTATTCCAGCTCATTTCAGACCAGGAGTTTCTTTTTCGTTTGAGTTGAATGTGCAGCAAAAAATATACATACAAAACCCTTAACCTTAAACTCCACAACTCGTCACCACACTCAAAATTGGTTTTGGTTGTACCCTCAGTCAAGTGCATTTAGTTAGAACAAAATGAAACTCTACAAATAGACCAGCAAAAAGACAAGGAAATATGAAACAAGTACATTTTTGTCCATGCATAATTTAAGATAATAAATACAGAACGTGGACTACACACAGAACATGGGCAGAATCTCAGGAGACCTCCAAAAAGGTTGAGCATTTACCCCATTTCCTCATATAGACATCCATCCATCTAAACCGTTGTTTGACATCTTTTCAAGAACGGCCAAATTCTGCCACTCTTGCCATCTTGGCAGCCCACTCTAGGACAGAAGGCACTCCCTTAGGCTTCTGCTCTTTGACAAGAACCTTTTTGCCCATCACGTTACTAGTTTGGACCCAACGCCTGATATGCTTGTCCCCTCTCATTAAAACTGATCCATCAACAAAAACAAACAATCTGGGGCTGAGTTAAAATCTCACAGTGGTCATCATACATCTTGGCCCATAATGCATCATGGCTCAATTCTGGGACGTGTGTGACAGGACCATAAAACCTGTGTTAGGTAAACTTGTTCAGACTTGCACTACGAGCGGGCTGGCATGTCTCTTAACCCAAGTATAAACAATCTCAAGGGAGTCCAGTAGAAGAGATTCGTAATCAGAAATTGGACAAGGCATACCATCTCATCTCTTCACATTGTTTTAAATCTCTTAAAACACTCTCACACTCCAATGTCAGATTCAGATCCCTTTCCCATATTTTCTTGAGAATGATAAGGCCCCATTACCCAGGCTCTGAAACATTGTGGAATTATATACAGATGCCTCATGACCTTTCCCATAGCTCATTAGTACCTTATCTAATAACAGCTTTGGCAGCTGGTGTAACATATTCAAAAACCTCCACTAGCAAATGATGAAAATGCAGATATCTGTAGAAAGAATTTGGAATTTCAAGATAGGATTATGATAGAGAGCACCCAGTGTAACATTGCCCTTTTCCATTCAGTCCTTCCAACAAAAACACATTTATCCATGCATAACTTTGGATTCAGCCAAATACTCGAAGACACAGATCCAAATTAAACACCTGGCATCTTTAGTCCACATTAGTTGTAGGTGAGCAATTATTGGATGTGCTTTTGCTTCTCTAGTCAGTTTGATAGATTTTGCGAAGTTGACAATGGGGCAAGAAGAGATTGCTCAATACAATACCAGGGACCCTCCCAGGAGGACATTGCCTGTAGGCTGGATGCTTTAGATTAAAAGCATAGTAGTAAAACAACTTGGGTAGTCCCAAACCTTCTGCATGAGCTGATTTTTGTAATTTGCTAAGGTGTAATCAGGGACATTTACCATTCCAAATAAATGCCTCCTGTCAAGCCATCTGAAATACGAAAGGGAATATTCTAGTGGAAGAGAATGGATGAGGTGATTGAGCTTGGGAATGCAATTCATTTTTATAACATTAACCTTCCCAGTCATAGACAAATTAAGTACTGCCCATTTATTACCATCAGATTATATGTAATAGCGGATCAGAATTAACCAGGTCTTTCACCCGAGGGGGTAATAGGATGCCCAGGTCTCTTAGACCTCGCTTGTGCCAGTGAAATGCTCCTGATTAGGAGTCTGTAGAAGAGAAAAGAGCTGTTGGAGGGAGTGCTTCTGATTTGGACCAGTTCAGTCTATAACCTGAAAATCTTGAAAAAAGAACTAATGATCCTAAGGAGACAAGATATTGATCTGTCAGGGTTGGAGAAAAACAATATCATCTGCAGAAAGCATGGGTTTATACACTGAACCTCCTGCAAAGAAACCTGGGAAATCGGTGTGCCTCCTTTTGGAACCTTGACCACTTCTTAAGTACAGAGTATTTAGAAAAGAGCCCATGGTTTGCACTCCTTATGTAATCCACTTTACAATGGTGTTACCCACTCCATTCTCTCAGAATTTTGAATAAATAGTTTCATTAAATCATTATCAAATGCCTTTTTGATATCCACAGAAATAGCAGGATTGGACCTCAGCTATCAACCAGACATGAATGTCTTTATATGATGATACGTATTATATGAAGAGCTACAATCATGAATGTACCCCACCTGGTTAGTGGACTTGAGATGTAACAGCTTTGCAGGACTCCAGAAATTTTTAACATTTGAATTAAAGTATTTTGCCAGTAACTTCCATCACAAGGGTCTTTATCCTTAGGCACAAGACTAAACAGTGACTGCTTCATAATTGACAGCAGTACACCCCTAGCTAATGCCCCTGTACACCCTTCTAACAGAGATAGGGCTAATTCTAATGCAAAGCTCTTGAAAAATTCAGCATTGAAGCCATCAGGGCCTGGCACCTTACATACAGGAAAGGCGTTAATTACCTCTAAGTTCTTCTTTAGTTTTGTCTAAGTCAGGTCTTTTTTGCTCTTTTGTTGGTAACCCTAATGGCTCTAAAAAGTGCGAATTTCCTCATCAGTAGAGGAAGACATCAAGTTATAAAGATCATTATAAAATTGCAGTAAAGACACCACCAGTCAAGGAGCTAACAGTGGGAATCGTAGCCGACCTGTTTTCATATGTATCTGGCACATAGCTTCTGTGAAATAAGTTTGTCTTGCCCAGAATAAATTAAATTCGACCTTCTGGTATAATGTAGTGTTATATTGGCGGACCAATGTCTCTAATTAATCTTTTAGCTCTGTCTTTAACCACTCCATATTTGCTGGTTCCTGTAAGAGAGTAATTAAGACTTTATCGACAAGAACATCTTCTTTCACGTTGAGTCAACAGGGCTAAGAGCAGCCAGGCACGGAAATTCTGAGATGTTTTATAGGGAATAAGCAATTTGGACATTAAAAAAAAAAATCTTTCCTAGAATAAATCTTGTCTACTGACAAGAAAAAAGTATAGTCCCTCCCTGATGGGTTCTGGATGCTCTGAATGTCTGCTAATCCCAGATTCTCATAGACCCTCTACAGTGTTCAGGAGACCCTAGAAGTCCTACACACTGCAGCACCACAATAGTCAAGAACCTAGTTCATTAACAGACTAAAATCCTCCCAGAAAACAGTCATGGATCCCAGTAGCTTGTAACTTCCCTTCAAGATTTACAAAGAATGTATTATTATTCCTATTATGTGCATAGATATTAGCCAGAATAAGTTATTGTCTCTGTATTTCATCCCACTCAATAATAACTAACCAAGTTATCTTTAATTTGCTTGAGACATTTCCATTGCAAATGTGTGCTAATCAATATAACAACCCTCTTGCTTGTATTAGAACTCTCACTGAAAAGCACACATCCAATCCATCCCCTACAAAGCTTTTCCAACTCCTCTGAAGAATTGTGTGTTTCTTGTAGAAATGCTACATCATATCTGTTGCTCTTATTTGTTATAGATCTTTGTTAGTGCTGGACAGATATGACCAATATCCTGTCCTATATTGTAAACTGCAGTTGACCAGTGACAGACCACCTCCGTCTTTGTATCGACTAGCTTCAGGTCCATGTGAGCATAGATGTCTTTCCATATCTCCACAGGCTGATGATTTATTTTTTTCTTCCTATATCTTTTAGCACCTGTACTGTTACCCTTTATCAACCAAACCAATCACTAATTTCCCTGGTCACACACATTTTAAAAGTATGGAGACAGCAGAAGGATGTGAAACCCAGCAGCTTTTTTGCACGCGAGGGCCAAATTCGGCCCTCTCCACGGCATACTTAATCGTGATTAACCGATGGCTATGCTAACGTCAGCCCTGCTTCCTCAGCAGCATATGCACTTATATATTGGATATGACGGCACTTTAGCACCCGGTGGGGTAACATCTATCTAGCCATGGGGGCCGAGCTGTCGTCCCTTAACCCCCCATGCCCCGCTTTCAGAAAATGGAGCAAGCCCAGGGTAAACATTTCTGAGCAAATCGCATGTATGTGATTTAGGAGGAACACCTACAGCACAGTCGGTTTTTGGACAGTGATTATTCCCAACAGACTTTCAGTGGGATTTAAACTCGGGTTTGTGCCTTAAAGAACATTTAGAAACTGCTTAACTCCAGTTGGTCAACTAAATATTCCTGCATGGTTGTGTGAAATACAGGCAAAAGTTTTGCTATAATTTTTTATTATGTTTAATTAGAAATACATTGTTTTACATAATGTGTTTTCTGGACAGTAAGTTTTTTTCTTTAAAGCATCAGAATAATTCCAGTTGATTTGTAAAATGATATGATTATTCTGGTACACGCTTACAAATTTTTGAGGGCACCAGGTTTCTTATATGGATAGAGCCGAGCCCCCCTTTTCTATTATTGTTTGTAATCTTAACAATTGAATGTTCTTTCTTTCTTCCTCTTTTAATAAGAAATGTTTCATTTCAATAGGATTTTCTTTTTGGATAATAGAAACCTTTTCTAATTCATGGACATGCCACAGGTATTTAAAGGGGCTGAAATGCTTCCATCATCAGCCATGCCAAGCGTCACCGTTCCGTGCTGGGAGATGCCTTATGCAAATATCTTTAGCTTGTCAATGTTTTGCTCGTTATGGTAATTAAGTCAAAGCCTGGGCACACATTAACTGCCACTCGGCACAGTGCAGAGAGCTATTTACTGCGAACCGTGTGGAGTGCGTCTTCCAAAACGGTTCACCAGGGACCAATAAGGGGATGAGATTTTCCAAAGTGCCAAGCGATCATTGTGAAACGTACCCCATTCCTTCTGTTTGCATGCAGGGGGGAGGGGGGTAGGTTGTCATCGCCGGTAACGTACCTCACATTTGAACCCCCCCCCCCCCCCCCCCCCCAAGGCCTTTCGGAGGTGATGGGGGAAAATGCAATTTTCTTTCTCTCCTTTGAAAAATTTTTTATTTTTTATTTCCTGTTTTCCTCCTCCTCGATGCAGACTGCTACTATCCCGTTCACACCATTTAGGTAAAGTGGTCTTCCTGTGCATCCACGCTCGACTCTGGCACCTGATTGGTTCTCGCCTCGTGTTATTGTACAGCTTCTCAGAGCACAGGTACGCTCAGGTGTGCATGTGTGAGGCATTGGTCTTCCTGCAAGCTTGCTTTTTTTTCCATCTTTTTTCCATCCTTTTTCCCCCTGCGATTACAAAGTGGCATGATTTTGAAGGTAATGTGTTGCTCCTATCAGAAATGTGCTGGACTGAAGAGAAGCATTCTGGCACATTGGCTAACTTGACAGTTTTGAAAGGATCTTGGGCAAGCATATTCCACTTAGGTTTGCTCTATATTTTTGAGTTCTGGGTTTGCTATATGGAGGCTTGTTCTCATTCCATACAGTACAACTGTTGTGCGTCTTCTGTACAAGATTACATTTTTTGTAGACACCCGGGTGTCACTGTAAAACTGGGGCATGAGGAGGATAATTTCTCCCTGTTGCATGTGGGTGCATGTAAAATATTACTTCCAAAAGAACATAATTATACAGCAGTTGTTTTCTTCTCTTCCTCTTTCAGGGGGTGAACGTTTCTAAATGGAGCTGAATTTACTGTTCCAATTTGGCGGCCTGGGATGTTCATTCATTTGTAAATGTAAAGGTCAAGTCAGAGAAGGGTAACGCCTCGCTTCAAATTCGATTTGTAACGCCAGCCTCTACGCTTTACATACAAATTCTCAGAGTCCTCGGTGGAAAAACTTCGCCGTCCGGCCCGTTTCAGAGGGAGCTTCACACTCCTCCGGCTCCGGAATGGCTCAAGGTTACCCGAGACGGCCTCGCCTCTGACCGGCATGTGGCGAGGCCTCCATCAATCCTGAGCCTGTCGAGGCCCTGGCTCAGAGTCACACACCCCCCACCCCCCCGCCAACCGCGTTCCGTTCTGAAATGCAGGCTTGACTTCAAATAGAACTGGAATCGACAGGGAGCGAGAGAAGCCCTCCGGGAAGGAGGAGGCATGAAGGGAGGGTATCCCCAGCTAGGGAACGCGGATCTCAGGCGGAGGCTAGGACTAGATTATCCGTATAAGGGAATTTAATTAATCGATTTGCCATGCTACACTTCCTGATCAGGTGACTCATACCTCACTGCTCTGTATATTATTTCTCATTGCATGTGTCTTGTACAAAACCCTCCAGGCTGGCAGATATTTGCTTAGTGTTGCATCTCCTGATACAAAAGGAGCTTTGAGCACTGGTTTTGTTTTTTGTTTTTCTTTTCAAAGTGCGAGACGTATTTAGGACTTTGTCACAGATAGCCATAACCTACAATACATGCTCCATTTCATGTTTATCACCCTCTAGTATGGGTTTGTTTTTTTGGTTTTTTGGTTTTTTTTCCCCTTCTCTGCAGTCCAAATTCTCTGGCCGTCACAAAAGCTTAGCTTTTCCTCTCCCCTCCTGTACTGTCAGTCAGATTAATGATTATGGGGTGAGGCTAATTACCAGCATGGTGTTGCTTAAGGACCGCATGCATAAATCTTGGTTATTTTTAAAGATTGTTAATAATGGGGAGGACTGCACTTCACCTTGATAAATCTGTCGGCCCAGGTAACGACCCTTTCGGCGTGAAGCGTATAGAATCTGCCTCTGCATGAGGTCAGACTCCCTCCGAGCCTGGTCCAGGGTACCAGTGCACCCGCAGTGGTTGAAGAACCGATCCTGGCCCCTTTTTGTTATGGAACCAGGGAATCAGAACGTAAAGCACACTATTTGTGATTTAGCTAGATTGTGTTTGTTAGAAAGTATGAGAGAAGGGTGCGCAGGGTGCTTGAGGGTCGTGAAACCGAACACGTCATAGTCTCATAAAGCCCCAAAGTTCAGCAGCTCAGCATGGAACAAATGTTGACATTTGGGCAGGAGAGTCAAGCTCCATTTGTGTGTAAATTGTGGGTATTCACTCAATTAGCACTGCGTACTGTATTAAATCATTCTAGGAGTTGAAAAAGTAAAAACTATTGAGACTGAATTCACACTGGGCCTAAATTAAATGATTTCCCACAATGCTAGAGTAAAGCCATTAGATTAAAAAAAAAATCAATTAATATTTAAAGCTCATTTTTTCTTTTCTCATCAGTTGTAACTGTTGACCTCACTTGCCCACAGCTGTAGTGTCCACCTGTCTCCCTGTGAGAGACGTACTGCAGCTAACCAAGGCCAAACAGGCTGGGCACTGCCATACACACCACCCAACTGAGCCGCATTTACTCGCGGGCACCCCGTTTATTGGACGCAGCCCAGGGAGATGTTGGCACACGGTGGGTAGCTGGAACTCGGTAATGGAAGGGCCGGGTGTTGGCGGGCCGGGGGGTTGCTGCCCCAGCTGCGCCTTTCCCCGCTGCTGTGATTTCCTGGCATTGGATGCGTCACTGCTGACGGTCCGGACCTTCCCAGGGTGGGCGGGACTGTGTCGTGTCATGGCTGGCGGCCCCGGACGGGTTGTTCCTCCGCCCAGCATCATTTGCCAGACATTTCCGCCTCGTTTAATGCGGTAAGGCAGCGGTGTGGGGCCTTTTAACATGGCTGTCCTGCCAAGGAAATTCAGGGCTTTGGGGTTAGTCAGGGGATCAGGCCTGGGGTCAATACAATTTTCAATTGAGGGAATTAGTTAAATGTGGCAGATGAATTCCATTCCAGAGGAGAGTCCAGAGAGATCTTCACTGAAAGGTATTGATGGGTTTCAGGCAGAGCCCTGCATTGAGATACCAAGGCAGCTGTGGGTTAGCCCCATTTAGTCCAAATAAATGATCCAAGATTTGATTTCCACTTAAAGTGCTTGGATGAGCTTATCATTCAGAACATTATAAAATCCTTTCTGCTATCTGTAAGGTAGAAGCTGGATGTGTGATCAATATTTATTCCTTGTTCAAACGTGTAAAATTCATACCTCAGGTGCACCTAGTAACAAACATCTTAGGTCAGTAATCTTCTGTGTGATCCCAAGTAAATACATTCCTTGTCCTTAAGCCTGCACTTTTTGCATGATAAACATGCTTACCGAGTGAATAATGTGCCCATATTGAAATAGAATATGTATGAATATGTCACACATCACAAGCATACCACCAGTAAATTTATTAGATGTCATGCAGACGGCAGGGAGGTGCTGTTCAGTTAGATATTTATTGCTTAATGCATTTAGCTTCACAGTGGGCACAGCGGGTCAGATGTGAACCCTGTCCACAATAACCATGAGCAAACACAAAGAGAGCCACACCGAGTGAACCTTGGTTTGTCAAACAGATGTGAAGATTGCACAGAGAAAAGATCTGTAGGAGGCTTCTCCTTTTAATTGTTGTCGTGCTGTCTGCCACGCACCTGTTCTCTATAGTGGGTTAATTAAACTAGGAGCTAATGGCGCAGAGAGCTTGAGAAATTCCTCCACACGTTTAGCAAAGGACGGAAGAGGCAAGGAGAGAAGAGGAAGACACCAGGTGTGTGATGGGCCGCCCCATGGCTTGGCTCCTGGATCCAGCACCATGGGAGAGCCCGCACCGCGCATCTGTACTTCCCGCTGCGCCTCCCTTCGCTCCTCCACCCTCGGCAGCCGGAAGCTTTGGTTTAACTGCGACCACCCCCGTCCCCACCCCAAACTAACTCCCGGATCTTCCTGTCATCATCTCCGCGACCCCCACTCCGCCCCTTACCCCAACTCCTACCGCATTCTGCAACCCCAACACTTCCCCCCACCCATCCCCCGAGGGCCCCTGAGGGAGACTTGCCCCGGCGGATGAGCAATGCCACGGTGGGCCGTTTCCATTAAGAGAGTATTCGTCGCGGGGCCTTTGTTAGCATTGATCCGGCCACGTTGAGGGCGAGCCAGGCTCACTGATCCGTGGCCATCTCATCTATCTTTCAGGGTTCGAAGGACTTCGCTGTGAAATCGACACCGACAAGTGCCGCTCCAATCCCTGCCAGAACCAGGGCCTTTGTGTGGATGGGGTCGACACTTACTAGTGAGGACTGGATGCAATCTTTTTTTCCCCTTTAGATTTATATATTTATTTCTTGTCACATTTTATCTATAGAGAAGATTTGATTTGGAGGGAGGTATTATTGAACGTTTGTTCAGGTCTTTTCATTTTTTCTTCTTGAAAAAGTCTTGTGGTGAATCGTAGGGTCAGATTGAATATTTACCTGAAGATGTCCGCATAGCTTAATCGCTTGTTCCTGTTGGTGCCGTTGATGGTATTTGCTATTAAATCGCAATCTACTGTGCCCTAGTCTTAATTCCTAAAGAATATTATCCACTGGAGTTTATGATGTTCTGATGAGTTTTCAGGGCAAAGGTAAGCAGCACTGTCCTGACGGCCCCGTTACGCCCCTTTTGAGGCTGTTACTGCGTGCCACTGCGAAGAAGACATTGACAACTGCGCCTCCCACCCCTGCCGAAACGGAGGTGTCTGCCAAGACCTCGTCAACAAGTACGCACAGGAGCCAGATGTAGCTCGCGCTCTGCCTCCCCAAACCGAGCGCGACATCACCGATCAGGAGCTGTTTGTTTTTTAGCGGAGGGAATGGGGGGGAGGGGGAAAAACCCTCACCCCCGCCTTTCCGTGAGAAAGGAGTCTCATGAGAAGACCGTTATTCTCCTCGGCAGCACCGCCCGCGTTAAAAGGCCTTTCTCTCCCCTTGACACATATACACGCTGCCTGGGTACAGACAAGAGAGGAGCAGACTCGCCGGGAAGACATCATGGCCGCAGATTGGCTTTCCTCCGTCGGAGTTTCTCCTCACAAGGTTTAATAGGCACCTCGGGGCTTCCCGCAGCTCCGTTGGACAGATGGGCAGTGGAGTCCCAGGGCCAATTTAAGTCCTAAATGGTTTGTCTTCGCTTTGGCTCCTGTCGCGGGAAGGCTCCCGCGTATCTGCCCGCTCCTGGCCAGTCCACCTCTGAATCACCCCACCTCTGTCTCCCTGAATCGCATGGGGCATGCGAGTTCATGTATCGGTCTGTGTGTAGAAAACCGGAACCTTCTACCAGGTTCTAAATATTATTATTTAAAAAGATATAGGGTGGGGCAGGGGGACATAAAAGATAACAGCAGTACTTTGATCATCTATGCAGTTTGGTACACACGGCTTTTAGGGAGGGATGATGCTAGGATTGCCCGGAGCTCTAGGCAAATAAGTTAATATGTTTTGCATTTGTTAAATGACCGAACTGTATGGTCGTGTTGGTTTAATGCTAATGGATTGTGGGGGTTCATGTTGAGCACAAAAGTGGTTCTGCTAAACGCGTCTTGCAGCCGTTTTGTTTGGTTTTTCCCTAACGTCTAGCTTCCGATGTTCCTGCTTGGCCGGACACTTTGGGGCCTTGTGCGATCTTGATGTGAACGAGTGCAAAGTTTCAAATGCGTATGCCCGGCTGGTTTCAACGGTACAATCCTCTCCACCTCCCCCAAGTGACACGGAATCAATGGCAGAGGCTCATTTGCTCTGTAGACAGTGTTCTCACTTCCCAGACAGATGCCTAATGGTAAGAGCACACAAACGGCAGATGTTAGGCAAACCACCCCAGTTAGGCTCCTCTTCCACATCTTACACACACACACGCACACACACAAAAACCCCAGGCGCGTGCACACTTGAGTAAACTCACTGTTTAGTTAACCCCTTTCCTCACGTCCACGCCTTTATCCGATCGCCATTCTTCAACTCGTCCCTTTAATCAATCGATTAATTTATTTCCCTAACCACGGACCGATATCGACGCTCTCCGTAGTTAAGATCGGCCAGTCTCCACCCCCGTCAGCTTCAGCTGAAGATTAATTTAGTTTGTCTTGCTCTCCGTATCATCAATTTATCCTTTTCCGGGAGGAGGTAGAGGAGGAAAAAGGGGGAAAAAAGAATCTCCTAGGTATGCACACTCCTGAGAGAGCTGAACCTGACACACGAGGCCCAATTCCCAAAGAAGGCCCTTTTATTATTAGGCCCCTGCTCGACGGCGTACGAGTCATTACTTTTCCCTGCGCTTTCAGCTCATCTGAGGGAGACGTGTCCCCGGAGAGCCGGGCCAGAGGAGATGTTTTGGATTGGCTCACCCGACCGGAGCTCGCAGGAAATATTCGCCCCTAATAAGACATACAGCGGGGCCGCAACTTTTCAGAAGGCAAAGAGGGAGCACAAAAAAAAAAAAAGACGCGAAACTCCTCGTCCCCGCTCGTCACCCGGGCTGCCGCAGGCCTGGACTGTGGTGGAGATCGGCTCCTTGTTCCGGGGTAAATAGTGCTATCCATGATGCCAGGGGGGAGCGGGTATAAGTGTCCCTCATTCCCGTCAGCTGCAGCTGGGAGTCCGCGCATAGGTGCGGCGAGACCATGAGATTTGGGTTATCTTATCATTTTATCTTTTTATATTAAACACTAAAACAGCACCTTAGACGGTATCTGTCAGAAAAGCCATAGAAAACGGCAAACGAGAGAATGACTTCCTCGCAATGGACCGGTTTCCTTTTTCTGAAGCCAGCAACAAAATGCCTGTCTCTTTCTTCTCGCTGTAATTTGAAGTAACCTCCATGGCAGTCTAACTGTTTCATGTGTTGAAATAACCTGATTTTAGCAGAGCCGGGGTAGTTTTGTTCATTCGGATTATATGGTACATCTGCTGGAAGACTTTAAACCAAAGGAAATGCTTCTTTCCCGTTAACAGTATAACTGCACTATTCTCCTTGACATTCACTCACTCACTCACACACACACACACAATCCATGGGACAGCGAATCTGATAATGCAGAGTGGATTTAGGGTGTTCCTGCAGAGAGCAGTAATCGAGACTGGGGAGAGATTATATGATTTCTCCTTCTTTTTTCAGGTGAATCCCCCAAGAAAGCAAACATTTGTATTAAACAAAACTGTTTTATAATCCCCCCCCCCCCCAACTGCCCCCCCCCAAAGCCTCTTGCTTCCATCAAGATTCCGTCCCCCCCCAAAAAAAAGGTCAATTTTAGGGAGGCTCTGTATAATCTTATTAAGAATATTGAGTCATATCTGCGTGAATGAGGTCCCCTTTAGACGTTGCACTGTGCTTCCACTAGAACTCTTTTTAACATGTTTGTTTTTCCTGACAAAGAAACCAGTAATTTGTGACAATCGTTTACCTCATCAAGCTCTGAGCAAAACAAAAGAAAAAAACAAACAAAAAAACAAAACTACAGCCATATCAATAAAACGTCAAAATCAATTTACCTGCTTCCAGGAGTTGATTTCAAGATTTACGTGTCTCTCTCCCTTTATGCGCATAGGTAGCTAAGCTAGCAGAAATAAATGCATTAACAGACTAACTGCCACACCAATATGGGGCAATCAACAGCTCCTGTGTACAAGCAATCAGGAGAAACATTTTAATTATAAAATCTCTGTCAGTGTTATTTTCATAGCTATTTTTGTTTATCTTCTCTGGACAAGCACAGCCTGGGAAGGACACGGGTACACGGGAACATATATGTGTTGCCGGGGCGGGGGGGCACCCTTCAATTACCCCCTTCTCTAGCATTCCTCGGGACAAATTTCCTTAGTCATCCTGTGGTTAGCCAGAAATAATTGAAAGGCTGTTTTAATTTGCTGCTAGCGTATACCTCAAACCACGGATGACTACGTTGATTTGCACTGGCCTCAGACAGGGCTTCCTTCTTCCACTAAGGCTGAATTAGCACTCTTCAATTCCAGATTGTTTTGCTGCAAACTCTGAGGGGGAATGATGGCATTTTAAAAAAATGTCAGTTCCGGCCAGCGTTTGGGTCTTGTGTGGCCTTGTGAGGTATACCTGCTGCGTTTGGGTAGTCACAAGATAGGACGGCCGTTTATCATTTTGGTATCATGAGATACAGCAGCACAACATTCCATGATGCGCAGCGTTTTTCTCACAGTAATGGAACAATTGAGAGTTTGTTGTATGATTTTTAAAATTCTGCACAGTTTGGTGGATTAATAAGGGGCTCTTTTTGCTGACACAAATTTCAGCGTGAACACGCAAAGCCATCACGATGGTGCTCTGAACCAGCTCATCCCGTCGTGTCAAAGGTGTCGGAGCATTTCACTGCCACAGTGCGAATAAAACGCACATCAGATTCAGGAGACTAATAAGGGGAAAATGAATGAACAAAACCGTCTATCCAATGACTGACTGACTGCTTGATTGCATGAATGAGTGGTTAATTGGTTAATTATCGATTGATTGGCTGGCCCTCTTCTGCCACACTAGGCCTGCTGTGTGAGATGAATGTGGATGAGTGTGCATCGGCCCCTTGTCCAAACGGTGGGCGGTGCGTGGCAGGCATCCGAGGTGACCGCTGCCTCTGCCCCGCTGGCTTCGCGGGCCCCGACTGCGCCATCGACGCGGACGAATGCACCTCGAGCCCCTGCCTGCACGGGAGGTGTGTGACTCCCATCCAGCAGTTGCGCCCCACATGCCAGAGGGGCAGTGCTCTACAATTGGCTGCCGCAGGAGTGCTGGGTGGAGCCCCGCGAGCTTGTCAGCATCAATTAAGGAGCCCCTGGACTGCCGGCTTGTTCTCAATTAGCCGGTTCCGCCATGCCACAAATGAGCCAATGCCACCTGTCCCTGTCCTCGAAACTACCCTAGTCTGGCGTTTCACATTACTGTTGAGTTTTAGATGAAACCCATTTTCTTTCTTGCCTGTGTTGAGCATTAAAACCACAGGCACCAGTAAGTGTAGTGTCTGGTGCATTGGATGCATATTAATATCACTTGTATTGAATTCAGTGTCAGTTTGTGTCTAACTTGGCCTGGGTATGAAATAAGTTCATGTTTTCAGATGGCTGATATGTTTAATATTTCAGAATGCAGTACATTGCATTGTACATATCTTGTACATATACATATTGATATAATATGTATCATATTTTATAACACCTGCATATATTTAGTCCATACAATATATATTTAAGTGAACACTAGTTCAGCCGTGTCTAACTTGCTTAATTCTGTGTATATGCACATTGTTTACAATCACACGAGAAATGTTTATTTTTTTCAACATTCCCCTAAATTGAACGGTTTGGAAATTCATGCAAGTCCAGGTGTATGAAATCTCGCCTCGGTCTGGGAGCAGCTGATACGCAAGCGTTGCGCTGCTGACCGGCGGCCTTGCCTGCGCGATCCCCTCTAATAATCGTTCATAAAGACGGAGCTCGCGGTTTTTGGGGCGCATTAAACGGTGCTTTCTTCACGCCAGCTTCACGGAGGGGATCGGCGCATTTGACTGCCAGTGCGAGAACGGATGGGTCATAGATGCGAGACCAACATCGGCGTAAGTACCCACACCTGAAGGTTTGTTTTCCAGCCCCTGGATAACGTGCTGATATAAACGTGTGTGTGTGAGATTGTTCAATTACTTTTCCCTGTCATGCTAAGAGAGAATTGTCTATGGGGGGTTCTTGGGAAGACTTCGACTAGCCTGACTAGTTTTGTTTCCTGAAACCCCGTCTGCTATCAAAGCTATTGTGTTCGTGAGATCACGCATATCTGGGCCCAAACCATTGGGTGAGCATAAATGCAGGGCAGTCGCTAAAATGCCCTCCATGACCAATCGGACCGGGCTCCATTCGATTCCGGCTTCCTGACAGCTGTTACCAGAGATCAGTCAGCCGACAGAAATCCATATAAAGTCACCACAAAGACTTCCTCGTCCCCTTTGCAACGCGATCAAATTTTACGCAGAGTATTGCTCAAGCTGCTCGAGGGGAACAGTTGAGAAATTACTGTCCAACTCATAGAATCAAGATGATCGCCTATGATGAGGTTCTCTCAGTCTGCTTAAGGGTATAAAAATCACTGACATTGAAAGAGAGGGAGAGTGAGTGAGGAGAATCACGATTCATTTTAACTGACCCGTTGAAACGTGACGTCTCGGTGAGACGAGATGAGATGGTAAGAAGGTCGACCTTAGCGCAAGCTTGTTTGAACTTCCTTAAAAGGAAATTGAATGTCATAATCTCTTGAAAAGAGGTAAAAATAAATAAATAAATCAGCTCTTACCCCTTTGTATGAGATGTCATTTTGCAGGAGCTGGGATCTGGTACATAAAAGATAGCTAACAGTAATGGCTGTTGCGTCTGCATTTTCTTTTGGAAAAACCTTTGTATAAAACCTGTTATGAAGCTAATAATAGTTGCCTTTTTGCTGAACTGTTCTGCATTTCCACTCAAAGGCCCTCTTTCGCTTCATAATCACGCAATTCAATTAAACTTCATCACCCAGTGTCAACACGCACCTTGCAGACGACGCGCCACAATGCGGCTGCGTCCGCACTCTTGAATGAGACACCGTGTTCGGCGCGCCGTCGTGTTGGGACCCTATCGATGTACCTATAAAACACGTATACGCCGACTAAAGTGTCGTGGACGTGGACAGACGCCTGATTAGAAAGCGAGTACTCATACTGATGCCCTAATTGATTATAAAACACACCATTGATTTGAAACTAGCAGCAGCCTTGAAATGCACCCTTGAGTTGAAACAATAGGCTAACCGTGAGGGGCCCCAGGAACACGGGATGATATAAATCATTAGCGGCCGCCTCCTGCCCCTTAATGACTCGTTCTGTAGGATACTCGCTCCCTAAGCCTTGGATGCTCACTTAACGCTCCCTATTAATTGTCAGTTGTTCTGTGGGAGTCATTTAACTAAGGGGTTCAATTTAATCAGGCTGCCATGAATGCGGAATTGTTTGGGAAAAGTTTTCTGCTCACGCGATGCCAAGTGAGCTGTTGCTGAGCCGCACTGTGAGTAGCCTGTAACTTTTAAGATACATTGAGATGAATTGAGATTATTTGAGATTTCTAAAAGGTTAAGGCCAAAATGAGGCTTGTCCCATAGCTCTCACCTAATTGGGCAGTCCTGACTCTGTGCTTAAGTTATCTGGCAAAGAGGGAACTTGCGTTACCGCCCACCTTTCGTCTGCCCTCAGGTGCAAACGAACGGCACGTGTGTGTCGCTGCCGTGTCAGAACGGCGGATCTTGCGTGGGCCTGTTGGAGAAGCACACCTGCCTGTGCACTGAGGGCTACCGAGCTCAACCTCGACGCCTGCATGCAGGAGCCGGCCAACTCCACACTCTGTCTGAACGCCGGCACCTGTGTGGCTGGACTGGGCTTCAATTTCACATGCAGGTGAGCCCATGGCAGCCCCGCCCCCCCCCCAAAAAAAATTGCCCTCCTACCCACTACCATCCCACCCCTCTGTCTGCAACCATCTGGCCTTTGCCACAGTCAGATTTAATAACGGGTTTGTATGCTTCATTTTTACTCTGACCCTCTAGTGCAAGTGTTTATCCTCATCCCTTTTCCCCCCTCACCATCACTTGCTCCCCCAATTAAGGTTCTGCTGGGTTGCCAGAGTGATGATTATGAAGCAGCTGGTGGTGCGTGGCCATTTGAGTGTATTTGAGTAAAACTCCGCTGTGGGGGTGTGCCACGATTCCTTTTAGCCAAACTTGCCCGCCACTCCCTCATTTTAAACATAATAAATCATCATTAGGGGATGGAAATCCAACCCCCCCCCCCAACCCCAATTGTCCAGACCTATGAATTAACCAAGATCTAATGCTATTTGCCATTCCCAGAGTCACGGGGCCGGCAGATGCTCCGACCAACCAACATCTGCGGACCGGGGGGAAGCCTTGTCTGTCCAAATGAGAGCTCATTGGATTGATTTCCCTCAAATGGAAAACAAATGTTCCCATCGCTCGTAGTGTTTACTTTCATTTGAGATGGCCCGGGGCGTAACAGCTCGCATTATGCCTCTCGCCCTGGCTGTCTGCCTTTCTCTAGGCACGACTGTAAGAAAGGCACCTAGCAGGGGTGCGCCGCAGCGCAGGGGGAGCCAGGTCAGAGGAGCGTCTTTCATTTCCTCGGTGTTAGCAGCCTGCCTAGCGTTCCTGTTCTCTGTGGTATGGCACATCACGTCCGAATTGGCACGGCCTGTGTAGTACCGGACCCCTTCTGAGCATCTGTGTTTGAAAGCTGCTAAAGGTACTGATCCATGCAGGCTAAGTTGAAAATACACACACACACACACACACACACACACACACACGCACACACTGCTTCACTGATGCTCACACTCATTGACTGCTTTACTGACGTTCCCTGCTTTTTACCCAAAAAGAAATTGGAATTGTTTGGGGGGGGAAGTGCAGACAAATAATAGTTAATAGAGCAAGAACATCGTCTGTGAGTAAAAATGCAGTCACGTCATAAATGCAGCGGTTTGATTTTGTTTTGCTTTTGTTTTGTTTTACTTGTTGTACGTTAAACTCGACAGTGGTTGAAGTTTATCTGCCCTGTTTAGGTGTTAAGTCACCTTAAGCCAGAGTTACACTACGTAACTCATAAACTACTTAAACACTGTGTAAACTGAGTCTGTGCTCAGTAGCTTTACTCTGCAGATTCTGTTGTCAGTCAGAATGGATATCTGGAGAGAAAACGGCAGTGTGCGAGTTTTTTTTTTTTGCCTCCCAATCGAGTTTCAAATATACATTTGATTTCTTCGACTCGACCTAGCAGTAATCTAGTATTGGTCACCACCCCCGTCAACAGTGAATGAGAGCTGTTCCGAGTGCGGAAAAGTAAACACGGAAAGTGGACAAAGAAAACCAGCAGTGTTTTCATGCAGACCTCTACAACGGAGGAAGGGATAATTAAGCTGTGGCTGTAGCACGAGTGCCTTTACAGCGTGAGTTCAAAGAACGGCCGCAGCCGTGCGGATAAGGAGAAAAGCTGAGCTGCAAGTGCAGGTGCATTGAACCTTAAATATGTATGTAGGGCAGCTTCCAATACGTGTTACGCTACTCCAGCTCCCTCTGTGGCTCTATACAGGCCATGCTGTCCGTGCCAAAGATGATGTGATGTGCTATCCCTAGTCGTTCAGTGTGTGATTGACATTTATTCACACACCATTAATAGTCAGTTAGAAAGGGAGACAACCATGGCCTTTTTCTAATCTGCTACAACTTTAAAAGCTATGCAGTGTAGCCAAGCTATCAAGTTACTATCATATATTAGCAGAGACCCATATAGCCACCTTCTGTTATATATGCCTGACTATGATTTTATTCAAGATGGATCACCATGGATCTCCACCCCAGTACAGCACTTCGGTACTTTTTGTTTGTGCATGTTCAGTCGCTCAAACCTGATTATTTTCAGTAGAGAGGAACTGCTTAACACCAGCTTTCACAAACCTTTCACAGTTTGTTGGAGATCTTTGTTGGAGGAACAGGTGCTCTTGGTCTCCTCTTGTGAGACATGGCAGAGACAAGGATGAGGGGAAACGTGCTGGTGCACTAGTGACACTCCGACAGCTGGAGTGTCGACCTGCGCTCTCTGTTTTCCTGGCCAATAACGTATCTCCTTGCCTAACGAAATGAGTGTGCCGCTTCTCCTCAATGGGTTCGTTAGCTCTGCCACAATCGCACTTTATGTGCATTTGTCTTTTTGTATCATGTGTATATTGAGTATATGTACCTATTGCTTGAGAGTCTTCAACAGCTGGAACCAAATTCCTGGAACCAAACAATTGTGTGTGTTAACATACTTGGCCAATAATTCAGATTCTGAAATGAAATGCACTGACAGAGGTCAGTTGGTCGTTAATGTAATTGTGGAGTCACAGCTCTTCACAGTGCAGTGCCAGAGTAAGTATATGCCATAATTTCTGCAGTAGTGCCATAATAATCTGAGGTCCCTAATTTTGACATCACCAAGCACAAACAACTTGATGGCAAGCAGTATGGCCACCATATGCGAATGCATCAACCAAGATGCACCGATGTGTTTTTCCACTCACAGTTAGATAATTGAAACCGATGTTAATAATTTCATGAGATATTTTAACATTCGCTCACAATCTCTGACAAACATTTCACTAATGAGGTGTTTTTCAGCTCATGCGCCATCTGCGAGGTACCATTTCCACAAGCTTACATGACCATATGTCTACGTTTCATTTTTTGGGGGGTGGGGTGGGGTGTATTGGGTTTATTTTCCCTTCCTCTTCCCCTGTTCTTTTCTTTCAAATGTTCCCCGTACTCTGGCAAGCTTAAGGCTACAGCACGGCATATCTTAACCACTCATTTTTTAAAAGGGATGGGTTTTTTTGTTTGTTTGGGTGGGTTTTTTTTTTTTTTTGGACGGCTGATGCATTTCCCTCCTTGGCTGTACCCAGATGCCAGGCGGGTTTCACAGAGTGCCGCTCAGAGCCATGTCGCCACGGCGGCATATGCAGCGACTTTGCCGACGGTTACCGGTGCCACTGCCGACCAGGTGAGCCCCACGCCCCGGCGACCGTTCAGCCGTGCCGAAGGACCGTAGTTAGGCTGTGTTTTAGGCGCTGTGACGCAGCCCGGACCCAGCCCTGCGAGATGATCAGACTGCATTCCACCCTCCTCAGCTTCTTTGTGCACAGGTGTACATACACGTGAAGAGCTAAAGCAAATCAATGCAGTGACTGACATTCACTCTGGTTTAAAAAAAAAACAAGAAAAAGTGAGCGAAAAGGGAAAAAAGTTGACTGGCATGGTCTCCTCATGCCATTCTGTTTTCTTTCCTCTCTCTCTCTCTCTCTCTCTCTCTCTCTCTCTCTCTCTCTCTCTCTTTCAAATTTATTTATTTATTAAAAAAAACCCCATATATTTCTTGTTCCTGGCAGGTTGGACAGGCCTTCACTGTGAGGAACACATTAATGAGTGCCTGCCGCAGCTGTGCGACCAGGGACCGTGCGCACCCAACGACCCAGGCCGCAGGCAGACGTGCTTCCCCACCTCCGCTGCAGTCGCCCTGTTTTGTCAGCCTCTCAGACGCGAGTTCATAGTTTTGTTTTTTTTTTCCCCCGTTCTTCGTCCTCCCCACCTCCAGCAACCAGGCGGGCGTGCGTTTCTTTGTCCCAGACGCAGCCGCACTGACACACCGAGCTCCGCGACTCACACGCCCACCCGCCAACACAAAGCCCTAATTTGCACCCTTGTTTAGCTGAAAGGCAGAATTCCAAGGTCCTGGAAAACCTAGACGAGTGCCTTGTGTTCTTCGCATTGTGTCACGTCAGTCTTTCCTTCCCTCGTTCTGTGTCTTCATACAAACGAGAGCGTCTGACCCTGCGTCCTGTGTCTCACCCGTCCTCGCGTCTCCTTCCTGACAGGGCAGAAACCGCCACGCCTGTACCCGCCCTCGGCCTCAGTCCAGGGTCCCCAGACCCCACCACGCCCGCTGCACAATTCACCACATCGCACGTGGATGATGTGCTGGAGGCCCAGAGGTCAGCAGGTACCCAAAGGTTCTCTCATTCACTCACTCTCTGTCACTCATACACACACACACACACACACACACACACACACACACACATATACCACTATATAGATATTGGAGTCACGGTGAGGACATCACCACCTGTCCTCCTTAGAGGCCATCTCGGACGCCGCCATCTCGTGAGACTCCCAGTAAACGACCGTTTTACGTTTGTCCATTTGGCTGACACTTCCAGTCCGAATGACCTTGCCACTGAGACCGAGTGCTGTACAAGCTTGCTGCAAGAGGCGTTAGGCCATGCCTCCGGCAACCGAAGGTGCGAGGCAGCCGAAGGAAGTGTGGTTTATGCGAAGTATGAGCAGGTGTCATGTGGTGTTGTAGCGAGCGAGCCAGGACGCAGCAAGGCGGTGAAGATGCGATATACCGTCAACACGCATGATTCAAATAGCATCAAACTTACAGAATCTAACATTTAAAATGTAGTTTCTAACATAAATCCTATGTCCTCCCCAGTAGCTTACCTGTTGTAGTGAGTCACCCAAGTTCATGTGCTTAATTCCCAAGTAAATATGCTCATACTGATCCTTGCGAGTCACTCTGGAAACCAGCATCTGCCAAATGCTATACATGTAACACAACATCAACTACCAGCATGACTAGTAAAGTAGTAATCAAATTTACCCTGATCCTAACTACATGTGTAATGAATACATTGGCAGGGAGGGGTCCATGCACCAGGCCTAAAGGAGTCCTGAAGAACAAACAGGGCCAAAAACAATATGCAAAAGCTAAAAACCATGAGAACAGGATAGGGTCATAAACCGAAGGAAGAAACGATCAAAAAGAAATCAGGATTTTACTAAAAGGCAAACAATACTTAGAAATGACAAAAAGGAAAACTCAGGAAATTATACAGGAAATAATCAGTGGGGGAATAGGTGGGTAGGGCTAATATTCAGGCGAGGCTGATTGGTGTGGGCATGGTGATTGACAGTCAGGGATGGAGCGGCTTGTAGACATGACGTGTCATGCGCGTTACCCCTTTAATTTTAAATTGGACCATCTCTGCCCCTCTTCATGTTCTAGCTGCCCACCGCAACTGAATTACAGTTGGCATTCACAACTTGCACAATAACGGGAAGGTAATTGTATTTTAGCCAGTGTTGTGCGGCGTGTTCCAATTTAGCGTTCAAAGCCCGACGGCATAATCGCGTCGCCGTCCCTTTGCTTACCTCGTTTCAGCCCGTCTCCAGCCCACCCCACCGTTGCGGCCCGTGCCTGAGGTCTCCCATGAATCAAGAGCTTTGTATCTTCACCGAGCAAAAGGAATTATTCCCCCCGCCGCCAACACAAGCCATCATAAAGTGGTCCTTTGGAGAGAAAGCGGCGTCGCTCCAGTCACGCGTTGCTCGCCCACGCAGCGCATTCGCGCGTCGGGTTTCCGGGGACGACTTCTCTGCCGTGAGAACTTTAATCCTTTAATTGTTTTCATTAATTTGTCCCTGCATCCCCCCCCCCCCCCCCCCCCCCGCCCAAAGCTTTGGCACATGGCCCACGCTTCCGTTTAAAGTTTGCATCGAACCCGCTTTCTCAAAAAGCTAGCGGTGCGTTGGAGCTGAAAGGATAATCAGTCAATAATGTGCGAGTAAATGCGTCAGTCACATTACGCTTGAAAGGACGTGATTCCAATTCAGATCGGGCAGATTGATCTGAATTTGGTTCTGAAGCCACTTTATTTATATATGCTCTTTGCATAATAGTTCGTCTGTGTCAAGTCTATCTGTGCTAAAACGTATAATCCATAAACAGAAATTGGCATTTCAAAAACTGCAGGATAGCAGTGCGTCAACTGTACAGGCATTTCCCATATGACATGCCTGTAAAATATGATTAATAAATGAATGAATTAATGAATGAATGAGAGAATGAATGAATGAGCGTGTATCTGGGGGAACCCAGTGTTTTTGAAACATCCGAATGAGTCTTTCCAAAGGAATATGAAAATATCCATATTGATTTATGTGGGTTAAAAATGTCACTCACTGCTGTGGCAAGCCATGTGCTGAACCGATGGGCTCTTATGCTGCTGCAAGCACATCGAAGATTTTTGCAAGTTATTTAAGGAGAAGCAAAAATCAATAGGGCTTGGAATGACATCTGACATCCCATTCCAGTATGTATTTCAGCACCATTCTGGCATGCTGTGTATGTGTGCGGTGGTGTGCGCATGTGTGCAAGCTCTAGAACTTTCAACCAGCAGACCAGCAGCAACTGAAGCACATGAAAAACATAGCAAATAAATAAATAACCGAATGCGTACGTATATACTCCCATGCATGCATGCATACAAAATGCTTCCCCCTTACAAGTGGTTGAATAGGTTGGCACTTCGAAATCAAAGTAAAATAGAAAGGTATTGAAATAGTGTCAGTGCCCTGGGAACTGTAGAAAGAGCATTGCTTTCCCATATAAAGCTAACCGTGGTCCTGGCATACAATGTGAGCATCTAATCCAAGACCAGCAGAGTGCAGTAACTGCAGAAAGCAAACAAACAAATAGGTTCATCCCCATCCAGCGCTTGAATCAAAAGTGTGAAAGACAAACATATTGGTTGTACCTGCTACACGCCACACTGTGGCCCCCCCCCCCCCCCACGCTCTTTCTTTACAAACAAACTACCGACTATATTGTAATTATAAGGAAACGGGGGAGTATGAAACAGGTCAAACTTTAAACAAAACAAAAAAGGCCACACACATGCAAGTATGCATATACTTATCTGCTCACATTTCTGTTTGCAGTCTTTCTCTCTTACACACACACGCACGCACGTGCGCACACACACAATACCTGTTAACTCTGTTGGAAACAAATCAAAAAGATCCTACAATAGTTAATGATTAAAAGCATAACCATAAAATAGTCTCTCTGTATCTCATCCTCGCCTCGTCTTCTGACTCTTGGATGAGATTGACACACAGCAGACTCTTGGGGTTCTTATGAATGACATAAAATCTAAAAGTTTTTTATACATATATATATATATATATATATATATATATATATATATATACACGCGTGCGTGCACACATATATGTAATAAAATATCATATGTAATATTATGTATATGTAATAATATGTATATTACATATATATACGTAATAAAATATCTATGAATTTATATAGAAGTGAACTGGTTAAAGCTGACATTAACTGCTGTTATCTTGTTAATTGTATATTATTAGCTAACGTTAACCTGTAGCAAAGGGCACTTTGCCAGCACTAGGTGTAGCCTGACACTACTGGTACCTAGCATTACCTTTTGAAATAAGACATTTAAAGTTGTAATAAAAAATAAAACAATATCAACACTAACTTCTGTATTCTCTTTTTTCTCCTCTTTTGTTGTTGTTTTCAATATTGTGTCGCTGACACCGATTTATTTCTTTTCATGATCTGTGATCTTTTTCACTTCAGAATCTGTGACAGACTGGTTAAAAATAAAAAGCCCTATGCAATGCTCACGACACTTAATTAATCCTTTCTAAATCCTGCTATCTGCCTGACAGATTAGAGAGGGTGTGGGGCGCTGTTTGCTTTCTTTGGTGTTGAGGTTTTTCTTCAGGTTGGTCAATGTAGTGAAAGATGTTGAGGGTAGGACACCAACGTTTTTATGGGTTTGGAATATGAATCACACCACCACTCACCCGCTTTGTGCCAGTGGCGACCACCTGTGTTACCCGTGTCGCAGACTGGCCCCGAACGGGATATCGTCCCCATCACTAACGAGCGGACATGGGACTTTGGGCCATCCAGCCCTACGTGCACACCGCCACGCCGCTGTTCATTTCGGTTCGTTAGCCGCCCCATCAGCCTGCTCTCTGTGTGTTTAATCCTGGCCTCTCGTCAGCCGTGGTGCCGTAATTGATGACTGCATGGAGCACAGACGCTTTCGCCGAGCACCTAACGAGGTCTGTCTAGCTCGCTGTCCAGCGCCCTTGGTGCAGCGGAGAACAGTCTCACAAGCGTGCTCCATCACGTCCTCTGTCACGTCCTCCGCCTGCTCCGTGCGGGCGAGCCCGTTTCACACAGCGGTGGAAAGACGGCGGTTCAGCTCATGCCACCTGCTCCGTAGACACGAAGCCAATAGTGGCTGCCGTCACCGAACGGGAGGGGCCCGTTTGGAGCCTGGAGAAACCCCTCTGCAAGGCCTGTGTTAAGAAAAATAACTCTGAGCGAGTTGGTGGCAGCCCTTACAGGATGTACTACGGCCTGGAGTCCTGCACGTTGGAGGGTGAGGGAAATCTGTCAGGCCCAGATGGGAGAGAGCTCAGCAGAGACTAGTGGTGATGCCAAAGCGCTCTCCTGAAGCCATCGCCGTCGTGCAGGGCCGTGCGGTCGCCAGCAGCCTGGGCAGATGAAAAGGCCCAAGCTGTGCCCCTTGAAATCAGCTTGTTGGGGAGCGGGACAAAGAGGACCTCCAGGCCAGTCTGCACCTGCACAAATCCCTTCCGCGGTAGCGCATCGCTCGCCGCATGTTAAATCACAAAGCCGCTTGTTAGAGGATTGATCAGTTAAGCTTCCTTACTTTGCCTTATTAATTTATTTTAGCTATTTTTCCTTTTATCCCTGTGCTCATGATCAAAACGAGGCTGCACCCTACAATAAACAAGGTTGGCGGAAGGTTCACCTCCGCGCTGCCTGCCTCCTAATTGTCCGCCATTTGTAACAGCTCGGAGGCGTTGTGTTCTGCGGCTCTAGTCTTATGAAACAAGGGGGTGTCACTAATGTCACCGGAGCAGATGCATATTCATGAGCGGTATTCATGAACTGCAGCTTGGCTGCACACCCGCCTCCCTGGTGTGGCATCCCAGCTGTGTGTCGGGCCTGTCGCCTTTATGAAGATGTTCCATTAATGCCGTTAATGTTTCATTTCAGTGAGACGGCATTGTAATACCAGCATCACAATAGTCCCAGAAAGGATTTACAATGCATCAAATATTTAAATTAGAATAATGCATATTAATAACAGAATAATAAGTATGTAAATATGTATAGTTAAACATGAAGCAGAACTGGGACATGTCACGCTAAAAAATGTTAGATGCACAGCATTCAAGTCTATTGCTGGAGCTGTTCTCAGCGAACCCACACCAAGCTCTGTTCTAACCTTAGATGTATGTCTATAACTAATGAACAATGTGGCACACAAAACTAATGCGAGTATTAAGTGACTGCACACGAATCAGGCAACAGTTGTTTTTACAGGCCCCTTATTTTAATGGCATAATTGCAGTTGGGATTGTAAATTTCTCCTGTATCTCATTGTCTCGGTCTTGTGAATTATGTGACTTTCAAAGTTAAAATGAATGCAATGGCACACCTTTTGTTTGTTGATGAGATGTTGCTGAGTCATGTATGAAAGCCCCCAAAGAGAGGAAGACTGCGTATGTACGCGCATGTATGCATGTATGCGTACATGCTTTCATATGACAATACAATTGCAGAACATATTACGCTGCGCATATCTTCGTATCTTGGACAAACTCATCAGCCATCATTTTGTTTAACAGTCTTTGTTTTGCCTGTGAAAATAATTGGCACCACCCAATTGTATAGAAGCTTATGTTCATTACAAATGAACATCATGATGGCAGTTAAACTTCCTCTGGTAAATTGTCAATCAAACTCTCAATCTGCTCACTCTACCAGTTTGGTGTGTGTGTGTGATTTTGTGCGAGTGTGTGTGTGTGTGTGTGTGTGTGTGTGTGTGTGTGTGTTGGGGGGGGGGGGGGTGCATGTGTGCACACAGAAATGCCTAATGCCACCCCATCACATTCATTTCATACTTCGTTTATGCTCTTGTCTGATGAAAATGTAGTGTGACATTCACTGGAGATTGGAAGGTTAAATGAAAGAAAACGTAGTCGGACAAGCGTTTAAAAAAAAAAAAAAAAGACCGGTAATTGATTGAGCATTAGAATACAATAGCTCACACTGACTAATGGTAATATTAGCAGTAACATCTTATAGAGAGAAAGAAAAAAAAATCTATTATTCGGAATGATGAACACCGCCGAGACCAGAGACCCATGATGTTCTGTGCATGGCGCAACATTAGCTGTGGTTTGCAGAAGCAGCGCAAACTTCATCTTGAAGCAGGGAGTTATTTATTCAGGCTCCCCTATGCTGTTTGTTTCTGGCCTACGAGTGTTGTCCAACAGCAATCTACTAACAGACTGGATGCGCGTGTGTTTAAGATGCGTAGGTCAAATGGACCTAATGTATGTCACAGTGTACCATTGGTGCAAGTATAGCAAACAAACTTCTGTAGTGCAAGTCCCTCGGTATGTGTTTGCCGCGTTTACCTTTACAGCGTTTACAGTGACTTGAATATTTAGTGCTGTGGTCGGTGTTTTTGCACCCTGGAGTTGGTCACCCCAAGCAGTTGATAGAGTGCTAGTTCGTTGAGGTAATTGAAGTGTACTAATAGCAAGTAAATAAATAAACAATTCTGTGTGCTTGCTGTATAGCCACAAAGATCTCTTAAATTCTTTGAAGACCATGTTTGACTTCTCCTGCTGCTCTGAAGTCAGTTGTTACAGCGTGTACCACACTTGACCTCTGGAAGGATAATGGGCTTCACTTGTTCCAGGACCCCCTTGTCTGCTTTTCTCTCATTGGGAGATCACTTTAGTTGTCTAATACCTGCCTATATTTAAATTCAGTTTTGGCTAGTTGGTGTTTATGTGTATACTGAAGTTTAGGGCCTGTTGTTTTAAGACTTTCAAGCCTCCGAAAGAGTGAAATGTAGTTTTGGATGTAGGTTTATATAAAGGAAAATATACTAGGACATGCACTGCAAGGTTTAGCAGGAATGCATGTTTTCAAGTAAGTGTCAAGCTATCAAAATAAAGGTAGCAGCAATACTAACAGATACTACTAATCCGGGAAGTATATACTGATTCTTTCTGTTTTAACAAGGATGCTGAATGTTATTTTCCAGAATTCTCAGCACTCTCAAGCTTTATGTCAACGTTCCGTTTGCCGTGGGATGTCGCTGATGGCTTAGTTAACTACACTTCTCAAGCCGTTTCTCATTTTGTTTTGTTCTGCACTCACATCCACGTATATAGATTGTAACCTGGCAAGCCAGATGATGGGCGGTGTATCAGGTTTGTTTTTCCCATCTGTGTTTTTCCTGCTTTGTTTGTGTCTGTTTTTCAGACACTCCCTGCCCCCGGCTTTCCCTTCAGGTCTTTTGGCAGCTCAGTCCCCCCCTGTTGAAGCCCCCCCCCCCCCTCACACACACACAAACACACACCCACACCCACACACACATGAAGGTATGGCCCACAGTGACCATTTTTTCCAAATTATTCAGGGAAGGGTTCAGAGATGGCCACTTCAACCACAGTCGTCCCCCCCAAACCCCCCGCTCACCCCCCCCCCCCCCCCCCCCCAAAAAAAAAAAACAAAAACAAAAAAAAAACAGCTAACCTGAGTCTCTGAACACAACATGTCTAAAGTGGAGTATAGGCAATGGGAGCTGGCACTAAGCGCTAATGAGGCATACCCATGCTGCCAGCGACCGCATCAAAGCCTTACATCAATCCAAACAAGGATCTCAAATTAGTGACTGGCTCGGCCCCAGAGGGCCAATTTCCCATCATCGCTGCTGCTGAAATCGGCTGGAAATCCAGGGGAGCGAGTTGCCCCCCCCCCCCCCCGACTATCACCATCACCCCGCGTTCACCCTGAATAATCCCGAGATCACAGCCTCTCTGTTCCTAAGATTCCCTGGCACTTTTTGTAAGCGGGGGTTGTTCCCGGGGCCGCTGCCGCTCCTGCGCTCTGTAGCACGGTGACTGCTAACCTGGCGTCGCCTCGTGAGCCACTCGACTGCTCCGTGCCCGACGTCCACCCGCTAATGTGCTGATAAACGCCTCACCAGGAAGTAGGCACGGACAGCAGAGCGCGTTTCTGTCTTGAGAGGCCCTAAAGTTGCCTCCAGAAAAAAAATGACGAAGAAAGTGGCGAATAAGGCAAATTGGAGGTGCATCAAACCAGAGGGACCCCTCACCACCACCGCCGCACTAATCTAGTCGATGAAGTCGCGTTTGTCGGTCAATTTGATGATGTCAGATGTCTTCCTGAAAAACAGCCCAGCAATTGCTGACTGTTGTGACAGATGTAGAAAAGAATGCAGTTAACAAAGGTTAAGCACAAATACAGATGTCGCCGGCGGCAAACGAACACGTGTTGTGGTGTGAACGCTCACACGCTGCCCGATAATGGCACTGTTAATCACCATTTATCGTTGCATTATAATTTTAGAACTGTATTGCATTAAAGACTTTCCATTTAACCAAGCCTCTTTCAGAACCAAGACTCCCAGGGGTTTGGTGTCATTTGCAATAAGCTTATGATATTTCAGGTTTTCAAAACGTAGATACATGCAGTTATTAACACACTTATGCAAACATTCCATTGATTAATATTAATCTACTGCATGGTGGGTGTGTGGGGGATGGGACGCAAGGCTTTTTATTCAGAATGTTTACTTAAATTGGTGCAGCAGAAAGTCTTTCTCAGAGATCTCGGCGAAGAGCACGCTAACACATTACTGCCCCACGTGCATTCTTTAAAACACAGTGTGTTGGCGCTTTGATTGATCGAGAATACAAGCGACTGATTGCGTTGAAACCGTGCCTCGAATATGTAATCAATCTCCCTTCATCGGGATTTGGATGCCCTCCGTGTTACTCACGCTGGAATGTAACAGGCGGATTTCTCCAGCTGCGTCCTGCTGACGTGGGCATCGAAGGCTCAGAGAGGAACATTTAAGCCGCCGGCGTGAGGCGACCAACTTATTCTGTAACCTTTGCTAATTGGAATGAAACAAGTTCTACCAAAGACCTGGTCTACATCTAATTAAAGCAGAGTGGGAAAAAAACGCTTATAAAAAGTATTAAGTCATGCCAGGTAATGGAACACTTTCAGTTCCACTGCCTTGTCTTTGATCATGCTCGGGTGTGAAAGCGCAAGCTACTGTACCAGCCGTAATGATGATGGAAGTCTTTGAGAATGGAAGCCATTTGCGTTCCGGGCTCTCTGATATTCTGACAGAAAGATGAACGGAAGGAGTGTGGTTAAAAAAAAAAAAAAGTCTATTTAAGTCACCAACGCAGTCATAAGCAGAAAGCTGGTTACATCATAGCTTTACGAGTCATGTTCTATATGCCATGCTTTGCTGTTGCCGCATGATGTGATTTTATGATAACAGTGCACAGGTCCTTATTGATCTTTGGCTTCTGTTTGTTATATTGCTTTAACAAATTATGCCCATTTATCGCTATGAGGCAAAAACATAGGGGCATGTTTCAACACTCCATGCAAGTATTTGCAAATGTCCTGTCTCACTGATCACTTTGTTTCATGCCGAAATGCATTGTTTTCAGTCTTGTCAAATATAGCAATTTACTTGCCATATGTAGCGTATCTAATATCATTGCAGTTTTAAATTTGTTACCGCAACACCTCTACCCTTTTTCTTTTCTATAAGAAAGAAAAAGGTGTCTATATTTTGTGCAATCACTCACAAAGCGGTCCGATCCTTTCGCAGATATAAAGACATCCTGTGTGTGGCTTCCTCCTAGGTTTCATCTATGGAAGATATTTCGGAGATTCCTTCCTAGAGTTTGAGGGTACTGACCTGAGTGCAGTGAGCAATATCACAGTGCGCTTTCAGACTGACTCCTGGAATGGAACCCTCCTGTACGCAGACCAGGGGCCCATGCCCGGAGCTCTCTTTTTCATCAAACTCTACCTTCAAAATGGAATCGTACAGGTAAAGATATATAGGAACCTTTTGTGGGGAGGTCATAAAGGCTGTCTCTAGCAAAGCTCTAGCAAATGCTGTGGGATGACAAAATTAGAAGGATGAGCAGCATCATGCGTGCACATGTTTTTAAAAACTAGTTCAGTGGGAATCTGTCTATTCCGCGGTGTAGCTTCCCTCAATTCTACTTAACTATAACTCAGGTTATTCTGCAAATTAATATCTTGGTTTATTTCCGTGTTCACGCAGTGGTCTTCCTTTTGCAGTATGAGTTTTCCTGCACCCAAGACAAGGGGATTCAGAGGATTAATACCAGAATGCGGGTCAATGATGGCAATGAGTATCTGTTGAATGTGAGGTAACAGATTTCACCTGACAGCATTCAAAGTATGGTCTAGCACATATCGTATTTGCACTGTACAATGAGTATATGGTGTGTAATTACTAATGCACAATGTATTACAAATGTATTGGTAATGCCAGTATTGTTTTGATCATCCTGCACAAAACATGACAATCGCACATGACGGTCATACATTTATAGTAGCAGGTCCTCAGCGTGTGTTGCAAAAACAGGTTCGTTTCTGTTTTGATATTCTAATATGACTTGAACATTGCCTGATGCAATAGGTCCACACGTTTTGCTAACCGAGCCTGTATTCTACATTTGCTGATTTTAGAACGTGTTCAGACCATTTACTGAGGTACAATTATGGCATAACGTTAACTTCTAAGGCAGAAGCTTAAAAAAGGACTTAGCTGGGACTTAATGAAGATTTTTAAACACTGTGTTACAATTTTTTTTTGAATGATGACTCATGGGGCACATCACACGCATATTTTTATTTATTTTTTATTGTGTGTGAATGTGAGTTCGAAACGCTGCCTTCCTTTGAGGAAAGTCCCAACTTTAAGATATGTTTGTGTTTATTTGTGTTTGTTTGTGTTTATTTGTGTTTGTTTGTGTTTATTTAATTAGCTTAATTAACTTGAAAAGAGGGAAAAGAGAACAAATAATAAACAAAATGATGAAAAAAAGTTGATATGTTGATATGTTGTTGATATATTGTTGATATTTTACGATTTATGTCATGTCCCAATTTTCCAAAACAAAATCAGTAGATCCATTTTTCAATAGTCATGACAGACCATGAAATGTTTGACCATAAAATTTTTTGAAAATAATGATTAGACCTTCAAAAGTATAGAGAAAATAGCAGTGTCGCTTCCGCGTTAGTCACTTAAGGCTGCAGTGCCTTGATTCCCGACCTGCTCTTCATTTTAAGGGTGTTAATCTGCCACGTCCATTTTTCACCGTCACCTCAAATCCAAACAGCCTCACAAATCATTTATCTTATTTAAAGACATGAAAAACAACTGTCATGGCAGAGGTGAAAAGAGGGAAGGCAGTGGTTTTTCAAAGGGGAAAAAAAAAAGTTCGAATTACACATCCATCCCTGAAGATTTATCCTATCCGGTGCAGGAGTCGCTGATGCCCGGGCCTCGGTGTTGCCGGCCTGTTTAATAGATCTCTCCGTCAGGAGCAATTCTCTATATGTGTAATAGAGCTCTGTGGGGAATGGTGGGCCCGGACCCTCCCAGGGCTGGCTGCCCTCTGGCGAGGAGCCAGGCCACTCTGCCAGAGCGCCCCTAAATTAACCGCCTCTCCGGACCAACTCCGGGAGCGGCTGGGCCTGTGGCCTCGTGCGCCGAGCTGAGAGGAGGCGTGGCATTCCGCCGCCTTACGGGCTGAGCCAAACGGCCTGTGTCCCCTTACCCCAACCTTCCCTCTTGAATCGTTTTTTTTTTTTTTTTTTTCCCTTCTCCATCACGAGACGAGGGTCTTAAGCCTCGAGCTGCACATCGTTAGCCCAGAATCCGCACTAAGGTAATTATCTTTCGTCCCCTGTTGTTTGGAGGCGCATAATTAGCTTTGGAAATCTTCCCAGTCTCAGGATCCAGTTCAAGAACAGTGTGTCCAAGACACGCACGTTGTCTTTTAAGGCGGAGAATGAGGGGCAAGAGAGCTCAAGGGGACGGATGCCCTCAAACAACAAATCTGTGGTGCCATTTGTTTCGCTCTTTTTTAAAAAAAAATAAATACTATTGATACTATTATAAGTACTATTCTTTCTCTCACTCTGTGTGTGTGCGTGTGTGTGTGTGTGTGTGTGTGTGTGTGTGCTCATCAAGGGTGAGAAGTAACCATTCAGATAATAACTCCGGTGGTACAACCTGCAAGTGCTCTAGATGTGTTGCATATAAATTTAACACATTTGGCAAGAGATATAAACAGCTTCATGAGAGAAGGTTTGCTAATCATTGTGTTGAACTCCTTCGGACTGTCATAATAAGAATTTGTTGTTTTCAGTGGTGAGGCATTTTAATACTAATGGACATTGCATTAATGACACATCTGTGCGCATTGCCGGTTGTTGCTATGGCAGCAATGAAGTTTTTAAACTCCAGAGAAAAATATCTACACTCTTAGAACTTTAGAGCCCCATGAAATGAATGTTATGATTTAAACAGCCACTTTTTCTATTATGAACTTTTTCCTCCTCCTATTTTTTTGAACAGGGCAGTGATAGCTCAGTGGTTAAGGTACTTGACTTGAATTCAGAAGGTTGCTGTTTCAAGTCCCACCACTACCAAGGTGCTACTGTTGGGCCCCTGCACAAGGCCCTTAACCCTCAATTACACAAGTTGTACTCAGTCATAATTGTAAGTAGCTTTGGCTAAAAGTGTCAGGTAAATGTCAATCTTCACTACATTTTTGAATCCCTCTCATATATAGAAAGAGAGCTAAAATTGCAGTTTCCAGATTTACAGGATATTTCATACAAAATGTTTCACATTTGGGTATATATTGCAGTGTTATTAGTTGGTTGGGGAAATGAAGTCCAGTATTTTTGAATCTACTGAAATGCCCAAGTACAAAGAACAATGCATACAAACCAGAATTATTTTCTATTCACTTTGAGGTCTTTTTAGAAATCAGATTAATTAACACTCAGGTGATATATTGAGTTGCTTTAGTTTTACTGTCTCTAGTGCTGACCACAGTAAACTTTCATATCTGTAGTGTCAGGATATATTCATTGGGCCTTTTTGTTAAGTTTCAGATAAGCATTCGGTAATTATTCCCAAACAATTGGATCCAGACTGGATTTTGAACTTCCTTACCAACAGGCTAGACTCTCAGGTGAGGCACCCACTCCACCCCCATTCTGCAGTGGAGTACCACAAGGCTAAGTACTGGGACCTCTATTCACTCATCTCCTGTAACTTCAGTGGCATCGCTAAGTTTCCAGATGACGCCACTATTATGAGGCTGATTTCTCGTTATGACAAGTATGTCTACAGAGAAGAGGCGCAGTACCTACGACGCGTGCATTCTGCCATCAGCCTGGTTCTCAGCACTAGGAAAGCAAAGGAACTCGTCGCATAGCTCTACAAATATAAAAGCAGAGACTACTGCCCACCCACATCAAGGGAGATGAGGTGGAATTCCTCTGTATCTCTACCGCCGAGGGTCTTCTTGGTCTCTCAACACCTACATCCAGATAATGAATAGGCATGATAGTGACTAGAAACTAGAGAACCTTTCAGCCACATCAGCATCTTGTGCATAGCTAGCGGTGCACCTGAAGCACCCTGACCTGCCATACAACAGTGTGGGATGCCAGCTGCTACAAAAGCAATTGGAAAGCCCTGCTAGAAGTAGCCGAGACCATCCTGCATACCAGGTCACTTCTGGAGGGCCCTTGGAATCACCCGAACGTTGCATGTGCTGTCTGGCAAACATCACAGGGCCACAGCTGCCCTCCCAGCTGGGCTCACAAGCAAACTCCTCCCCCAGAACAAAAGCAGTCAATAGCGCTGAACTCCTGTGCTGACACAGCCTGGAGCTGCCACCTGGATAACACATCCCCCAAACCCCCAAGCCCACCTGGCACACCAAGACGGTCTTTCCTCCCACCTGGAGCTTATTTCACTTGTACAGCCCAGTTCGATTGTGCTTGAACAGGGGCAATAAAAATAATGGAGTTGAATTTGAATCTTTCAGGTCCATGATCACTGGTGTGTGTGTGCTACATGGCTCCCCTGAAGCCACAGGTCATGGCTTGTCTGTGAAAAATTATTTTAAGGCATAGAGGGAAGTCACTTTTTTTTTCTCCCTTATGCATATTTTCCTCCTTATTTACAACATTTGAGGCTGTGAAACGTGGAAGAGTGGGTGAAGCCCAGTGGTTAAAAAAAACAGGACTTGAAAGTCATAACTCCTTGCTAAAATCTGACCAGCTTTGTTTTACAGAGAATAATGAAATCATTGTGTATCCTGCTCTGCTCTTAATGCTCTCCCTTCTCTCCTGTATCCATGGAAACACTGCATTTATTACCCACAACCAGTTTTTTGGTCTGAATATTTAAAAGGAGGTTAAAAAATATAATATGGGAATTACCAGGGCTTAGTTTTCAGAGTAATTGTGCATTCCGGAGGCAAGGAAAAATTTATCTTATTAACATAAATTGGAGGGCGTTAAACTTCTTTGGTGGTATTTATGTTAAACATCATTGCTTTAGTGTAATTACGGCATTGAGTAAAGAGATAAGCATGGCGCAAGAGCTTTAAACGTGCAATTATGATGCATGCAGTAATGGTGTATAAATGTCCACCTTAATGATGTTCTTCTCCCCTGTCGTTCATAACCGGGCCCCCCCACAGACAGTATCTGGCTCCATGCGAGGCCGAGGTGACTGTGTCTGACTCTCCCGGAGACCGAAGTCATCCGACCAATCACTCGTCGGTGCTGGCTGTCTGACAGACAGGACACATCTTCATAGACGGTTTGCCGTTCGCTCATCTTCCATATAAGGTTAGGTTATTCTTGTTTCTGTATAAGTGTTTTTTGTTTGTTTGCTTGGAAAAGGCAATTTTAGGTCATGGCCTCTTCACATCTTTAAACATGTGGTAATGATTTCTGCTGCATTTGCTGCAAGTGCTGTGCTAATCTTTCACAGGAACTGTAGACATATAGCAAGTAAATGTGGTTTTATTTGTTTTGAATGACTCTCTGACTTGCTTATTGAGATACCTTTTACCGACAGAAAGTGACAACTATCTGGATGTGTGGTATCTGGTTTTCGTCTAGCGCCTTGATCCTTTGTGTCTCGTGCGGGACTGTTTAAAAGCACATGGAGCCAATGTTTAAAAACTACATACACGTTGCTGAATAATTGAAAAATATGGGCATGACTTCTGCACATTTCAGTGATCATACCACATGAGGCACGTGAGACTTGGCTTAACTTTTAGACTTTTGCACTGCGAAATAGCGTTTTGCTTTGTGCGGTATTCCATTCCCACCCACGGGCGCCAGTTGTTTCGTTGCTTTCTTCTTTCCAGAAAAACAGCCCCAGACCTTCTCTTCTCTTCCCTTCTCTTCCCTTAGGGAGCCGAGCCGTTCTACAACTACACAGGCTGTATAGAAGTAATTGAAATTAATAAGCTCCGAGGATTTCCTGCTTACAGTGCCATTACTGGGAGCGGTGTTCTCAACTGCAGGTAAGGAAATTTTATTCTGGTAGTGTTGTTTCATAAAATTTTGCATGTATTTATTAGCTTTTCCTCACTCTTGCACTCTCTTCCTTAGACATTTGGATTTCTTTCTGTCAGTTCTTCTATGCTTTTTCTCTCAGCTCATGCCCATCAGGGTGCCATTTAAGTGAACCGGGTGCTATGGAAACGAATTGGATGAGGTCTCCCATGCTTGCGCCTCTGGTGTCGACAGATGTCAAATCCTTGCCATACGCTAATGGCCAGGTGGCGAGTGTTAGCATAAGAGTTGAATGATAAGTTTAGAAGGTAAGTGCTAGTGTTTGCAGGTGGCTAATTACTTCTGCTTGGGTAGGGGCAAAGTGACAGTAACTCGGAACCAACTAGTCCGGTGGGAATGTTCACTAAAGAGAGAAGGATTGTTTTCCAGATGAACTTGGGTCACAACCTCAATTGTGGTCCTGTTTGGTGAGTGGCTGATCCGAGAGTGCTAGGTCAAACGAGGCCACTGTCCTCGGGCCCCTTCTCAGCTACACTTGCAGTGTTTGATTTGATAGAGATAATGGCATCGCACAGTAAGTGGACAGGTAGTTCAGTCTAAGCCATGCAGTCTGATAGATTTTATTTCTTTACCATTTACTAATTGTAGTTTATGTGGCAGTAATTCTGTCTGATCTGTTTTGTAAAGTAGTGTTCAGCAGTTGACCAATACATACCATGTCTTGACCTGAAATGTAGCATGTGTAGTTTTTTGGGGGTTTTTTTTGTTTTTCCTTTCAAATACTCTGACTGGGCTTATCCTTTAGAGACACAAGGGAGGTTTTCATCCAACACCATACAGCAAGATCTTTTGTGCAGTATCACAAGTGCTGTGTTTGCACTTCATACTGCCATAGCAGTGGAAACTATCTCGTCATTACACCCGGACGTTATGCTTTACACATGCGCCGGCCGTCAAAAAGCGATGAAGCAAGTCTCTTTGTGAGTTTGCGGTATCAACATATTTGAGACAAGCCATGTTTATATTGAATAAAATGTGCAAATAATTGTGATTAAACATACTGTTTAATCACATTCACAAATATTATAAATATGCCCAAATATTACATGTAATCACAAATATTACACTATAGCTTTTTAGAGTTTCTTTTGAAATTGATGCGTGCTCTACATAGTCTTTCTGCGCACTCTATATAGACTTTTTCCATAAAAACAAACATTTGCCAGTACATTTTTTTTCTCAGTGGAAATCAAATGTTATTTGGAAGAAAAAAGCATTTAATAAAAGAAAACACTTCTGACAGGCATTGTAAATCTTTAATTGTTCGTCGAGCTCTTGTCCTGAAGTAGTATGTTTTGTTATTGCTAATTCTGTGCATGTTGCACAGGGGCCAAGGTTATCTCCGACAAGCCAGTGCTTCTTAAAAAATGCGGTTCTGCCCAATTCATATCTCTAAATATTTATGAAAACGGTAAAAAGATCACTTGGTTGACTTATTTTTCTTTATGCGGCCTCAAACATTTTCAGGAAGCCTGAGGTGGGTATATCAAGCCTTGAATAGATGTAAGTGTCCTCTCATATTGAATAATGTGGATGTGGTTATTGAACGGCTGAAAAGCTTTGGTGAAAGGGCACCCTGGAAAAGGAAATGGACCCTGTGTAGGGTTCTTCTGCTTAGCTCACTGTTCTTTCTTTTTTCCAATTTTCGAGCACTGATAATGAAAATATAAAAACAGCGTTTGTAACCTGATAATATTATCAGTGTGCTTTTTCCCATTTCAACCTCTGCATACACGAGCCCAAACTGATCCAAAGGGTAGCTACTGGAACCACACCAGTAACGGAGCTCCACCAGCGGCGTCGATTCCTCAACTATAAGTTGTTTAGCCCGTTCAGTGGTGGACAGAACACGATTGGAATACACCCAGACCAATCCTCCATTTGTTTTTGCTCACTGGCTCACAGCGGTGTTTGTTTTTAAAAAAAATTCTGCAGAATGGCAGCGTTGACCAACCTTTTGACCTCCGCTATTTATCTGCTCACTCGTAGGGAGTGATGACTCTGGCCTTTCTAGCATGAGCAGGTCGGGGAGGGAATGTGTGCGATGGAGCTGTAGGCTGTGCATAAGGTTTAACTGTGCTCTGATATATTGCCATAGTGGTCAAGGACGAGAAACACCCTGGTGTCCTCATGCTTTGATCACCACAGCGATCGATACAGAGTTCTTCGTCTTGCTGTTAATGCACCTTTTCCTCACGGCCAGAGCGGTTCCAGACTGATGCGCTTCTGTCCCAGTCGACGCTCAGTTACAGGACTGCTGAGATGTTGATGCTGCATTTGGTTTATGATTTTAATTTTACAAATTGGGCATGTGTGTGTGTGGGTGTGTGTGTGTGAGATGCTGGATGAAGTTAATTACAGTACTGCTGGATACAGAGGGGTTACCCCATACACCCACAGCTCCTCTGATGAAACACTACATTAAACTCTGAATTCTGCTGTGTCGTTTCACCACTCACACAGTCTGACTCTCTCTCTCTCTCTCTCTCTCTCTCTCTCTCTCTCTCCCTCTCTCTCTTTTCTCCGGGACTATTTTTCCGTGACAGTCTCGTGCGTTTTCCAGGTCTCCCTGGCTCCGGCACCAGCCAGCAGTCTCCCCGCCTCCTGCGCCTGCATCCGACCAAGCTGAGGTCACCCGCGGCGGCGGCGGCCCCGTGGCCGCCACCCTTGCGCCCTGCTCCGAAAGGCCCCTGCCTCGACGGAGGGGGGGGGGGGGGGGGGTCGGCACCTGCCAGCCGCTCCCTCTGCCCAGCGGCGCCGCTGCTTACCTCTGCGACTGCCCGCTCCATTTCACGTGGCGCCTGTGTGACAAAGGTAGGCCCACCCCCCTCTCCACGCACTCCCTTCACGGTCAGTGGACCCGAAGGGGGATGGGAACAATGGCGGTTTTATGCTCCAATGCAGGCTTTGGCACCGAGGTAATCCAACTTGACATCATAACCTTAATCCCCTGATCTCTAGATAGGGCGCATCAAAGCTAGTCCACAAAAGACGGCCACTGCACGGTGCGCTCAGAGAAGCTAGCGGGGCCACGAGATGGTGTAGAGATTCGTTAAGGAGTTTTGAAGACAATGCCTGCGCTCGCAGTGGAAAGTGCTAATGAAATCCAGGTTAGTGAGATGAGATCTGAGAAGCACCTGTCTGCTCTCTCCCCCTCGCTGCAGTCTTCGTCTCATGCTCCCCCTTCTACTCGCCCACTAGAAAATGTCAGAACTTTTTGCAAATGGAGATATTTTGCAAATTGTCTCTCTACCAATACCAATCATTGGACCAGACATAGCGCAGTTCTGTAATGGCATTTTTAATGATGATGCAGTCACACGGGCTTTGGATATTAGTGTTCTGCAAGGGCTGGCTTTTGTGAAATCATCCAGACTATGCGAACTTTTAGTGACTCGGATACATAGAGAAACTACAGATGTGATTTGGCAGGCAATTACTGGACTTGCAGTGAATGCATTTTTCATACACAAAGATCTGATTAAAACTCTGCTGTACCAGAGAGAATAACTGGGCTCAATTTATCAGCCAATCGGCTTTGTCCATCGGCCGCCAATGCTAACCTCGACGCTTCGCATCACGGAGCCCCCATGGTATCATGATGAGATACTGACTTTGCTCGATTACACTAAGAATTAGACATACAGCGTTTGCTAAGTTGGCTGATGAATGTCATCAGAAAAACAGCTTGAAACACACATCGCTTACCACGTTATTTATTGATATTTTATACCACTTTGCTCGTCACAACGTCCGTTAATCAGGCCGAAGACCATTTGCAAGCCAAGAGCGTGTCGAGAGTGCTCGACACCTTACCCACCGAACTACTGTTGCCCCCCTATCAAGCGACGTGGCTTGCGCATCCAGGCCCTGAGGGTAGCTTTTCTTTTCTCACCCGTGCTCGCGGCCAACACGTCCCTCTGTAATGCGGACTGCGCTCTCATTCCGCCCCTCCCCAGTTCTCCTGCTGACTCGCCGGTTTTGCGTCCACGTCGATAAGCCAATGCCCAGGTACAGAGCTAATTTGCTGAGTCCCATCTTCATTCGCTTCCATGGATGGAATGTTCACATCTTCTGGCAATGAACAGTAACTGGTTACAAATTAATTAAAAATCTCTAATCCCCTCTACCAGTGTGTGGGTTCTATTTTTGTTTGGGCTTTGTACTGTTAGTAGGCTGCGTCAATGAATTATTAAGGCCGGTTTGATACATAGCTGGAAATGTGTTTACGTTTTCTCCACAGTACCCCCCCCCCCCCATATTCCTGAACATGGCTATAATATCCCCTGAGCACCACAATAGTTTGCAAGCAACGTAAACATGTTTAATTTTTTCGACTCTGTTAAAATTACATGTTCTTTAGTGCCTTCAATTTAATTGAATAATACTAAATTTGCTTCCTAAATTTATATATATATGGATCCCTGTGTATGGACCAGTAATATGAATGAAATGCCGCGTTTTGGCTTTGTGTGATTGTGTCGCGGGTGGAGTGATTCAGGAACAAATGGCTCTAATGAGATACCTGTTCATACGCGTGTGTTGGCGGGTGGGCTGCGCTTTTGGTTCGACGAATCTGGTTCTTGGTGCTCCGCCGGGGGAGCAGGCCAGGACACCTTCCACGCGCCACACACCGACATTGCTGCTGCCCCTCAGAAGGCAGCGTCTCCCGGAAGAGCTCGCCGACTCGCGCCCTGCTCTTGGCTTAACGCAGCCTCCGTCTGCGTGCAAAATCCGCCAGCCTGCCCCGAGCAAGCGGACGTGGAGGGGCACGAGGGAGCGCTTTGGCCGAGAGCTTTCCGTTGATGCGTTATGGCATTTCAGCTCGGACGTTAAGTCACAAATAATTAATCGTCCCGTCAGTCAGTAGCGCCACATAGCACAAATATTAGTGCCACAATCATGGCGCTGGTGCACGTGGCTGGAAATGGGTCAGGCTACATCTGTAAGCCGATGCTGAACACACCGCCTTCTATAGTTGCCCCAGCCCTCGCGACGTAGCCACCTGCACCCACCCCAACTCCGCACCTCGAGGGTCCCCCGGGTGGCAGAGAACGGCAAGTGAGCGCAGGGTCCTACGGCGTAACCTCCGTGTCGTCCGGGCCTGGCGCGCCATCTGGACCCGGCGGCGCTTTGCGTCAGCCCGCCCTTTCCTCGCAAGCCGTTAACGCGCCGGATGTGGCGGGTCGCACGTGCGCCCACGTTTCTGCCCCCAGTATGAGGAGGAGGCTTGCCGTCACTCGGGCAGGCCGGGAATGATGTTACCAGCGTGAGCTGACTGAATTAGGGCAGCTATAACAGCGTGCCATATGCCATACACCACAGACCAGTGAGCAGGTCTGAGATTTTCTTACACACACGCACACACACACGTGCGCACGCGCACAATAAATTGTATTGCATCTCTGACGCTCATTGAAGACGACATGCAGCTCATTTCCACGCAACCGGGTCTTCAAGCAGAATAACTCTGCAGTTAAGGAGCAGGGACGCATGCTTTTCTGTCAGAGGGCGGAAGCATTATGTCTGATTCATTCTGCTAGCATATGCCTTCCCGCAGTCGAACCCATTATTTCATGTCTTTTTCCAAACACTCTTGCTTCGCGGAGCATTAAAGGGTTTTATGCTTTACGGCCGCGCATATACCGCGGGAGACCAGGCGAACTGTCGATAGAGCAAGCAAGCTTTTTACTCACATGCACAAAGACGGACGAGCATGTTTGTTTTTTACGGACCTGCTTCGATTGAGCAGTTTGGGTTGAGTAGATGAGGGGTAAAAAAAAAAAAAAAAAGAAAATCTGACCACGTTAATTCAAGCATTTAAGACTAGATATGTGACGGCACTAATTCTCGCTATACCCCTTCGTAAATGTTTGAGTTCAGATTAGTCTTAATATGTGTAATTTCAAGTCCCATATTAGGGCTGCGATTTAAATCACGATACATTGCACATTGCATTTTAGAAATCCTTCCCAGTCATATATACTTTGTAATTATGATAAGGATTTATCCTTAGTCGTAGTTTATTCCAAGATGGCTCGTAGAATTTGAGTGGCCGCATCGATCACTGAACACGTAAAAGTGGGAAGTGAGGCATGGAGCATTAGATCCCTGCATGGAAGCGGACGGGTGCACTCGGTGAGCCTGGATAAACAAACAGCGGGGATTCCTGTCGGCGCTCGTTCTCTCGCCTCCATTTGTTTTTCCGGCTGATTTGGCGCGCGCGAAACACGGAGAGCGCGCCGGAAAGTTCCGTGTCAGCAGCGCGCCCAACGTCACGCCGCTCCGTTTCGGCTCCTTGTGGAATTTTCTGTAGCTTGGTCGGATCTCGGCCTCCTTGGGGAAGCGTGGAGGCGAGGACGTGTCGTTCGCTTTAAGACTAATACCACGAGCTGAGCCGTGTGTCAGGGTTATTAGTAAAACACATAATCCGGTTTTCCTCAGAGAGGTGCTGCCCGGCTGGATTTCAGTGAATCTCCAGTGCCCACGTAGGTGAAAGGGCTCCCAACTGTGCAGTTCGTCCGTGTCTACAGTCATCCTTATTTCCATCATCTGTGAACGTGTTTTACATTTACCCCGGGGAAGCTGCTGATATGCTAGGTTGACTAGTTGCTGCTGCATATCCATAAGTGAATGCTAATGCTTTAAACATTTTAAAACCTTTAGCAAAAGAAGAACAGAAAATTTGACCACCGGCCGTCTTTAATGCACTGTTCTGTGGCATCCTGCAATACCTACACCAACGTATTCATCCGCTACATTTCTCCAAATGTGGAGATGTAGTCGGTGCTTCATCAACAGGACTAGAGGGCAAACCGTGCCTCCCTTTTCCCCTCGATAACGCGCAGGCTACTCTCCGCTCGTGCTCTCGCGCCCTTTCCCCAGCACCTCTGCTATTTATTCTCAAAGCGCTAATTTGTAGATAATTAAGTAATTCACTGAAATGCTATTTGTCTCTCTGGGCAGCGTACAAGGCAGCAGGGGTGCTATATTTGGGGTCTGCCTCATTTGTCATCCCCCACGGGAAATATCACATTACCATGCATCTGTTTTTATTTATTTATTTAAATTATTTGTTGATTTAATTTTTAATTCCTTTTCGCTGCATCGCCACACATGTTGCGTTCGCCGATCCTCCACTACCTCCTCACAGATGTTGGCGTTTGCACATCGCAGGGATAACACGACCCGTATTAACAAGCTGCAGGATGGGCAGCGACGATGGAGAAATCCTCCGGGCGACTCACGGGTGGTCTAATTGGGCCCGGGCCCTCGCCAGCGCCTCCTCGCAAAGCTCCCTTCGCCAAACTCGGCCTAATTAGCGAAATCCATTAGCCTCCGTTTGCGAGAGGTCTTTGCTTCAGTGGAGCCGGTGCCAGAACAAGCAAGCGGGTAATTACGCCACGAACTTGGGACATGGCGATTAAGGTATTAGATGGCGTGGACTTGGCGTTTTAAGACGCCTGCTTTTGTAGAGGGAGACTCGATTCACCACCAGCGGCCGATGGGTGGAGACGCTGGCGCAAATCAGGGAGCGTGCTTGCACGGTTCCGAGCGCCGGGCTGCCGCTGGCTCCCATTCCCGATCGTGCCCTTTAATCGCCCGGCCCGGAGGTGCCGCGCCTCTTCCTAGCATGATGTTTACTTTGCCTCTCCTGTGTGTATCTGACAGATCTTATCCGTGCTTATCTCACGCTCTGCCACCCCCCACCCCCGGCACTGGGAGTGTGTAGCCCCCCCGCCCCCTCCCCCTTGCTGAGCCACAGAAAATCACGCCCTCTTGAAAGGATCTGTGGGTCTAGATGCAAGCCAGCTGAACGATGGCAGCCACCCCCCACCCCCCGTTCCTGACGCCCACAGCCCTGCCTCAGTTTGAGTGGGGGGGGGGGGGGGGGTGTTGTGTGTTAATGCTAATTAGCCCTAGCTAAGGAGTCTCATCTAATGTCCTCTGTTTACTGCTATTTTTTTCCCCATTAACCAACACCTTGTAAAACATGTCAATGGTTTGGCCCTGTATGTACACTTGATCCACACGTACACACTTGGACATTCACACACTTCACAGTGTGTCAATTTGCAAGTGGCTCCAACTTTGTCTACTAAGCCAAAGCACTATCATTTAATGTGCACTTAATGTGCACACAGGACTTGTGGACTATATTTGCCTGCATCACCAAAAATACATCACCAGGTGAACATTTAGTATTGTTGTTTTAAGGGGCAAACATTAACATTTCTGTGAAAGATGATTGCACTAATCCACATATAGTTATAATTTAATATTTTATTCATGCTTTTCTGTAGCATTAGTGCATTATGATGGAAATCCAATATCGTTGCATGCTATGCTATGTGTTGCAAATAGCTATCTGTGCATTCACTGGGCTTTTTTAACTAATCACTGAATGCACACTGCACACTATTGGTGTTGCTGTCGTGATAAATCGTCACGTGAAAACAGAGTTTTGCAGAAGCAACTTGCACGTGAAACCCATTTGTAATTATGATGATGGCTTGAACGATTTGCGCCACAGATGTTGGTTTATGTTGATGGAGCATTGGCAGCTGTTCCCTCAAAACTAGCAATATTATTAGGATGTGGAGGCCTCAGCAAAAGTAGATTGAGCCTGACACATTTGCTTGAGCGCTGGCCTTAGCACCTGTGAACAAAGAAGCAACAGGATTGCTGAAGAACTCCTTCACATTTTCCTTTCTCGTTTCCTAAAAATTTTTGACTAAGGTTGCAACAAGCAGTCATTTCCATAATCATTTAATTGGTACAGTTTTGTTTCAGTGAAGTGATTAATCGGGAAATGAAAAACTGTAGTCTGGCAATAATTAAATGTTTCGCATTATACACAGTTTAAATCAAATTAAAAATACAAGGATTATCCCTCCATTTTAATGTGGAACACCTACTGTGTTCTTATTTATATTTGCAAAAATAAATATAGAACATATTTATCAAGAGCTTAACAGCAGGCCTGACTTGCTCTCAGACATTCTTTTACTCTGTACTTGGTTTAAAAGTTCCGGAAAAAATAAAGAAAATCTGTCCCATGAGTGACGCTTCAACTGCAGTTAAAGCATGTAGGTATGCTGGTTCTATAAGAGCTTTGCATTGATTTTCAAATTAGTGCTTTTATAATGATAAGCTTTTCTAAGTTCGGTAATACCATATAATTAAAATTTGATTTTACAGCCAGACCCTGAACATGAATTAACCAGGCACAGATATCTTAGCAATGTAGCTTACACCTTCAGTCAACAGTGGTTATTCTGTTTGCTAAACTAAAAAAGAGTTATCTGAAAATCAATGACACACATTTTGGACTCGTGATTAGACTTTTAGTATCTTGCCATGCTGAGTTTCTGGATGCTCTGTTGCATGCTAGCGTGTGTGTTTTCTCTGACACGCATGGCACCACGCGAGTGAGCTGCATTTTACACATCTTACAGGAGAATCCTACAGATAAAAGAAAACAGAAAACCGTTTCCCTTTTTTTCTGCATTCGGGGCAGGAACTGATCATGGCTTTGCAAGACCACTGGACACAAGCATCTCTCACACGCACACACATTTTGTGTAAAATGACACAAAATGTACAAAAAAGGTCAAAGAGCTGCTCTACACAAAGGAACACTAATGCCATAATCACACGTTGTCCAAAATATTCTACGGGAAAGTTACCGACAGTGTTCCAAGAGTCGATGATGGAACATTTGAAATGATGCAGTGATTCCATTATTAAACATTTAAATACACAACTAAAATAGACAACTTGCTCCATGTCCACTCTATTCAGATAATGAGCTAATATTCAAGCATAAAAAAACCAAATCATATATTTAAACCATATAATTCTCACTTTCATTGATTTAGTGATTTCCACATAATTTAGGGCTCTATTTTTTACGCCTGCAAAAGTGCTTGCAAGGTTTTTGAGCGGCCTCGGGCCCTGTGGTCTGAGGCCCCATGAGACCCCTGGCAGTCAGAGGAACCTGAGCATTGGCCCCAGTGGCTCTGTCAGTAATCCATCACCATTTAGGGGTTATAAACAACATTGTACTGTAGCCTCTGCTGTCTGTATTTTCACTCTGTGAATCATGTGATTGAAAAGAGAAGCACATCATTATTATTGATGCTGATATAATTTAGCTTTTGACGTCCTACTGTCACCCAATACAGAACATTTCCGTTTTCAATGAACTACATAGTTATTACATGCAAAAAGAGAAGCGAAATGCAGACAAATACTTAGTTTCAGAAAAATGCTAAAAACATTAAGACCACTAGGAAACAAACCCACAACATTTTTGCCAGTTGCATCACAGTTCTCCAAGTTCTGCTAAAACAGTTCACAGCATTTTCTCTGAAAGAGTGATCTTTGCAACCAACAGTGTGATGGTTAGATGAGGTCAACATGTGCCTCCCAGTAATTTAAATAATTACCACTCATTTAGGCACTATTTATGCACGTGCACGACTGACCTATAGTAAAGACCTTTCTCTAAGGCTCTTCATTATAGATCAGTGCCTTGCACACTGTATGTGACAGGTCTATCAATATGCATATATACATCACCAAAGTGTGCAAATACCCCAAGCGGAAGGAAGGAGCAACTGAATTGGGGGCAAGCACAGTGGGACTTCATCTATCCTCGCTCTTTCTCGTCTTGATCATGACCTCTTATAACGTCTCTTTTGCACCGTGGTCCCCCATGGCCACAGAAAAGAAGGGGCTACTCGAGTGCTGCAAAGTATTGTGGGAAAGGTCTAGGCCTGAATCTGGAATGGCTGCTCACTCGCTGTAAAATGCGATTACATTGGATTTAAGCTAATGGTTTTTACTACCCTAACAGAGAGCAGAGAGCCATTTTAGCTTCAGCAGTCAAGATGTAGTCTGCTGAAAAAATAAGAACTTGCACACCATTTTCTTTTATAACTGAAAAAGCACACATTCATCACTTCAGCCTGCTATGAATGACACCAGGGGAAGTTCTAAACAAAAGCATTAAATGGTCATTTTTTGTTGATGGATTAATGCATGATCTCGAATTGTTGGCCCTGCAGTGGGAGCACAGAGAATTCTTCCTCCCGGATCAATGAATCTGGGCGGGCTCTCTGCTCTGTGGGCTTGACAAAAACACCAGCAAAGCCCCACAGCATACAGAGAATGAAACTGCAGGAATTAAATGTTATTTCTGTTTCCATTTTGCATTTAATTAATCAATTAAATGCTTTTGAACTTACTTTGGGACACAATTGTTTTACTCAGTTAATGAAATGGTAAAATACATTTAATGCTAATGTACACTTTTTTTTTTACAGAAAGGTAGAAATACTTTAAATTGTTTACTTTGGCCATCCAATGGCAACGATGCATTATCAGGACTAATGCTTTATTGATCAATGCTGCTGCCATCAGTGCCTTAATCACAGTATGTGGGACCGAGTACCCTCATCTGCTGTATCATATTGATGGAGGTCCTGAAGGGCAAAGGGTCACCGAGGCGTCGTGTTCTCTCCTCGGGAAATTAGAAAGGACGTGCTACTTTCGATCTCGTTATTTGCAAGGTGATGGATTGTTTGCGGTCAGAACATTGTCTAACCACCATCCATAACAAGCAGGGAGGTCTTGCTTCAGCCCCCTCCCCCCAATCATATCCATCATGCCATTTTCATTCAGCTGCTTCCCGGCACCCCTATTCATTGTGTAAGGGGGTTTTACCAGTAGTGCACACCTCCCATACACGGTCATATTTTCAGGGGATAAACAATTTGTTACCAGAAATAATGTCACTGTCATGAGGGCTATGCGCAAGAACACCTTCCCACTCAGCTAAGTGACCCAAAAAGGCCCTTCAGCCCAGCAGGTGTTGTGCCAGGATTTTCAGATGTCTCCATCGCAAAGCAGTACCTTGTGCATTATGCAGATATTTCTGTCCTTCTATCTTTGCTCTTTTAAACTTGGGCTTAGTGAGATTTTTAGTAAAAGACTGCAAAAAAAAAAAAAAATCCCATTTCTGCCCCTTGGGTTGCCAGGGTCAGGGTTATGGTGGTGCTGCGGTTTGTTGGGGGTGGGGTTGTGGGGGGGCAGTGCTGGGGGTGGGGTTATAGGTGGTTGTGCCTCCTTGCATCCCATTAAGCAGAAGCAGCCCAGCTTCAGTCCTGGGACATCATCCAGCCCGGCTCGCCGAGCCTCGTCATTCATTGCTTCTTTGTGCAAAAGCTCACGGGTCCTTCCTGCCGTATTGGAACCTCGCCCACACAGGGAGGACACCTCTCCCTGCCTCCTTCACCCGGGTGTGGCCCACAGCCGCCCGTGACCTGCTCACCAGTACCAGGCGCCCTGGATAATGGGACAGGCCTGCATACTGTGTGTGTGTGTGTGTGCTCACGCTTACATGTGCACTTGCTTGCATGCTAGCTGTGTACTCATTACTTAATTTTCGCGATGTCAACATCAAATTCCAAAACGGCTTTTTTGCCAACTCAGCCGTAGCAGCTAGGACTGTGATGAGACATGATGAGACGTGTAAACGTCTCATGTGCGTTTGTTTTGTGGTTCCTGTCTGAGCTCTCCCTTTCTCCTGCTTTTCTCAGTCATTTATTTCCCTTTCTTCAGCAGTACTTCTTACCTGAAGCTGCAGCCCCTTACATCCATGGATGCAAGCTTCCAGATATCGTCTGGCAGAGGAGCAGTAAACATTTACCTAACGATGAAAACAGAGCCAGCCCATGGAACCATACTTTGCAGTGAGTGTCACAATAACAAAGCCAGTTTGCACCATTAGTTTTTTGTTCTTAAGCTCCATCTGTGAAGTATTTTGGGACTATTTGTCAGTGTCAGTGATCTACAATCATCTTTGTCATTTCAGGCTGCATTACTTCCAGAACCCTCCACCCCCCTCCCGGCTCTCTCTCTCTCTCTCTCTCTCTCTTTCTCTCTCTTTCTCTCTTTCTCTCTCTCTCACACACACACACACACACACACACACACACACACTCATACACACACACAAACTCTTAAGGCTTCAGCCTGATCTAATTTTACTATAGAAACCTCTCGGAGATCCTAAAAATGCGAGGCTGAGAAGGTCAACAGATATGACATTCATTAAGCGTATTCATTTTGTGCAGAACTCTTAGTTCACGGCACTGACATATTCATAATGAACTATATGTTTCTATGGTCACCTGAGTGGTGATAGCATAAAAAAATAGAGAGAGAGACTGTCTTAGACCTCTGAAACATTGTTGAAGAGCATAGCTAGCATGGCGGCCTCTCTCGCTCCACTTGTTATAGTGGATCGTTGCTAGACAGTAACGGGCTGGGTACATGTACAGCACTGAGCAATTAACATGCCCCCCTACCCCGGCACCGCAACCACCCCAAGCACCATCCGTTAGCTTATAACATGAGTGGCACCTTGGAAAAACACCCTGATGGGGTACACACATTATGCAGAAGCAGCCTGTAGCTTGACAGGAGACATAGAAATCAAAAGCAGGTGAGAATTAGCCGCAACTAACGTTAGAGAAGATTGGTGATAAATGAGAAAACAATTACACGATTTAGTTCATGGCATGCAAAAACGATGCCGTGGCAAATTGCAAATACGAGCTGCGCGAGTAATTATGCTACGCGTTTTACATGAATGACACAGCCTACTGCACAGTGCCTTTTCCAACGTATGCGGGCACACTCACGCGAACGCACAAACCAACCACTAAGTTATGATGCCGTACATCTGACAGCTATCCTCTGTACTGATTTACACAGATGCACTTTCTACAGCTTATCTGATTAGGAAGGAAGTCACTCTGGACATGTTAATGACCCACAGAATGTCTCTCAGTGCAATCAATCACACCAAACAAGGATATCTGATGTGGCTTAGATTTAATCTGATGGAAGATCCTGTTAGCTAATTGGCAAGTCTCTTTAAATGAGGCTTCTCAATTATGGTGCAGGCATCAGATGAGGCCCTTTGGCTTGCATAAACCATATTGTGAAGAGATTTCCTAATGGTTTGTTTTGCCTTTATTTGTAACATGAGATAAATGTCTAAAGGTGCTTGTGTGTGTGTTGTGTGTGTGTGTGTGTGTGTGTGTGTGTGTGTGTGTGTGTGTGTGTGTGTGGTCAAATGATGAATGAATTATTAATATGCGTATGATTCATTTGTAATCACTTCAGTAGAAAATACTGTATAGAAGAAGTGAAGGAAACCAAAACAGTAGCACATTGTTTTTAAAGGTGCATGCTGTAATATTAGAGCAACAAAGTCATGACTGTGGTATTTGGTTCTCTCTGGAATTCTAATATAACTTGCAGTACAAACTCATTTTTATCAGTGAGCAACATGGGAAGAAGTATTGCAACGTTTGAAGACATTTTCATGTCTTAAACTAATTAGAACAGTTTAATTAATATTAATGTTGTAAACTCTTTAAAGATGAACAACTAGTACAAAAATTAAAAATAAAACGATGGCATAGTGTGCTGCCTGTTACTGTGCAGTTTACACAGTTACTTTACGCCAGTTGTTTACAGGTTCTCTGTGCAGTTTACGCAGTTACTTTACCCCGGTTGTTTACAGGCTCTGTTCAGTTTATGCAGTTACTTTTTGCCAGTTGTTTACAGGCTCTCTGTGCAGTTTACGCAATTACTTAATGCCGGTTGTTTACAGGTTCTCTGTGCACTTTACGCAGTTACTTTACGGCAGTTGTTTACAGGCTCTCTGAGCAGTTTACACAGTTACTTTACGCCGGTTGTTTACAGGCTCTCTGTGCTGGTTATGCAAAACTGTTAGAAAGGCAGCAATGAAGAGTCAGATGCACACTGTTTATTTGCATGCATGGAGAATCAGGATCAGTTTTGTCTTAGCCAGAAAGAACGGTACTGGTATAACCCCAGGCAGTCATTTCAGCAACACAGGAGTGTGATCAAATGTAAGAACCAGGAAACAGAAGGAGGAGATGAGAGAGGGGGTATGTATAGGGAGAGGACTGCATGAGGCCTGGGAGTTATAATACACTGGCTGCTGTTTACAGGCTCTCTCTGCAGTTTATGCAACAGTGCTTCAGTTTTTTACAGGCTCTCTATGCAGTTGCTGCACACCGGTTGTTGTTTACAGACTCTGTGCAGTGCATGCAGTTACTATACATTGATTGCTTACAGGCTCTCTGTGCAGTTTATGCAGTTACTGGACGCCAGCTGTTTACAAACTCTATGTACAGTTTATTCAGTTACTGTACACTGGTTGTTGTTTATGGGCTCTTTGAATTTGGTCTCAGTGTCTCTTTGTTATGAAACATGCAGTTTGGCAATTTGAAAAGTCTTGATTATATAGGATAGGCTCAGAAAACCATACTGCAACATCATTATCATGATAAAGATGAAATATTGTGAATCTCTATTGTTGTTGTTGATGATGATGATGTTAATACTACTACTACTAATAATAATAATAATAATAATAATAATAATAATAATAATAAATGTATTACCTCAAATTCAGACACAGCACACATAGCAAGATTAGCAGTTATAATTAGTGTAATTACTATTCTGTATCTCAAATGTTTTGACATTGGAATTGTGTTTATTCAATCATAGTCAAGCAAGCAATTTAATTAGATGTTAGTTAGATTTTAATTAGATAGTTGTTGAGGGAGGTGAAGAATTTGCACTAAGCATTTGAAAAGGTGTATCTGAAAGGACGTTTCCTCAGAAACAAATGTGCTACCATGCTAGAAAGCTGTAACAAAATTACTTTAGGTTTTGTTTTCCCCCCTGTGACTTCATAGGCTTTAAAATGAAGTCCTCTTTATATGAAACAGTGGGCCCAAGGTCTGTTCTGTCACGGGACACCTCCCCCCCCCCCCCCCCAAGTCACGTTGTACGGCCTGCCGCGTGCAGGGAATGTTCACCCTTGTATGTAGCCACGCCCTCCGTGATGGCACGCACCTGCACGGGGTTTAACGTCGATTGTTTGTCTGTCTATTTAACCCCCCCCCCCCCCGTCAGTGCGTGCCTCATTGTTGGTCATTGTTAGCGTCGCTATATGTTAGCGTTAGCCATCGTCGATGTTTATGTAGTCTGTGTTAATGTTCACGTTGTTTTAAACCCATTTGTGTGTTCACGTTCACTGTTGTTCTTTTCTGTGAATGCCCCCGTTGTCATTTGGGGTTCATGTCAATAAATGTTCCACACCGTCAAGGGAGTCTATGCTTCCTGCTCCGCGCCCTGCTGGCCAACGTTACATGCTTTACCAACCAAAGTACATCAGCGCCATCTCTTCTGAAGAATATCACTTTAAGTAGTGTGCTGTATACATGCTCACAATAGATATTTTGCCATAAATTACATTACACACCGACCACAGTAATAACCGCTCCCGGTACCCTCTGATATAACTCCTTAAGGAGATGAGTTACATCTACATTTTGCAGACATAGATGGCAGATGGGATGTTTTTTGACCCATGTTATCAGAGTGAGATTGCTCTTGATGTCAAGTTCGCAAAGTCATTTTTTACCTCCGCCCTGTCAGATTAGCTGTGTGAGCACACCTCACCTGCCATTGGCTATCTGACAGTGTTTATCTCGTGTCACTGGCTGTCAGAAACCTCATGAATTCTCTTTATAGATTAGTGGTCTGGGGGTGGGTCAAGGGGGGGGGTGGGTTTGCTCTGCTTGTCTTGTCATTATTTTCCTATCTTTAGCCTTTACTTTTGCTCTTTGCTTTCATTGTTGGATTTGAATTTCATTTTGTACTGAAACGCTTGAGTTAAACACAAATTTGCAGTTACATCCAATGAGTTAACTGGATGAATGAACAAATGAATGAATGTTGTTGTCAGTATACGCCTCGGTATTAATATTAATAAATATCAAAGTAACTTGATATTTTGAGGGGTAGTTTTTCAGATGGTAGGCTATTATCAATCTTGACCTGAAGGGACCAGCTCTGGGTGGCTGAGAGAAGTAAGAGAAAAATAATTGGCACCATTATCGAGCAAGTTGTTTAGTAGAACTTGCTGTAGAACGTTCTCCTACCGTGTGCATTCAAATGCGTTTTGTCCAACCGGCCAGGACGGATCATGAGGATCACACAAGCTATGCCAACTTGTATTAAAAAAAAACAAAAACAAAAACAGGGTTGTTTCTGGATGAATGTGTCCCTTTCCTTCCCTCTCTCTCTCTCTCTCTCTCTCTCTCTCTCTCTCTCTCTTAACCTTAGGCCTTCGGGAGCAGTATGGTTGGGGGGACTCGTGAGAGCAGAGTTAATCAGTAGCCAAACCTAAGATGTGCATCAGAATCAGAACGCAAGGCAAAACTGCAAGCAAGCCGCATCCTCCCCCTTCCCCTCTCGCATTCGCCCTCCCCACCGGAGCTCAGCACTGGCCTCCCACAGGGCTGCGTCTGTCAGCTGGGAGGTGGGGAAGCATGGCACTGAAGCAATGGGCACAGAGAGGGAGGTGCTGTTAAGAGGCGGCATATGGGGGGGGTGGGGAGTGGGGCAGTTGACGAGCATCGACAAAAAGGACGAACGCTCCGTTAGGCCCCGCACAGGGAAACAGCGCCGCTGGGACGGTGAGGAGTCATTCGTCATTTCCTCGCCCTGCACGCAGGGGGGAGGCAGGACGGATGGGGCAGGACCAAAAGTGGAGTCGCAGAGAGCAGCTGTCCTCGAGGACATGTAATTGTTTCCAGAATGTGCCACCACTACGGGGAAGGCAACGGATTCGGCCAGGATCTAGCCTCTACCCCCCGATTTGATTCCCGGGCGGTTCTGAGCACTTTTCGGTAAACCAAAGCATATCCCTAACCATAGTCCTAAATTTTAAATATGTCTGCTTGATGTTTTATTAATGGTTAATGAATATCAAACTGGATCCCTTGGTAATGGTCGATGAGTATCAATGTGGGCCCTGTATAATTAGCTTGCCACAATTGGAGGAGAAAACATCTAATGAGTCATTCCACAGGAGGTATGTTTTCATGATGCAGCCTGACTCGTGCACTGATCTTTCAAGACCGAGTCCCAAGGTTCACAGTCCTGCAGATCACAGCACTAGAGAGTTGGGCACTGTCCCCGATTTATTACACTTGACTCCACTCAGCAGGAAATTAGCAGCGGCTGATTTAATTGATGTGGATCGGTTAGACCAAGGTGAACGGTATAAATCTGCTGTGATGTGGCCCTCCAGGGTCCCGAGTTTGACGTCTCTGCTTCGGTAGGTCGGGGGAGAGCTCGGTTAGTTGGAGAGACAATGATGTGTGTCACCCCCCCCCCCGCCAAAAAAAAAAAAAAACAGAAAAACCAAAGCACCCACCTCAGAGCTGGAGTCATAAGCATCTTTTGCACTGGCACAGTGTCAAACCCCTTGAGCTCTCCAGTTGATAGTCAGCAGCTTACTCCAGAAAGCTACCTGCTCTTCCTCACGACATCAAGATATCAAAAGAGAATAGAAGAACCGGGACTCTGCTGGGTCTTTAGTATGCCCTCGCTATGAACCCTATCCCCGCTCAACCAGAGAGCTGCCACAATTGAGCTAGCGAGCAGGTGCCCGGCGTATCGGCTCCATCGCATCCGTGCGAAAAATGCTCGCATAGCTTTAAACTTCAGTGGGGAGATGGGGGCGCAAGGCCGGCTCAGGGACTTCCTGCAAGTTCATGTGCGCAACCACAGCGCCAAGCAGCATTATCGTAACTGAAAATGCCAGAACTGTAAGAGCCGCGCACGCAGTCAGCCGTGGACGACCGCTCTGCCTTCGCATAGCTGCGTAGGCGCATGCAGGCCGGGCCGATTGAGCGCCGAGGGCTTTTTGGCCTTGAAGCTGCTGCAGCCTTGGTTTTAGCTCGCTCTCACATGCCACAGGCAGACTGGCCTCAAACACTGACCTTTTACTTTGATGGATGTGTGTATTTACAGTTAGAAACTTCTGTCAAACACTCCAAGTACATTGCTGGTTTTCAGTTTCTCCAAATGTATTTGCGTACGATAAGGCATTCAGCTTTGGGGTTGAGGGGAGGGTTTATTTAGGGTGTGTTTTATATTTGTAGTTGATTGTCTTGGTCCTGGACCAAAGCACAAAATGAAACATTGCTGAATTTTTGTCCTGGTTCAATTAGTGTTCATACTGACGCATTTACCATTGACCTAAAAGATATAAACAAACGTTATATGGATACAGACACATAGATCGGATGTAAATTTTTTAGGATGTAAATTTTGCGACAAGACCATAATGCCAACTGAGGTTTCAAAACTACACTTTTAAAAAACTGGGGTTTATGTACATCTGGTGGCATTTTTGCCAGTTGAAAAATACAGAAAATAGCCAAAACAGTAGCAGGAATTTCTCTGCATCTTGTGACATCACATGCTGTATATGGTTTGTTTGGGTGCTTTTGGCCTGTGCTGTACTCATGCTTCAAATGAACCGCACTAGACATCCATTGGAAGCGAACAGAGACCGACCTGCTCAGTGATTCTCGGGCCACTCATTTTAGCAGGGGGGACTGGTTTTAATCAAAGCTGTCAAAGATTCAGTGCATTTCCAAACATGGGAACAAAGCATGTAGCCACTGTTACCACAATTATGGGAGAAATATTCATGGCTACTAGCTTTCATTCATTGGTAGTTATCCTCAGTTATCCCGTTCTTTAACCCTTTGAGGAGGGTTTATATATATATATATATATATATATATATATATATATATATATATATATATATATATATATATATATATATATATATATATATATATATAGCAACCATTCAAGATTTTAAAAAGGAGACAGAAAAAAGTGATATATAAGCTTTTCTAAATCTTGAATGGTGGCTATAGGTTTGTCCACATGGTTTGCAGTTTTTGTATCATTTGTATTTGTTTTGAGGTCCTAGTTGGGACAAACATCACTTCACACCTTGAGTTTTGAGCTGCTGTTTTGGCTACAAGGAGCATCACACTGAACATTTTAAAGTCATGCCTGTGGGCTGATGGTAAGTCAGGCACGCTTTAACCTTTCACATTTCCTCTGTGCGTTCAGCCCGGGAGCAGAACTCCGGCGATCCGTTTCTCCACGTGTTCCTCCGAGGTGCCGACCAGTTGCCAGATTGGGCTGCAGTGCCATCTACGTCTTGAATGCCTTTGCCAGGGAGAACATTAAATATAACACAGTGGTTCCGATAACAGTGAGGTGAGCTGCATTTTTTTTATTTATTTAAAATTATTATTTTATCCAATATATATGAATACCTATTATCTGAATATTTATGATATGAACATCAGAAAATAATACATTGGGGTTTTTTGTTGGTTCGTTTTTCATGCATCACATTTGTGAAGTATTTATAAACAAGATGTTAATGTTAGAAATGTATTTCTAACATGCTTAAAACCTACCAGCTGTCCCAACGAGGGAGCAAACCCTCCGACTTCGTATCCCAGGACAGAGGGATCAGGAAGTAGAGAGATAGCTTTGGATTTCTGATTAGTTTCAGTGGCGGGAAAACAGCGGGTCCCCGAGTCTCGGCCCTGCATCACTCTGGAAGGCCACAGGAACGAGCGTCTGTTCATTTAGAAGTGCTCTCATGCCATTGGAAAGGAAGGGACCTGCCTCGCTTCGGCGGGGCCCGCCGAGGCGAGGCGAAGCCACCCCCTGGAAGGCAAGGCCGAGTCGCGGGTAAACAGGCTCCGCCGCACGTTTGTCACGATCTCATTGATTGTCTCTGTGCCCCTCCCCAGACAGGCTGCAGCAGCACTGCACTGCCTGAAACCCCTGCCTCACTCTCTCTCCTTTTGTTAACATAAAATGCAAGCGTAGGGGCATGAAATCAAGGAATCAGAAATGCAGCCTATATGGGTCCTGTTTTCCAGAAGCACCCTTCCGGTGTGTGTTTGAATTAATGCTGAAATAGTAATCTGGAACATGAAGTAAAGGCCACAATGGCTAGTCTAGCTACATGCTATTGAATTGTCTTTAAAACAAAGAAAGGAAGCACTTCAATAACTAAATTACATTTCCATTTTCAAGTTTTATTAAGATCAGGTGCTTTTTTTTAATGGAATTGGCATGCATATAGGTGGCAGGTTTATCACCAAAACACCCACGTTTGTTAGTTCCTATTTCTAATGTGAATGAATTAGGCCAAGTTGTAAGCAGTGATTTGGCCTAATTCATAAAATTCAGGTTATTTTGAACCTGAGATACTCATAGTGTGTCATGGCTTAATGTTAAGGGGACCTCAGCAGCTACTCCTGTGGATGAGGTGAATGCTTAGTGCAACTTAAGCTGCTCTTTCTCCTGCAGAAAGCATCATCCATGCGCTGCACCTACAACCAGGCAGGAACGCATCCTGCAGCATAGATCACCCTGGTCCTAAATGGGTTCGCTGTACTTGTGTTCTACAGACCGCTTCTTTTTCAGAACGGACAGGAAAAGACAAGTGGAATCGCCCCAGGTCATGGGGAAACACCCCAGGTCACCGGAAAGGTCCCAAGTCACAGGGTCATCTTGCATGGGTCGGCTAAAGGCTGCAGTTTGGTTTCCCTATCTGTTCATAGTTTAGTAGTGTTAACAGACACCCGTTGCAGAACGTGCCGGGGGGACGTGTTGTGTATGGGCTTCTCGATTTTGCGTACAGGCTTGTGCTTGAGGAACGCAGCCACGTGCACTGGAAGAGAATAACATTTGGGCTGGTGGCCTTCAGTCAGTTCTTAGAACCATGGCCAAAACCTCATCAGATCATTGCAGAAGCATTAGCAGTCAGCTAAAGACGTGCAGATCCATTTTACCTCGACATGCATTTTAACATATGAAATTCCAGTCTGTGTTGCATGTAGGTTTACTTGTTTGTTTGGTAGAAATAGCAGTTCTAAATTGTTTGTCACTGGTATATGCACATATATTTAGGCCTTTATGATTGGTTGGAAGGACATTATTCCTGCCTGCCTGCGAAGCATAGTAATCCTCAATCAACGGTTTGTCAACACAGTGAGCCATAAACAGTTTTAGTGCACTTCCCTAGGTATGAGGTTCACAGAAAGCACCCATTTGAGCAGAATCAGCTGAAATTACGATGTTCTCCCAGCTGTTTTTTTACCAGTGATTTGTTGTGTTTTAATGTATTTCTATCTTTTATTGGTGTGGCTTTAACATATGCCCAAGAATATGCATGTATGTGAATTTAACCCTTGGTCTTGGATTTCTTGGGACTCTGAAGACATTTGATGTGCACATGCCATTGGAGCAATGCCAAGCTCCCAAAAATCTTGTCATCTTTGCCGAGTTCCTTCATTCAGTTGCGCCATCCCTAATTTAATTTTGGTATTGAATTTGCTTTAAAATATGTGTTCATACGTGACATTAACAAAAAAAAAAAAAAAACACTCCTTTTTTAGTAAAGATGAACAGTTTAGAATTGGGATGGAAAAAAGGTTTGGAGCACCTGTTGCCACGTTTTCAAAGTTTAGTTTTGCATGGCGAATGTTTCTAATTATGACAATTTTTCAGTAGGTTGGCAGTAATAATCAATTAGCATTTTTTCTGGCTTATTCTCTTAGAACAAATTTATTTCATTATCATAATCACGGTCATATTGCTTAATATGTTTAAATGACCTTAATGTGACCCTCCACACAGAAATAGCAGAGGTTGCCTGGCAACAGACTTTTAGCTGATTTACTCCGTCTAAGGCGGGGTAGATTGTTCTCAATGCTTTGCTAAATGAATATATTTGACTACTGTAAATGATGGTGACATTTTAGACCCACAGAATTCCATGGTCAGGAATATTGTCAGAAAGAAAGAACTTTAAATGCAATATAGTCTTGCACTGTCTTGAGGTCTTGTGGAGGGATAACGGCTGGGTCATTGCCTGGGTAAATCATAAGCCCCTGTCGGTAGTAGGTTAACAGGTCAAACACATATTTTCTTGTTATGCCAGGATGCTGGATGGTTTGAAAGAGACAGAGGTCAAATGCAAAATCTCCTTCTTCTGAAAACCACCCTTTTAATACTGATTCACAGAGAAGGGCTGGATTTGGTTGTTCAGACTGTGCCCATGTAAGCTATAGTGATGTTTAAGAAAAAAAAGATTTATGCTCTTGGTATATCAATATACTAATTTTAATTGGTTCATACCAAGTCAATGCACAGATGTTTAAAAAAAGTTGAAAAGGCAAAGAATTTTCTTTCACAAGATGTGACGTTGCAGAGAAATCTTTTAAGTCGGTTATCTTCTAAATGGACGAAGGGGTTTTAGACTGTTGCATGAGAATGAGACTATTAGCACATTAAATTGCCTGTAGTTCTATATCACTTCTTACAGAACACTTATTTAGAGAATAACTGTATCCATGGGAGTTTTCACAAGATCCATTTAAAAAGTCAAATAAATGACTCACTTTGATGTAACTGATTAGCTAAATTTATTAAATTAGATTGTAAATTTACACTCCCTCTGATAACAGAAAATTAGAAAATTGGCCTAATTACATTAGATCTGTGCAGAGGTGCTAAATTGTTGTGGCTTGAGCATATGGGTATTTCTCTCCTGGATGTTTGCCGTCTCTCAGCTTGACTTCGTCTCGACCAGACGTGAGTATATCCATGATTGGTGAGCAGCTCCTCTCACTACCTTCTTGCTGATTTACTCTTTGTGAACAAAAATATCCATACAATTGGACACCAGAGCCATAATGGATGACTCAAAACGCCTGAGCTGCTCTTAGCCAGACGCTGTCTAAGAACTCTCCAGTAAACTATAAAGCATGACACTAAGGTTCATCAGCAGCTGTTTTACATATAATGCCAGTTCAAGATCGTGATGTAGGCAAAAGTTTCATTAAGCCAGCTACCAAAAAAAAAAAAAAAAAAAAAGAAGCATTTCTCTGTATATGAAATCATAATACGGACTGACCAAAACGGGCAGCAGTTGAACAAATCTGTAACAAAAGCTCAACAATTTCAACAAATGTCTGTAAATGCATACAAATGAATCTTGCAGGGGTGACCGGTATTACAGAGGCAAGCTGGAAAGAATTTTAAAGTGCGTGTAAAAGATGGCGAGAGAGAACGCTGACATAGCAGAGTGTAACAGGATGCTACCATTGTTGTTAACAATATGCCTAATGCATGTAGCCATCCAACACATTTAAAAAGTGAGCAGATAGTTGTCAGAGTTGTGAAGATATTGGACAGTGTGAAATGGTACCTCATTTATTTGCACAGAAACTGTTTGTTTGCATGTTAAAACACTATGTATCAAATTCTATTACAAATAAACATGAATGCAAATGTACATTAATACAATCAAAATAAAAATAAAAAACACTTGTTTTCACAAATTTCCTGATGTCTTCTTGGATGGCTAGAACAACATGAGATTGGCACCCTGTTTTGTTTGTTTGCTTCATGTGTGCATATAGCACCTGCTGCCCTGATAAATGCAATTTCTTTGGTGGCGTTGTGCCATAATGCACAGTACTGTGATGCTAATTTATCTTTGTTGAGAGAAAGGTGTGACATGATTCTTATCATGGAATGGCACCAAGAAAAAAATGCATGTGTGTTTCAACCTTGAACTGGCACCATCTGATTCCACTACATGTTTCACCACATGAAATGTCGCAGTACCTGCAGACATGATCTTTTAATGAATTTCTGCTGAGTTGTGTTGTGTACCCCACCCTCAGTGAAACTTTAAATATATATATTTTTACATTGGCCACATTTAAAAACACCAGGGTCAAAGAAAATCATCAGAAGAGGCCATGCAACTTGAAATTCAGACGATTTATGGGGAACAGAAGTCTCAGTTTTACTTTTTTTTTTTGAAACCCAGATCTTTTTAAGATGCTACTGCTTACTCAGCACATTACTCCGAGTTTTGTTTGTCTGAGTGGTAATACACTAAGTGTAGTTGGAAGCATCTTCCCAATCTGCAGTGTTGTTCTGAGAAACATGATCTTAAACTGAGCCATTTGTCTGATTTCCATTTAGCTTCTCTATTTTTGATGTAATTGTTAGTACTTCAATACCAAGAATGATTATGCTTAGAGTTTTGTGATGGAGTCCCATTAGTCCACTTCCATGTAGGGACAGACCGCTCAGGTTCCTGGCGGGGGGAAGTAAAGGGGTGGGAGGTTGTATAAATCCTCCATTCTCAGAGTGCTCAATTGGCGCTCTATCGTACATGTTTAAAAAGGTATCCTATGGACTCTTTAGTCACATAAGTGTTTAACAGCCTCATGAGTTCTCTGCCACTAACCATGTGTACGGTTGAGGGGGGGGCAGTCCATGGCACTGAACCCTGTGAATATTTAATCAAGAAATTAGCAGCCAGCACTGAGAGTTAAAGGCATTTTCATGCCATCGCTTTACCACCAGGATTTAACATGTCTCACCAGCTAATTAGCCACCCTGGTCCACACAAATTTACTGTGACGAAGTGCCACTAATCTCCTCTTCTGTTCAGGTAGCTGGAATAAACTCTGCATATATCCATAATTCTGCCACTTGATTCTGCCCATAGAGGTCACCTCCCCGAGTCCAGCTGAGATCCAATGGAATCGAGTGCAGGGCGGCGCAGCGGCTGGCTGAAGGGCGACGGGGATCGTTAAGATTCGTTCCTTCGACCCCTGACCTGAGCGCAGGAGAGCAGGGGTGTGAGCATCAGCTTGGGGCAGGGAATTGGTGGGTGAGTGCAAGGGAGAGTATTTGCCACTGTGGATGTGAACTCATTTAAGTAATTTCTGTGTGCGTACATTGTGAAGGCATTCGCAGCATCTGTGTGCTGTTGCCATACCCGTGTGTGTGTGTGTGTGTGTGTGACATGGTTTAAGATTGGCATGAAATATTTTGAAAAAAAAAAAAAAATTAATTTATTGGATTATGTGAAAGCCGTGATTTATCAAAACACTGAACGGAATGCTTAATGTGAAGCATCTGAGATTGGTCAGGAGGCTATTAGCACACATTATAACATGATTGGTCTGGGGGGCTCATTAAGTTGTGTATAATAGTCTTGTCATGTCTATCTTGTAGAAGTTGCAGTAATGATTAAGAAACAATGTATTGTGAGATCTTGGCTTCCTGCATTTGCCATGCTCTCAGATGAAATATCAGTGTAAAAATGAGCCATTGCTGACAGACTCAGCACTGTAATGCGATTCGATAATTCCCCTAATGTAGATAATTATCTGGACCCCACAAAATGCAACAGCCCCTGGTGCTTCAGGTGTCAGAGGTCATAAATGAGATCATTAGAATTATTGCAGGCACTGTGAGACTGAAATGAAGATCGCCAAATACTTTGTCTGCAGACCGTTACTGACTGCATCATCACTACTGTATGCAAGGTGACAGTGTGATTGTCCAAATTATAGTCTAGATCGCTTGCATTAAGCTCACATAATAATTGCCTAGCATTCAATGTGTTACATTTGCATAGTTCATTTTTATCATGGTGTCTTCTGAAATTCTCCTTTTTATTGATGACTGACAGTCTTACACTGGAGAATTCTTGCTTGTGCATAAACTGTGAAGCATCAAAGCACATTGACACATTCTCATGGATTTCATGCCAGTTAATTGTTATTCATGAGACATCATCTAGGTAACGGGGAGACGTGCCATAGAAAACATGTTAAAGTATATTAAGAATCTTAATTATATTAAGAATAATATGCAAGTGCAATTCATACCAAGTGTGGGTTCTTTATTTTATTTTATTTATTTTTTGGTTAGTTTTTCATTATTGCATTAGTCAATCTTGGATGATTATGTGAACCAGTTATTCAGAAATAAATTTTAAACTTTACCATATCACTGACAAAAAGCAAAATTTGGCTTTTTCAAGTTTTTGTTTTTCCTATTTTAGAAATGGCATTTGTATGAAATAAGCACTCCACAGGTGTTGTCACCACCACGGTAGCCCCTGAATGGTCCCTGGAAACAGACATTTAAATGATGATGGGAGTCGTGTAACAGCTCGTTACTAAGAAACCGAAGACTGCAGTCGCTCTATTCAGTTTGCTGTTCATTCATGAAATAGTGCAGTATATTCTGATCGAATGAGTTGGACGACAGGATATTACATGCATAGAGAGCAGATGTGGTGATAATAAACTAGTGCTGTGCTGTGTCACTATCTCGCTACAATACGATGTTTGTATTAGTTCAGTGCAGATAATGAAAGGCAAGGCAAAATTTATTTAAATAGCATCTATTACAACCATGGTAAATGAAAGCTCTCTTAAGGCTTAATATTAAATTAGGGTTCGGGCTAGTATAACAATCATAACAGTAGAAGCAAATAAACATATAAGACTAAGTGAAATGGTTACAATCGGTGCATCAGCTCAGAGTTAAAGAGATGTGTTATTAGCATTGAAGACTGAGCAGTCCTGATATGCAAAGGCAAATTATACGAGTTGGTGAGCTACTGCGAAGGCCCGATCACCTCTGCTCTCGAGCTTAGACCTGAGTATTTCTAAAAGCACTGGGTTGGCACACCTGATCTTTCGACAGATTATGAACCTGCAAAATCTCTGCAAGGCATGATGGTGCCATTCCATTCAGGGCTTTAAAAACCAACAATTTTAAAATCTATCCTGAATTTCACTGAAAGCCAGTGAGAGGACACCAGGACAGGAAGTATCGAATCATGCTTCCTTCTCCAAGTTAAGACAGGCTGCAGCATTTTGAACAAGTTGCAAATGACGGAGACAGCTGATCTTCACCCACATATAGTGAATTACAATAATCTGTCCGAGAAGAGATAAAAGCGTGAATTGCCTTTTCAAAATCATTAAAAGAAAAATAAGCCTTTATCTTGGCTAAACCTCTTAACTGAAAGAAACTATTTTTTATATGAGATCTCATCTACTCATCAACCTTTAAAAGAGCTATCAAACAGCACTGGTAGAATGGCAAAGGATCTATTGTATTGAGATAATGGCTCAAGAGATGTAGTGTGCTTGTCCAAAATATCAGGTTGTCCGAACATATCTCATTTTTGTCTTCTTTCAAACTGAGAGAGTTTAGATTCATCCATGTTTTATATCACACAAGCATTGAAGCCAGCACTGTAATGAGCAGGCAGATTTAGTTTTTAAAGTAAGATATATTTGTGTGTTGTCAGCATAACAATGAAATTAGATCTTATATTTATTAAAATAGACCCTAACTGCAGCATATCAAATGAAAAAAAGAATTGGACCCAAGATAGATCCTGGGGGAACTCCACAAGTGAGTGGGCCAGTGGATGAAGAAGCCCCACCAAGATATATATATAAAACAGCCAGGTAGGATCTAAACCAGCTGAGGGCAGTGCTCGTGATCCCTACACATTGCTCAAGATGAGATAGAAGGATCACATGATCAACTGTATCAAAAGCTGCCATGATATCCAATAAACACCAATAGAGCAGAAACCCCCAAAAAACAGTTAACAATAAGTCAACAAAAACTCTTAAAATGGCAGTTTCAGTGCTGTGAAATGGTTTTATACCCAATTGAAACATTTCATAAATTCTGTGTTCAGATTTGAATGCTTGTAGTTGAATAAATACAGCTTTCTCAAAGACCTTGGAAAGGAAAGGTAACTTGGAGATCGGTCCGTAGTTAGAAAGAACTGAGGGGTCCAAAGATTTCATTTGAATAAGACGATGTACTACAGCATGTTTAAAAGTAGCCGGAACACAGCCAGCGATGAGCAATGTATTTATCAAGGAAAGAATGTTAGTCCCTACAGCATCAAAAAGCACTTGAAATAAATGGGATGACCTTGGCCAATGCTGAATTTGAAACGGGTTCATAAAGCTCAAGCGCTTCCATACACATAGGAGGGGCAGAGGGTCATGGGCAGAATGTATATAGAGGAACTAATTGTATCAATTTTATCAAGAAAAAATGGAGTGTTAGCAGCAATATCCCTAGGATGTATAATTGAATTAACAACATTAATAATAAGACGTGGCCTAAAAGAGTTACTAGGGACAAGGTTAGAAATATACTGGGACTTGGCAACTTTCGCAGCTTTCTGACACTCTCGTAGAAAACATAGGGCGACATGAAGCCGATCTTTATTTCCATTTCCTCTCATCTCGTCTGCAAGTTCTTTTAAGAGCATAGGTAGTATTGTTTAATCAAGGCTCTTTTACTGATTTAATGCAGTTTTGTTTTGTTTTTTTCGGAATGGAGTAACAGAGCCTAAAATATTGATACAGATAGAGTCAGACTGGGTAAAAAGCTCTTCTACACTCAAACGAGGTGCTCTTCCAGAATCACTTCCCTAAAACCAGTATTCCGCTGTTAATGGAGTAATTTCATACTACATGTATTATTAATTTTATCCCTAAAATGCGTTATAGTCATGGTAAATAAAAATGGAAAAATTGAAAATAATCCAGAAACCAAATATTTCTGATTTCACTAATAGTAATGGTTAAACCATTAGATAACACCAAGTCCAATGTATTTCCTTTTTCATGCATGAGGGGCCAGCCAAGGACTGACTAAGATTAAAGAAAACAATAAGATCCAGAAAAAAAGCAATCATAATTTGGCATAATTCCTGCCAAGGAAAAAATGCAAAATTGTGAATAAAATACTTTTGAGGACAATACAATATTACGCACAATTCAGGAGGCCAAAAATCATCTCAAAGTTGTAACTCAGATATAGAATAAGAAATAAACTGGACTTGGCACCAGTGAAAAGCATATACTAGCATATACTAGACCTCCACCCCAGCCAGGGGTCCGAAGGGTGCTAAAAAATTACAGTCACACCAATCACAACCCTGTTAAACATAACAAAGGTTTGAACATGGGTGTGGTAGATCTCTCTGTCGGAATGAGGTTTCATCACCATGCCGATTATTTCAAAGCCTGGCGGTCTTGTCATTTTTAGGTAGCTGTTTCATAAATTACATCAATTACTCATTCAAGTCAAGCACTCTCAAAGCTGTAATTTAGCTTAAAGGGCATTAAGCATTTTTAATTGAATGATGTGCCATTTATGAAAAAAAAACAACAACTTCTTGATCACTTTTTGGCATCAGTAATGTCAGTGTTTAATTAGTCATTGCAGTCACACCCCCCACGCAAAATAGAAATAAATAAGAAAAATTTTGCATACGTTTTAAAAGCACCCAAAGACTTGACTGGGCCACATGTAAGCAGAGCAAACAGAGCATCATCCTACGCAGCGCACACCTCTTACGGTAGCTGAGAGAGACATCTGTGAAGGAAAGAGATGTCTGTAAAGGAGGGAGACGTCCGCAACAGACAGTCAGAACAAAGTGGCACTGGCTTGCTGCACCCGGCAGGATTACCAGTTGTTGTTGTGAACGTTGTGTGCAGCTGTAGAGCCACATCTGGCACAGGTTAACAGTGAGCTGGGAATGGCGTGTTGTGAAGCGTACCTGCTTTCTTCCAGCCTGTTGTGTGTGTGTGTGTGTGTGTGTGTGTGTGTGTGTGTGTGTGTGAAAGAGAGAGTAATTTTCATTCACACTGTGGCAAAGGTCAACAAGCATGGGAGACTGCATTTCACATCATGGCTTTCTCTCCTTTATTACAGATGAACTTTCAAGTCCCTGGTGGATATGATTAAATATCCACTCCCCCGCTCCCCGTCGCCTTCCCGCTGAGCTGTTGCTCGGGTTTTCTCCAGTTTTACACGAGGGAGACCAACCGACTCACCATTAGCTCGCGGTCTCTCGCCTGTGTGAGTTACCGGCATGGTTAACAGCATTGTGACTGTCATACCTAAAATCCGTATAGAACTACAGCGCCGTGCCTTTTGTTCTAGGCACGGTACTTGTTATTGTAGCGTTTACATACCACAGCTGTGAGCAGAAGAAACATGGCCGCATAAACGCACCTCGCCCACGTTCTAGCCCTCGGCAGCGCAGCGACGTGAGCAGGCAGTGGTTGGGGCATCCGCGTGGTTTCGCCCATGTGGGATGGCTTGTGGGCCCGAGAGGTGCTTGGACTCCCCCAATATAACCAAGCCTGCACCTATTAAGCAGTGGATCACTACTGCTGTTAAGCTGGCGAGCTGCCCACACTGAAGTGAGCTAGAGAGTGGCCTGATAACCACCCCACATCCCAGTGGATGTGATGTGTGGGGATAGAACCAGCTTGTTCTGTCACTTTGGTGTGATGTAGCCCACACACGCACACAGACACTGCAGGATGTTCGCAGAGGAAGCTCTCTATTCACCCACGTTATAGGTGGGCTGTGATCGAGACTGGTTGCACCAAGAAATGCATTATGATCAGTTAAATAACAGTAACAGCTAGTATAGATGCACCGGTGTGGGTTTCGTCTTTCCCAAATTTCTCGATATTCAGCTGGGGGGGTTAAAACTTCAGTGGATGTGTCTAAAATGGTTGACCTATTTAGATGTCCTTTATAGTCAGGGAGACATGAACGGGTTCTTACCACGACAGTATCCATGGGTATTCAGAATGTAGCGTCTTCCAGGAGAAGCATCAGAGGAAGAGTGTGTTGCTGACATTGTACATGTCCTGCAGGACTCTGGAATACGATGCAACACAAATTCCCTCTCTTATTTTCAGTTTGTCTGAGTTTTTTGTTCTTCCCCTTTACACCTACCACAGAGGCGTGTGTCTGTGTGCGTGCGTGCGCCCGTCCATGTGTGTTACTATGAAGCTCTCCACAGGATAATGTTTTACTGCCATCTGTTGCCAGCTCTTCACACACTCTCCACAGTTTTGAGCAGTTGGCCCCCTGCATTAGATTTCTGATCCGGCATGGCTCTTTAATTGGGCTTGCCAGGTCGCATGCAGCCGTGGCGAACGCTGACTTGCACAGGAGCCTGTTTGCCCTTGCATAGGCAGCTGCGTGCAACGCTGTCATAGTCTTGCGTCAGACCTGAACTGAGCTCAGCACAGCTCGCGTGCCTGTGAACGAGTCGTCTCCCTGGACCCTGAGGACTGGGCATGGGAGACGAGACGGGCTTCCCTAATGTAAGATCTAACATCTAAAGCCTCAGTGACACTGCAGCTTCAAACGCCTTGGACAAGATGTCGGGGAAGGAGTTTTCAGCCGATCGGATGGGTCTGACTCACTGACTCGGGGCTTATTACACTAATGGATCGGCAGTGAAAGTGGATTGGGGGGGGTGTGCACGACACCAAAAGCTGAATAATTTAAGCACCGGTTCATTCCACTGAACTCAAAAAGTCTCTTCTGATTGCGGATGAAGCCATGAATATGTCGCAGTTGAGAACAGCCCAGCAAAAGGCACATTTACTTGCATATTTATTTGTTTGTGTGTTTATTTTCAAGGGATGAAATATTGAAAAAGGTGTTTAACGGCACGATCGTGATGTCGGCCAACGGGGGACCAACGGTCCATATGGAAACAGTAACTCCACATGACAGCCACAGCTGGGCTTTTGGACAGCGTTATGTGTCAGACATTTTCAGACTTCGACAGCGCTGTAGCTGTAGGGCCACCGTACATTCTTTGGGCTGGTGAATCTTCAGCGGCATTTTATTTAGGTGCTCTCTTGCTCCCTCTCGCCCCCTATCTTTCTCTCTCACACGGTCACTCTTTCTCACTCTTTCTTCTGTAACTATAGATTTGGAGTGTGTGTAAGTACAGCATGTAGTAAAAGGCAGAGGGGCAGTAGGGAGTGTGTTCACAACTGCTGCATCTCTTGTGATATGGAGGGTGGCTCACGGCTCTGTCAGCTCACTAGTCTCCACAGGCTCGTTGAACCAAACCGAACATGTAGATGGAGAGCAGCTCCAGGGTGGAATAATCCACCTTTATCAACTTTTTATGCTTTTATGCTTCCTAGATTTCATTAAAAAAAATTGAATTTGAAACCTTGAGAGGCTGATGTCTTTCCTCATCCCATCTTGTGCCTAGCTTCTTAAAAATAAACAGCTGTACATTATCCATAAAAGTGATTAACATTCCACAATTAAGCTAATTACCACTTAATTATAGATCACCGCTGTGCTAATATTCAAGCATTGGAATCTTTATTAGAGTTTTCATAAACAATCATGTCAGCAGAAGTGCCTGCACTAGTCTCCCGAGTGATCCAGGTGCACCGTGCAGCCTGTCACCTTGCGTTTCCAGCTCGCTCTCCTTCCCGAGTGTTGATTGGACAATCTGTATGTGGAGTGGGTTTCACAAGTTCCCAGCCCTGTAATTAGCCCTACCTAAAGTCTTAGGGCTTTGATTGCTTTGGGTTGGCATCCCGGAAGGCTGGCTGGAGCTAGTATAAGGGTAATCGGGCTCACATCTGGTCATTAAAAAGAGGTGATTTTATTCCTCACTCCACTCCTGCAACCCCCATCCCCAAAAGAAAGGTGAGCAAACAACCTGTTTCTGGTGAAGAATGTTTGCAACATTGTGTGAGAGAAGTCGAACACTCCTTTGGAACCTTCCAAGACCTGTGGGGGGTTTTTTTTGGGGGGGGGGGGTTTCGTTTTTTTTTTTCGGTCTTGTAACCTTGCACTTGTTCTTTTTGTTTTTTTAATGTGATGAGAGGAAACCACATTCAACAGTATTTGGCATTTTAACTATCATAAGACTGCCTTTTCAGGCAGGCATCTGCTCTGTTGCAGTCCTCGTTAACCGAAGAAAGAAACTGTCTGGAGACATATAAGTAAATAATACATGGCTGTATCTGTTGGCATAATCTTTAAGCACACCCAGGGAGAAACAATGAGAAACCTGAATGGAGCTGTGTGCGGAGCAATTTGGAAGGAAAGTGATTGTTTTCCTTTCCTATTTGATATTGCCAAGGCAACTGAACCACAGTTGTCGAAACGTGACGGCAGCTCTGAGCCAGCAGTGGGGTCATTTTGGCCAAGGCGGTCACTCAGGCTTGTTGGTCCAAGGGCCATTTACTCAGTTCATCTACTGACCCAGTTACGTCTCTGGGGAGGTGTTGATCATACTGTTGATCATACTGTCTGCTGTTGTCTGATTGTCATCAACACTTTGTTTTTGCTTTTGGCTGCAGGAGAGAGCAGCATTTTGTCAGCACACAGCAGGACAGTTGAATATATTCATTTAATAGCAGTCTTAGGTAATGTGGCTAAAACATACCAATGAGTGTTAGATTTGAGGTCTTTTTTAACGGCATGCTGTCTTAATTATAGGGGAGCAAAATACTGTTGATTAGCTTTGCGTGGTAGAAGTCTGGATTACATTTTCTGCATTCGGCAGATGCTCTTATCCAGAGCGACCTACATATTTCTCAGCATGAGAGTGCATGTGCTGCCTGGGAATTGAACCCATGACCTTGGTGTTGCTAGCACCTCGCTATACCTGCTCAACCTGATTTGCATTTTTATGGTTGGATTAAGGGTGTTCTGTTGTCTCACTAGGACTTGTTAAAAAGTGTAGTCAGTGCGCTAAATCTCTGTGTTGGGATCATATTACAGATGATTTTTTTTTTAATCTTTTCTAATAGACATCCATTTTGTCTGTTTAATTTTAAGGGATGTCTATTTAAACCTAATTCATTCTGAAATTATTTGATTTGACATTATCTTCTTTAATATAAACAAAAATGATTCACTGAAGAATTAATTCATGATTTGATTTAACACTTTTTTTCCTTATTATACCAAAGTCAGTCATATTTTCTCTTACCTTCAAAACCAGGAGATCAGCGTCCTTCAACCTAATAAACTGAACTTTTGGCATGATCAAATAACAACATTACAATGCACTGGTCAAGCGTAGCTCTGGACCGTGGACAGCACATGGTGCTCATTACATGCTTGCACATGTGACATCCAGATCTGCGGACTTGTTCGGATGGCATGATTCCCAAGTATTCTGCTTCAACGGTCATCCATTAAAGAACAAAGCGAATGTTTCTTTGAGGTGATCCCTTAATCTGCATGTTGAGCGATATGTGTTTTTTTTGTTTGTTTTTTTCATCAGTCATTTCATCAGGCTTTTTTTTTTTAAATCGTCAGATCACACCTTGAGCTATCCATACCTTCTGGCTCCAAATTGCAAGTTTTTATCTCCAAACGGCTGCCTTTCTGCTCTTGCCAGTGGGAGACTTTTTTAATGGTGGCCAGCTAACTGCAATTTATTTATTTATTTCATTTTATTTATTTATTTTTGAACTGTAAATAAATCAATGAAGTTGCCTCCAGCCATGCTGTGTAGTGGAGGTCGGGAGGTGGAGGGGAACTGAGAATGGTTTTGACTCTGTCCAGTGTGGAGGCGGTGTGGTGTCACGGCGAGGGGTGTGGGATTGTTGTTTTTGTTGTTGTTGTTGTTGTCTTTGTTGTTGTTGAAATGGCGAGAGTCCACAGGCTGGCCAGCTCCTTTACTGGACCTGCATTCCTCTAGCCATGTCTGTATCGTTTTCATGCTTAAATGGATTTATTGTGAATGCTGCGTGTTCTAATAAGATTGCTCTCCCTTTTAGCCCCTCTCTATCCCCCCTCAGCCTCTGGTGCTCCCCTCACTCATGTATTCCTTCTCTTTATTCACTGTATATTCTCTCTCTCTCTCTCTCTCTCTCTCTCTCTCTCTCTCTCTCTCTCTCTCTCTCTCTCTCTCTCTCTCTCTCTCTCTCTCTCTCTCTGGTATCAGTTGGCCATCAGCGAAAACAGAGGGTTATGCATGATTGAAATAGCTGCAGCTAATGGAACCGCAAGTCGACGGCAGAAATCTGTATCCAAACCCATGTCGGTGGTAAATCCAATATGACCACTGAAAGCAAGTGAACTAGGTTTGGTATGTTTCCATGCCAAGGAGATTCTTGCATAAGTTGTATAAAGACGTCGGCATCTCACTGATGTTAGATTGAAATCAAGCATAATATTCAATTGTGCTCTCTGGGGGGGGGAATTGGTTAGCCATGGTGATCCACATTAACAGGGTGTGCATAAATGCCAAACCAGATACAATCTGAAACTTTTAACTAGAATATTAGAGAATTAATAGGAACATGCTTAACCACCAAGATGTTTAAGGTGGGGAAACTACTGAAGACAGTCCAGTATCACTTGGGATTGGGTTCAGACTGACTTCAGAGTCCCGATATACCAAAGCCTCTAGTGTTGTACCTTATTAGCTATGAATTACAACTCGCCAATCATTTTGTAAGTTCCATGATGTCAGCATGCTGACCATAAAAAAAAGAAAAAGAAAAAAAGATGCCATCACCATGACGCTGATATTTGTGTATTCAACCACCAATTAAAGAACCAAATGAACAAGGCTGCATTTTTATCTAATGTAGAGGAGCTCAGTTCTTGGTACAGTCTGAGATGCTGTTGTGTATCATTTGTTGTCTGACCACTCACTTTGTACAGTATCAGCATGACGGTTATGCAAGTAACAGCCCCACAAATGCACTGCATACTGACATGTTTTTTTTATGATGTGAAATGATTATGCATGTTGTACACTCATATCTTACACATATGCCAAAGTCTGCTGGAAGGCTATGTTTTTGTTTTTGTTTTTAATGGAGATACTGGCATATTTTTGCAGGCACAAATATTCTGTAGCATTTTGTCACTTACTATCAGACTGTAACATGTCAGAATGTAACAGCTCACACTGTACCAAGAACCTCACTGGGCTCCTCTGGATTATTAAAATGCCATGAAGTTCATTTGGTCCTTTAATTGGGAGTTGAATAAACAATCAGTGCTATGGTGATGGGGTCTTTTCCTTCAGGTCAAGGTGCTGTATCTTGCTACTGTGTCAGTTAAACATGGATACTGCACTGTATATTGCTTTCATTTAGCGTGAGCACTGCTTTTCAACCGAGTATAGATCCAACCCCCCCCCCGGCCCCCCAGCCCCCCAGCCCCCCATCGCCCCCCCATCGCCCCCCATCCAATGGTTCTTGCAGTTTCCCATCTTCAAGTGATCACAGGAAGCTCATCCTGGGTGATAGTTGGAACATTATGAAGGTTGCCTCCACTCTGACCTGTGAATGCTCTCACTAGGCTCAGGCACAAGCCAGTGGGACAGTCATATACACCTTAGAAAAACCTTCTAAAGCTCTCTTTCGAAAACAGGAAAACTCACACTAGTCAAGTGTGTCTTAAGATGTTCAGCGGTTGTGGTGGCAGGCTGGGTAGTCACGGCTATGCTTTCTGTTAACCATCAATGACTTTATTTGTGCTGAAGTTTACAAATGGTTGGGATGTACTGTGGCAAAAAGCAGATGCAGAGATCTGTCTCCTGTTATTCCAAGCATGTTCTGGAAAAAACAAACAAAAAAAAAAAAAACATAAAAGTGCACAGGCAAGCGTGACTCTGCTGTGAGAGGTGTTCACATTCGAGGCACCTGTTTGGGCACAGATTTTGAAAAATCCCATCTAGCAAATTGCTCATCAGACCTCTTTTATACCATCAAATCTTTAATCGAGTGAATATGACTAAAACCAAATAGAAAAGTCAATGTTTTAATGTTGAGAACATTGACTCAATGGCATAGGTAAATGAGAGCAACAGTGAAAAAGAGACAGGCGATAGAGAGAGAGAGAGAGAGAGAGAGAGAGAGAGAGAGAGAGCGAGAGTGGGGTGGATTGGTCTTTTAACTTTGATTAGCGTCAGTCTGTTAAAACCTCCCTGCCCATGTGTTCTGTATGTATAAAGTATTGTTACCATGAAATGTACTTTAGTTGTATTTGTATGTGCATTGTTAATACAATAATAGCATTATCTTCTATATAAATTGTCTGAGAGAGTGAACAGAGGACGTTTGAGAGTGACGGGCAGACGCAGGAGGCAGCAAAGCGTGGTGGCCCTGAATACCATTTATACAATGAAACCTGCTAAATAAGTAATGGAGACATAAGGAAAAATGCTCTAAATGAACAATGTTTTTGATCTTGATTCTTTGTCACATCTGTTCATGAAATTATAATATGTTGTCGGGGGATGTTTTATTCTAAAATGTTTTATATTCTGGTAAGAAAAAGGTACTTAGTAATGTACAGATTCCTTTTCTTTATAAAAGTTTATGGAAATACAGGCTTGTGGAAAACCTGAGTAATGACGCTATATGGTACTGAGCTACAATCCTTAACATGATTTGGTGACAAATTGTGATGCTGTGAGTTTTTATGTTCCAAGTAATAGATTTACACAGTTCTTGCTGTGTAGCATGTAATGAGGGCCAAACCTGTCAAACTCAGGTCAAGTTCAGGCCCACTTTCCTGGGCAGTGTGCCGACTGCCTCCGAGGTGCATGTGGATGCGGGGAACATCTCGGGTTTGACGGGATGCTTGCGGGAGCTGAAGGTCAATTCCAGAGAGATCTGCCTAGTGAGCGAGACGGTCGGAGGCCGGAACTTCGGCAGCTGCGATACTCCGGCGTGCCGGCGCCAGCCGTGCCGCAACAGTACAACCTGCACCAGGTAGGAAGCTTCCCTGCTCCTGCCCTGCCCCTGCTTCTGCCTGCCCCCGCCCCTGTCTGGCCTCACCCAGCTGTGACCTCGGAGTAACTGGACGGGAACCTTTACATTAAGATGCTCTGAAAGTATTTTTGTTTGTCTTTTTTTTCTTTTTGGAAGAGTAATGTGGTACTTTTGCCTTATATTATATAGCTTTAGCTCCTTGTGCTCTGTAATAAACACTCCACTATATTTGATCTTCCTGACACAACGTTTGAACCTGTCTCAGAAGGCGCCATGCCTCCCCAGACTCATGTAAAGCTAGCGGGTGCTGCCAGCCAGATCCCTGTGTTGAACACCCTGCGCTCTGTCGTACCGCTCAGTCCCACAGTCGCCCGAGCAGTGGGAACAGGAGCCCGGCCACGTAGGACATGCAGGACCCTGCCACCTCTCCCACCCAGTCAGAACATAACCGCTTATGTTCTTGAGGACCCCCAGTCATAGGCTGACATATGGTACAGCTGGGTTTGAGCTTCGAGACCCAGTGGTAGCTACTGGCTCAGCACGGCTGAGACGAACTTGTACCAGCTTTTCCTCTGGGGGGGGTTGAGAAAGTTTTATGTTTCATCAGAACAAGGACCTTCATGCTTCATTAATAATCCATGGCACATGCAGGCACACATCATAGGCCCCTAACTAAAGGAGCTGTAGGGAAAGCTGCTCCCCCGTTGGGCTTAGAGGGGAAGCGGAGCTAGCCCAAACTGGTTTAACTCTCCGCTTTGCATCTCTCGCCTCCCCTTCACTTTTCGTCTTCTACAACTTTTGAAGGCCAACAGCGCAGTCAGTAATGCAAGACAGCGCCACCTGTAAGCGAAAGTGACATCATCGCTCCAACGCACGTGGCCCCCCTGTGATGTCACCCCTCGCTCAGATGGCTCACTCTGAGGTGGCTCAGAGTGGAAACGCACCAGCTCCTTTAACAGAAGTGTGCAGCCTGCTGTGGACCAGCTATTCCTGGGGATAATCCTTACACCGTGCGCTGCCGAAAACTTCTGTGTGCTCTATCAGGAATGTGTTTGTTGGGTATGTTAAGCAAACACGAAAGGCGTCTTTCTTTGCCTGGCAGGCTTTTTCACTTCCTCGCAGGCTTTTTTTCCTTGCAGGTTTTATCGTTGACTTGTAGGATTTCCGATGCCTTGGACTCAGTCAGAGCCCTGTGGTTCTTTTATCCTTGGTGTAGGACACGGTGTTACAGATGTCACTGTCAATGTCGGAACACATTAGATGCCACACCACCTCCAAAACTATTTTAATTTGAACAAATTACAAACATCCACACTGTTTTTTCCTTGAAAGGTCAGACATGTCAGCGTTAGCTGCACAAAAATATTTGCACTGGCAAAATTATGTTAAATCAGCATTGACATTTCTAGTCATTTTAATTTCGCATAAATTTAGGCATAAATACTATAAATGCAGTACTTGTGAAGTCCCATGCTTTTTAACAAAAATGTCCTAATTCTGTATAGCACATCTGCTTCTATGTTTTGTGTCCATTGCCACAATTTTAGATAGGCTTCATTGTTATTTGTGGAAAGAGTTGATAAATATTGCAAAATACTGGGTAGATATTACCAGGGAGATGCTTGAGTTTTAAATAGCTGTAATCACAGGCCTGATTGCATTACTGATGTGTGCTAACAAAAGCATGCATGGGTGACTGTGGGAACCTCTAGCAATCATTTGATTGTGGCATGTTCTCAGTTGTGAATACTTATGATGTCCTTTACTTTTGTAAAAGAAAGCGGCCTCTATTGATAAACGCGTTAACGGGGTTTTGTTGATGCACAAAAGTTCTTTTAAGTATGAAGTAGGTTTTAGTTTTGGATCAGCAACAGCTCTGGACTTCAAACTGGACTAAACTGAATTTTAAAAGCACAGGTTAATTAAGGATAGTGAATCTAGCTTCTTGCGTTTGCAATTCAATCGCCTCGCTCCCATCATATTTGCCTCCCCCGGTTCTCTGTACTCCCCTCACTTCTGTGGCACAGCAGCCGAGTTTCCTGCGCCCGTGGTCAGAGTGTACGGCTAGTAGCATCAGGCCTGTTCCTGCTGGCTCGTTCATCCATCATTACTCGCGGGTGCTCTGGCACTGCGTTACGGCGGCCTTCCTCGCGCAGGCCTTTCAAGCAGGGAATCTAGTCACGCAGCTCCTTTCTGAGAGCAGATAACTCCCCCCAACTGGGGCCTTAGCATCCTGTTGTCCTGACTGTAATCCCAAACAGCTCTGAGCTGCCAGAGAGTGGGTCCTACTCCCCCCCGCCCAATCCTCCCCCTTCTAGCCCACAGCTGATGCTAGCAGGCCTGGCATTTTGCAACAGATGGTTCTCAAATATTTTCCACCCTCTTTTTTTAATCTCTCTCTCTATCTCTCTATCTCCTTTCCCGCGCTTTTTTTTTTCTCATCTCCCCCCCATCCCTCGGTTTTCCAGCAGTACCACTGAGTTGTGACATGTTTATAGTGGTGCCTGAGCCCTAAATCCTTCCCTCCCCATCTCCCAGCCGCATTGCCCACCCGTGGAGATGGCCCCCATTTCGCCTGCTGGTGGCAGGATGCATGTCCGAGTTAGGAGTGAGGACGAAGGAAGAAACACTGCAGCTCCCCTACAGCTGCAGCCCCCAACCGTCCAGACAGGACATCCAGGACGTCCAGGACATTCAGGACGGCGGCGTCACGCTTTCCCGCCTCGCTCGTCAACCTCGGGTTCTCCTGTACAGCCACGGTGTGGTGACGCACAGGGACCTACTGCTGCTGAATTTAGCGTTGCCGGTGTGGGCTCATTTCCTTCACAAGATTTTACCAATGTTTTTTCCACCATGTTTGGTCATAAGTGGGGTGAAGGGGCATGGTTTGATAATTCTGCCAAGTTAGAGTTGTGTTTGGCTTCTGTAAGAACTCATTCATTTTAGTCACTCATTCAGTCGTTCATTGACTTTCAGGCAGACTATCGCAGACTACAGCACTTGCTAATGAGAGGTAGTTGTGGTAATTAGTGGGCTAGAGGCATATTGATACCCTGTGTACCCTCCTCTCAGTTTGTACATCATGACTGGTGTTCGTCCTGTTCAGCTACTGAGGCATAATTGCCACAGTACGTTTCTATTCTTGTGGCTAATTAAAGAGTTGAGCTGTATTTTTTCTGTCAAATTCCTTTATATGGGAACAATTTCAGCTTTTCCCTTTCTGCAGGAAATGTCTTGTTCATATAAACAGTTATTCGCAGAATTAATAGGCCATGTCCAATTTCTTTCAGTAACATCTCTGGGCAAATATTGCCAAATGTGTTTGTCTATATTTGTGCTGACCAATTATCTCGCCTCGTGAGGTACCCCCTGACACGGTGTGTCGAAAAACGACCTATGCAGTTTTTGTTTCGAGACGTGACCACGCTCTGAGCCATTTGGCTGCTTCGTGCTACCAGACTGACTGAGAAATGCTCATCAGTCCGGGGGGAATAAACCGACTACAATAATAATGTGCTTTGCTGAGTGCATTCACTATGTAATTCCCCACCCGAGAATTATGCAAAAGCGAAACTAAACGAACGACACGTAGCACTGCGCTCATCTTGACTGATGCGAGCCTCTTTAGTCCGGAGGCAGTTCCGTTTATAGCACTAGAGCTCAAACCTACAAAAAAGATCTGTTGGAGAGAATTGGTTTTGACACTTTACATGGATAATAGCAAGGACACTCATGGAAGCGCCGTGCCATTCCGACCCCCAATATGCCGGCTGGAATGTCAGAATGTTCATTTGCAAACGTTCCAAAATCACATATTTGTGGCCGTATGGTGCAGAAACCACTTTCTAATATATTTGTCACAGTTTGTGTCAAAGGCTTAATGATGTAGCAGTACTTGCTGTAAGATGTTTTCTCTCTCCAATTTTGTTAAGCAATTATATGTATTTGTAGTTAGATGTAGTCTACGTCTGCCTAGTTTCCTACTTTATACTGAGGCGTTAAAACTGCTGGCTGTATTATGGGCTTGGCAAATGTAGTCACTTTTAACTACAAATTGCTCATAAAAATGGCTATGTACGTTTTATGTACAGGTAATTAAAATATACCATCATAAGAATGACACTTTACAAAGAATATCTAAAATATCCCATTGTGTTATTATAGAGATGTCATAAAGACTGACCACAGAGTTTAAATGAAAGCCATGTTTCGGATATCTACACGTGCTCCGGATACAGCCTGAGGCCCAATGTTCAAACAGGTCATTTATATGAATACTACCAAGAACAAGCCAGTGCAGGTTTTGCCAGTGCAACACAGATGAAGGGTTTGCCTTTAGAGACGTGTAGTTTTTTTTGTTGTTTTTTTTTGTCAGCCTTCTTCTAGGAGATCCCCGCTCATTTGATCCAGCATGTCAAACTCTTTCCTGGTTGAATTATTCATGCAGATTTAGCCTCAAGTAGTATTCCCCACCCCACCCCCTACACCCCCTACACCCACCACTGGAGGTATAGCTATTAGTTATGGCAGACCATTATTTCACCTGGAAAAAGTACATGTTGAAAAAGCATTTGGCCCGATTAAGTGCTGACTTCTGACACTGCTTCCAAGTTGCCAGAAAGATTAAGAAAGGTCTGAGCATGAGGCCTGGATGTTGAAGCAAAACACTGCCTCCTCACTGCCTGTCTTATTTCTTGTGCAATTTTAATCTGTATCTCTCTACTCCCTCAGGGATGTCTTTGCAGTCATCAAGGTCATCTTCGTCTGTATCTTCATGAGTATATGGCACAGTGGATGTGAAAACCTGATAGACAGTAGTTAGTAGACAAGTAAATGGAAATAGGAGCGCATTATTTGGTGATCAGCTATGAAAATGGTCACATGTGGCCTAAGCATAATAGACTTGTAATTAATAAAATACAGTATCACACCAATTGATTAGATGCCTTTAATTAATACACTGCCTGGCCAAAAAAAAGGTCACCACCTGGATTTAACTAAGCAAATAGGTAAGAGCCTCCCATTGGATAATTACTGCATGGGTGATTGTTTCAGCTGGCAACAAGTTATTTAACCCTAACTGATGCAGTGAGTAGCTTCTCATTTGTTAAACAAGCATGTCGAAAGACACATCCTGAGGTCGTGGAAAAGATGTTAATCTGTTTCAGAAGGGTCAAATTATTGACATGCATCAAGCAGAGAAAACATCGAAGGAGCTGAAACTACTAAAATCGGGTTAAGAACTGTCCAACACATTAATAAAATGTGGAAGGACAGTGGGGAAACATCATCTTCGAGGAAGGAATGTGGTCAGAAAAAAATCTTGAATGATCGTGATCGGCGATCACTTAAACGTGGTGAAATCAAATCATAGAAAAACAACAGTAGAACTCAAGGATACATTTAATAGTGAAATTAAGAGCATTTCCACACACACAATGCAAAGGGAACTCAAGGGATTGGGACTAAACAGCTGTGTAGCCTTAAGAAAACTACTTGTCAGTGAGGCTAACCGGCAAAAACGGCTTCAATTTGCTAGGGAGCGTAAAGATTGCATAAAGAAGGTCATGTGGTCTGATGAGTCCAGATTTACCCTATTCCAGAGTGATGGGCGCATCAGGGTAAGAACAGAGGCGGCTGAAGTGATCATCATGCCTAGTGCCTACCGTACAAGCCTGTGGGGGCAGTGCTATGATCTGGGGTTGCTGCAGTTGGTCAGGTCTAGGTTCAGCATGATTATGTGCCCAAAGAATGAGGTCAGATGACTACCTGAATATATTGAACAACCAGGTTATTCCATCAATGGATTTTTCTTCCCTGATGGCACAGGCATATTCCAAGATGACAATGCTAGGATTCATCGGGCTCTAATTGTGAAAAAGTGGTTCAGGGAGCATGAGACATCATTTTTACACATGGCTTGGCTACCACAGAGTCCAGACCTGAACCCCATTGAGAATCTTTGGGATGTGCTGGAGAAAACTTTGCACAGTGGTCCAAATCTCCCATCATCAATACAAGATCTTGGGGAAAAATGAATGCAACTCTGGACAGAAATAAATGTTGTGACATTGCAGAAGCTTGTGGAAACGATGCCACAGCGAATGTGTTCCGTAATCAAAACTAAAGGTAGTCCAACGAAATATTACAGTGTGCGACCTTTTTTTTTTGGCCAGGCAGTGTATCCCAATGACACTTGTTTTGGAGCTCAAAAGTATGCAGTACTGTTAAAAATCACTGGTTTCAGCGTAGATATCTTTCACACTGAATTGTATAGCTTTTTGGTGTCGTGGCAGACAGTTGGAATCAGGAATTTGGAAAGTACCTGCAGAAATGTTCACTAATCTATGGATGAAGTGAAAACTTTGAACACACCCATGTCAGAGTTCCATGGGAATGAACCAAAACGTCTCCACAGCAGTGTGTGGGACTGTCCAATAACAGGAAGCTAAAGACAGTGGTCAGTATTGCAAAAAGTGGCAAACTGTTATTGATCTAAGGCTGCTATATTGCTTTTTTCTTTCCAGGGGATTTGGGGTCATAGAGTACTAAGTAACTTTTGTTAAATCTAAAGAGTGCTGCACTCAGTTGGTTTTCCATTAGTGCAATATCATATTCTGAGCCCCCTCCCACCCCACCATCTACTAGGGATCCGCTCTATTCCTGTCGCATCTTCCAGGAATCCCGCCCCATTCCCATTCCGTACACCTGGGCCTTCTAAACTGTCCTCCACCCCACCCCCAATTGTGTTCGCGTCAGTTTCAGCCAAGTGCTCGCTGAAGGGCGATCAGTCACCCAAACGGATGTGTTTGTGTGTCACCTATAATGCAGGGCTCTAATCTCACAGCCTGCTGTGGTGTTCCCTTCCACCCCGTACATGTACGGCAGTGACAAACCGCCTGCTGTCCCCCTCCAGGAAAAGCCTAAAGAGCTCTCATGCAGAAGCTGGCGCAAAAGCAGGGCACCCAACAACTTGCCAACGACAGGGGGAAATTATGGCTGTTGATGGCAAAATCACTGTAAATCATCATGCATGAATGGTATTTTGATACACTGTGGTAATTTGATGCATGTGCTTGCATGCAAATCACATTTGGCAAGTCCTTTCCTGGACAGAACTCAGGTCTGTGAGGTTTAGAGGTTGAAACACCATTTGCGATGTGCTGTAAGAGTTTACATATAAGCAGGTGCCGCAGGACTATAACATTTAAACTAGACATTCTGCTGGAGCAGGGGATGTGCGTGAGTATGTGTGTGCATGTATATTTGTATTTACGTATGTGTGTGATTTTTTTTTTCTCTCTCCTTTCTTTATATTAAGGCAGTCACTTTCAGCAGTTCTAAATTCTGGTGACAGAATGTAAATATTTTATTTCTCGAATTCCAGCTTCGGTGCATCAAAAAAACGCACGCCGCTGCAACTCTGCTCAAAGCCCATTATTAATTTATAGATTTGAAATCCCTCGAATGCTTCCTGTAACTGATATTACACTTTGGAAAGAGCGGCGCGCTCTTTCTGAATCGCATATGAAGTCCCCTGTCTGTGTATTGCTTATCGTGCTGGCCCACCCTCCACTTGTTGCCCAGAGATGAAGGTCTGTCAGGCCCTTCCTCTGCCTCTTCCTCCTCCTCCTCGCCACCCCGCTGCTAGTTTAAACATTTCAGATGGCTTTTCTCACCGTTGGGGGAAATCCAGATTGAGCAAAAGCAGCTTTGAGCGAAAGGATACACAAGACCCCAGAGTTGAAATTATCCGGCGCCCTGGCACAAGACGGCACTGGCTGGCCTAAGTCGATCAGTGGGATCTGTGTCACATTCCCTAATCAGTCCATCAGAGTAAATCTTTGGACAGATGTATAGTGGCAAATTCAATGAGAGTTCGCAGATATCATCAAAAGCATGTGCCAGATCTCGTCCACTGACTGTCAAGCAGGACCACAGTGTTGGGCTGTGGTTGTTGCCAAAATTCCATTTGTATTCTCCCTGCCTCTCTCTGTCTTTCCCCACCATGTTTTCAACGTAAGCTCCACTGAACAGAATTAATGATGCAGCAGGACTACATTTCATTTCATTCCTACATTTCATTCCTAATGATCTCTTCGTTTCTTTCCCCTCCATTCCCCCGGTCCTGATGTGCGCAGCGATGCCCAGAGCCGGCCGTCCGCGTGCACCCCACCCCACTCGACCGGCCTGCTCCAGTCCACCCCCTGCGACCACAACCCATGCGCCTGCGACGCCACCTGTGTCTCCAGTCCCCCGTTGGAGGTGGTATGTCTGTGCCCGCATGGCATGCTGGGCCTCCTGTGTGCCGAGGGTAGGTCTCCCGCCACGTGAATGCCTGCGTGTGATCATTTTAAGGGCGGAGGGAGCCAGGCACTGGCGTCAGGCTGCCGAGGAGCCAGTTGCGCGTTCCCACAGAAAGCGCCCTGAAGGCTGTCATAATTTAGGGTTAGTCATCTTTTGAAATAGATCCATTATGTTAGGTTTTGTGTTTTTAGCCATTGTGCTAGTTTGACATTATGGAGTCTTGCGTTATAGATATAACAGTGAGTAGCTAGAACAGCTTCTGCAGCCTCACTGAGTTTTTACTCGTGCAAAGAACAGCTTGAGACTGGGTAAGATGAGAGATTACATCTGTATGAATTTGCCCATCCGTCTTCTAAACCCTGTGCACACTTGGGGCTTTTTGTCTTCTTGGCTTCATTCTAAAGCTCACCCTATGAGCCGCCACACAGCCACAGGGCACCAGGGAGTTTGCTGCATCAGTCAAAGCGTTCTCACTCTTGAGGAGCCATAATCGGTTCACACCACCAGCTCTGCGGCCAGAGTGATTTGGCTGGCAAGCCCGTGTAATAGTCTTAGTCAGTACTGCTGCGTTATCTGCCCTACGCCAACGTCTTCTTCATAATGTTACCCTACTGCGTTATCACTCAAGCTAATTGTTAGCAATTACACCAGTTCACAGCCTGGGCTTCCTTGTGCCCTCTGAATCCGCCTTTTGTTCTGGCACCAGACAAGCTGCCGTCCGGTCAATTAAAAGAGTAGGTTCTGGCATTGATTGCCCAATGGTTTCTTTAATCCAAACCTCTCTGGGTCCACTCTGTCAGCTTCTGTATTAAATGTAGCAAGCAGACCCCTGAAGAACAGCCAAAACATTCCTAAGATGAGAATTGAAGGCCCCAGGGTACGCTGCTCCGCACGCTAACGTGACGCAATGCTTTTATTTCTACAGCACGTCCTTCGTGTCTTGATCCGCAGTTGCTGGATCTCATTCACGAAGGACAAAACCCCCTTACTGCACCGAAATCAAATTGGGTGGTATGATGTTAAAAAAACTGACGCTAAATGGCATGCGGTTGATATTTTAAAGTTGGGTGTTATCAGTTTAAACCAGAGTGATCGCTCAACGTCGCTGTGGTCCTTGCTGGGTGCCGGGGCTCTGAGCTGGACTGGCTTGGCTTGCCATTGGTTCACAAAGCAGTCACTTATGTGAGGCCAGGTAAAGTGTGTTAAACTATTTTCTGGTCTGCATTAATAGTGCTCCCTGCTCACTGTGATGGATGGCACTTTATATACCAGAGCAAGGTAACAATTTATGTAGCGACAAATTACATGTTCCTGCTTAATTACACCATTCATTACAGTTTAGTATACTGAATAAGATGTAAGTTTAATACTCCATGCTCATACTGTTTGTATCATGTACATACAGACTATCAATGCGTTGCTCACTGTTACTTGGTATATTACACTAATAGTAGGATTACACTGTAACAATGGAAATGTAATGTAAAATGTTTCTCAGGGCTGCTAAAAGCTAACTTTAGTGCTCAGAGTATCCGTCAATCTGTCAGTCCTTTTTTGCTGAAAAGAAAAAAAAATGACAAAAACAGTATTGGTCATATTAGCATTTATCATTCAGTTTCCTGACAGTCAGATTGGACAGTAATGGAAAAACAGGTTAGCATGACAATTGTAACCATATTCCAGCCAACCATCACTTCAGCTTAAGGTGATGCCTGCATGATTAAGTTTGTGCAGCCGTCTCTCATTTTGCGATGAAAATTGTCAGCTATTCTACCTAATCCATACTGGAGTGCTGTCGCTTTGATAGCATCATTAAGGTTAGCCTTGGGGTTAGCCTGCTAGCTTCGCCAGTTATCATGAAACAATTTCAATCTTCTGGTTTGTTTGATCTCTATGACTTCATACGCCCCACCCACGCCGAGGTTAGAGCTCTTAAAATACTGCATCAGGCTTTTTTCCGAGATTTATCATTAAAGCCATGACGCTGAACGACAACGTTATTTTGGCTTGTGTATATTCAGCTGTGTAAAAGATTTCATTATATGCCCAGCAGGTCAAGAGATGTGAAGATAATGAGCCTAATCAGGCGTATTCGTCAAATGTTTTGACGCCAGAACATCAGGTGTATAGTTCAATACACACATAAGTTATTTAGCAGCGCCAGGGTGACATTATCGACTTGTGTGGCTACATTTCTCATGGGCCAAGTTACCACGGAACAGAACAGTTACGTCTTAGCCCAAGCTCCCCCTGGTACTCCAAGAAGACGTTTCTGAGTTGAGCGGGTTTACAGCGGGGGGTGTCTGACGGGTTGGATGGAGAGGGGAGGTGTTGTCAAGAACTAGAGCCAAGCACAGCTGAAGTCGCCACTTTACTCACAACCTAATCGCAGGTGCGCAGAGAACCTGGGGAGGGGGATTAAAAATTAAAATAAAATATAACACGGCACGTGTCTTCCTTAGTCCTGCTAATGTAGCATTTTAGCACACTACAGAGTCACTCAAAACAACAACAACAAATATAAGACCCCATGATGAATCCTTTCCGACGGCAGGGGAAACTTGCTAGGTACCGATTGGCGCGGAGACCACCACCTTTTTCAAAGGGGAATAAACTGGCGATGTGTCGCTTTTTAAGACCTCGCTATGAATTGTAATGGGCTCCTACTTGCATGCCAAGCCCAGTCACTCCCACTTGATCCCGGCAGCCCTGTGAGGAGAAACACAAGTGCAGTGCGGCGCCATCGCCTACAACTCATCGCCATACCAACTGATGCCGTAACCGGCGGATAATTATCTGCGCAAAATACCTCCGACTATATGCATGCAGAACGGTTTTAAAGCTTTAATTGCATGGAATTTAACCAACGATACCTTTTAGTTTGTGTATTGCCACAATAAATTAAAAAAAAAAACTGTACCGTGACGCAATTCAGGGCAAAATCAATTCCCCGGAGAGTAATAGCTGCTCTAAAAATCTGTTTAGACTAAACAAATATTGTCACAGGAGAAAGGGATATTCCTTTCTACAATACTCCGAAGAGTAAAAATAAACACTACTCCATGCTGCATTTACCTTTATTGAAAAAATAAAAACTTAAATCTAAGCTTTCATTACTGTTTGGATGTGTCTGTTCTTAAACGAGGGGTCACAAACATGTAGAGAAACGGGTATGAAATGGAAAAGGTCAGAAAAGCTCTGCATGAAAAGGTAATCTTTTGTGTGGTTTTGTGAGTCATCATTGTGGTCAGTCATAAAAAACCCGCTAACATATAAACAGTAACCGTCACCTCGATAGGGGATCTTAATTCCCCGTTAATGTATTTCATGACTCCAAATCACACATTTGCTACTCTTAACGCTGTTTCCTTTTGATACTAATTGCTGACGGTGCGTGAAGCGGGTCCCGACGCTGTCCCGGAGACTGGATTTTTCTGTTTTAAATCAGGCCACAGTTTTGACACCAGTACTTTCCCAGCCCTTAAAGGGGCCGCGCACTCACGTTTCCCCGTGTGGGGAAAGATCAAACCTCTAAAGGCGCCGGAACCTTCGTGTCTGCGGCCTTGCGCGGCTCGGCGCGCCACCACATCCCGGCGATGTTTTTATAAACATCTGAAGATCTGCGGAGACGGTCGAGGATTCTCATCCGGATCGGATGTTTTTTTGTTGTTTTTGTTTTTGCTTTTCTCGTCCTGTGTGTGCGCCTTCGTGCGCGTTGAGAGACGGTGTGTGTATGGGTTAAAGATCGCGGCCCCCCTCGCCCTCCGCTGACCAGAGTCACACTCCTTCATTAGGCACTGTGCAAACACAAGGCGACGATCCTATATCTGCACAGTTTTCACAAGCGTCAATAATTCAGAAGGAAAACAACGCCTGCACACAGACACAGCAGGAGTGGGTTTGGGGTGAGAGAGAGAGTGCTCTTCACACTGTATTTAGCCGGAGACTCCGGGGGTGCAGGGGTGCAGAGGGGAGCGTTGAGCCGACCAGGAGAAAATGCTCATTATTTGGGAAGATGCACACACTCCCCGCCTGTGCGAAGAAGCTCAGAGAAGAACGCCAGACGAGGGCTGATAGTCCGAAGCTCCGGTGCTTTTCGTTAACGCAAAGACTGTGCCTGCGAGCATGCGTTTTAAAAGGCAGTAGAATTATAACAGACTGAGTTCTGTCTTCTCCTGCCACCATTGTAGATTTTAAAAAATGCTTGCGATGCTTCTCAATGAAACAAAATGCAGCCGACTGTAAATGTGAAAAGCCCAAATTTGGGGGGAAAAGCAAGGCAATCTTTAACCAAAAGCCATCCCTCCATGACATGGGATAAAAGACAAATGCGCTGTTAAAAGTACATTGCGTGGATCAATATCGCCATCTAGTGGCCATTTTTGAGATTGCACCAGATTTCCCGTAACGTCAACGTTCTAGTCATACTGTTTCAATATTATGCTGCATCCCTCGCATATCATTGTTAGACGGTATCCTAGGTAACTAGATGACTCCAGATGCTTCAACAGAAATACATGAGTTGTTGTTTGTTTTGATGTGGTTTAAGTGTGTTTTCCACCTCGACAGCCATCGCCCTGACCCGTCCGCGATTCAGTGGGCGGGACAAGTTCGGGTACATGTCCTACATGGTGTATGCACCCATCCCATCCCCAGCATGTACCACTCCTACGAGTTCTGTCTGAAGTTGATGTTCACCGGTGACGCTTCCGCACTGAAGGACAAACTTATTCTCTTCTCTGGCCAGAAAGGTCAAGGTGAGATGAGATGGGAGTGAGACCACATTGAGTGGACCGGGGTGGGGAGGTTATTAAAGCGACCCAAGGGAAATATCTTGGTAACGTCAAAGGGCGTTTCGAAATCGCTTCCTGTCATGTATGTGATGTGCACGGGGACTGTTCCACATGATCCCATGCTGAAATTTAGACAAAGGGCAACATGACTGAAGATTTTTCTTTCAAAACTAATCGAGATTTTTTTTTTATCTTCTTTCTTTTTTCTTTTACGTAAAAATGACTTTCTCTGAGACCAACACCTGGCAAAGTCCACTGCAAGCCTTGCATCAATACGAAGCCCGCGCCTCCGTTTCCACTAATTAGGCCGGTCCACATTCGTGGGGATGCGACAGGGTCCGTCACGCAACCATCATTCCATTTCCTATGATTGCCCCCCCGGGGGGGGGGGGGGGGGTTGCTGAGTGACATGTCACCTCGCGGGGGCCATTTAATCAACGACAGACAGGCGCGTAAGAGCGCGAGGGGCTCGTGAATCTTGCGCAGTTCGGCAGGCCTCTCCTGGGATTACAGTTTAGGGTGATTCATCGAGGGAACAGGAGAGGAAGACAGGGGTATGAATAATGAAGCAATTGTCAGGGGAATGGCACACTACAGTAGAGGATGGAGGGGTGGAATCCCCAGAAGTGAGAGGTGGAGAGAGATCAGGGATGAGTATGCCATGGTTCACATGGTCTGATGAATTGACACATTTGATTTGTCACTTGCACACAATGTTTAGACTTGAAAGGGCTTTCTGATGTGTGAGAATTCATGAAAGAAGTGACTGTGTGTGTGTGTGTGTGTGTGTGAGTGTGTGTGTGTGTGTGTATGTGTGGTTGCGCGCGCATCTCTTGCATGTCCATAGGCACCGACAGAGATGACTTCTTTGCCTTGGGGGTGAGGAACGGACGGATCATCCATAAGTACAACCTCGGCTCCGGGGTTGCTACCATCATCAGCGAGCAGCTGAACCAAAGGATCAGAATACACACCGTGCACTTTGGACGGTACCTCAGGAATGGGTGGCTGAAGGTACAATCTGCCTCAAACCGGCAACGTGCTGCATGCCTCAGACCACGCCACTGTCCCACTGAGCCAGATCACAGCAATGCAGCCCTTGGTAATCATGCTATTGTTTCAAATCATCTCTGTCATTAAAATAGTCCAGCAAGTGTAGCACCAGAAGCTTTGCTTTTTAATAATTGATTCAGATTTAAAATTCTTTAGGGGTCCTCGCTTTTGCTGTATAGAATTTTAAAACACACACACACACACACACAAAGAGAACCTGTTTTCAAGGATCACCACCTGTTCCTGTCAGATTGGAAGTACTGTGCCGTAACACTGCACTGGAACCGGAGTCCATGCCATCTCTGCTTGACAGGCCTTTTTTGAGTTGCTCTCCATCTGCTTTAAGCCAGTGCAACTGAGCCCAGCGGCAGGCTTTAAATGTTTGAAGTCCATACGACTGATTCAACAAATGACTCAGCCCAGGAACACCTCTCACATAGCACTGTCTGGATAGTGGGGCTTTTGCCTCAAATGAAAATGGGTCATGGCTGGATTGGGTCTTCAAAACCGGCACAGGGTAGTTTCAAGTGAGCCAGACTGATGCACGCACGCACACACATACACAAACGCACCCTGCCACCATGGATATCGACATCCAATGTCACTGAAGCACCTGATAACCTATTAGCTGTCTCTGCTCACGTTGACAGCCAGAGGAACAAGACAGGCGTGAGCCCCGGCCGCCTGTCGGGCCTGAACGCCTTCAGCCAGCTCTACGTGGGTGGCTGTGGCCTCAAGGCTCCGCCCGCTGGCTCCGGGTTTGACGACGGCTTTTAAGGTGAGATAATAAGCTCAGTGGCCTCTGCCTTGTCTACCTAATTGAATTCCTGCCATCTGTTTGCTTAGCTTATGTGCGCGTGTCACGTCGTGACGCCGCCTTTAATGCTGTTTGCCGCCACGGCGAAGGATTCCATTTGGGGTTACACATAGCAGCTCAAGGGGCTGAATTCAATTCATGGCACCTAAATAAAATCGTTGTGGAAACCTAATGACATGGCATCATTAGCGGCTTTGCGTCTCTTTCTGTCTTTAATTGGAGCCCCCTTTCTTAATATATTCATCTAGGGAGACTTTGACACTTCTACCACATCAGGGATGAACTGTTGAAAGCAGATGAAATAAAAGTTATTTCTAGCTGTTATTATAAATAGTGCTCAACGTGTTAGATAAATAAGAGGCCTGTTCATGTTGTTCCAGTAATGATTGTGATGTCTTTTTTGCCCCAGTGCGAGGTTGTTGCAGCAATATCTACTGTTATCATTTATTGTCATAACCCCCCCCCACCCGTAACCATCAAACCTAATTTCTAGCAATCATTAGTTGTTTACTGTGACACACTGCTGCGTGTAAAGTCTGACCGTTCCTCCCCGTAAAATGGCTTTCATTTGCTTGCTTCTACATGTTTCACTACAGTGCCAGCCTGTGCATTCAGCTCTACTAGCTTAATGGTACATGGGTGGGTACGGAAGAGGGACATCTCAAGTTCTCCTCGACAACTAGTGCCCTGTCTCCAGACGAGGTAGCCTGCACCCGCCTGTCTCCCACACCTCTTAATTGCGATTGCTGGTGGTCAATACAAGGCTAATGTACTCTATGGGCTGTTACCAGTGAGCTGTGGTCTCAGAGGAGCCGTGTCAACAAACCCGACGCCACAGCGATTTCTCTGCACCGCGTCTCCGTCTGTTGCCTTGGCGCGTTTTGCCTCATCCTGGTTGGAATTCGCACACACAATTACCTGCTTTAGACCCGGCAACTGGTGAGCCGAACGCAGCAGGATCCGTAAGGAAGATGAAGTGAAAATGATCATCAGGGTCTCCTGCATTACGTGTCTGATCAGGAGGCTGTTTATGTGGACAGTACCGGTAACTACAGCAAACCTCTCTGTCAAAGTGGCACATAAACCAAATCACATCACTGGTAAATAAACCAAATTTTACAGTCAGTGTTTTTCTTAGTTGAGAGGGGAAAAAAGAATACTTTCAGGTTCCAAGCCTAGTGTGCTCTCTCTCTCTCTCTCTCTCTCTCTCTCTCTCCATATCCTATTCTATTGTCTCTCCCCAGCTGACACTAAAACAATCACCCACTTAAACCATCTGCCTCTCTTTGTCAACAGAAAATATATTTGCTGGTTTGCCACAGTCACTGGAGAGAGCTGAGCTCAGGGTGTAGACGGCATCCATCCATGAATATTCATGAATGAACCCGGCGTTTTCTCCACTTCCTGAGCAGGGGAATGACTAATTCAGCAGGCGGGGGAGGGGCTCTGACTGGAGGCACTTCTAATAAGCTTACTAATGACCAAGAGCTTCTGAGATCCCTGAGCATATATTCACTACTTTCCTAAATAGAACTTTTTTTTTTTTCCCTTCCAGAGAGCATATTTCCTGTCTCCAATTAATTTGGGCTTAGAATATCTTTTGGTCATAGAGTTGTAAAATCACAATAAGACAAGTGTAGAGTTGCAGAGTTAAAGTTTAAAAAGTTTGCTGTTGATGAATAGCGCTCAGGCTCCAATTTCACATGATGAAAGATGGACTTCTGAATTTTTTTTTTTTTTTTTTGACTTTACGTTCTGTTCGTATACTAAAAATGCAAATCAAATAACAGACCTGTAGTAAACATATAAACATATAAGTGCAATATTACTGCAAGGCAGTTCATGCACCATAATACACCTCTGTAGTGGAGAACCTTTCTGTGCCAAGTAGGCATTAATATAACAATATGATGCACTGTATGGATAATGGATGGATAGCCCAATCTTTGTAGTGTTAATTGTAGTCTTTATTCAATCTTTGTAGTGTTAATTGTAGTCTTTTTGGTCAGCAGCTTAACCAAAAAGATTGACCTATGTAGTTCTAGTGGTCTGTGTGGCGTAATAGTTTTATAATGGGGTTAACGTAATATTTGACGATGAACACAAATACAGTAAGTCATCTCGACAGGCATAGTGTAACTCAAGTGTAACCTTTTGCATCACAGTATCTTTCACCCAAGTGTGAAGAATACAGTGCCTGACATGCTTGGAAATCTCAGAAGGTAACTGAACCGAATTTGAGTGGTCTTCAGAGCGTTCTTCTGAGGAAAATGCCTCACTCCCAGGAGCACAGTCTTGACAGCTATCCCGTTGTGTGGAGTGTCAAATATTAGTCCATTTTACATGTCACAATTATCCCCACGGCTATCAGTTATGATTAAAAATCATTTCAGCAACAGGGAGCTCATATAACATCCGATGACATAAAAAGACCCTCACATTAAGCTTGAGAAAATAAGATGACTAATAGCTAATTATACCATAGGCTATAAGTTCAGATGCCTAACCACACCCATTGCTACCATGGCCAGTCTCCATGAACACTGGCAGAAGAACGGGTGTTACTGAAGAGCTTGGTAGTCAATAGTCTGCTTTTGTGGAGTCAGTTTTTTACAATTCTGCCCTGCTGGATCTACCCTGGTCAATTGTAAGTGCTTTTTTAAGCACTAGAAACAGAAGCATCTAGAAACAACAGCAGCTCAGACACAAAGTGGTAGACCATGCAGACTCACAGAGGGGGCAACTGGGTGGCACTGTGAAAAATTTGCCTGTGCTCTGTTGCCTCACTCAGTGAAGGGTTCCAAACTGCCTCTGGAAGAAACATCAGTACAAGAACAGTGTGTCACAAGCTTAATGGAATGAGTTTCATGATTGAGCAGCTGCAAACAAGCCTGAGGTCACCGTGCAACACCTGTTGTCCACTGGAGAAACGTAAAGCACACTGCTACTGGACTCTAGTGGAAACATTCTCTGGAGTGATGTATCACACATCACTATCTGGGAGTCTGATGGTATTCATGCCACTCCCAGAGTCGCCCAATAGTGACGTTTGGTAGGGGAGACATAATGGTATACAAATTATATGCTTCCAAATTTGATGTCAAAGTATGGGCCTTTCCTGAATTAGAATTGTAGATTACAAGACGAAGTGGAATCGTAAATTACGATCCAAATTGGAGTTGTTGATTACAAGACAGATTACGTCCAACATCAATGGACATATACGCCCCCAATGTTCTGGAAAGCCTTCTCAGAAGAGCGGAGGCTGTTGCCTCCGGAGCGTCAGGGGGTGAGGGAATATTAATGCACATGGTTATGGAATGGGCTGTCCAACAAGCTCATATAGCTGCTGTGGTCAAGTCTCCACATACATTTGGCCAAGTATATATATATATATATATATATATATATATATATATATATATATATATATATATATATATATATATATATATAACTAAATGCAGAACACACATTTATGTGTTCACATTCAAGTAAACAACAAAAACCATCGAGGTAACTATGGCCAGTACAATTATTACAATAACGTTTCAAAATAAGGAAACACATTGCTTAACCTGCCTTTTGTCTCAGCATCTATTCCAAATTGAAGTGGAGGTGGGGAGGTTGGTCCGTCGGTGAAAATGCTTTTTCTAGTCTAGCGAGCAGTTCAGCACAAAGTGTTTGATTTCGCATATATCATCAATGCATAATAATTCAAATATTAATGCTTTGTGCATGTGTGTGTGGACGGACATGTGCATTCACGGGGGTGAAAAAAAAAAAAGGTTGCATCTTCGACGTGCAGTTCCAGACCACCCCCTATGGGAGGTTCTGCGTTCCGGGGGATCCAGAGGGTCCACCCCCTGACGGGCCGCAGCGTGGCCGGTGTAGAGTCAGCCCCTGCGCGCTGCTGCACTGCCAGAACGGAGGCACCTGTGTGGAATCGAGCTCCTCTGTCTAGTAAGTCCTCACTGACCCCACATCAAAGCACGTTCCCACAGAGCTTTGCCAAGGTGCGCTTGTTTGCGTGTGTGCGCCATTTGCCATGATGCATCACAGAGTGCAGGTCGTATCATGTCTTGTTTGTGGGAGTCTGAGTACGTTTGACTTGTATTGGATTCACTGCCTCTCAGGTTCTGTTGCATAACATGGGGATATGGGACTATCGAGTCAGTTACACCTGAAGCCTATAAAATGCACTCTCCCCTTCCACATGCTGTCCCCCCCCCCCCCCGTCTGTCTAGCTGCCAGTGCGTATCCGGATGGAAAGGTACCCTCTGCTCTGAGAGGGTGTCTTTCTGCAATGAGGGGCATGTCCCTCCTCTCTCCTGCACCCGCGGTGCCACGTGTGTTCCACTCCCAGAAAGCTGCAGCTGCCAGTGCCCCCTGGGCACCTCTGGGCTGTTCTGCCAACAAGGTTAGACTGCTGCTAACCTCTATCCTGTGTTTAAAGTGCTTTGAGCAGCATTGTTGTGCATGAAAGGTGCTATATAAATAAATGTTGTTGTCGTTGTTATTGTTGTTATTAATCATAATACTGACCAAATACTGGTGGTTCTGCAAGAGCTTTAGCACTATTCTCCATACTATTTTTTGTTTGTGTCAATTATTATTATTATTATTATTATTATTATTATTATTGAATATTACTACATAAAAAGGTAAACTATGCTAAATATGACTGAAAGGACATTTGCAGTCCTGATAGTCCATTAGCCTCCATTCCCTGTTAGCTGCCTTCCAGTGAAAAAAATGTCCCTTGAATTTGTAATGATGCACTTTGGTGCTTTTGGTTTCAAATGTAACGCTGTTCAGGAAAGCAATGAGACACTAATGATAAATAACTTGAAATGATGCAGCCCTCTCCACCCACCCGCAGTTCTGTCCATCATCGACGTCGTCTTCAGCGCCAACCAGTCCTCCTGGACGGCCTGTCCCCCAATCTGCATGAGACACAGAACACATTTTCAGCTGCAGTTCCAGACGTTGTCACCAGAGGGAGACAACTAGCCGAGTGGCCATGTCGGTATGGCACATGGCGCCTGATCCAGCTCTTAATGTGTCCGATTTCTCTCTTCTCTTAAAATAAAAATTAATGCACTACATTCTGCTTATTTATTTTTGACGAATTTACAGTAGGGCTCTCCCACTCCAGTCCTACACTGTCACGCAGCCTACCCTTAAGAAACGTGGCCTCAATCGGGATCGTTTTAAACCTGCCTTTTATCTCAGAAATTCTTCAGAAAGTGGTTCCAAACAGCTCTTCCGCTCTGGTTTTGACAGAAACAGCACTTCTGAGAATGTTAATTGAGCAAACGAATGCTGATCCTGTTGAGGTGTGTATTTCGGTCATACTTGATATCAGTGCAGCTTTTGATACTAGTGATCATGGTGTTTTGTTGAATCAGGTGATTCAGTGGGTTGGCATATCGGGGACAACCTTAAAATGGTGTTCATCATATTTATCATAGTTTTTAGTGTCTGTTGGGGATGGGATGTCTCATGTCGTCCATGTTTTGTTTTCATTATACATGCTTCCTCTGGACAATTTGATTTGTTGTTTTAATATATCTTATCATTTTTATGCTGCTGATCCTCATCTTTGTCTCTGTCGAGCAAAATGATTTCAGTAGAAAATCTAACTGAAAGTATTGTAGTATGCGTGGATGTAATTTCCTTAATCTGAATGAAGAGAAAATAGATGTGCCTATTACTTCGAACTGAGAAACATAGCTAAAGTCAGACAACAACCTTAATTCCAAAAAAAGAGAGAATTATGCACATTTGTGTTATTTGACTATATAGGCATATTTATTTATGTGCCATAGTCAAAGAGCTTAATCCAAAATGCAGTGACTTGTATACTTACAAGGACCAGAAAAAGGGAACATATTACTCCACACTGCTTTTAAATTTTAAAATCTTGGCTCTGATGTATCAGGCATTGCATGATGCAGCACCAAAATGCATCTCGGATTTGTTAGTCCCAAACGCTAGGACTCCGAGGTCCTCTGGGGATGGACATCCGGGCAGTCCCAAGGACTAAGCAGAAGGTAGACTGCTTTTGCAGGGAGACTTTTCCTTTACGTGCTCCTACACTCCAGAACAGCCTGCCCTTGGAAACTAGACTCACTGAACCCAAAGATTTGTTCCAAAAAAGACTGAAAACTCTTGTTTGCCTTAGCCATTGAGGCTAGGAAATAGACAATGTTGTGTTATGATGTGTGTCTTTGGTATGGCTTTGTTTTATTGTGTTTTTTAATGTATTTTATTTATTTTTGTCAATTGTTTAGCGCCTTGTTGCTTCAGAAGCTTCTATTAAAATAAATGTTTACTTCCTTAATTACTTACACAGCATTGTTATACCCAGGAAATAGGCCAGAGAAAAAAAATATTCAAATGCACAGCGCTGTGACTCTCCAGCCCTGGAGGGAAAATATCCAGGAAAACATTTGCATGGAAGGTGCCTGTCCATAAAACCACTTATTTTAAAGAGAAAAATGGGACGATGAGGGAAGAAACGACAAATGTAAAATATTGTTCATTTTGTTTTTGAACATCAGTATGCAAAGATTTTATATTAAGTTACAAACACAAAAGTCTCTAATATGATTAGACATATAGAATAAATGGCCTCTGATATGTGTGTCTTACCTCAAGATGACTTCATCAGCTCTGTCTGGTGGATTCATGCAATTTCGTTACAGTCTTAGAACAGAGTGGACCAGACAGGTAGGACATGGTGCAGGCGGGCCGAGAGGGGAACCAAGGCTACCTGGTTCTGGACAGCCAGAGGGTGATGCAGAACGCTTCAGGGGGCATGACCGCTCTTGACACAGCTGCGGATATTTACGTCGGCGGGGTGTTACTCCTGGAGTAACAGGTGGGCTTCCGTGGCGGCATTCTCGAAGTCGTCGTCAATGGCCACGACCTAGAGCTCACGGAAGCAGGGGCGCTGGGTGGCGCCAACGTGGCCGACTGGGACGACACAACATGCGGGTACAAGGTGTGTAGGAACGGCGGATCGTGCCACCCTGTCAGCCTCATGTCCTTCACGTGCGTTTGCCGCACAGCCTGGACAGGCGCCCGCTGCGACCAGCCCGTTCAACCTGTGTCAACACGGTGCGGTCTGCATTCCTCACGTTGCAATGGCCACATACTCCTGTGCATGCTTCCTCGGGTGGGATGGGGTGTATTGTGACCTGCAGGTGTCCATCAAGATTGCTTGCTTTGTTGGGAACTATTATTTCAAGTATCAGGATTCCAAGTACAACTTGGGAAATCTGATGTACACACAAGTATCGTTCAATCTCTCTGCGAGCTCAGGAGATGGACTGATTCTGTGGATGGAGCCAATGGAGAGCAAGAATGATGATTATCTTGCTGTGGGGCTTCAGGGTGGCTATCTCAAAATTGTTATCAACCTTGGAGAAAAGATAGCGCTTCCTGTCATCTCCCGAAATGCAACCCTGTGCTGTGAAGTGGAATTACATATCCATCATCCACAACTGCACACTCATCCAGGCTTTTGTGAATGGCCAAAGAGTTCTTTTTGAAGATGTTGACCCTTTTGAGTGCTACATTGCCATTAATCATAGGGGTGTATATTATTTTGGAGGTTTTGAGTTGAACAGAGATGTGGCTTCTGTGACATCTGGCCTCTTCACGGCAGGGTTAGTAGGAAGTATCAAAGATATTCTTCTGGCTCAGGATGCAGGAACACTGCCGTTTCTTCCAGTGTATAAGGGCTTTAATGATTATCCAGGAGAGCATTAGTACATATGGATTTATTGGATAAACATCAGAAATAAATTTTATTGAAGATAGCCAGAAATGTCTGGCTCATTAGATGGGCTTAAGCATTTTTCCAGCTAGTATAATACCTTTTCTTGATATTTGTTTTAATATAAAGTAGAATCTACTTATTTGTTCTTCAATTACTTTTACTTCTTTAGTTCAGGCTATATGTGTGTATAATGGCTAGAACAGTCAGGAATGGTATCTTCCATATGAAATAGCGGTTATTTTTTGATCCATGCATGCCAAGCTTTGATAGGTTTGCTCTCTAAATCTAAACTGCTAAACATCTGTGCTCTGACCTCCCTGTACTTTGGACAGATTTCAAAACACTAGGCCATGAGTAAAGCTGAAGAACACCCCCATCCCCCTCAAACCATTCCACTCCACCAAACATCCAACACATGGCAAAGTGGTTCACTGAAGTTGGAGGCAGATCTAGGGAAAGCAAAATGTGATCTTCATGGGGCCCCTAGTCCTGGGGGAGAAACACACAGCTGTACTTACTGTGCCGTCAATACTGACTTGTCATTCAAATCTTTATATCCGGTTACCCCCATTATAAATGAAACTGCAATGTTTGTTTAACTTGGTCCTTTTGAGAATAATCTCACAGATGTCTCAACACCATGAAAACATATGAAGACAGAGTCACTTGAGTTTGCAATTTAATTTTAAACAATCAGAATTAGTGCAGAGTAACACTAACCAACAACCAGCAGTCCTGAAAGCGGTTTAGTGTCGGACATTACCAAATTTGTATCAACAAAAAAAGAAAGTAAAAAGGTCTCCTTACACCAGTCAGATCCCTTCATAAATTGTGAAAACATTACATTCTAAATACAGTGCCTACCTCTTGTAATAAAGCTATGTAAATGAAACTGCAAGGGGAAATTTTGCCAGCCTTTCTTTAACATTTGGATTGGCTGTGCTTAAAATCTCAGGATTTTGAGACATTGTTTACACAATGGTCATTTTAGTGAACGTTCTGCAGATGATCTGTCACTAAACAAATCATTGTAGCAGACTTTACAAATTAAATGCTTTGTCAATTCTGGATGCTACCGGCATGTTAAATTTATACATTCATTGGCTGTTCTTTTTTTTCCCCTTCTATAGTCCTACATTTGTAATACATAACCTATACATGTAAAAATAAAACAGATCCTCTTCATTTAACTCATGTCTGATTAATTTGTGCAGAATTCTTTTTGTCCCCATGCTTAGTTAATTAATATTGTACCACTGTCTTTCATTAACAAAGTTTATTATCTTTTTCTCAACAATAAAAAGATTTTATGAACTGTACATAAACAAATGTGCAGACCGCACACTTTCTCTCTAATGTATGACAAACAAAAATGTACAAAGACCATATCTGTCATTTCACACAAATAGAAAATATTTAAGAAGCTATTTAAAAACAGATGAGAAGGCAGAGGACAAGTATTTTCAAGACATACATTTCGCTGTTACTTTTGTCCTTTTAAAAAACAGTAGTTGAAAGTCAAAATGTCTTGTAATCAATAATAATATAGGAAAACCTGCTTCTGTCTATGACCTTGGGTTGCAATTTATTCTTTAACACAAGGAAAATGATCTTGCATTCTGAATTCAGAACAACCAACTAAAACCTAAAATTATTTAAAAAAAAAAAAGCTGCTTTTGAATGTTATAAATAACGTTCTTCTACAATGTACTAAAATATTAAAAAAAAAAATTAAAAAAAGGCTGGACAGCGTTGAACAAATGTAGCCAGGCCAAGTACAGAGATCACGAGTGTCTGTCCCTTGAGTCTCTCCTGTGTTTCTCCTGATCTCGTGATCTGCGTTTGTCTTTGTGATGACTACTGTGATGCCGTTCTTTTCTCCTCTCGCTGTGCCTCTCCTCTCGCGAGTGTCTGCTCTTGTGGCTATGCCTGCTCCTGCTCCTGCTCCTGCTCCTGCTCCGGCTCCGGCTCCGGCTCCGGCTGTGGCTCTTGCTCCGGCTCTTGCTTCGGCTCCTGCTTTTGGTCCAGCTCCGGCTGCGGGCACGGTGCTTCTCCACCTCTTGGTGCCGACTCTTGTGCCGGTGTCTCCCGTAGTGGTCCCGCTCATCCTTCTTGAAGGGTTCCTCCGACCGTTTGGGCTGTCTATCCCACAGCTCCTCGTAGTTCAGCTCTGGGCCCTTCTCACCCTTGCTCGAGGGCGGCGGGGTCGGCAAAGTGGAATCTGGGAACCTCCGTGTCGTGTAGGACAGCGGAGGTCCAGCAACCACCTCTGGGACAGGTTGGGGAAAGCAACCCTGGGAAGGGGCTGGCTGAGTCCAAGGTGGAGCATGCAATTGATTTTGAGGGTCAGGCTGGGGGAAAATCATTGGAGGAGGTGGACCAGGATGGTAACTGAACGGTGGAGGAGCCAGGGGTCTAAAAGGTCCTGGGCCGGACTGGGGTGCGTAGGTGGGCAATGGTCCAGGTGAGTACACATGGTCAGGTGCCCCAGTATGATATGGAGGAATTGGGGATGGTGGAGGTCCATGGCCCCCAGTATTGAATGGAGTGGGGCTTACAAGACGTGGCCTTGACTGCTTTTGGCCTTCGTTTTTTCCAGTATAGGAGATTGTGCTGATGGTCTGAATATCTTCCACAGCCTTAAACTCTGATAGTGGCTTTGCAGGTGCTGACGGCGTCACTGGTGATGACGGTACAGGTGAACACAGTGCTAATGGCTGTGAAGTTGCTGGTTGGCTGACTTTTAGCTGGGGTACATCTGTCTCTGATGCCAGCTGCGTGCTGTCGCCAGCTTCTGATAAACTGGTCTTTTTCAAAATGCCAGATGCAAGTGGTTTTTGAGTCTTGGTAGGGCTTGCCATAGTTTCAATCTTAGCATCAGCCCTAGTGCTGCTATTAGCAGAGTCTTCTGATAAAGCTGAACTAGCTCCAGGAAGTACATTTGTTTCTTGACTGGGGTGCGCATTGGCGTCACCTTTTGTTTCGTCATTGATGGACTCGGTCTTTGGCTGAGTGGTGGAAAGACTGGAGAGGAACATCTCGGTTGAGACGTCTCCTGGCTTATTCTTCAGCGAGAACACAACTCCACTCTCTTTCTCCTTCCCTTGCAAGCCCGTTTCTTTACTTGAGCCGGTTGGCTCATGCTCCGTTTTGACAGGTTTGGACTCTTTCTTCTTGATGATGAAACGATCCAGTCTGGGGGCGGTGGGCGTTCTGGCGGTGACGCTTCCCAAGGTGGAACCGTCTGCAGTAGACGAATGACTGACTGCACTGCTGCTTGTGCTCTTTCCATCATCACCTGCAAGTGGATTTTTCCCAGCTGTGGGCTGTGTTAGTACGCCAGGGAGGAAACGCAGGGAGACATTTTCATCATCCTCCATCTCCAACAGAGTTTCATCAGTGGTCGACTTGATTACGGCCACGGCGTCCTTTTTGTGTATCCGTCCAAGAGTGCTGATAAAGTTTCTTTCTTCATCTCGACCCACCACAGTTTTCTGGGCAGGGTCTACCTGAGGTTTGTTCTCTGGCAAGAAACTTGGAGCTTCACTAACATCACTTGATAGGATGACCCCAAAGTCCCTTTTGGGTCTCTGGCGAATTATTAGTCCCAGGAGAAGGTTTGGACGGTTTGTCTCCAACCCTGTTTTCAGGTAAAATATTAAAAACTAGTTTACATTTATGGCATTTACTTACAAAAGTACTTTGTCATTTACTTATAGAATACAATCTAGCCAGTAGAGTAGGTTAGAGTCCAATATACCAATGAACTAGAATACTGTAGAAATACAGGGATCAATGCTGATGCAAAAACATAAAACAGTAATAAAGAGTTTTAGTCAACATCAGTGCAATAACCAATACCTCACAATAGGTATTAGTATCAGTTAGTCAACATAGGAGCAGGGTCAGTGGTCATTTAAATATTCCATGGATAGATGGGTTTCTGCTTTTGAACTCATAACTAACATAGAGGCCAAACACAAACATAGGTGCAATCCAAGCCAGACTTCCCTCTATAAAAACACCCATGTAGGCAATGTTTTACCATAATTTACATTAAAGAATATTAATTTGGTAACAAACAAAGCCAGGACTAGACTATCAAGCTTTTCTGACCTAGAGTCCCTCATACTACATGACCACAGAATGTTAATGCTTACTATAAAAGCAGATGAAAACATATCGGTATTCATGGAAGTTTGACACACCATTACAAAAACAATGACTCTTACCTGGACCATCAAATGGAACAATCTGGTGTGGGATTTTTTCAGTGGTGCTGAGGGGGATGAGATACATGTCTTTAACTTGTTTGCGGTTGTTGGCAACAACCCCGTATCGCCTGCGGCTACTAAAATAGGCATACAGCAAGGTGTATGATATTTCATCTTCTTCTGTGTCAGGGGTGAAGCGGACGACACATATTTCCTGAGAAATGAAAGGGACAATTGCTTTTTAAAAAAATGCAGAACATGGTGACACTTGGATGGAACATGGATTGACATGAGCAATAAATCAGTAATCAATCATCACCTTTGTACCAGAGGCACGTATTTTCTCTACGTAGTCCCAGACAATTTGGGGTGAGATTCTTCCACCAACCTGGATGCTATCTGGCAGATCCTGCAACACAGCCATGTAGAAAATTAAATGCTTTTCATTCAATGTCAAAGTAATACTAGGGATGGGTTAAAATGTTTGAAGTTTTTAAAGTCATTTTTTAACTGAATAGTAAATTAATTCTGAATAAGTACATTTTCATAAGAGAACTGTGCAACATACGAATATCGATGTGCTACCAGAAGGCAGTGTGGAGCCAGCACATTACATTTTAATCTAGTGAAAAAAAAAACAAACAAAAAAAAACACAGCCACCTTAAAATGGGTGGGAAAACTGAAAACAGCACAGTTTGGTGCTACAATGCACTAAAGAGACCAAGCAACGAAGTGATGAGTTATATCCAGTGTTTTTGAGCAGGAAAGTCACCAAACTGTGCAGGACTTCACCCCCAGAAATAGACTTCCCCCACTGCCAACTAAAGGTTACCTTACACTGGCTGAGAAGCCCCACTCCATGTAGCACAGCTGGGCTTTTGCACATGGCGTTGCAGAAACGTGGAGATAAAACATCAAGCTTGTTTTATACTCCAATCCATTTAATGAAACAAATGTGATCATTTCATCAAAATATCACGTTTGGTAACTAACTCTAAACTCACTAACATGCATTTAACCGTTTATCTTAAAGATTTTTGATTGACTCACCTCTCAGTGCAAATTTCACACAACCTACTCTAGATTGTTGTAGACTGTATCTCCATTTAATATAGCAATATTTTGAGTGATACTTTTTTGGATGTTGCAATTTGTCTTTTTGGAGGGATCCTTAGTGGTGATATGTAAGAAACTCACTGGGGGGGGGGGGGGGATATTTAAATACTGGCTTACAAATTCAAGTGTAACAAGTGAAACACCCATCCCTAAGTGACACCTTTAAGGAATCAGAGATACTTGCCTCAGTGAGATGATCCAGTATTCCAGAGACTGGGTAAGCCTTTGTAAGGAACCGGGCTACAGCTGGCATGACTACATATCCATTCCATAAGCTCTCTAAATTGGCTAGGAATGTAACAGTATCTTCTTTATTACTTGCACTTTCTGACCTGTAAGAAAATGGCACATTTTACATTTGCAAAATTCCTAACAGGGAAGATGATTACCCTAGTGTTCTGTGCCAATGATAAATGCTTCATCATACCTCAATAGACATTCCTTTGTGAAAAACAAGTTTGCTTGAACAAGATTAGCACAACTAGCAATAATTTTAATCTTCAACCCCAAATATCAACAAAACCTAGTCATTCAATTCAGTTCCTGTTTCAACTAGTCTTGGAGGTTGACAATTTACTTAATTGGTTAAGTCATTTGACTCCTATGTATGGTGGGAACAAAAGCTAGAACCTTTAGCTTACATATTTAGTTACAAGTACATTCATAAGATGAACTGGTTATACCAGAGCACTCTTCTGTTTTACCTTGACTCATAAGCTGGAAAAATGCTGGAGTTGAGAAGACCTTCTTCCATGGCTCTCAGAGACAAGTCATCCACCAATGCTGCTGAAGCTGCAGGTGAAGATATAGGTGTGGTCTGCTGGTTGTCTCCTTCTGTGGCCATGGACTGCCTCCTAAGTACTGTCGTTGCAACTTTCACAACTTTAGTAGTGGCCTCCTCCACTGGTGGAGCCATTCGACCTGGTTTAAAAAAAAAAAAAAAAAAGTAAGTTCAAATTAAAATATATAATCAACATGTTTTATGGTTAGGTCCAAGATCGGTAGTAAAAATTCATTTTGGAGACATGCGTTACCTGTGCATATCTTGCAGTGGAGGTCAAAGAGATGAGACTTGTGCAAACTTGTAGTATCTTTAACTTTCTTGGGGCTCTCTGCCTTCAAGTCTGGTGGTTTTTCTTCTGATACCTCAACAGTTTTAGGAACCGGATCAGACTGGGGATAGATCAGACAAGTCTAATTTAATTAGAGTTGCAAAGCTTTTTCTTGGGTTATTTGACACAGGACAAGAACCAAATGGCTTCCATCTTACCATGGCCTCTATGGCTTCAGGGGCTTTTGCAGGTTCCTCATTCTCAATTTCAATTTCCCCTTTGTGTGTGATTTTGGTAACTGGCCGTCTCTCAGCTTCTCTCTGTTCTTTCTCTATCATTTCAATTGTCTGAAAATAGAATGGTTAGTGAGCTGCATGACAGCAACATTCACTTTTAATGTCTTTGAAATATCAGGCCATGGTCCATATATCTGTGCGAGACCGAGCTTTTCAGCGAGTTTCTTACATGTCTGTTTTCCCTTTGCCTCCAAGCAGCCAGTTCTTTGGAGGCTAGTTCTTCTGCACTCATACGAACTAAATCTCTAGGTGAAATTTCACCCTTGAGAACACGCTTGAATAACACCTGAAAGATTTCATGCATTTTTGTTTATTTTTTGTGTAGCGTTTGGTAAAAAAGTTTCAATAATATTTAGTTCATACACAAGCAGGTAAAACTGTTTAAGTGCCTTCTAACTATTCTTTACTATTCCAATAAATTATTGCAGAATACTTACATTATTCTTTGTATCTTTGAGATTGAATGTTAAGCTTCGGTATTTGTTCTTGTACTTGCTATCGACACCTTGGAAGAGGGCAAAAAGCTCTTTTTCTGTCCTCTTTGCCAGCTCAGCTGGTTTCTCTGATGAAACCTTCATGTCTGATTCCTTCAGCCTTTAAGCAAGTGGTTAATGAAATGAGAGTCAACAATGAAATATACCTCAAGTACTTAGTAGCCAAAACAACCTTAACAGAAAATGTTTAAACTTTGATTAAAGCTACCGACCAATGTAATGTAAAGTTCTAATATTTCAGAGCAGTATTTGTAGGAGATAAACATTTCACCAATTACAATAACAGTGCTATATTTGCAACTAAGATCACAATTTCTCTTCATCTACTATGCAGCAGGTCCATAAACATTTGATATGACTCACCCATAGCCTAGTAGCACATTCAACATTAATGACGGTTTCGAAGCTGTCTGCACCATCAGCAATATTGCAGTTAGTGTCTATACAGATGGACATCTCCTACTTTTGCAAATCACTGTTCACCAAAGTGCCATTTGTCATTGCTTATTGTAGGGTTTCAAAAACATCTGATTTTATACAATTTTTCACCTACCCCAAAATTAATAGATCAATCCAGACATGTTTGATGTAGTGTTTTGGACTGGAGCTACAATATTAATGTAGCGAGCAAGTACAAGTATATTCCATCCAAACCTCTTAAATGCATGCCCAAAGCTTCTCTTACTTTGAATGACATCTTTAAGCTACATTTAAAGTTTTGGAAAATAAATTTGTACATTCAGACTACAGTTTAAAGTGGAACTGTTATCATCTGTATAACTTCTAAAATTCCAATATTTCAGTTTTGATTTTAAACCATGAAAATTTGTCCAGTTATGTAAGACAGCTTCCAGGATGGTAACATTGTGGGGGTGCTTATTTTTATAGAGGGCAGCAAGTCATACTGTGTAATAACCCACATCATGAAGTGTGTGACATTACATCTGAAGTGAATGAAAGTATAAGGCCAACATTAACATTTTGCCATGTATTTACAGAAGCCTCACACACCAACCATATCTTGGTATAACTGGAAGATTGGTTAAATTAGTTTTTTTTTTTTTTTTGTTTTTTTTTTTTGCTAAACCACTGCGTTAAGTTCACGTACATCAAAGCGTTTTCCTCTGATGTCAGTTTTTACTCCAACTCTCAATAGGCAGTCTGGACTACTACCACCACCTCCATTTGCACTTCAAAATCCTACAACAGTGAATAGCAAATGTGTTCCGCTTGCATTCCATACCGTTTCACAAGAATCTCCTCTAGCGAATCCCGAACGCTCCTTCTGATTTGTCCAGTGGACGGTTTCTTCAGGCTTGCAGGAGACACTTTTGCCTTTTTGACCTCTTGTTTTACATTTATGCCTGGGAAAAACATAATTGGCCAGTATTCAATGAACTTCAGAGCCCATAAGGCTTTATTATATGAAAACCAAATAAGATTCGTACCACTTTTCGTCACCGAATCCACTGATGGTCTTCTATCCCCCGAGTCCTGGATCAAATTGAGAGAACAATTACACTGTTGCCTGCCACAACACATAAAAGCTCATATTGCACTAACCAACAGAGTGAAAACCTGTGGCATGCATACAAATGTGGTCAATACAAAAACATTTTCTAATGAACAAGTGACCTTTAATGAACAAGAACACATGAATGCTTCAACACCCACATGGATCTGTGATGGAGATTTTGTGTTTGTACATGTGTACTTAGAAATATACAAGAAAACAGGTGGCTACCAGAAGCGGAGAGCAAAACTGGTAAAATTCAGTAAAAACAGATGCAGGCTAGATCTAGTTGGACCAAACTGGATGTCCCCATAATTTTATTTAATTTTTTTCTACTGAGGCTAGACAGCACCCATCAATGCCCTTTTCAAACAGTTGGCAAATCACTTTTACAGACAAGTATTCTGGGTGACAACCTGCAAGCAACGGGTTGTCAAGGGACACTAGAGACTTGCTTACTTTCCGAAAGGGACGTATTCCACCTGACGTGACGGACGGTTCAGCCCCATGTTTTGGTCGGGCAGGGGACTTGCTGTCTGAGTGGGCCGTAGTCTGCGCCTCCGCTTTCCCGCCTTCATTGGCGCAGCACTTCAGACATACATACTCTTGGTCATCCTTCTCCATCTGTTGCACTTTAGCAAGGTCCAGCCCCACACAGTCACCATGGAACCAGTCATCACAGCGTCCGCAGCCCACCATGAACCTGGAATGTACCCATCGTTATATTCAATCTGTTGTGTCCTTCTGGCGAATGATTCAACGTACATGGCACTGATGTTGACTAAATGGAAGCAGTATTAAAAGGGTAAAGGCCCTGATACGCAGTTCTTACTCCTTCCCAATAAAGGGTCACTGAATTAGAGGGTGCAATTTTCGGAGCAAAATTCAAAGAAATGACTTTTTAAAAATAGCCACAAAATGCTTTTCGAATCTTGGGGAGGGGGTGGTCATTATAACCTTTTAAAATTTTCATTACAAACCATAACTGAAACATAACATACCTATTACTATGAGGCTTCATGCATAATCCACATTGTTTGCTGGAATCCCATGCGGTCTCATTTTCGGGGGCTGGTGGGGGCTCCCCCTCTGCAGGTCCCTTCTTTGCCACAGGGGCATTGTCAGGGATGAACAGCTCGGGCTCGTCCAGAGAAACGCTCCTGGAGTTCCGGCTCTTCTGCCTCTGCAAGATCTTCTCTGGCTTCTTGATCTTGGCCTTCTCTGGCTCCTCCTGTGTTGGGCCATCCTTGGCGGATTGATTCGGTTTGAGCACTGCCGTAGGCAGATTTTGTGGCTTCTTCAGAGCATGAGCAGGTTTATTCAAGCCCGCCTTAGCACCAAGACTGGAGTCGGAAGACGCCTTTCTGCTGGTCGGGGCAGAGTGCCCGATGGAAGAGTTGGCATTTGATTTCTCAGGATGACCAACTTGCACCTGTGGTGATTTTGAGGCTGGTTTTGGTGTGAGCAACGCAGCATGTCGCTTCAGGCCCCCACCAACCAGTTTGCCTTTGACATGTTGGAGATTTTCTGCTGTAGCTTTACAGACCTTTTTGTCTTGCAGTTTGAGATGTTTGGACCCTTTCAACAGAACGCCCGGTCTGGTGAGGTGTGCACGCTTATTTTTGGTTATAGACAGTGGCTGCTTAGGTTTCAGTAGCTTTTTGGTGACGGGCTTTTCCACCGGGCCATTTTTGTTCTGCGACTTGTAGAGACCTACCTTAGTGGTGGCGTTTTGGTCACTGACTTTGGTGTCCGCAGTTGCCTCTGTCGTGCTGGCCTTGAGGGACAATGCACCGTTGGCATCTTGCACGTCGTTCGGATTCACATACGGTCCAAATTCCATAGGCACGTTGTTGGCTCCGTGCTGGCCGGCATTGAGCTCTCCCATAGCCCCCGGTGCTTGCTCCTCAGTGAAAGCCTGGTCAAACCTAATGCTGTCAGTGGTCACTGAATTGTTCTGAAAACTCAGAGCCTGGAGAGTTCCTGTATTAAATGATCCAGAGGTTTGAGAAGGCCCGGGCAACAGTTCGATTTTGTAACCCCCGACAGTGACGGTCAGTCGTCTCAATACAACCACAGGATTCATCGAAGGGTCAACCTCATGAACGTTAAAGCGACGGCTGAGCAAGGCCTCCCTTTTCTCTGCACAACTGTCAGCCAATGACTTGCTGCTCGACGGTAGCTCTTGACTAGGCTTTGCCACAATTCTCCTGCCAAGGGTTCTCCCAGGTGTCTCTGCAGATACTCCTCTCAACGGACCTGGACACCTGGTGTGTCCACCTCTCCCCCTGCCCCTACCTCTGCCCACTGAGAAAAGAAAATAGAAAAGACACTTCACCACTGAAGCCAAAATTTGGGGTGTATACAGTCAGTTTTACCAGATGCATGGTCTAGTCTCTGATGCTTCAGTGGTATACACTGGGAAGAGGGGATAATACACCCACCACACCCCAGTTTTGAGCTTATGCCAAACCCCCACTCCCAAAGAGCCTATATGTTACCATACAGCTAGTCAAACTTACACACAAGCTGTCATGCTCATGTACCTGTGGGTTTCTTCTGCAGTGGAGCGGCACCTTTCCTCCTACCCCGGGGAAACCTGGACTGACTCGCGTCCGCGGGAGCTGAAGTCTGGCTAATGCCTGGAGTGTTCATGTCATTGCCAGGAACTGAAAAACACAGAAAAAAAATTCAAGAAAGTCAGAAGATTTTGCTTATTTTCTTCCTGTGTTAAAGCCAGGCTTAATTCATGACTAATGAAACAAAGGGCAATAATTTAATGGAGAAGTGTACCAACAGTGATAATGCTAATTATGTGTTAACTGGTGTTGGGGGTGGAGGCATGGGGACCAGGCAAATCATGGTGGTGATAGTCTGTTACTTGTAACTGTGGTTAGATGAGAAATGTATAGTCCACATATTAACTGTTGTGCCTCAGTAAAATGTTTCTTCCCACCTGTTGAGTTGGGCATCTGATAATTTGCATCATCATTTTCCAAGAGATGAAACTGGGCGCTAGCAGATCCGAACATAGGATCCTTGTCGCTGAGCATGTTCTTGAGTGAGTCTTCTAGTATGTTGTGACCAGACGCAAACTCATCACTTGCTTCACACTCCAAGTTCTGTCCAAGGAGTAGGGAGTCTTCCAACTGGTCACTGGGAATCAAATGGTTAAAAGTGCCAACTATATCCATGAATGCTTCTGCTGTTATGGTTGCTCTGGAAGAAGAGATGTGGGAAAATATGCTTTAATTGAATTAATTTACATTAGCCAAAGTCTTGCCAGATAACCTGACCAACTTATCAAGCTTTCTACTATATAGGATTCTTCATTTTGTCATGCAGTGTAAGATAATTAGCAACATACGGGTCCTTCAAACGCTGTCATACTTAATTTGGGTCAGTTAGGACCTAAACAACACAAATGGCAAAGTATATACTCACTATAAGGGAAAATGCTGATACAAATCAACAATTATGCTGTTTATTACATTGATCACAATGCTGAAACTTGCAGGTTTTAATTTTTTCTTTGTTTTTAAACACTCATTGATTTGGCAGCTACCTGCGCTACTTAGAACCCTACTACTGGACTACCCATAACTCTTGCAACACTGGACAAATGTTTCTTCCAAAACATGCTAAATAAGAAACCAGAGTCATGATGAAGCAGCACATTATTCGACTGAGTTACACACCTGTGGAGGAATTCAAAAACACCCCAGGCAAATCCCCAAATGTTAAGATAAAACTAACTTATTGGGTCAGATTCTCAATTATTTACAGTGTATTTTAAAAGACTGGTAAACAGACACTTGTCAAACTACAACAGGAAACACTATCAATGCCACTGGCCTACATATGGTGTGTTTACAGTATGTATATCCTACTTTGCTCCACATGGTGATCTGCTTCACTCAGTCCCCTCTGGTTTCCTACAGCGATTTTCTTAACCGTTGCAAATCTATACAGGGATAAAGAACTGAAACAAAAGCCTCCCAAACCAAGTTACAGAACATTAAATCATTACACCAAATCAAAGCACTCCTGACTTCATATGGATTAAATCACTTTTAGACTGGAGAATTAAGGATAATTCACAGATGATAAGTTGAGTAGTATTAAAAGAAGCAGCAGCATACGCCGCACGGAACCTCATTTTAACTTGTTTGTAAACACAGCATAATCAATAAAGTTAATGCTAACTAGCGAGCTGAGTAGGAGGTTATAACGTTTATGGAAATCGTGTATTAACATGTTTGCCATTAGATCAGAGAGTTTACATACTCTACTCCTGTTATCTTGTCAACTCACAGCATCACATGTCGGTCGGTTTGAGTTAAAAGTGTAAAGTTAGCTAGTTACTTTTTAAGGCACGGTAGCTACCTAGCGTTAGCAGGCTCGCTAAGGTTTTAAAGAAAAATCAATATAGCTAGCTACCAAAGCAGATTAAAGCATTCTATAGACGTTAATGACCGTTATTACCTATGAAACAAGCATGTGGGTTTGGCGATAAATGCTATTTTGGCTAGGTTAACGAGGATGGCCGCCCTTACTAACTGGATCACAACACACCATTGACTACAGCTAGCATGTTATTGCAGGCCTGGCTAACCAAGTGGTAACTTAAAAAAACAAACACTCACATTACTTAGTAAAAACTACCTTGCTATGAAACCACTAAGTCTAGTTAAGTGTCAAAGTCCTGCAAGATAACAGGGACTTACTTAAAAGTTTATAAATACCTAGCTAGTTAACGAACCAGATATAGGCCATATTTGTAGCTAGCTAGTAATGTGCTCAGAAGTCAAGTCCGGTTTATAATCGCAACCGCTCGTTTTAACTGTTTAAATCAGTTGTGAGTATATAACCGATCAAATCAAACTCGCTTTAAGGACACGAGTCTGAATTCGTACGAGATGTGATGCTGTTGCCCATTACTTTGCAAACAGACAGTAAAACTACGTTGCTAGGCAGATAGCTAGCTTAGCTAGCGTTAACTAGGCCGTGTTTGCAGCTACAGCTCAAACTAAAGCAAACATTCACGCCCACCCTACGTCCCAGGCACATCGGTATAGGAACCTAACGGTTTTTTGGTTTTTGGTTTTTTTTGCGAAATGTTTAAGAATTACCTTATCGTCGAAAAGCCAGCACATAATTTGAAGGGTCTGTAATTTCAGTCAGTGGCTCAATTATGTCCCGTGAGAAATGCTGTCCACAGCCCTCCTCCTAGGATTAGCAGTAGGCAGACTGTACTTCCCTGACCCTGTCCATCAGCGAATCATCTGCAGTGCGTGTTTTCTGACGCTAGAGGGCGCTAACAATGGCGAACGCGTAATATTTTTTAGCGCCCTGTTTGCAAACGGAGACTGCCACCTAACGTAGTGGGGAAGAAAATAATCGTTTTCATTCGCTTATGTATTAACCAATACACCTCAAAAATGACAATATTCTATATTGTTAAATATTCAGTGAATGATTAGTCAGTTTTAATAATAAATAGGCAATTTTCTCATTGAACCTTTCTGTATCAACTAGTCACTGGATATTTTATAAAATATCAAATGGAGGAAATAAGTTTTCATTGACTGTCTCTAGTAGCATTTATTTTTTTAAACATGAATTTATTACCAAGTTCTAATCTACATTTACTTAATTTCTAAGTGTAACCTACCAAAATAAATTATCAGTTAAAATATAAATACCTGATTATTTAATTAACTAACTATTGTAATGTGTAATATTGAGCAGTTGCTCAAATCACCTTGATAAAATTGTAACATAAAATAATAACTAACATAAAATATATTTGTCTTTAGAATTTTGTATCTGAAAATACACTAGGCCAGCTTTACAAAATAAGTGTCTATAGTGTTCTTATAGCACAAGGCTGGTCTTGTTCATTTTAATAGGTTTAATATGCAGGCAACAAATAAGATCCATAATAAAGGAAATGACAGTACAGACTATAGGGTACTGCAACATCTTCAGTAGAAGTAGAAGTCAGTTAGTACATCTGAAAAGAGTGTTCATAACCTAGATGAGAAAAAAAAGTGGAAAAATGGTGTAAGAGTAACAACCTCCTAGCCTTACTGCCATTTGGAAAAGAATAACCTCCTTGCATGTTTTTATCTGGAGTGTGTTGTATACATGGGAAACACATTTTAAAAAAATAGTATAAGAGACATAATCTTAATTGTCATATAATTTTTTTTTACATGTGAAAATGCTAACTGGCTACCACGAGGTACCTATTAATGACATAAGCCATAGACCATGTCTGGAACTACTAAAAGTATTGTATTGTGGGATTAATATGCCATTAACTCCATTGTATGTAATTCATAAGGATAACAGGTTAGGAAAAATATGTACTGTGCTTAGTAATACAAATAATAGAGAAACCAGTTTATTTCATATTATTTGTTTGACTGATAAATATAGGAGGAAGTAATGTGCAATTTTAGATTATACAAGTAACTGAAAAATGACCGTTTTTGTTCTGGTTTTACACTTCAGAATATGAGATTCAAAATGTAATACTAATGATGTACAAACTGACAATTTTATTTTGAGGACATTTATTTTCATGTACCTTCAGGAGAGCTTAAGGTACAAAACGTAATTAGATACTTTGTTGCTCAGCTATCTGATTAGCTGTGTGTCACTAAATTATTAGTTCATGCACAAGAGTTATCAAAAGTTAGTCTAGATGTACATTTGTCCCTGGAGTCTGTCGCTGTGGTAAGGAGATCAGAGGTTTCAATGGAGACAAAAGCAGTAAATCATGTGGCTGCAAAATCAGAATAAAGCAATCAGAGATATAACCAAAATATCAGGGACGGTGAGATCAACTTGTGCAAGAAGGCACTCACTGAACACTTTGATACGCCCATTTTGTAGCTGCATTTTATACGTATACTATCAGTGTTGCATCGCACAATTTGTCAACCATCCTCCAGTCAACCGATACACAATTCTTGAACCCAACATAAATCCAGTGATTTTTTCGCAAAACCACAAAATAACTAGTTTAACTGATCGGCCATTGTGTAAAGACTCCATGTGGTAAATGCCAGTCCTCGGTGAGAAAGGACTGAGTATCGGGCTCATCACCAGTGATGAAGACTGCAGCTGACCGGACCTTCTGTGGGTGACTATCATTCTGAATACAGTAGGGGCATTAAGAGTGGGTGTTGCTCTGGGGTCAAGCATGTTTACCCATCTCAGTCTCACTGCTGGCTTGAGAGGGATCCGCTACCCTAAAATATCCAATCAGCAAAGGTCCCATGATCAGAAGCTGACCACTGATGATGAGTTGCAGGCCAAGAACAAATGTACATAGCAACAGATGCAATAACTACATATTTATAAATGATTGTTTTCTAATTAAGTCTCTGGAGAGGATGTGTCAGTCACCCAACCTGAGCCCCACGCATTTCTTTGACATAGCAGTAAAAAATGATCCGGAAACAAGCAACAGCTAAAAACTGCTGAATTATAGGTATGGTAGCGTTTGAGCAGAGAAGTTAGCCAAAATATGCTGGTGACCATGCTTCAGCTTGAACAACATCAAAAGATTTCCAAAAACTAGACTAATTCTGACCTAGTCCACTGATCTAGGCCTGATCCACTTGACATCCCAAAGATTCTCCAACTATTGACTACTGGCAGCTGGTATTTGCATCAGAAGGCAGAGGAGAATATGGTCTTGGTGCAATGCCTGTGGTAGTTCAGTGTCATGATGTTAAGGATCTGGACAAGCTCTTATCACCTTGGAGTGGCTGATGGACAGGTGTTTGCTGAAAGACTGTATCTGGATTACCTGCCAGTGCAGGCATCTGACTCAAAATGAGCCTTCGCAAAGTTGCATGAAATGTTCATTACAGCAAGATCCAGCCAAATGTGTGTTCTTCCGAGGCTAAGCAAGCTCCTGGCCAAAGTCCCAAGTGCAACTAATTTTTTATACACTAGGAGCCCCTGTTGTAGCCTATAGTATTTATGTGCCACACAGACTCCCACGCCATGCTGTTGAACTTAGCCATGCTGTTGAACTGGACCACAAAGCCAAAGGTGCATTGCAGGCCTACCAGATTGTCATCCAGCGTCTGGTCTGGTGCCTGCATGTCAATGCTGAACAGGCCTGCACATCCCGTGACCAGCTGGAGACAAGAGACCACGAATCAGAAAAATCTGGTGACACTAAGCAGTGAGCGAAACAGTGTACAGCAGATTCCTACACTACTGACACCACATATCTGCAGAGAACACAGGAAGCAAATCTGCAGCTAGCAGTGATGGTGTCCATAGTGTTTGTCTGCTGTAACCTAGCGACCAGTTATGAATGTGTGCCACTAGCTGTGCATGACAGAATCCTCAGCCAAGTGAGACGGCAGCGCTGGTCCTTTAGGGAGTGCGGCACAGCATTCCGACCTCTGTACATGTATACAGGCCATATAGACCTGCCTGGGCAGAGCATACCACAACATCTGAGATTCTGAGGTGGCAAAGGAAGCATGTCTACTAGGCTGGGTGTTATGTTCACTGATGTGATGCCTGCATCATCAGTAAAGGACCAACTGAACTCCCAGAAACTGCTTCAACCTCTCCCATGAGCATCTACAGTGTGAGAGAGTTGATCTGAACCGCTTCCCTGACACCAATGTCCAGTAAGTTTAGTGGCCTTGGATTTTTTTTTTTTCCCCCATCACGTGGTACAAGATCAGACCAGAGTGCTAATATAAGGCCTACAGGTGGTCTGTTGGTTTACGGCACCCGGGGAGCCGCATGGCAACCACTGGTGCAACTTTGCAAATCGTGTCTTGGATGTGTAATATAACTGTGCAACATTTGGTGTTAAGGGCATTGTGTATATTAGTGGTACATCCCCAGATTTAAACATTTTAAAATCTATCGTAGGCCCTGCAATGATTCTGAATACTTCACACTCTCAGGATCTCTTGTCCAGAGGCTAGCGGAGTAAAAGCTAGTCTCGGTCTCTTTGCTTGTAAATCGCAATCATCTGTAAGCATGGTGCATTCAAATATTCGATCAGAGCCTTTTCTTCGATAGCAAAGTACGAACGTATTTGCACTACATTAGAGACAGACGTATGTTAACAGGAAATAATTTAACATATTCAAACATGTGTCGAGCTGTGTCAAAACGATGAAAATTTAGCTACCTAGAGTTAAAGTTCCAAAAGTGTCCCACGACTGCAAACATTCGTACCTTCTCATTTCCGCCGAATCGGTTCTTTTTGGTGGACGTCACTTCCTTTAATCCGGAGCTAGAGAAGATGGCGGCTATCGTAGAGAGAGTTGAGGGAGCTGGTGGAGCCGTCGATACTGAATCGGTTTCCCCAAGATTGCCCTCTCCAGCGCCGGATCAGCCTCATCAAAACAACCCACTTTTAGGACTCCCCATTGTGGCGATCGAGACCATTCTCAATTTTTTGTCTTACGATGAAATCAGTCTGCTGCGCCTGGTGAGAGAGCTGAACAAAAACAAAGCCCTAGCAAGTGCGGCAGGACTAGCTGGCTAGGATACCAGGTTTAGCTCGGAGCCAAAAATACAAGGCTTACTGTATGCAGTATTTTATTTTGAAACTCCCTCAAACGTTTTTAAGGAGTTGAAATTATATGAACGTAATTTGTCTTCGCTGAAGACGTCTTGAACTTAGTGATGCTAGCTGTCTAGCTAGCTTGCTGGCACCAGTTAAGTGCTGCTTATGCAGCGAGCCCTCGGTGTCTTAGCTATAAACACTAGGTAACCAGGTATCTAGCTTGCAACTTGCCGTTTAAAATGCTGTAACGTATGATCCTGAGCATCTGCCTTCGTCCATATATTTGCACGAGCGCGTGGACTGTTCAGATTGTGAAAAACATTTGAAATCTCTGCGTGCATTTTAAGTTCCTCAGACGGAATTTCGAGACTAGCCTGTTTGCTAGCCGCCTAGCTGTCTATGTGGTTTGGTGCATGCTGCATCAGAGCGGTAGTCACTGGAAGTATCGTTGCTGTTGTCCGTAATGTAGAAGAAATAATGGAGAACCACGGTCACTAGCTAGCTTTTTGTCATTGTCTCGTACAACGTGTAGTTGGGATGTGGTTTAGTTGGCTCTAAATGGTTTATTTGTTATCAGATAAGTCATACGGCGTTTGCATTGGACCCTGTCTTAGTAAATGATGTGAAAAAAAAAATCCTAATGTATCTAGCGCAACCCAGTGTCTCCCAAGAAATGTACATTTTTTGCTTAGTTTAACGAGCATTTGTAGAGCTTGGGCTGTAGTACTTTTTCATGAATGTTGCATGCTAATATGGTCACTTAATATTTACCTGTGCATGTCAATTGCAGCAACAAACTTTAGTGCATTTTTTTCTCTAGGTGTGCAAGCGCATGGACATGATTTGCCAGCGCATGCTCAATCAGGGCTTCCTCAGAGTGGAGCGCTATCACAGCCTCTGTCAGAAACAGGTCAAAGCCCAGCTGCCAAGGTAAGGTGTTTTGCTAAAATGCAAGTAATACTTAATAAAACCTTTCCAGCAGTGTACACCAGTAGCTGGCAGGCAAGATTATAAACTGAAATTATTGTCTTATCTGTTTCTCGAGCACAAGTAGAACGATCTTTCTCACAGTACTAAGGTACTGGTTTTTAATGGGGCATTAAAAATGTATCGAATGTCATTCTAAACTTCTAAAAGATTTAATTAATGTTGTAGAGTGCCACAGTTATGTGTAACCGAATCAGCGGCTCAGCCTCACCGTGTGGTGTGAACTGCTCTCCTGTGTCCAGCCTCCGGGGAGTTGGCTCATTTCAGTGTGTGTAATTATTTGAGAGAGGGAATGTAGCAGTGGGCTGACATGTTAGAAAAGGCATGGCTGAATTTTTAAAGAAGAGGTTGTTGTCAATACATAAATTGGTGAGGCCAGCATAAATTAATCACTGTGTTTCGTAGTGACTTTCTTAATAGCTGACTGACACGGGTTTATTTCAAATGGACTGCGATTAACACTAAATCCTGACACTATTGCATGAAACACCCTATTTCTAAACACTGGTTCAGCATTGGGAATATACTGTAGTCAGTGCCTTTCTTATTTGAAAATATTTCAATATTTAATGCAATGCAAGGTGTGTTGGTGTGCACATAGAGAAATATATCAATAACATGGGTTTGATTGATTGTAATTTTGAATATTAACAAAGTAAACACTACTCTGCTTTACGAACAGTTTACTTGTATGATTTGCACAGTAATCACAAATATTTAAGAAGCATGTAGCTAAATTTGTGTCCATGTCTATTTTGTTGTGTCAGGCGGGAGTCAGAGAGGAGGAACCACTCTCTGGCCCGACACGCAGACATCCTGGCTGCAGTGGAAACGCGCCTCTCGCTGCTCAACATGACCTTCATGAAATACGTGGACTCCAATCTCTGCTGCTTCATACCTGGAAAGGTACCTTCTACCATTTGCTTTCTGACAGGAAAGACCTGATGAATGTCTTGGATAATTTATAATGTTTGATGTGGTGTGACATGGGTTTGTAGCTTTGACTTGGACAACAATCATTTCTGCTACCAAGGATGATGCAAATACAAAAATAAGGCAGCTATAGCTCAGTGGTTAAGGTATTGCACTAGTAATCAGGAGGTTGCTGGTTTGAGCCCCACCACCAAGTTGCCACTGTTGGGCCCCTAAGCAATTGCTGAGCCCTTTAAACCGCAATTGCTTGAACATATTCAGGATAAAAACATCAGCTAAGTGCGATAAATGTAAAAATGGGTAACTGACACAAAATGCTTCTTCTATAGTTATTCTATATAAAGATTAACCAATGATCTAATGTTTGTGTGAGTAGTTTGTGTCTGCCCAGTGTTTGCACTAGTTAAAGAAATGCTGTTTACTTTGTGGTCACTGGAGGGCAGGGTTGATTAATATAGCCTCTGTCTGCCATGTATGTACTTGGCCACTGGAGGGCATGTCTATTCCAGCACTGAATAATGTATTCGCTACATATGACAGCTAACAGCTTACTATATATTGTGGTAGAAAACAGTTATATTTTTCAGAATATTTGACAAAGGCTTTGGGTTCTGTTATGTGTGAAATGATCTTGAATTAGAAAATTACTTGATAACCATAGCTTTTGATAATTTAACTATACTTTTGTTTACTTCTCTCAGGTGATAGATGAAATATACAGAGTGCTACGCTACGTAAACTCTACCCGTGCACCACAGCGGGCTCATGAGGTCCTGCAGGAGCTCAGAGACATCTCGTCCATGGCAATGGAATACTTTGACGAGAAGATTGTCCCCATTCTTAAGAAGAAGCTTCCTGGCGCTGACCTCTCTGGGCGTCTCATAGGATCTGCCCCTGGTAAGACCCATAAACTTTGCTGTTGGTTGTTAACAACTGCTGGTGCTGTTGGTTGTTAATATTCACATAAGGTGTGTGTTTGTTCTTATGATCATAGAGAAAATATTTACATAAAATTCAGTTCTGTTTTAAGAGGTCATTGTTACAGCCCTGCACACCTTTGTGATGACAAATGAATCATAAATATATAGTGTTCCCCTGTTATACCTATGATGCACATTAGGGCATACAGACCTACACCTGTTTTCTCTGTATCTGCATGGCACTGTATTTGTAGTACAGTGGGAGATATTCAAACTTTTTAAGTATTCATGAGCATTATCATGTAGTCTGCTGCTTTTCTGAAAACCCCTCGTCCCCGTCCTTACAGTGGCTGGGCCGTCGACATCGCTGACCACCATGACCCTGTTAGCCAAGAACACGCCGTCGCGCTCAGAGATGACCAAGGTGCAGCAGCAAGTGAAGGTGAATGGCGCGTCCATGACGGCGCTGCGGCGTGAGATGCAGGAGGTGCGCGTGAAGCAGCTGGAACAGCAGAAGCAGCTGCAGGACCAGGAGCAGAAGCTTCTGGAGCAGACGCAAGTGATTGGCGAGCAGAACGCCCGCCTGGCCGAGCTCGAGCACAAGCTGCGCGAGCTGATGGACCGTGCGGTGGGCGCCGCTGCCGCCCCTGCCCGAGCTGGCCCCACCTCTGCTGAGCCTGCCCCACCCACTTCCTCAACTGCCGCCATGCCGATGGCATCCACCTCGGCGGCGGCTGGGAGCTCGGCGGGTCCAGCGACGATGGCTTCGGCAGGCGAGAACAGCCTGTCTCTCAAACGGCCCCGCAAGTGTCTGGACCTGCCACGTCAGTCCAAGCGTCTGCGGAGCAAGAAGTAGAGGAACATCTTTGTCTCTCCTCCCTTTTTACTGGGCTACTCCTTTTTTTCCCCTATTTCCTTTTCTTTTGGAGGGTTACTTTTGCTTTTTCCAGTCAGTTTTTTTTTTTTTTTTGTCTGTTTGGTTTTGGTTTCCTCCTTTGCACCCATGTTCGACGATGGCTCAGGACATGGACAATACAGAAAGTGACGGGTATCTGTTGTTCGTTTTTAAAGGTTTTAGCAACCACTACGTTACCCTTCATGTCACACTAAGATGCCCCGAGGATCCTGACACATGGTTTCGGGGAGCAGCCACCTTTGGCGTTGATGTCGTTAGGTGTTGAACTTGAGGAAAGGACCTGAAGGCCGTGCTGATGGCATGAATGGAGAAGGTAGTTAAACACCCACTGTACAACCAAGTACAAGTGCATGAGCTTCCCTTCCCTACAGCCAGAGGTGGAGCACAGCACGCATACATGTGTGTCTGTGTGTGTGTGTGTGTGTGTGTGTGTGTGTGTGTTTATATTATATAATGACTGCAACATTAACATGTAGCTTGTTGCTCCAATAACAGCTTTGGCCATATTAAGGCTAAATCATGTTTAGCATGTGTTCGTGAATATTTCTAATAGATGGTGTGCTTAAAATGGAGAATGCCAAGAAGTTTGGTCTCCTGCCGAACAATTTATTTTGTCATATGATATGATCATAAATATCAACTTCAGTAAAGATCTTGACTTCAATGTTAATGTTTTGAATTTGGAAAGCACATCAAAACTAAAATGGAAAGAATGATCCCAGCTACTGCCACTGTGACTCTGATTATAGTGTTTGTCCAGTGATATTTACCCAGTCATGGGTGGCTGAAGGTTGTGTATTGTGCAGTAAGTTGCAGTGCCACATTGTAGCTGCCACTGGTTGTACAATTGCTTGCTAAATAGAACTGTCAGTGCAATAAGAGTTGTCTGAGATGTCAAAAGCCTCGTTATTAGAGAAGTAAATTATTAATGTTCAGTTTTCACTTTTGCTTGTGAAGAACAACTCTACCACTGAACACCTGTCTTGCTACCTTTTTGTGCATTTGCCAATCTTTCTGCTTTCATTTAGCCAAAGCAGACAAGGCACTATTTCTGTCAGTCGAGTTCTCTTAAAGGACCAGTTCAGCTAAACAGTGGTAGCAGTGAAGGGAACCAGTGTTGCCAGTTTGCGTGATGAGTGAACTGGCAACATTCGGCTCGTTCACTTCTCGCTTGGTAGTGCTGAACTGGTCCCTTTGTCCTCGTTTACACAGTTGCAGATGCTCGCACCACAATAGATAATGCAGGAAAATCTTGCTTTCACTTGCAAGATGTATTGCAAGTGTTAGATTTATCAAATTGAAGAAGACACATCAGGGGGAAAATGTTTTTAAAAATTTTAAAATCTGGGTTGAACCTAGTCTTGGTCATGTGACCCATTCACTGTGACCTGAGGCCTGGAGACAGCTTGTACAGTGCTGTGTATAACGCTAATCACATTCCCCCTCAGGTGAAAGCAGTAATGCATTACAGGGAAATGCTTGCCCTAAATGTTAATGGACGTCGCATGACTGGCTGCCTTTCAAAGGACGTAATGCAGCTAAGAGCATCTCTGGAATTTCTTCTTCAAAATTTAACTGGTAATGGTGCAAAACCTGATTGACATGCTAGCCCATACTGCTTTCACCGTGTGAAACCACCAAGGTGTTTCAGAATAAGGAAGACAGAACTATTTGAAGTCGGGCAGCCAGGGGTGTGCCTGCGTAGTTGCTACACATCTTCCTGTCATAAGATGCCAGAGAAGCCTGGCAAGAGAGCCTGATTGTGCTTTCATCAAACAGATCCCCCCCTTTGCTAAGTGTTGTTTAAATCAGGACAATGGGGTTACCGATAAATGAAAACGAGTCTTGCCTGTTCATGCATTAACTTGTTTTTTGTTTTGTTTTTTTTGTTGTTTTTTTTTCTTTACCTTTTTAAGTCAACTAACGTCCACCTTTGTGCAGACATTTCTGTGATTCCCTTTGAAACCCTGTTCTATGGTATGTGGCATTTGTTCGGGATCAGTTTTCAACAAGCTTCCCCATCTTTCCTGAAAGCTGTCATCGTAGTGCTGGCGGTGAACCTGAACTGCCGCGGGGGCCCTGGCTCAGGCTAACCCACACACGGCATGTCTGTGACGCTGCGGCCTGAATCCATTAAGAATTCATTCATGTAGCACTGGTGTTAGGATCCGATTTCCTGTCCCCTTTAGCTGATCTTAACCCTAAAACCAAGTCCTGCAGTAGCAGTCATCACCAAGCTTCTTTTGAGGGCTTGCTTCGGAATCGCATGTGCGTTGAACTTTTCAAGTAGGTCACACACAAATTTGTTAAAACTTGTGGCTTAATGCGAGACTGTGTCTCAGTTTAGAAAAGACTGTACTGTAAACATTATGTACTGAGTCAAGACTGTGGATTATTTCATGTATGTAATAGGAAAAAAGTAATCTTGTAAATTGCCCTGTATTGGGCATAGAAAAAAAAAATGGTTTGTTGCACATATTATTGTTACAAATATACAAATGAATCATATTAAACAACATTAAGGCATAGCCATGTGGTTTGTATATTTACATAGTTTAAGAGGATTTTTTTTTTTCCTCTTAAGTGCGCCTTGGTTACTACAAAGGTTTAGTAGGTGCACTGAAGCAGGGAACTCGCCACACTGCTAGATCCTGGTCCTCCAGGGCACCCTTGTGCACATGCATCACCCCAAATGGTTGCTACTTGCAGTGAAATAAAACAGTGGTAGGCCACTAGCTTTATAGCTATTTTGGAAGACATGCTTTTAAGATCATTACTAAGCTAGACTCTTGAGTTGCTCATTTCCCTTTGTCATTTCACTCACTGTCCAAATTGTACCCATTGTCACCCGTGACAAGTGTATGTTTGTTTCATAAGGCTGGTACCCTTTTCGTACAACTGAAAAGGTTTGATTGCATTGCATCAGCCACACCACTGGGATAACAAAGTGAATGCTTTGTCATCATTTTTAACATCTGTGGTGTAGCACAGGTGTTAGGTTTCACACATGCATGAAATAGAAGCATGTTGCAGAAATTACTGGTGAAAAAATAGTTATTCATATTGGAATATTTCAATTATTTGTTTCTTCACATGTATATTCTACGAGCTAACTGATGATATTTATGGAAAGTGGAAAGAAGAAAAGGATTACTGCTCCAAACATAACATAAATCACACCATTCATTATGATACTCCTTCCTGCAGGACGTTCCAATCGATAAAATGTGTTTGTTTACATCAATGGTGAGAACAATAGTGAAGGTTAATTCAGTTCTCTCATCTCCCTCTCAGAATGTCCTTAACCGTTCGAGAGGAGTTGCAGGGGTTTTGTTGATTTGTTTATTTGTTTGTGGGTAGCAAAGTTGATATCACATCTTCCACTCTCAACATTACATCTGTAACCAGAGAAGTAGGCTTGTAAAACCATTCCTTACTTGCCAATGTGCATATCTATCTCTCCATATTCGTAGTTGGTCCCCCAGTAATTCCTGCTCACACTACCCATGATGTGTTAGGTTGGGTCATGTGTGCATCTCTCATTAAGGCAGAGCAGACATCATTCATTTCACTTAATTTAAAACACCAATCCAAGGTGAGTAGGGGTGAATCTCCCTACTGGAGAACAGTTGATGGAGCGAGCAGGGAATAAAAACACTTTTACTATTATTGTTTTACATATTTTACTCGTGCTTAAGTTACTCGTGACTTGAGCGTCTTGAGTTTCACAGGAGTGTAAGACGCGAGTAGTGTGTACACTTGTACATCATTAATAACAGTCACAGGCGATAAATGAGATTTTGAGATTTCAGAGATTTTGAAAGTCGTGTAGTGCCCACTTGACATAACGCTCACTGTCATGTTCGACAAGCAAGTCTTTAGATTACACATAGATGTGTTTAAATTTCGCCTGTGTCAAGTAACTAATTTACAGGAAATTACTAATCTCTGCTGTTACATTCCCTTAGATTGTACGGTGTGTGATTTTCATAGTTCTGCGGCAGCCCTGCTGTGTACAATCTTCTGTAAAGTTATATCTTATATCTGGAGCTAGAGTTGATGCATTAAAAAACCTAGGTGCCAACTTGATCTCTTTTGGACAGATTAGATAAATAGATCTACATAAAATTTGCACATACGATGTTCTGTGAATCTCAGGTTCCTTGTTATAAATACAAAGTTGACTTATATGAGAGCGTCCTGTTTCGTGGCCCGTGGCTCCTCCCGCATCGACGTCAGCGCTGGCTTTCAGGACAAATTGATGGGGAACAGCAAGTTAACTGTTCTCACTCAAGACTGTGAGGCGGTGTTAGCTGACCTGACGAGCTAGATGAGCCGAACTATTCAGAGTCGCCTGCACTAGACGACACAGCTCTCTTCTTCTGTCGAAGAAACGGTTAAAGTCGTGTTAAGGAAACCATTACGAACAAAGTCGCGTAAAATGGGGAACAGAGTTGCCCGAGAGGATTACGAATGGGTTTATACAGACCAGCCACATGCAGACCGGAGGAAACAAATTTTGGGTGAGCGGTTTTTCCCCTGACCTGTCTTGAGGGACAAATTGTTTTTAGCCGAATGAATCTGAGACATTTCCGTTACAAAACGGTCACATTATGCAGTTAAAGCTAAACCGTGTTATTTACAGCGAAATGTTACTAGTTAGCTATAGCTATCTTAACTGCATGCTGATGACGTGCCGGCCTTTTTCTTGTACGAAAACGTTGATGGCTAGCTATCTTAGTTTACCAGCTAGTGCTAATACGCAAATTAATTTCAACAATTGAGCGTTATATAACTTATAGTGCTTATGATTTTATTAAGATAGCTAGCTAACTTTGTTGCCACTTGCACAATAAAGTGTCCGTCAGTAGTTACGAGTTTTCATTCGGTTTAGCTGAAGTCACAGCGTGATGTAATGAAACGTTACGTTTCATGACAGTTATGGCAAGATGGCTATCTAGTTAGCTAGCGAGGCTAACTCGCGTCCTGGTGTTGGCAGAAGCGCCACTCCCTGTAAATTGCGTTCACCACAGACTGACATATTTTACTCTGACTTGTCAGATGTTGGCTATTTTAGCTGTTACTGCTATAGCAATTTGTTGGCTAGTTGGCTAGCTAGCTTCCTGCTTGACGGATAGATAGCCACCCCAGTTAGTTAGCTAAGTTAGTTAATTGAATCTTCTACTGTTAGTTGTGTACCACCAATGTTGGCGAATAGCTGGCTTGAGTTGTGAGGCGTTTTTGTGCCGTATCCTTTTTTGTCACACTAAAGGTTTGAATATCTCCTTGCTTGAGACACTGATAAAACGAGCAAAGGGTATAGACTTACTGTGGCACATCTACTAGTGACACTCTGGCAAGCTGATATTGCAGTGATGCAAACGTTGAAAGATAATATGGAGGTTTTTGAGAGCAAGTAGCCGATGTGTGTAACTCGGTTTATGGGCGTGGAGGGAAGGTATCAGGAGACCAGCTGTTTAAACTTCAGATGAACACGTTCAGTGCAAGATAGCATGGATCTTCCTTGGATGGCCACCCTCTGAGTAGTGATTTTGAATAAAATCTCGTCTTGCTTCGTAAATCTCTTGTATTTGTTTAGTTTGTTTTTTTTGTTTGTTTTTTTTTTTGCTTGGTCTTTGTAACGTGTACACAGTGCTCCCAGAAGCAAAATCCAGCCCCAACTTCACTGTTTGCCGTAGTTTTGGTACGACAAACGTTTGCGTTTCGCATGATCAGCAACTCACATAGGCGTGTCTTCATAGTTTGATTAAACTTTTTGCCTCGTCTTGCATAAATGTCTCCACTAAAGTCATATTATAGCTATCAAATAGGCTAAAGGTTGGTGCAATATAACACACGGTGCACTAAGTTGGCTAGATGCACCTGATTGCCAACAGTCGTTCTGTGGAAGTAATTTGGCAAAGTTTCTCAAGCCCAGAACCTTTGCGTGAGAGAAGGGCTTACTGCACGATAACCTTCTGATGGATTAATATAGCTATATCGATAGATTTAGGACTTTAGGACCGATCAATGTTTTATGTTGTGAACTTGCACTGGATGATTCGGTTTCGATTGTGTTTATGTGAATTTATGAAAACCCCTTTATCTTGCACTAAATTATGCCAAGGTGGCGTGTCTGGGCAAATCTTTGCCCGTTCAGCAATTCTTGAAGCAGCACATTTAAGAACAGTCGACTAATCGTTTGCATGTGATGGAAAGGTCGTCTACTGACAATTGTAATCGTTTTATGACATGTTTATTGCTCTCGTATTTACTTTGGGGACTGACAAAGGAGAGAAACATCATGTCACACATTTTAGACGAAATATGATTGCTTAGTAATTTCCACTGAAAGTAATTAATTCTTGCGATAAAATATTAGTTTCAGGAGGGGGTCTGAAGTCCAGCATGGTTGGGGCAAAGCTTAAACAACAGAGAGACAGACATCTGGGTTATTTAAACTGAGTGCTGTAGCAAGCACCAGAAAAATGCATGTGCTTCATGTTCTCATTGCTACTGAATGTTTAATGCTTTGTTGGGTTTAATCAAAATCCAATATCATCAGATCCCAAGTATCATGGTATTAATTGCATAATTTCCTAAAAGAACTTGTCTGGTTGGGAACTAAAATGTCATGCTTTAATAATGTGCACTTAAGGTAATTTACGCTTAGGGGTGTGAACCTAGTTTTTCACAATGTTAAATATGGAATTGTTGTATTATTAAATCAGAAATGGATAAATCACTAGTTGTTACTATTATACAGTGATGTAATTTATACAGCTATAAAAAATGTAAATCCATTTTGTAAATGTAAACACCACCACACTCAAAATATTGCTTCTGAGTCATTCAGCAAGACATTTTAATGACTTTTGTGATGAGCAATTTGCAGACACCAAGAATGTGATTTGAAAATTTTGGTGCATTTCAAGAAAATAAGGCCCAATAGATTGAAAATGCAAAAAAATACCTTGTGGCTCAAGCTTGTGTATTTGCCTGGGCACGTGGCGACATTATGCATAGTGGGTTTTCAGTTTAAATTTGGCCCATGTCAAGCAACTAATTTACAGGAAATTACTAATCTCTGCTGCGACATGCCCTTAGATTATACAGTGTGTGCTTTTCATAGTTCTGTGGCTGGCCTGCAGTGTAAAGTCTTTTGTAAAGTCATATCTTATATCTGTAGAGTGATGTATTAAAACCTAGGTGCCAACTTGATCTTTTAGGTGGATAAAATCAATAAATCTGCATAAATTTACACATGCGCTGTTGTTTACTCTTTAAAGCCTTTTATTAGAGTATATAATACAGAAAGGACCTAGAACTTGTTTTACTTCTCCTTGACAGTTTATGTAGGCTACAGTGTATTTCTATCAACACTTACAAATGTTTAACATTCTAATATGTTGACACTGGTACTTTTAAGGTGAAAGCAGTTTCATAGGGGTAATATCAAACACCACACGCTTTCCTTTCTGAGGTATTGTATACAATTTGTTGCATAAATGTTCATGTTTACTGAAAACTCAGTTTGTATTTAATGCCCTACTAGTCCGATCAGTACTGCGTTTTATGTGGCTTGTTTCTGCTCAAATTATAACCCCTATGAAGTCATGTCTGTATCTTTACATGGCCAGCTATGCATTATAATTCAAAAACATTTGAAAAACAAACTGACCTTGAATCAGTGGAAAATGCCAATAACCACTAAAATCTTCCTGCTACCAGTGTATACAGAGGAAGGTCCAGGCTGGTATGGTCAAGAGCTTCTTGAATAGCAGCTACAGGGTTTTTTGTTTTGTTTTTTTCACTCTCTCAAATTCGTTTTTGAGATCATAGCTGAACTGAACACAGGCCAAGCCTCAGCTTGAGGCTTGGCCTGTGTTTTTGCTATCTGCAAATACAAAAGACTAATAGTATGAAGTATGTAATAAGTTTAATCTGTGTGGCTGTTTTATATTTACATACTATTTGAAACCAATAAGCCCCAAGGCCTTAAAAAGAGTAAGCTGAGAACAAGTGTTCTCAGTCCTCAGAATTTATTTATTTAATTTTTCTTCTTTAATTTAAACCGTTATCTAGTGTCCTATATTTTAAAGTTAAAAATGTGACTAATCTAATGTTCTGTTTGTCTTGTTAGCAAAATATCCAGAGATAAAGGAATTGATGGGACCAGATCCCAGGCTGAAGTGGATTGTCTGTATGATGGTCACCATCCAGATTCTGGCCTTCTACCTAGTTAAGGACATGGAATGGAAATGGCTGTTGTTTTGGACATACGTGTTTGGAAGTTGCCTAAATCACTCAATGACGCTAGCCATTCATGAGATTTCCCACAACACGGCATTTGGAAACAACCATGCCAAATTAAACCGTTGGTTCGCCATCTTTGCCAACCTTCCAGTTGGCTTGCCGTACTCTGCCTCTTTTAAGCGCTACCATCTCGACCACCACCGTTACCTGGGTGGTGATGGCGTGGACGTGGACATCCCTACCAACTTTGAGGGCTGGTTCTTCTGTACCCGCTTCCGTAAGTTCATCTGGATCATACTGCAGCCATTATTCTATGCCATACGACCTCTCTGCATCAACCCAAAACCCATCAGCCAGCTGGAGCTGGCCAACGTGGTCATCCAGTTCACATTCAACGCTCTCCTCTATTGGTTGTGGGGGGTGAAGCCTGTTGTCTACATGCTGGCAGGTTCAATGTTAGGTATGGGACTTCATCCCATCTCGGGACATTTCATAGCTGAGCATTACATGTTCCTGAAGGGCCATGAGACCTATTCATACTATGGGTCTCTTAACCTGCTCACATTCAATGTGGGCTACCACAACGAGCACCATGATTTCCCCAGCATCCCAGGAAGAAGGCTGCCTTTGGTAAGACATTTGGCCAGGAGGGTGGGTTGGGGTGATTTTTGTTTAAATGTAAAAAATTACATTTGCCCCTGTTTAATATTCAGTGCCTCTTCTGAACCTACATTTAATTTTAATTTATATATAACCTCAAATATGACATTTGCATCTAAATTTTTACCAAAACTGAACCCATCACCATAGGAAAACAGTAAACATTCTGAATAGGTGGCTTTGAAATGTTGTGTGGGGGGGGGGGGGGGGGGTTTTAGTTTTTTTAAGTAATTATTTTTCCTTTCAGAAAACAAAAAACTTGAATGGGTTTATATAATCATAACATATAACTTTGGGGCGGATGTATATTTAATTATATAATGGAAATTTGGGGACAACATTTGAAATTAAAAATGAGTCAACCCTTCTATTAGAAATGTTGTAATGACTTACTGTAAACGTTAGACTTGGGTGTCTTTTTAAACAGTATTTTAGATTAGGTAGCAGTGAATCAAACAGTCTTAACCATTTCACTTTTAACATGAACTATTATGGCAGTGACAGTGGAGGAATGTCTTTCTCAGGTAGAGAGCAGATTAATTGAAACTGTTTAGAAAACCAAGTCACGATGACAAGGCCCCTGTCAAAGAAGTGTTTTTAAGTCAGCTCCATACTGAACTCACTTATATTTACAAACAGGTGAAAAAGATAGCTGCGGAGTACTACGACGACTTGCCCTGCTACATGTCGTGGGTGAGGGTCTTGTATGATTTTATCATGGACGATGAGCTGAGCCCTTACTCGCGCGTGAAGAGGAAGCTGAAGGGAGATGTCAAGCTGGAGTGAGCCGAGCTGCTGTCATCACAAACAGCTACGTCGACCAACACTGGAGACTGGCCCCTACACGCCCCCAGATGCCACATCGTTAACCGCTTGAGAATAGTTGTGTTGCTGCGCACCTACTTGTGTAAATGAAGCGTGCACGTGCGTGTGCGTATGAATGAGAGAGACAGAATTTTAGTCAAGAGCCAATTCATTTATTGTTTGCAGAAAGAAAATGAAATTACTAGTCCTTATACATTTGCCGGTTGAATCCTTGGCATCAGTAATATAATCCACAATTCCATTTACCTTTTTGAATTTTTAGAAAATTTTCTAAGGTATTTCAGTATTTTAATGGACATTTTAATTCTGAATTTTGAAACGGGCACCTTTTTTGTATGGTCTATTCACCTAAATAATTTTCAAGTTTTCTTAAATGGAAAAAGCCCATATAATTCTATAGAATTGCTACATGGATAAGCACCTAGCCCTGAAACACCTGTTTAATATAGCTTGTATATAGCTGCTCTAACTTGACTCATCCATCCTGAACTATCTGACTGACTTCTACCCAGCAAGTGTTATGTTCCACATACAAGTGCTCAGCAGTAGATATGTGTATTTTAGGGTGCTTTTGTTTTGTTTTTTTTTGTTTGGTCTAACACATGGTATGTATGCACAGGAGGGCTGTACACTTCAAGTTCATCGTTCTTGTTGAATAGTGTTACTCTGTTATTTTAGGCAACACATTTTGGGCCACCATTTTGCTTCAATATCAACACAGTTAATTAGTAAATGTGTAGGCATGCCTGGGAGAGCAGCCTGTAAGTTAAGACAAGTCTGTGCTTGTGTGGAAAGGCAGGGAGGGGGTTGCACCATAACACTTTGGGCCAGTTTGTTAGATTCAGATTAAGCCTAAGATGAGGCTAAATAGAGTCTACTAGGTGATTCACAATTAATTGGTAGTACAGTCTGGTAAAGTTTGGACCGGTTTTATCCATGTCTAGAAACCCATTTAAGATGTTCACTTGAAAATAGACAAGAGGCATTCCTACTTTTGTTCATCCTCCTTAGTTTGTCATGAGTAAAGTGATTGGACAAATGTTACTGCTCATGTCATGCTAGCTTGTTCCCTGGTTTAAAACTCTTGCTTATTTAAAACTTAATTCTACCAATAAATTAGATTATACATTTGCTATTGCCTGGATATAACATTTATTGCATGTTGAATTTGTGGGAGTTTTAATTCTATACCAACATGGCATGTGGATTCAGACATGTTTAGGCTTTAATGATTACAAGAAGCCATTGTTGCACAGCCAGTGGATATGACTGTTTGGTGGCAGCATATTAAATATTGTAGCATATTGTGCTACAAAATAATTTGCTGACTGGATGCAGTTTTAAGCACCTTAACATTAAGATCAGTAGCATAATCCTGTTCTGCTGTAGCAAATACAATTGTTTAGTTTTGACCAAAAGTAGCATTGAATGTCAGGTGGTCTGCATTTAAGATGGTGTCTAGAACAAGAGAAACTGATGTTTTGTATTAATATCCCCTGTAGATCTTCAGTTTGTAAACAAATATGGTTTATTAAGTTACCATATGCTATGTCCAAGCTTCCAGCTCCTGTTCCAAAAAGAAAACTTAAATGCCAAATTACCCTCCTGTTCTGTGTAACTATTGTTGATAATGGCTCGGGTTCTGAAATTTTGTCTCTTGATACGATGTGTATAAATTCCTAAGCACTGGAACTTTGTGTCCTTACCATTTGCAAAATGACCAAAACTAATCCTGATTTACCTCTAGTAACCCTTCAAAACATCAGATTAAGGTAATATCTGAAATGCATCTGACAAAAGGCTAATTGACCCAAAAAGTAAACTGTATGTAAATTCACCATCCCTGGAGTGTGAATAGGTTGTGGAACCTTTCCTTTATCAGTATTAGACCTTCAGTCCTTTTAAGCATCCTAATATTTGGCTGTTGGATTAATGTTTTGGCTATATTTAAACAGTTCCATTCCTGTTCTGTCTTTATGCATTTTATTAAACCACTTCCAACTACACTAAATGTCATTCGTGCCATCAAATGATTTAAAGGGAAGTAATATTGGTTTGGATAAAACTGAACTAATGGTGGTAGACTATTCAGTCTACAGTCTAATTGGCTGTGATGATTCCAGGATCTTGTATGTGCAGCAGAAGAAAGATGTAACATTCAAAAGGTATTTATTAAAAGTATCAGGAACTACAAAAGGCACTTCACCCCCATTTGTTATTTCAACATGGCCTCATGCCCTGAGGTCAATATATTACATCACTTGTTGCATTAAAGTACAAATAATTGAGAAAAGTTGGTATCCAAGGTCTTGCTGCAAGCAGTGAGTTTAATGTCTATCTGGTGAGCGATTCCCGCAGTTTCTCATACATTAGCTGGTCCTGCATGGAACAAAGCAAAATACAAAGAATGTCAGCTCTTCACCTTTATGTTCGACTGCCCTGAAGGCTACTAAAAACAAATGAAAGAATGGCCAGCTCTTCTCCGTCATCTGACGCACCAGAGGGCCAGGCTTAGTGGCTCTACTTTTCCAACAGAGACTCGGGAACAAAACACGATTCCTAAGAACATCACCTTAGCTCGCCGTGGAGATAAAAAGCAGAGAGAACAATAAAAATAGAAACAAAGCAGCGGTTTAAGAGAATAGCCCGAGCGGACGAGACTACGCCTTGATAAAGCAACGAATACAAAAAGCTGTTAGACATATTAACCTCTGGAGATAACTCCTCTAGGACCTAAATCAGTGTGGCAACTATGACTGAGGGGAAACTCCTAGCAACCCAAGCTCCCCAGGACTAGACAGACTGGATCACGGAACATTTAACAAGCATCAGGTTTTGCAAAACAGGTCCAAGGGTGCACCTTTGATGGCTGGTTCTCTCTCACAGGAACCTTTGGCTTTAGGGATGAGTTCTCATGATGGTATGGGAGCACAGCTAAGCAAATATAAACTTGTGCACGTAACAAAAATGCACGACCTGCCTCCACTCTAAACCTCCCCACAAATCTGAGACCTGTTTCAAAGTTCTTCTAGTTCTTTTGGACTAGTCAGTGATGACACTTCTAAACAGATGTTTTTTTGTTTTTTTTTCTTAAGCAGGACAATAGATATCATTAAGCATCCTTCAATATATTTATCCACGTGCCTCAAAATCAGCTACTTCAAAGTGAACTTTTTTCCATTATACTGTTTAAATTCCTCAATCATGTGAATGGCTCTCACCTTTTTAGACACAGATGGCCGGACCTTTTTAAATGCTTCTTCAAAGTTCTGCTTGCTAACCCTTAACTCTTCAGCAGGGCCACAGGAGAAGGTGTGCTCTATGTTAGAGATTAAAAAAAATCAAAAGTTAACCACAGTTACCCTCGTCATAATCTGACATTTGTATGGCATAAAATATTACAAAAAAAAAAAAAAAAGTTAGCGTTACCTGGATTTGCAAGAGAAGTTCGAGCACAGAGGTGGGCTCTTAAAGCATTAACGGAGGCCTCTCTTACCAGTGCAGACAGGTCAGCCCCACTACACACACATATCATGTTTATATACCTTTGTGTGCAAGTATACTGAGGTCCACTGCTCAAACAGGAATGTTAAATCAGTAAATAACCACAAAACCATAAATGCGGTCATCTTTAGCAATAAAACTTTAGTGCTTTAAAAAAAATAAATAAAAATTTTAAAATGCCACCAATATCTCTTAAGATGACAAATAAAAGTTGTACCTTACATGGTTTCAACCCAATATAGAAAGTTTTATTTATAGCAATGCATCAATTTACCATGATTCGGTCAAGCATGCTCATAGAAGTAGAGCAATTAGGTATCAAAATACTCACGTAAAATAGTCACAGCGTTCATCACTGGCAATTTCCTCCAAACTGACGTCAGATTCCAGATGAGGTTTGGTACCTCCCTGTGGCAATTCCACAATTCATTGACCATTTGCTCACCTTGCAATCAACATCAGTCAAATACCACCACGTTTCTGTATTTCCAAGGGTCTTGTTAAATGAAACATTCACCTTGGTGATTGTGAGCAGGATGGCATGTCTGTCCACTGATGGAGGCAAGCCCACATACAGGGTCTTGTCCAGGCGGCCTGGCCTGAGTACAGCAGGGTCGATAATGTCTGCGTGCAATCAAATGGGCTTTTAGTCACCCATGAGAACAAGAGAAATGCAACGTCATTAAAACATGCTCCTAAATTTCTTACCTGGCCGATTCGTGGCGGCCATGATGAAGACCTGGCGCCTGGCCTCCAGGCCGTCCATCTCCGTAAGCAGCTGGTTGACAACCCGGACGCTGGACCCGGACTGACCAGAACACAACAGTGCATGGGGTTACATGTTTACTAACTAAAGCATTTTAGCTGAGATCTTAAACCCTGACCTACTGAGTTATCACTGCACAGCCTAAGCCCACACTAAGAAAGGAATTGGCACTGGAGGTTCGATTTATTACAAGACTAGCATTGTGGGTCAGCTATGCTCTCCAAATGTTTTTATTCCTTTAAAATAAAAATAAAAAGATAATCCTAAAGCTATCTTCACGACAGGAACATTGCGATTATTCAATATCATTACACAAAACCAAACCTTGCTTAAACTAATATGTAGTAAAGGAAAGTTCTCCCACATTCACAGGTGTCCAACTCCAGTGCAGGCTGCTTGAACACCCATGTTAACTGGATGCAGTGGGATGGATAATGTTGTGAACTAAACTGCATCTGCAAGACTGGAGCACTTGAATGACAGCTTTATTTCAAAGGCAAGTGGATGAAGCACCGACTTTGCATGTTGGCAATCTGATCCCTTGTATTTGTTTAATATTTTAACACTCCCTTTACACTTGTTTTTGTAATACTCGATGTAGTTATTTAAAATGGAGACAGACCTTTAGTTATACGCTAAAGTTTAGTGCAAGATAAATTATTCCAGGAATTCAAATATTTGTTACTATTGGCATGGATGAATGCAGCAACAAGCATTTGAACAGACCACCTTCTGATACCGATCATGACGTCACTGCCAGCTCTTTTGATCTGGTTCACATGTGCTCATGTCTTGCAGCTTCAGTATCAGCTTTACAACAGCAAGTATTATCCACAAAAAACTGCAGGTGTCAATATACCCAAGACACATTTATATTTGATCATGGTTATAGAAGAAGTGTAACTGCTGTCAAGTGCAATCTGTCTACCCAAGTCACTTTTCACAACCAAAACCACCCGATGCATCGCATCGCATCACACAATATAACCATCCAGGATCTAACTTAAATGAGAATTGGTCTCATTAGGCATCTTCCTCTAAATCTTCCACACTGCAGATCTAACCTGTATATTGGGGGATGTGTTTGGGGACAGTAGAATCTTTTATCCCACACCCACTTTCTGACTCATGTATTGAACACTCCCTTTTGTTTTAATGGCTGCCAGAGGATGTTGCGATTCTGAATTGTCACCTCATGGCCAGAACGTCGTGGGCAAAGTGCGTCGATCTCGTCAAAGAAGATGACACACGGGGCTGAGTTGCGTCCTCTCTGGAAGACCTGGCGGACGGCCCGCTCGCTCTCACCGACGTACTGCGGAACAGCGGTTTATTTTGAAAATCCGGCTTGACAGCAATCGCAGACGATCAGTCCCCTCAGGCTGCTCGTTTCAATAAAGGCCTGCTAGGAAACCACACTGCATACCCACCGTAATACGGTGATGCACAATCAAAAGGTAAACAGGTCCAGATGCATTGCCAAGAGTTTGAAGCGCTTTGCAAAGGCACTAGTGCTGACATTGGATGAATTGGTGTGTACTGTGATCTGCCCTTAAAGCAGGATACTGAAATATTCCTCACAGTGTGGTAACCGAATCGCCAGGGCGCTCCACACACCAACAACAAAGTAGGATAAGGCTCGTCTTACTGCAGGCTTGCTGCCTTAGGCGGCATCTTGGAGGCATAAATGTATTTATTTGTGGAAATATACTACCTTCATCCTTCAACCATGCTTCTAAAGTTCTATTGAGATAAACTTTTTTCCAGGTCAGATGCCATAGATCTGAGACCATTAATGCCATTTCTTCCCCTAATCTCAGCATGAAACAAAAGTAGCATGTGGCAGGGAAGTTACTCACCATGTTCAGTAACTCCGGGCCCTTGACTGATATAAAGTTTAAGCCAGACTCATTCGCAACTGCCTGTAATAGCACAGAATCTTAGTAAACATATGAATGCTGCGAAACCATTCACACAACTCCACACTACCGCATATTAAAAAACAAATCCTCATTAGCATAACTAATATACACTTATTGGCTTCAACCGACTGGGGGAAAAATTTTTTGTAAAAATTAAAAAATAAATAAATAAAAAAAATCAGCAATGAAAATCTATTTAAATACACAGAGATGTTGACAGGACTAGAGAGAGCAGAGAAGATGCTAATGAATGGAGGTATACCTTAGCCAGCAGGGTCTTCCCACAGCCTGGAGGCCCAGCAAGCAGTACCCCAGCAGGCGCGCTAAGCCCCAGAGCCCTGAACTGCTCCGGGTTACGGACAGGGGCCTGAGTACACCGCATGCACAAGCGTGCACGCACACACACACAGATCATTATATTGCAGCAATATCAGTTACTAGCCAATCATGTATTGACTTATAATCTTTCAGTTTTAATTATTTGTTTGTTTTAGAACCATGTCAACGCCCAGGATGCAACAGGGCCAACAGTATGGAAATCCTACCAGGATGGCCATTGTGAGCTCCTCACGAATATCCTGCAGAGCACCTACGTCATCCCAGGTGACGTCGGGCACCGTGGCGAAACCCTCACGCTTGGCCGATGGCTGGACGCTGGTCAGCGAGGCCCTGAAGTCGTCCATGATGATGCAGAGGCTGGCCAGCTGCTCCTCGCTCAGCGACTCGCTGTTCTTCAGCAGAGCCAGCAGCTGCGGCAGCTCCCCCTGCAGGTGAGAGGAACAATCGCATCAGCGAGGGGGGGGAATACGGAGGGGAATACTGAAGCCAGCACGTTTGCTTTGATCTGTTCGATAAAGTGAACAATTCAACTGAAATCTACCAGTAATTACAATGAACCATTTAATTTTCTCCATTTGTTTTCCTCTAGAAAAATATCATTTGTGAAATCAAATCAAAATCATTTGGGCAAAAAACTGACCTAATTTTATACATCTTGACTATAAGAATTATTATCTGTATAGGGATTATTCATATAAAAATGCACCCAAGACATTTAAAATGTAATTTATTTTAGTAGTTGGTCTGAGACACTTTAGCCAGAAGTTATACTCTAAGCCACATTTGATAAAACTCCTCCCAATAGACCATCCAGAGTCCATTACAAAGCAGAACATAAGCAGATTTGTCTACAGGAAAATGAAAAACATCAAATAAACTCAATTTTCCAAGCAGCCGTCATTCCCACATAACATACATCACGAGGATACAATCCACACACAAGTTACATGAAACCTGCATTTGAATTGTGTCTGATAGGATACTATCCTATTGTATGACAATTTAAGAACACTACCGTTTCCAGGTAATAACTGGAGATCCCCCCCCCCCCCCCATTTCAGAGGCCTTCCTATAATACAACGCATCACAGGATCCAGTTGCCTTTTAATGCACTGACACAAGTGCACTTACTTCTGTTGCCATGACCTCAGAAGCTGGCGCACTCGATCCCTCCTGTGCATCACTAGCGATGCCCGTGTCCTGGCAGTCCGCAGCCTGGTTCGATTCCTCCTTAGCCCCTTGTTCGGTCTCAGGCACAGGAGGACGGGTGGAGGGGCAGGCACCGGCCGCCAGCCGCAGCACCCGGTTGACAGCACTCATGGCCGCCTCACGGCACAGGGCCATCAGGTCCGCCCCCACGTAACCAGGAGTGAGCCGTGCCAGCCTGCGGAAGTCGAAGTCCGCCGGCAGCTTGAGCTTCCGGCAAAGAGTTTTAAGAATCCTGGAGAGAGAGAGAGAGAGAGAGCGAGCGCAATATAGGGCAAAGTTGGAGATGAATGAAGGATTCTAGGAAAAGATACGGGTCTGGTTTTCCTGAAAGCACTGTACTTTCGCGCAACGGAAAACCTCCCCCACTGAACTGGGCAAAAGGTCATCAATATAACCAAGCTCATAATGTGGCCAAGAGAACAGAAAAGAGAAAACTGAAGGATTTACTGAATTATCCATTTATGAGATTACTGTAACAAGGACAAATTCCGACAGCAACAAAGCAACAAACAATCCACCTGAATTCCACATATGTTCAAGTTCTGATAACTTTGTTCCATGTTAGATGACAGCCCACCAATTACATCTTCCCACAGGCCATTCGGGCCCTGAATCAGGGAAACTGATAAACTGTGGGGACCACCACCACCATGTAACATAACTGTATATCTGTACATCTGTATATATAGATTTATACTCAATTACCTTGTTACACAACAACTGTAGATAGGTTATTATACAAAATGGATCTGTACATTCTGTAGATTGTGTACATATATACCCAACCATATACATTGTGTATATAATCATAATATACATATATTGTACATACATTGTTAATATATTTCGTACATACATAAAATATATATATATGCAAGATAAATATATATATTCTTTCTCTATGCACCCGTTTTCTTTTCCTCAGTTTGGACAGAGCACTCTCCACCATTTCACTGCGAGTTATACTGTGTATGACTATGTATATGACGAATAAACCAAACTTGAACTTGAACTACTTGAGAGGTAACCAGTGGGCAGTGTAGATGCTGGTGTGGGAGAGGCACTCACGTTAGGCGCGTGTCTTCATCAGGGATTCCCAGGCAGATCTCTCGGTCGAAGCGGCCCGCCCTTCGCAGAGCCGGATCGAGAGAGTCTGGCCGGTTGGTGGCCCCGATAACCAAGACCTGTGCTGGCACGGATAAGGAATTCAGGTCTAGAGCGAGAGCAAGTGAGCGCCAAGGGAAGAGAGCAAGAGAGAACACACGCGAGTCAGGGAGCAACCCATGAGCCAACTATTTCTTTCAGTAAGGAGGTATCTTAGAAAGCCACTCACCATCCATGCAGGTGAGCAGCTGAGCGACGATCCTTCTCTCCATGTCCTTGGACGCTACCTCCCTCTTCGGGGTGATGGCATCAATCTCGTCGATGAATAGGATGCAGGGAGCATTGCTCTGCGGTGGGACCGTGGCACAGAAAAACAAACATATGTTCCAATTATATACCAGAGATTTATAGGTACATTCTTTTGAGCTCAGTCACGTGTCTCTTCCTTGGAAGCGCTCTTACCACGGCATGCTCAAACAGCTCACGTAGCTTCTGTTCAGACTCCCCCGAGACGCCTGACACCAGCTCAGGAGCAGAGACCTTTAACATGGGTAACTCCATTTCCTACAATAACCCAGAATTCACCCCTCTGATCACAAAACAGTGGCGGCAAACTAGTCCAAACACTTAAAATGATCATATGTATTCCTGTAGTGGAATACAGATGGCATCAGTATTACTAGACAACAAATAGAGGTTCCTTTGCAAGCCAAAGAACTTTTTTCAGGAACACTGACCAAATGCATTGTCACATTAGCATACTTGGCAGAAGTGTTCCTTTAATCCTAATCCACACTATTAATCCGCTTGGGCAAAACACCAAAGCCCCCTCACCCCAGCAACCGCCTGGGCAAGAAGGGTCTTCCCACAGCCTGGCGGCCCATGGAGGAGGAACCCGCGTGGGGGCACCACCCCCAGCTGCTGGTACACTTCCGGGTGGCGCATATGGATCAGCAGTTTACACAGCTCCTAAAAAACAGAGACGCACGCCATCTGGATTTACCGCCATGACACCGACTAGCGTGCACTGTAATGCATTCGCGTGGTCGTGTGAGAGCACACAGTCGCTCATATCATACCGTCAGAGTTTCTTCGTTCCCACCAATGTCATCGAACTTCACTGTAGAGTGCTGAAGGTCAGGTCCCTTGGTCCGTGCTTAAAAGAATGCAAGCAATTGTGCATCACACCCAAGCCACTTGTTCACGATTCACTTTCTGATAACTAGAGAAACGGCCTTAATATGTATATCACATATAAGCAGTCACCCACCTTTTTTTGCCATTATGCTTGCCTCAATGTCCACATCAACATTTCTGACTTCTCGTTTCGCTTTACTTTTTCCTTTCTTCACACTCTTCTTTGGTTTATCATTCTATAACAGCATAAATGTGGTAACTCAGAGGTTCAAGTACATGACTAGTAATTGGAAGGTTACTGGTTCAAGCCCCTCCACTGCTAAGCTGCCAATGTTGGGCCCCTGAGCAAGGTTCTTAACTCTCAATTACATGATTTGTATTCAGTCATAGTTCTAAGACACTTTGGATAAAAGCATCATGCAAATAATTGTTTTGCATCGGACTAGTGCTGAAGTCAAACCTCACACAAATAAACTATGCACTCCTGTTGCAGTCTTGCACATTATCCTACTTGCTGCTAGAGTACTGTACTAAACCAGCACTGTACTCTGAACTGTTCTGGCTGCTACCAGTGACTGCTATGTTCAGGGTAGCATGTCACTGATTGCTATGCACAACTCGCTTTACATATGCCCAGTACTATGTACTGTACTAAATTGGACTGTCTACTCATTTTGTTTTTGTCCTGTCCTGTATTTATTATTGTTTATTTAATGACATTTTGCACTATATTGGACTGTTTGCACTTGTGTAGCATGTCTGTTGCACTGTTGTTTTTATGTTGCACCATGGTCCTGGAGGAACATTGTCTCGCTTTTGTTGTGTACTTGTAAATAGCTGAAATGACAATAAAATCTCTTGAACTTGAAACATAAACGCAGCATCCACAGCAGACACCATTATACTGACTACAGTATAAATTAGTTTACTGAAAACAGTAAAGTTTCATTTACAAATGCTAATTTTACAAACCGCTCTCCTCAATGTTAAACCAGTTATTTTCATTAGTGCCTCTCTGTAATGACCCCTATAAATACCCATTCAAAAATTACATTCTGGTATTGTGTGTTTAGCTCATCACTGCGATTTTGGTACGGTGCAGTTTGGTGACCCACAGGAGAGGCACGATCCAAAGCCACATTTATCGCAGGCCGGCCCGACTCCTCCTCGCACAAATCAATGAGGATGCTTTCCTCATCTCTGCTTCCAGCCTTGTCGATGAACCAGCCGCCCGCAGACACCGCGGTAGCGGGCCGACGACGGGCGGAGCCGGCTTCTGCGTGCTCGGCCATCGCAGAGCCCATCTGTGAGGCTGGATGGGGTCTGCTTGTTGACCCCTCCCTGGATGGAGTCTCATCCTCCGGGTTCCCCTTGCGGTACAGGGACATCAAGGAGTTGTTCATGTGATTGGAGTTCTGTCGAGGAGGACAAAGATCATCCATGCCGGTGTTACTCAGCAGGCTGGGAAAAGTCCCGTGCTTTGCTTTATTTGGCTCGGTTCCACCTGGTTATCTGTGCTCCAGTTAGAAAGAATTCTGCTTAATCTCCATTTAGCAGTACTTCTGAATAACCGAAATGGCTTAAAACAGATGAGGGGACGTTTGAAACTGAGTGATAAGATGTTCAGCAATTTATATATGATAATACAAGGCAGTAAATTAAATTGGGCTGAACTGGACAATAGTACGTGGCATGAACAATATGTCGTAGAGAGAGTAACAAAAAACTCAACCTCTCACCTCGGGCTCTGAGATGTCTCCGTCACTGTCTGTGGTGTTCTCTAGGATACTGCTGCCCTCACTAAAGTGTGTCACCCTGACCGGGAACAAACATCTCTTGAACATAATAACTACGCAATGGAAAATCAGTTTCAAGTGCTGCATTTAGCAAGAGTGCACTGTAAATGGCCAGACACAACTAGCAATGTCAGTTGTAAATTTATATATGTAGTCATGGAACGGAACCTAGGTGTAGAGCACAGCTTTAAGGTGCATATTATGATCTGCTCTTACCAATCATCCTCCTGGCTGTGTCTTGCTCTTTTGGCCAAATGTTTTTCTTCCAAAGCAGACAGACCAGACTCGCTGCATATTACTCCGTGCACTATAGGTAAACCACATGTATAATGCCTTGTAAACAATGGAATATGGGAAATTTGAATTGTGACTACTTTGTTAAAGGGCACCCCACCAAAAAAAAAAAGTTGTTCTGTTATCCCCAATTGCTACGCAATAGTCCTGTGATTAACTCAAAGGCTGGAGAAGTTTCACCTTTCTCTACTTGAATCCTGAAGGCGGTTCGGTTCCGTCGCCCATAATCCATCCTGTGTAATTAAACATTCACATCATAACTCGACCCCATGTAATAGGGCAAACTCACTCGGATGGGGGAAAGGATCACAGCCCACCTGTACTGCTGCTGCAACTCTGCGGCCATTCCAGCAACATCCACATACTGGCTGCGCCTGGACTTCAGGTACTAAAGTTACAACAGTTAGTACATACAATTGTCCTCATGTGTGCTCGTTAGAGAGCTGATTTGGCTGTGAAAAACACGGCGTCTCGTAAAATAAAGTGTTAACCTTTTAACCTGGATAAAATAAGTTTAACCTTATTTACACATCTTATTCCCGGAGTAGGTGTGAACAAGCTTCAGCTGACCTGTTCGACTCTCTGTCTGAGGCGTTGATCTATGTAGCCTCCACTTCGTTTCTTCATTTTTAACCGCGGCGGAAATCCCTCATTACATTCCGTCTATTTTTTTCAGCCGAACCCAGAGAAGTTAACTAAAGTGAAATAATATCTGTCAAGACGTTACGCTCCTGAGTAAATTAGCTGGTAAGCTATCTAATAAAAAAAATGTCACGACTTCATACAGATAGCAGTCAGAGAGTTAACCGAAAGAAATGAGTGGAATTAAGCCCTTTGTCACAATTATACGAAAAGCTTTGTAGTTTAAAGAGAAAGATTTAAGATCAGAGCGTAACAGATATTGACCCATGTGAGGATACCCTGCTTTACGTGTTGAAAAGCTGAGGGAAATTAATTAGACTGCCGCCTGCTGTATTGGAGCGCTAAAATGTGGCTGCGGTCAATTTGCTACTGCCACCTAGTGGCTAATACGTTGTGGAACGTCAAACAATTTTGTACAGCCACTTTTTATAATCTGATTCACATTATAAAATTCATTATTCTATATATATCAATTAAATCAAGCCGGCGACGACATGGACTTAATTCTTTCAGTTTACAAAAGTTATTAATTAATCTGCATAACAGGGTTTATGCCGTCAGAGAAAACAAAACAAAAGGGAATACTGTTTCAGAATTAGTATCGTTATTTTGATATACAAGTATCACATGCACCATGAATTTCTCTTGGTGCAGGTGTCAAACATCAAGAGACACCTTCTACATTTCTAAATTATAGTATTATAGCAGACTAAAATAGAGAATAGAATATATGAAGAGACATACAATCACGAGTATTATAATGCAGTACAAGTCAAGTCTAATTAGAATCAGATGCTATTATAGGACACAGTGTATCTGGCTTAAGTACACCCATTTAATAGTATGTTGGACCTACTTTGGCCTCCAGAACTGCAGCAATTCTTTCTGGCATAGTTTCCACTATGTGCTGAAAATACTCTGCAGGAATCTTGGTCCAATCTTGATAGGATAGCATCTCTCAACTTACATGGAGGGACTGACATGTTCTAAACTGCCTGTTATACCTTTACCCAGGGATGTTCTATAGGATTAATATCTGGGGACTGTGAAGGCCAGGGAAACATTGAAAATTTGCTGCCTTGATACTGGAACAAATCCGTGATTATACAACCCTTGCGGCAGGGTTTTTTGTCTTGCTTAAAGTGTCCTTCTGCCAGAGTTTAAGCAGCTGCCATGAAGGGATGCACTTGGTGACAATACATAGGTAAGCCCTACTGTTCAAACATCTACTGATTTCAGAGGACCCAGGGTGTGCCATGAAAACATTCCTCACTCCTTTATGCCACCTCTACCAGCTTGAACTGTTGACACCTGACAGGAAGGACTCGTTAATTCATGCTGCTTGTGCCAAATTCTTACCCTCCCGTCATCATAGTGCAACAGAATTTTGGGTTAATCTGACAAGATGATGTTCCACTGTTTAGTTTTCTGCTCTTCTGCCCACTGGAGCTTTTCCGTTCTGTTTGCCTCAGACAGCAACGACACTCGAACAGACCACTTGACTTTCCCATTCTAATGTGGATTCACACTGAAACCGACCCACAGAAAACACGATCACCTGAAATTATTCTGTTCTCCGGGGTCACGTTTTAATTTCGGTCATTAATAACTTTGAAACAATTTTATGGAGTTAACAAGTTGCTTCTTAAGAATTGTTTTTGATAATATTCATTTGTGACATGTTTATAATGGTTGTTTTGTCCTGTTATTTTCTCTTGTGTTGCTGTTGCACAGATTATGGAATGATTATGGAATTATTTATTTAGATTTTCATACAGCCTCAGTGGGATTATGCATAATCATGACTTGGATGATTTTGGACTCTTGTTTTCTGGCTTTGGATAGTGATCTTGCTATATGAACTCTACGCTTGCATCCACAACTTTGTCTCCTGGTAGTTACATTGATGAGAGAGAGTTTAAATGGCGTTTTTTTCAATTAGTCAAAACTGACCTTTCATGACCTTCATTATAAACTTTTCTAAGCAGTCATGACCTCACCCTGTCATAATATTTACTATCAGATCTTCCCTGTGTCCAAAGTGATCTCATGGCAGGAATTTTCTAGCCAACCATTTCTCAGTCAAGCCAATTCAAGCAGAAATGCCACTGAGAGCGTTTCTGATGAACTCCTGTCATTGTACTAAGTCGGTAAGAAAGGGTTAACTACATAAAAATAAAAGTGAATGACTTAAAAGTTTGATCATTTTAACTGAATCTATATTTTATGGAATTGTGTAATTAACCTTCATTATAAACTTTCCTAAGCCGTCATGGCCTGTCCCTGCCAGAATATTTACTATCAGATCTTCCCTATGTCCAAATTTGGCGTTCCGTGACAAATACAAGGTGTCCTTTAGCATCGTCCTTTCTAACGACATGGTGAAAAGGAAGCAGGATGTGAGTGCAAGCAAGTCATATATATATACATGTATATATATATAGAGAGAGCAAATTCCAGTGTTATCAAAGTTTATAATCTGGCGTTAGATATGACCAGGACATTAATGGTAAGAATGAATTTTCATCACATTTTTATCACATTTGATTCATATCCTGGAGTATCTAAAACACAACTACTGTCAAGGTATGGCCCCTCCTCCCACACCTGTGTGTGTGTGTGTGTGTGTGTGTGTTCATCTGTATGGCCACGCCCTCCCCATGTTGCACACCTGCTCCTCGTTTTGTATTGTTATTGTGCGTGTATATAAGTTTCTTGTTTAATTGGGAATGTTGTCAGTGTTTAACCTTACGTTTGCCTGAGTGCTACATTCTCTGCTTTTTTTTTTTACGCAAATAAACGTATCATTCTGTTTCCTGCGACTTGTCCCCGCATCCTGCTTAGCCTCCTCTCATCAAAACTACATAAGTGATATCTTGTAATCACTTATCAAGATGACAATTATCACTGTCTAACACAAGCTCCAAGTTAGACTAGACAATTTATTATTAGATGTACACATTTGCATATATTTGTCAGTGGCATTTAGATGAAATAACACCCTAAGATGGGAAGTAGCTAATAAAATGCCGGCCTGTACAGATTTTTTTCTAGCTAGCTGTTTAGGCACTTAATAGCACAGCCAGATAGTAAGGGATTACAGTAGTCCAATATTGAAATAATAAATGCATGGACTATCTTTTCTGCATCATGTGAAGAGAGCATGTTCCTAATCTTTGAAATGTTTCTAAGGTGGAGAAAGACGGTCCTAAAAACATTATTTATTTACGTGAGCTTCGAACGAGAGACTGGGATCCATAACTCCAAGATCTTTAACTGTTAGAGAAGATGTGATTGGGAGACCATTGAGTTTCATTGAGTAATTAGAGAGTGGGGACCTAGCTGATTCTGGGTCTAATAGAAGCACCCCGAATACCTCTGAATGTTAGAAATTAATTAAAAATAACAATGTCAATGTATTTAGGACGCATGCATTTAGGACATGTAATTTTTTCAATCACAGCAATATGTTGTTGCATTTTTTGCATTATGCTTACTACAGAATTAACAGTCAAAAGTTCAGTGACTTTGCATGCAGAGTTGTAACTCTGCATATTACTAGAACTGTGGCTAGAATCAAAATCAACACTAGTGTCGTTCCTAAATCCCCAATCAGCTAGTCGTAAAGTTAACATTCAAATAGAAAATAAAAATGCAGACTTCAGAATTAGTTAAAGAGAATAGCTGAGAGAATAGAATAAATTATCCGTTACTACCCCTGTTTTTTATCATCCCTCCATCCCATGCCATCTTCCTCTATTATTTGCTTTTCTATTTTGTTCTGGTATCTCCTTCTTTTTAAAAAAACATTGGCCAAAAGACTAACTAAAACACTGACATACTTAAGACCTTTAATATTTTTAAAAATATAACATTAGGAGAATGTTACTTATTTCACCTTGACTGTCCACTTATATATCTGTTTTGAGTATGATTTTCCTTGTTCAAGTGACAACAATAACAAATGTAGCATGTCACAAATATATACATGACTATGTATGAAAAATCAAAGACATCAACATGAAACACTGGAGCTGATTTCAGTTAAGCACCTAGTGATGGAAACCATAAAGACTAACATTGTCATAAAAATGTTGAGAAAGTTAATGGTTAGTAGATTACAAGTGGTTAAGACATACATTGTTATAGACTGTGCTTACTGTTGTACACCAGATGGACATAGTGCCAAAGCAGAGGGTCTGATGGAGCAGGTGGAACATCAACATTTAAAACAAAAATGAACTGCTTGTATTTAGTGAACTAAATAAAGCAAAAGGGTCCTATGCATGGCATACAGATCCATATAAAATCCATCCTCACGTAAAAGATATATTGTCCCAATCATAATAAGTGACAACTATGACATAAAAAACCTTCCTTACATAATACAAGCAAGCAATTATCTTTTAATTTGACCTACCCCAGTAAATCATGGTACCTAAGTTGATGAATAACAGGGTGGAATTACTTGTCAATAAACAAAGTACAGAATAGGAAAGCAAAACTATTCTGTTGCATCTTCTTTGAAATGACTCTGCAAGAAAAATGTTGATATGAATAAAAGCTTGTATCCCTTTCTGATACAAGTCAAAAAATATCTTTAAAGTGGCTCAAACATGAGAACTATGTGTATTCCTTCACAAACATTTACAAACCAATGAAAAAAATCTCCCCTAATATGTTTATATAGACAAGTGTCTGTGGGAGCCCCAAAGCTATAATGTACATTCAAATCACAAAATATATATCACAGTTCCTACAAAAAAAAAAAAAAGTAAAAAAGCAAACAAACAACAAAAAGGGGAAAATCATAAATGAAAATATCCCAAATATAATTTATTAATGTCATGTTTGTAAGCAGCCTTGCTTTCCTTCTTCCTAAAATAGTGACACATATTTTAGGTACTCAGGCCACTGGAAACAAAAATATACACAGCAGTTCTTCCACACATTTAGTGGAACCTGATTTTTTTGTTAGATAAATATGTGTCGGTTATGACAGTTAAAAAGACCCGAACGAAAAAAAAATGTTTGGATTTTTATTCGCTGTCACCCATCATCACGTATCATCAAATTCACACTACTGCAATATCGCTAACATGTTGACATTAGAACTAGCTAGATAGCTCATATTAAGACACTTCTTTGGAGAACACGTGCTAAAGTGTTTTCCACACAATCTATATGCATAATTTATTTGCCAACTGTGACCAGAGAGAGAACATAGCTAGCTACCTTACTCACAGCCTAGAATATGAATAAATTTTGATGAGGACTGCATATGCCTGGGATCAATTCAAACACGTCATGGCGATGATATAAAACCTGATGAAACAAGCTTGACAAGCAGCAGTTCCGTTTTTCCGTGAAAGTATCAAGCACAGATGAAAACGTTTCTATGGTTATCTCGATTTTATAAATATTAGCCTATAGAGTTTGGCCTAGTACGTGAATAAAAGATGGAATTAGACCTGCATAAATTACGGTGTCCTGGAACAAATCCTTACATCTGTAACTGTCCCTACTTGATAACAGAAGAGATCGTTTGGGTAAAACATAAATGTGATCTGTTGACTAAAAATGGTTCACAGAAATTGCTCATTTGAAAAATCTGTTCTTTGACTACATCATAATCGCATAATTGATGCGGCTGCATTATGACATCACACGTCACGTCTGCAATAGTTTTACATTTACACCAACTTTAAAGAGAAAAATGATTAGCAAATGTAGTTGCTAGTAATTGTCTAGTGATTGCAAGCAACGAAAACCAAGTGAAAAGCAAGTTTTTCGGTTACCACAGTTTTATCACGGGTAGATATGTGATACAGAATGAAAGCGTGAACTGTTCGTGCTCTGCATTCTTGCGTATTTATTTATGCTAGGCTGTACATAACGCAGCCTTAAAACATTGGATAAAAATCCCCATGTAGCACAATTCAGGCTCTGTCTAAATACTGGCTAGCTAGCTAGTTATTTTACAATCCCATTTAGCACATGTATCGCCGCAAATGTCCTGAACAAAACACGCTGTACCTAATCCCCATAAATGACATATCTCTCACTGAATAAAAACTTGTATGCTTCAGCAGTGTACAGTGGGAGAAATGGCGATCACCTTTAAAAGTAGTTCTTACTGTAGGCCTATTATAAACAACATGGAGGAAATTAAAATAAAAATAGACAGTGGACACAGGTTGCTAATAAATCAAGTAAATGTAACTGCATGAAATACTTATTTATGTAGAAACACAACATTTACGGCGACGAGGATGTTTCACACATATACAATCTTAAGTGGTGCTAACCTCAATATCCATATTTCACATTGTTACTGTAACACTATATATGAACCCAAACCTCACATTCTCGTCACGTTGATAAGCTTTTTGAAAGTTCCGCTCTGCACGTCTCTGAAAGGCAGGTGAGTTAATCTCCTGGAAACATAAAAGCATGACACTAAATCTTTCAGTTTGTTCTTATATGCGAGTTGTCAATAATTCAAAATTCTTGTTAAAACTCTGGAACTCTGTTGCAGCTGAATCTGTTTTGCATTGGTAGATCGCTGGACAGGAGTGTGTCCGGCATTGACACACGTCCCCTGCGCTGACCAGTACCGCCAGCAACCACAACACATGTGGAGACGTAATCCTCTTTAACTTCTTGGCCTTCCTCCACGCATATACACTAGTAACATGTAACAGGAAAAAATGCACCAAGAACAGAAGTATTTGCCACAGTCTACCCTAGCTCAATGTCAGGAAAATTTGCCAAGGCCTATCTCAGCTATAATAATAATAATAATAATAATAATAATAATAATAATAATAATAATAATAATAATAATAATAATAAATACTCTACTACTAATACTGTTAATGTCCATTAAAGAAATAACACTTAAGAAGTTTTAATTAGATTTAGTTTGGCAGCTGTGTGTCAAAGTCAAAAATGCACATATGTATGTCAGTCGTTCAATAAATAGGTGAATGGATTGTTTACTGAGGACAAAAAAGCACAGACCTCTCAACACATAAACTAGCAAGCATCTCACTGCAGTCAGAAGTAAATTACTTTTGCCTTAAAAATTTAAAATAATAAAAACATGGTTCATTGCACCTGCAAATCATATTGGGCCTAGAACTTGTTCTGTCCTAAGCAGAACTATCCTAGTTCATTATACAAATTTTCATCAAAAGATAACTTACTGTTGCCTGACTCTGTGCTTTCTATTCTGTTGCAGCCTACAGAACAGAGAAAAGCCACACTGATCAACCGCAAATGTATAAACCTCTAAGACAAAAAAGAGAAAGACATAGACATAGGGAGCACCACTTCAGCAAGGCAGTGATGGACATCTACACAAACCTTCATGTAACAGATGTTCTCGCTTCACATTTGTAAGGACAGATAAGACATGTAGATACTGAGAAGAGAAACTGTGGATAGAAGGAAACTAAGAATGTATTGCATGTTTGAATAAGTTTGCTTTCTGTGTATATATATATAAAATATTTATTTATTAAGCAGTATCAGGAACAAGGAACAGGAAAAATACTTGAGCAGTACCAAGGCCTGAAAGTAGAGCTAAGAAAAGATGTGTTAGGTGAAGGTTCTTGTGGTAATTGGAGCACTAAGTGTAGGGTCTTGTTCATTGCGTCAAATGACCAATGCAGACTCAAAATGAACCGTTGACTTAATTTAATTAACAGTCTTGAGAAATGAGTAAGTATAACCATTCTCATCTTAGCAATTCCTCTTATAACTGGACTCTTATAACTGCACTCTGATTGGTTTAGGCACAGAACACTTTCAGCTATGGTAGCGCATAGCAGACAAACGAGACAATCATTTATTGAAATGATCTACACTAGGGGCTGTGATCTCCAAACTGGGAGAGTGGCTCCAGCATCTCATTCCAGTGCAGTCCTGGGAACAGCTAAGATCCTACGCAAAAGCCTCAAGTACCCAGGTCTCTGGGAGAGGACACAAGCTTAATGGAAAAAGTCTGCCTAAATGGCGAGTGCGGGATTTTTTTTAAATATATAGTGTTTATATTTTGGTGTTAAACAATACATATAGTGAGCCCTGGCACAATACAGTTGAGTGTATTTCCAATTCTAACACACCAGGATTCACTCATGAAAGACTGAACTAAGGAGCTAAATCTAGGAACATATTCAACTTTTTGCTTTTGGCTGACAAACCTTCCACTTTTGCTGAAAAATCCTTTACTTCATTGAATAAAGTGTTATAAGATAAAAATATATTATTCATATAGATGGATAATTATTTATATTTACAGTATTTGGCAGACAGTCTTTTCCAGAGTGACATACAAACGTGCTTTGTCATTTACTCATAGAATGTATTCTAGACAGTACAGTAGGACAAAGTTCCAGATACCATTAACTTAGAATGCCGTTGAAATACAGGGATCAATGCCGATGCCTAGAAGTGCAAAACATATAAGCGCACCCACAGACAATGAAAAGTGCAATAAAAACTAATCTATGAGTAAATGACAAAGCACTTTTGTAAGTCTCTCTGGATAAGAGCGTCTGCTAAATGCCGTAAATTTAAATGTAAATGTAAACAATACCCTTCAATAAGTACTAGAGTTACTCGGCATACTTTACTCGACATAAGTGCAGGATCAGTGGTCATTTAAATATTCCACAAATAGATGGGTCTTCAGTCTGCATTTAAAGACTGCAAGGGACTCTGCTGTCCATCTGTACATCTTTTTTCTAATGTTACAATTGGAGTCTAAAGTTATATCTCTTATCAGTGGAGGATGTACTTGCTCACACCTTTCCTTTAGATTCCTTTTGTACACACTACAGACTGTGACCTTGAGATGCTTGAATGAACAGGTTAGGTGGTGTTGGCATGATAACTTCAGAATTTCAAAAGGGTGGGGATGGCATTCCATTATACATACAGACACACACACACACACACACACACACACACACACACACACACACACACACACACACACATTTATATATATATATATATATATGGCTGGATGTAACACAACAGCCTGCTGCCAATGTGATATTTTAGAAATGTTTTAGCATCTCCCACTTGTCCTGATCAGGCAGACCACCAGATAAAGTGTGCCTTTGTAATAGGATGTTGCCATCAGAGCTTAAGAGGAGAGGAAGAACATTCATTATATGCAAATTGACTGGATCTCACATGATACTTAGCATGCTTAAACACTACACTGCCAAAGGAGTTAGCTGATAAATGTGTCATCATTCCCCGTTCACTGAAGGAGTTCACTGTTGGAAAGCTCTTAACATGTCATGTCAGTTACGATGTCCTGGATTGGGGAGGATGACCAAACCAGACCATTTGGGCCTTTGTGTCGCTTGAGAAGACAGGCACACAGATACCATATCAAAACTTGAGACATATTTTTCGTGTCCTGAATCCTTCCTGAAGTAGCTAGGAAACTTTGCTTTTATCCTGAATAGCTCAGTCAGTAGATCATCAGGCTGTACCTCATGACATCTATGGAGTGCATAATTGAACACTAAGTAAAAGGATTCCCTTAAGATCTGAATACCTTTGCTTGTTGTCTGGTACATCGTCTCTGTCTCTCTCTGTGTTAAATGCAGTCTGCTCAGGTGATGGTGTTGACAGCTTCTAGGATTTTCACTAGATCCAAAGCAGTGTCAAACCTGTTTTTACATTTAAATGTTTTAACCTGGTTTTACATTTTAATGTTATCAAAATAAGAAACAATACACATTATAACTCTTAGGTAGCTACACTAAGAAAATAATAGAACACTAATTTAGTTGTGTGACATATTGACACCTGAGCAAGACATGAGTGAGGGATAAAAAGGCAGGATATTAGTCACACAAAGCACTGCCAAAAAGTTTCAAAAACACAGATGCAGGGAAGCCCATGAAGACAGGCTCAGCTTTAGTCCACAGTATGCTAAATGGGAAACACTGGAGGATGGTACGTGAGGGGTTTAAATAGGGAGAGAGTTCATTAGAAGCAGGTGATCGTGATGGTTGATAAGTGTGTGATTGTGAACCGAGCAGTGGTCGTGGTAGGTGATTTGTGCGGATATGTGTGTACGTGTCTGTGTGCGCGTTCCTGGTTGGGTGCGGACCAGAACCTGACAACTTGTTTCCACAGAGTTCTCAGTACAGGTGCTTAGCTCCAGACTGGACCACACTTACAGCTGCACCTCCAAGTCCCTGAAAACTCCTCAGATGAAGGTCGGCCCTGAGCCTGTCTCTAAGAGGCTTGTCTGGCTGCTTCAGCGGGCAGCTAAGCAAGGACGACCTCCTGGTGATCCACGGTCACAGAGAGCAGGACTACCAGAAAATTTACAACTCTGTGGTAGATCCTATACTCAGGAGTCCCTCCGGCCAGGCCAAGCCCTACAGCCTGGAACTGGGCCGCAGGATCAAGCAGCGCCTGTGGGAGGCGCTCTACTGTCCAACTCTGCGAGAGGAAGTGAAGCCTGATGGACAGTTCCACGTGACTGAGAGCTTCTCTACTCCAGTTTTCAACAGCTTTGTGCTGCACTTTGAAGTGGACATGAGTGGAGAACCCATGCCTGAACAGCCTAAGAAGAAAAGCCGAAGACACTGACTTTATTATTATTATTGTGATTGTTATTGTCATCCTTGTTTGTATTATTACTATTATTCTTGTTCTATAAATATCTATATTATTGTTGTTGTGATTATTATTATTATTGTGATTGTTGTTATTAACTTTTTTTATTCTATATGTAAAGTTTCTGTGTTGTTTTAAATTTGTTTATGCTTTTCTTAATTTTAAATTTAGTCATTCAGTCTGTCCCTTGTAAAATAATTGTGTAATAGATCATGAGGTCATTGTAATAACATTTTTAAATTATTTTGCATTATAATAAATTTATTGTAAATAACAATAACTTTAAATGTTTAAGGTGTGGCATCTTAAATAAATTGTTAGAACTGTACATCTTTTTTCTAATGTTACAATTGGAGTCTAAAGTTATATCTCTTATCAGTGGAGGATGTACTTGCTCACACCTTTCCTTTAGATTCCTTTTGTACACACTACAGACTGTGACCTTGAGATGCTTGAATGAAAGTTGAACATTCACACTTGTGTATGAGTGCCAACTGTTAGCTAATGCATCATGATGAGCCTATCATTTTTGAGTTACTTACTGAGATCATTCTCATAGCAAGTTCATTACACCTTGTGTACTCGTTGTAGTGTGGTGAGCAGTTTCAATCTTAGTTACAATCTTAGTTATCAAAGACTCACTCCACCGACCAAAGCCTGTTCTCGTAGACAACATGACAAAACCATCGCAGCTTGAGAGCAAAAATTGAGCCTCTTAAGAGGTGTTATGTTCCACAGGCAGATTGACATCTTAATGCGGTACACATGAACTCAATTTTCTTTGCATACATGTACATTGCACTTGTAATGTTTCTGATATTGCTTCTATCCTCAATAACTCAGTCAGTAGAGCATCAGACTTTTAATCTGAGGTCCCTGTTCAAGTGAAAATATTGTTCTTTGCCACTAAATTGTGCTTGAGAAGTTTCTTGAAATATCTCTAGATCAACCTAAGTCAAGGGACAGGACCCTGTGGCCTTGAGCCTTTCCGATTAAACTGACATTTCACATCCGTTTCCCTCAGCTGTGATGCTGTGCATGGGCTGTTATCCCAGGTTAGGCTAGCTAGTTCTCCTGGCAAGGTTGAAATATCAAAATCCTTCCTACTTTAAAAAAAAATCAACACTTCTGAGCCTATCCTTTTTGAGTTACTGAGATCATTCTCACAGCAAGTTCATTACACCTTGTTCACTTATTGTAGTTCGTTGAGCAGTTTCTATATTGGATGAGAGAAGGAGCAGACTTGTTCAAGTCACAGAATCCATTTACACTTAAACAACAGGAGCTTGTCAGTGGAGGGTGTACTTGCTCACACCTTTTTTGATTCCTGTTGCATAAGGGAATAAGGGATAAGGGAAGTCATTTTGGAACAAACCTGTGAGGCAACTGTCTTTCAGGCAAAGTGTCTGTATCCAGGTAAGAACATGTGCATGTTCAAGTGCTTGCCCTGTACTTCAATCTCTGCAGTTTACTGAGAAAGACCTGACAGCAGTTGAACACCTTTGGTTGTTGTCTGCTACCTTGTTTCTGTCTCTGTGTTCACATGATAGGCACCACTGCATGCCATGCACCAGGCCTCCTTTCTTGCGAGGCTGTCCCTCATGACATCTATGAAGTGCATAATTGAACACTAAGTAAAAGGATTCCCTTAAGATCTGAATACCTTTGGTTGTTGTCTGGTACATCGTATCTGTCTCTCTCTGTGTTAAATGCAGTCTGCTCAGGTGATGGTGTTGACAGCTTCTAGGATTTTCACTAGATCCAAAGCAGTGTCAAACCTGTTTTTACATTTAAATGTTTTAACCTGGTTTTACATTTTAATGTTAACAAAATAAGAAACAATACACATTATAAATCTTAGGTAGCTACATATTTGTACTTCTTGTACAAACTAAGAAAATAATAGATCACTAATTTAGTTGTGTGACATGTTGATACCTGAGCAAGACATGAGTGAGGGATAAAAAGGCAGGATATTAGTCACACAAAGCACTGCCAAAAAGTTTCAAAAACACAGATGCAGGGAAGCCCATGAAGACAGGCTCAGCTTTAGTCCACAGTATGCGAAATGGGAAACAATGGAGGATGGTACGTGAGGGGTTTTAAAAAGGGAGAGAGTTCATTAGAAGTAGGTGATCGTGATGGTTGATAAGTGTGTGATTGTGAACCGAGCAGTGGTCGTGGTAGGTGATTTGTGCGGATATGTGTGTACGTGTCTGTGTGCTCGTTCCTGGTTGGGTGCGGACCAGAATCTAACAACTTGTTTCCACTATGTGTCTTTGCTGTTATTGAAAAAGGCCAGTTGAAATAAGACCAGACAGTTATGGACTGTAATTAAAATGAAACTACATGATGATATTGGAGCTATATAACATCCTTCTTTAATATAGTATTCTCTAAAATAATGTAAATACATTGAATATATGAATAAAAGTGTAGTAAAATTATCTAGTGTTGTACTTTATTATTTTCAAAGCAGGACCTTAGTTATTTAAAGCCAATGAACTGTGTCAAATCAATTTCCCCTATTACGATTGAACGTTTACTATTACTATTACTACTAGTCTGCACAACACGTTTTCAAGCGTTCAATGCTAAGATTTAGCATTATCTAATTCAAATCTACAGCTTAGGAAGAGTGCTATATTACACACAGTGATCATTGTGAGTTTACTCTGTAGTGGATCTGATGCTTCTTTATAGTGAAGTGCCTGGTGCTTCTATGTAGAACCTGAATAAAGGAAAACATAGACAAAGACTTTATTAAGACTAAAACAATGAAACAACAGCACATTGGCCATCCAGTGCAATTCTCACTAGGCTGGACTTCTTGACATAGATGTAAAATCTAATAATACTAAGGAGAACTTAAAGGATTCATTTACATTTAAATTAAAAACTTAAAAAATTACATGCTAGTACACCTGCTTCATTATGACTAGTAGAGTTGAGAAAAGGAAAAGCACAGTTCATGCTGGGGTTAGTAAAGTTCCTGTGCCTAAAACAAAATAAATCAAAAGAAGCAGTGCAATTACTTACACAGATCTTCAGGAAAAAGAAGATTTGTAAGGGTATTTTTATGCTCATACTGCAACAACCGGCATTCAGCTTGCTGATTTTTTGATGATCTCATCTGTTTTTATGAAGGAAAACATAGGAAAATGGAGTAATCAGCAACAGAAAAACATCTGCCTAAGTGAGTTTATATCTATTCTTATAACTTCATGACAGACTGCATTTAATATTTAAATACAAATGAAAGCTACAAAGCATTGCAACCTTAAGTCTGCTTTGCTGAGAACTTACCCATCTATGGTGTCTGCTTTATAAAAACTGACCAGAACCATTTCTTGGTCTCAACATGCAAATGCAGTGATTTCCATGAAGCGTACTGCCCTGGCAAGGTCTGGTGAAGTCTTCCAGTCAATAAAGGAATATTGTAAAAGGATATTGATGAAACATGTAAATGTATTTATTTATTTGATATTTATTTTTATTAGTGAAAGACAGAAGATGCACTAACCAGTGGAGGCTGCTAAAAAATGTACTAGGTACGACTATTGTCATTTTCTGCAATCATTCCAATACAACTTAACACATACTATTAGGGGTCTGTGAAGTAGCCAGTCATTATTTAATTTGCATTAAAAATCAACAGAATAATAAATGACAATTATCTCTAGTTGCAGCTCTAATTTGTTCTGATAGAAGGAACAGTATGCATAATTACAAAAATATTTGAATCTTTCGTTTACTGTAAAAGAAGGCTTGCATTTTAAAAGTTAATGCAGTGGCCTTTTATTATCTAGCTATACATTGGGTATCAAAAATGACACATTACAACTGCTTAAACTTCATAACTGGAAAGCGAGCTCAACATAGTTCAGTTCGCCAGAACCACCACTAAAACACACAGCTAGTTAGCTAGCTAGCTAACGTTCAAAAGCTACTAGCTAAACAAGATAGCGAGCTAACAGTTAGCGAATGCTCGCCAGTTCAATTCACTAGAACCACTAAACTAAACCACCAAGTTAGCCAGAGAACCAAGTTAACGTTAGCTAAAAGTTAACTAGCACTAGCGAAACCTAGGTTTCACTATCTTAACTAATTCATTGGTACTATAAATGAAAAACTAACACAAAATACACAGTACACAACTTGACTAGCTAGCTACGCGGCCACCTCAGGAAGCTCCCCAGTAACGTGCAGTTCACCAAAGTTCTCTTGGGTATATAAATGAAGCGCCATTAGGCTTCAGATTCGAGGACGCTGATTGGCTACATTTATGTTGCTGTGTGCGTGTCTGGTGTCAGCAACTGTCAGGAAGTGAGCAATTGTAAGTAGCAAGTGAAATTGCAGTTTCACACAATGTTTAGCATGACTAACGCCTAAACATTAAAAAAATAAAATAAAATTAAAATTATATATTAGGGGTGGGACTCGATTAAAAAAATTAATCTAATTATTAGAAGCTTTGTAATTAATTAATCGAATTAATTAATCTTCACAATAACCTGTTTTACTTCCCTTTCCTCATCATACAGCTGCTGGAGCTTTTTCGACATTGCCTTTCTGGACGGCAGTTCTTAACTTGCATCAGATGACGCAATTTGCAGCGTCTCTTGTAACCCTTTATCTTCGACCAGAGAGCGGTCTACAGTCCACAGCAATCCATCTCGCCCGTGAATTGGTCAATTTGTCTGACGTGGACTTTGACATTTTGTTTCTGAATGTGAACCCCGACATGTGGTCGAGTGTTGACTGGCGACACTGTTTGTTCGTACTAGGAATACTATCACATTTAGCAGCTAAGTTAACATTACTGACCTGCGCGCTATATCCAACATGTTTTGCGTTGAGGGGGTAACGAAGTGTGGAAGTGCTCCTGTGATAAGCAAACTCCTTCCTGCCTAAAGTGCAAATAACAACATTTTTGTTTGTACTTCCATCTGGAAGTTTCTTGTATTTAAATTTCCCATCCACCAGCGTAACCTCTTCCGTCACATCCATCATGCTCATCACATTGTGCGTCAATATAATCTGTATGCCTGGAACTGGCACTGAGAAACGTTCCACGGTGCAAAAGTGTGATTAATTAATCGAAATTAACGCGTTAAAGTCCCACCCCTAATATATATATATATATATATATATATATATATATATATATATATATATATATATATATATATATATATATATTAGCTGTATACGATCAATATTCAATTTTTATGTTAACTGTGTGTGTTAATATTAGGCTAGTAATATCCTGTGATTTACTCTACTATCTAGCAGGCTTTCGAATCTTCTTAAATGATCATTTAAGATGTCTGTGTACTAACAAAAACTAAAAGAAGACGTGAGCATGTATTTTGCATTTTAATTAGACAGCATCCACCAGTTATCACAGACCCCATTAAAGATTAATTTCAGTGGCTTGTGTAAAACATCATACCACCAATTATGAATATCTAATCTGCATAACCACTAAACAAAAGCTTGTAATGTGTCAGGACAGTGATCATATATATTAGTCAACATGATGATACACATTGCTGGCTTTGCCTCGGTGTAAAATGGTCATTCTTTAATTGTCATTTTCAGGTTCATGCCTCTGTGAAACACTTGTCTGAGACCATTGAGGCATACCAGTGGACTAAGTGCAGCAACTTTTATTGCCCTCTGTGTCTGTTTGTTTGTTTGTTTGTTTGTTTGTTTGTTTTCGGTGACCACGGTTTTATCACGGATAGGTATGTGATACAGAATGGAAGACCGACCTATTCATGCTCTGCATTCTTGCATATTTATTTATACATAACGCAGCCTTAAAATCGTGGGATGAAAACCCCATTTAACTTAATTTGGGCTGTTTTACAGCCAGAGTAAAATAAATAACATTCTCCTTTTAATGTTACATTTCTTTAAATGATAAAAATCTAAACTATGTTAGTGTTTTAGTTAGCTGCAAAAATGCTCCCATTTTGAAATTTGTATTTCAAATGTCACAAGAAAACTTTATTTACATATCTCTACCTATTCAGCCTATAGAAGTTTAGCACACCCACTTAAGTTGCCTTTCTCAGGCATCTCAGCTGAGTACCTTTTGATTGAAGCGCAATACAGGGCAACCAATCATAAAGGAGCTCATTTATCTTACATCCGTCTTAAAGGTGCAGTAGCAACAGGTGCCTGTTGAATTCCAAGCGATATCTATAGAGGTTGGAAATTGGTTGTGTAAAAATGAATTGTGATTGTTAAGTCACATAGATGTAAGTGGACATGAAGGGAAAAAATAGTGTGGGTGCCAAGTATGGTGATTGTATCTTAAAAGTTGTAGGAAATGTTACATTCAGAATGTTTGTGAGACAAAAAAATAAGATATAATTACTATCCATGGTTTAATTGACTGTGTTGCAGACAACATAGGCAGGGATTAGACTGAAAAATGTCAGAGTATTCTTAATGCTGTTTATTGCTGTTGTCAGAGGTTATGAAGCCATATCCTCCCTAGCAAGTACGGCTTCTGCTTCTAACAGTTTGGCTACCTGCAAACACAAGTACCGTGTTGAGCAATATTTAATTACATCTACTTGAAATGCATATTTCATTGCATTGTTATTATTTATGGAAAACAAGTTTTAGGATTGCTCTGCTCCACTGCAGACTTTCACACTCTAGCAAACATGGCTTCCACCTCCTCAATACAGTTATCCCACTCCAGTTCCACTTGTAGTTATGAGTAGAAATATTGTTGAACAGTATTTAAATACATTTAATTGAAATATGACTTTAATTACATTTTGATACATTTGTAATTTATAGTTTGTATTGGACTGGAATGGAAACAAATACAATTTTTATCGCATAGCTGTTATCACATAGCCTGCAGGCCTAATGATGTAAAAATGTGCCCCCAAACATCAAATGTTCAACAGAAATAACAGGACCTGACACACTAAGGTACCGTAGACCCATTCAAATTGTGCTATTGGAATAATAAATTCCAATGCATTCAGTCATTTTAGCTAGTGTTGATTTTGATTCTAGCCACAATTATAGTAATAATCTGTTACAACTCAGCATGCAATGTCACTGAACAGTCGACTGTTAATTCTATAGTAATGAGAATGTAAAAAAAACCAAAAAAACACCAACATTATTTTTTTCCTGTAACTGACAAAGATTGCATATGCTAAATGTATGTGTCCTAAATATTTTCTAAATACACTTACATTAGTGTTTTTAATTAATTTCTCGAACATTTGTTGAAATGCATTTATAATTTATATTCAGAGACCTTTCAGTGTACTTAAGTACAAGCATTAAATTAGCATCACTGTTCACCATAGCTGTTTTTCCCCTTTTTGTGGCTTTTGTCCCTTGCCTCAGTATGGCTTTAAATCTTTTGTCTTGGTTCTACTTTACATACTATGGCTGATTCAGTTCTCTCAGAAGTCACGTCATTCTTCATTAAATACTTTGTTCTAGTATCTGTTTAAAAAGTAACAGAAAATGTCTTATTAGCGTGGTGCGTGCGCACGCGCACACACACACACATACACACACACACACACACACACACACACACATACACACACACACACACACACACACACACATACACATACACACACATACACACACATACACACACACACACACACACACACACACACACACACACACGGAGAGACAGACAGACAGACAGAGACAGTTCATCCAAGTGGTGGCTGTGGTCAGAATTTACCCTTAAAGAAGTCATCATCTGAGGTGGTGTTCCTTCTCTTAACACCCTTCTGACAACAGCAAGTGAACAATAGCACAAGCTGCGTGAATATTCTGGCAGGGATCTGGGCTCGTGTCTTTTCCGTCTTCTTTTTCCTATATTTACCAAATATCCCGTGCTTTTCCTTTTCATATTTCTCAGAAGGAACCGGTTCCTTGCGTCTTGGTTTACAACAGTAACTACTGGACTGACCCATAATAAATTTTGTTTGAAAATCCAAGTGTAACTGTCCCTACTTGATAACAGAAGAGATTGTTTGTCTAAAACAGAAATGTGATCTGTAGACTAAAAATGGTTTACAGAAATTGCTCATTTGAAGAATCTGTTGGTTGGCTACATCATAATCGCATAATTGATGTGGATGCATTATGAGGTCTCACCAACTTTAAAGAGAAAATGATTAGCAAATGTAGTTGCTAGTGATTGTCTAGTGATTGCAAGGCACAACAACCAAGTGACAAGCAAGTTTTTAGGTTATAGTTTTATCACAGGTACCTACCTGTGTGATACAGAATGAAAGACTGAACTATTCGTGCTCTGCATTCTTGCGTATTTATTTATGCTAGGCTGTATATAATGCAGCCTTAAAAACATGGAACAAAAATCCCCATGTAACACAGTTCAGTTTCTGTCTAAATACCTGGCTAGCTAGCTAGTTATTTTACAATCCCATTTAACACATGTATCGCTGCGAATGTCCTGAACACAACACGCTGTACCTAATCCCCATAAATGACCTTTAAAAGTCGTTCTTACTGTAGGCCTGTTATAAACAACATGGCGGAAATTAAAATAAAGATACTTGAGTTAGACAGTGGACACAGATTGTTAATAAATGAAGTAAATGAAACTGGATGGACTGCTTATTTATGTAACAACACAACATGTATAGTGACGAGGATGTTTCACACATATACACTCTTAAGTGATGCTAACCTCAATATCCATATTTCACATTGTTACTGTAACACTATAGATGGACAGGATTATGTCCGGCATTGACACACGTCCCCTGCGCTGACCAGTACCACCAGAAACCACAACACATGTGGAGACGTAATCCTCTTTAACTTCTTGTCCTTCCTCCACGCATACACACTCAAAACTCCAGTTTAGAGTGGTTAATGCCACTTACGCCAGCACACTACCGGTTTGTCCACCTGTAGTCGGAGATGCACAGACCTGTTGGCGCGTATGCGTAACTCGGAGCAGGTACTGCTGCTGGTTATACTGCTGCTTATTGTCACTCTCTCATGAGCACAAGCCCTCATCTACTTTAACAAGGCTAAGTCACTGATAATGTAATAACAAACATGTTTGACAAAATACTAGGTCATGGATTGCAGTCTGAAGTACTTCTGACCTGCTGAGAGTTAGCCTGATTTGATTTAGTCTGTTCCTAACCTTTTTTTTAGTATGTTATGTAAAAGCTCATGGAAATATTTCAGATGTAACATACATGTAACTGATCATTTTCACTGAGAGAGACTGGTAGCTACAGGATTACATGAAGCTACAATCAGAAATCATTTCTAGTCACTGAGCATTATTGTTGTGAATAATTAGAATTTTAATTAATTCATGTTTTTTTAATTATGTAAATAAGTTGTAATCTTGGAAGACAGTTTGTATTCTGTTTCTATATGACAGTTATATATTTGTTTGTTTGTTTTCTTAATGTAAATAACAATCGTGATCTTATAGTTTGTTTTCTAACTGTGTTTCCAAATTTCCGTTGACTGCTGTATGCCTAATTGTAGCATTTAGCCCCTCATTTCGTCTCTAATTTTTGACATGTACTCTTGACATGAGTCTTGCATAAGTGGAAAGTTGATCAGCCCCCGTTTAAAAATGGTGAGCTTTTACTGTCACGTTAATAACATCATGCACATGCACACATAATGCTTCAACTGTTCTGCACTTTAAATATCTTCTGCACATTATGGAGGGTGTACATAGTTACTAGTTCACCTTCATGCAAAAGGGTTGTCTTAGGTTTCTGCATGCTAATGCAGTAAAGACTAATGCACATTTGGAATCCTTTCTTTTGCTGAGATGTTACCAGCTCACATGATACTCAAAAATGAACACAATCATTGAAATGCGGATATCATTGGGTACAGGGGTGCCTAGCCATGTCATGAATAACTGAATATAAAAGGCTGAACAATCGACTATAAGCAATTGCATATTTCATTAGGTTTTTTTTTTTAAGAGGCTGTAGAAATTTCAGGATCTCAGGCAGGGGCACATTAATATATATGAGTGGCTATGCCACACCCACTGAAATAAAAGCTGAGGATGTCATTGCAGAGGAAGGAGGAGCCAGAGCAGAATATTACAGAATATTACATTGCTTGAATAGTGGTTCTGTCTGCCCTGGGGGTATTATTCAAACCCAAAAGCTGAAAGGATGGGGAGAGAGAGAGAGAGCGCGAGCATGTGTGAACATAGTCTTGTCACGGTATGGCCCCTTCCCCCAAACGTCTCCCCGTGTGTGTTTGTGTGTGTTCATCCGTGTGGCCACGCCCCCACGTGTTTCACACCTGCTGCTTATTGTGTTGTTAATGTGTGCATATATAAATCCTTTATGTAAACATTAACGTTGCCAGTGTTTGATCCCATGATAGCCTTAGTGCTATGTTGTCTTCCGTGTCTCTAAATAAACATCCTTGTATGTATCACAGCTCCTCTTCTGCATCTTGCCAAGCCTCCCTGCGTTACAGAAACACTGACCGCGGAAGGATGCCAGGGAAGAGGAGCAAGAAGAAGAAGAAGAAAGGGAAGAAGGCGTGTAATCGTTCCTCTCCAGCCCTAGTGGGGAAACCCCCCAAGTTCTTGAGAACTCTTCACACCGGTACAACAGCGAAGAGTGCTCCTGGAAAATTTTGGGGAGGCCCTGAGTGTAGTATGGGGTTGGACTCGGCAGAATACTACAGACCCTCGACGAAGTACCGGAACGGGTATGATGGTGACCGGTTTTCGGGGTCAGACTCCGTGGGGTCCTACTATCTGTACTGGGACTACCGGGAGGACTAGGGCGGGTATGAGTAGAGTGAGGAGTGTCAGGACATCAGCCTCCGGTCAGACTTGGAGGTCGACCGTTTGGAGAATCCCGTGAAGGAGATAGAGGATGCCCTCCAAGAGGATTCCCCTTCTGTGATGGGCATGTGGTCAGCAGATTCGGAGAGCGACAAACCTCCAGCGCCCAAGGCTCCACCCAAGGCACGTCGCACTAGAATCAACAAGCTGCCCCACGTGACTCACAGAGAGGTGGCCCCGTCATCTTCTGAGGACACTCCCTCACCTGCTGCACACAGCTGCAGGGCTCGTGTGCCTGTGCGCAATCCTCAAAGAGGAAAAAGGAGGTGACACCAGTGCCCGTCCTAGAGGCAGGCAAAACCTCTGGTGCGCTTCCTAAGGTGGGTGCCCCAAAGCCAGAGAAGCCACCTCCACCCAACTCGGTGAAGGGTGATCCCCACAGCAGAGTCGGACTCCGACCCAGCCGACGACTGGGAGACAGGCTGGTGCTCCTGCCAGCTTCCCTGGATTTAATCATAACCCATTGTTTAATTATGTGCATGTACCTATCCCGGTCACTGTGCTGGTCCCAGTCACATTTAATGAGTGCGTCACTTTGTCTCCCTTTGTGTCTGTGCCTGTGCCTGTGTGAGTATATAAGTCCTTTGTGCAAACTTTAACGTTGTCATTGTTTGATCCCACGATAGCCTTAGTGCAACGTTGTCTTCCACTTCTCTAAATAAACTGCCAAGCCTCCCCGCATTACAATTCTGAACACGGCACCGTTTTGTCTGTGCATCAGTGTCAATGATGTCTGAACTCTCGCATCCACAAAAGTGTTAGAAGCCAAAATAAAAAAGGGCATTCTGACCCAATCTAGCTCTGACGCAGAAACAGTCTTGTCGAATTATTAGTCATTAAAGCCACATGAAAACAAGTGATGACCCAGCCTGAGCATGGCAAGCGTCTGAGCCCATTATCCTTGCCATAAGCAGCACAACATAGCTTGCTTGGAACGGGAGATGGTCACCGTCTAAATAATACAGTCCAACGCAACGGCTGTAGGGAGTGTGTAGCGAGACTTGATGGACATTCAATCGGTCAGGCTGCATTGTAGGAGTGACTTAGCAATTAGCAATATTTTCCTATGTGGCTATCAAAGTTTTCAGGTAACAATTTTGCCAAGAGTACTCTGTGAGATTTTAGGTTCAGATTTAATTTGATCTTATTACATACTTTTGCAAGGTATGCCATTTTTAGGTACTCATTGCTGCTTCCTGGGACTAAGAAGTTTTAACAGTATTTGGATGAGTAACGAGCAGTAGAAGAGCTTATTTACACACACACACACACACACACACACACACACACACACACACACACACACACACACACACACACACACACACAGGTGTGGGAGGAGGGGCTGTACCTTGACAGTAGTTTTTTTTCTTTTTCTTACACACATCACATTTTTATTACATAAAAGCCAAACATAATGCTTAATAATTATGAATAAGTGAGAGCATATTCTTAGAAAGCCCATGTGTATTCATATTTACTCCACTGTAGGATATGACATTGCAGTGGATCCATATCCATATCCAGACTTAATAGCTGTGTTTTAGATACTCCAGGATATGAATCAAATGTGATAAAAATGTGATGAAAATTCATTCTTACCATTAATGTCCTGGTCATATCTAACGCCAGATTATAAACTTTGATAACACTGGAATTTGCTATATATATATATATATATATATATATATATATGACTTGCTTGCACTCACATCCTGCTTCCTTTTCACCATGTCGTTAGAAAGGACGATGCTGAAGGACACCTTGTATTTGTCACGGAACGCCAAATTTGGACACAGGGAAGATCTGATAGTAAATATTCTGGCAGGGAGAGGCCATGACGGCTTAGGAAAGTTTATAATGAAGGTTAATTACACAATTCCATAAAATATAGATTCAGTTAAAATGATCAAACTTTTAAGTCATTCACTTTTATTTTTATGTAGTTAACCCTTTCTTACCGACTTAGTACAATGACAGGAGTTCATCAGAAACGCTCTCAGTGGCATTTCTGCTTGAATTGGCTTGACTTAGAAATGGTTGGCTAGAAAATTCCTACCATGAGATCACTTTGGACATAGGGAAGATCTGATAGTAAATATTATGACAGGGTGAGGTCATGACTGCTTAGAAAAGTTTATAATGAAGGTCATGAAAGGTCAGTTTTGACTAATAGAAAAAAACGCCATTTAAACTTTCTCTCTTATCAATGTAACTACCAGGGGACAAAGTTGTGGATGCAAGCATAGAATTCATATAGCAAGATCACTATCCAAAGCCACAAAACAAAAGAGTCCAAAATCATCCAAGTCATGATTATGCATAATCCCACTGAGGCTGTATGAAAATCTAAAAAAATAATTCCATAATCATTCCATAATCTGTGCAACAGCAACACAAGAGAAAATAACAGGACAAAACAACCATTATAAACATGACACAAATGAATATTATCAAAAACAATTCTTAAGAAGCAACTTGTTAACTCCATAAAATTGTTTCAAAGTTATTAATGACCGAAATTAAAACGTGACCCCGGAGAACAGAATAATTTCAGGTGATCATGTTTTCTGTGGGTCGGTTTCAGTGTGAATCCACATTAGAATGGGAAAGTCAAGTGGTCTGTTCGAGTGTCATTGCTGTCTGAGGCAAACAGAATGGAAAAGCTCCAGTGGGCAGAAGAGCAGAAAACTAAACAGTGGAACATCATCTTGTCAGATTAATCCAAAATTCTGTTGCACTATGATGACGGGAGGGTAAGAATTTGGCACAAGCAGCATGAATTAACGAGTCCTTCCTGTCAGGTGTCAACAGTTCAAGCTGGTAGAGGTGGCATAAAGGTGTGAGGAATGTTTTCATGGCACACCCTGGGTCCTCTGAAATCAGTAGATGTTTGAACAGTAGGGCTGTTACATGTGCAGGTTTGCAGTTAAATTCAGTGAAGTAAAACACTTTAGGTTATTGCAAACAACAAGCGGATCAACAAACTCAAATATCAGAACTAGGGCAATGTCTCGGAGAACTCACCTCCCGGCTGCACATGACTCCTCCTTCACAGTCCATTCCCACGCCGGCACCTAGTACCGCTGCGACCAGTATTCAACCGACCTTCCCCGTGAGTAAACTTGGAAAAATATGATGGCTCCCCAGACAAATGTTGAGGTTTCCTGCTATAATGTTCATTATACTTCAATAGCCTTACATCCCTTACCTCTCGTCTCTCAGACAAAGCTCTGGATTGGGTGATTGCAATCTGAGATAATGTACAAACAGCATCGTATGACGATTTTATCGCTCAGTTCGCTCAGGCAGTATTCCCCAATCCACATGAGGGAAGAACCTGCGGGAAGATATTCATCAAGTTACGCCAAGGCAATCGTTCTGTGTCCGACTACTCAAGAGAGTTCCGTACTGTCGCTGCGGGTAGTGGATGGAATGAGGCGGCATCGATTGTCACTTTCCGGACCGGCCTCAATTCAAAGGTCCTACATGAGCTAACTTTCTGAGACGATAAGCTAGATTTGAATCAGCTGATAGCCCTACCCATTCGTCTGGATCGTTTCATTCAAGAACGAAACTTCATAGAGCTAGCAGTTCTCGCCCTGCCTGTCCCTCTCCCAGTGATGGACGAGAGAATACAGTGGAATGTATGCAATTCATCATGCTTAACCGAAGAGGAGAGGTCTGTGCCTTTACTGCGGATCCTCAGGACATGTTGTCTGGGATTGTCGACTTAAACTCAATCGAGCCTCATTGATAAGCCATAGAAGGAACATGCAGCCCATGTCAGCATAAAACAAGGTATAGATCTTGCCCCCAAGTAAGATGATAACTAAGTCATTATTAACTTTTATTAATGTCTTTCAGGCCTTCATCAACGATATCCTGCGTGAATACATTGGAAAATTCATCATTGCTTATATTGATGACATCCTCATCTATTCCCCCCGATAGTAAAATCCACGTACAGCACATACGAGCGGTATTGCAGACTCTTCTGGAGAACGGGTTATATGTTATGGGGGAGAAATGTGAGTTCCACCTTCCAACTACAACTGTTCTGGGATATGTGATCAGCCACGGTGGAATCACTATGGATGATAAGAAGATCGAAGCAACCATCCAGTGGCCCGTTCCTGTTATCATTAAAAAACTACAGAGCTTCTTGGGATTTGCAAACTTTTACCGACGCTTCATAAGGAATTTTAGCAGCATTGCAGCTCTTCTCACAACCCTCCTAAAGGGAGCAACAACTAAGCTACTTTGGACTCGGGAGGCAGATCAAGCATTCAGGAGATTGAAAGAAGCTTTTACCATGGCTCCTGTACTTCAAAATCCCAATCATTCCATTCTGTTTGCCATGGAAGTTGATGTTTCTAACATTGGGGTTAGAGCGGTACTTTCAAAACAGTACGATAAGACCAAATTACACCTAGTGGCTTATTTCTCCGGTAAACTGTCCCTGGCAGAACAAAAGTATGGGATAGGTGAGCATGAACTTTTGGCCTTTAAACTGGTCTTAGAGCAGTGGAGGCATTGGTTAGAGGGGGCTAATCATCCTTTCTTAGTCATCACGGACCAAGGGAATCTGTAGTACATACATACAGCTAAACAACTAAACCCACGTCAAGCCCGCTGGTCTCTGTTCTTTTTGAGGTTTGATTTAAGATCATGTATCATCCTGGGACCTGCAATACTAAAGTCAATGCCTTGTCCTGCATTTTTTGGAGACAGAAAAGGAATTTTGTAAAAAGGAAACTATCCTTCCTAGCTGGATACACCTGTCTTCTATATGATAGGAGATAGACAATAAAATAGAGCAAGCCATGCAAGACACAGTCATCCCAACAGAATGTCCGTCAGGAAAACAATGTGTACACACCTTCTGCTGTGACCATCTATTTATGTGGGCTCATTCCTCCAGGTTTCAGGGCATCCTGGGGAAACACGTACTTGACACCTTCTAGCTAACCGGTAATGGTGGGAAACTATGACAACCTGGTGACAGAGTGTGGCTCTTCCGCAAGCCGGGGTAGTGTTGCAAGTTAGGTACCAAATATATTGGTCCATATGAAATCACAAAGCGCATTACCTGCTCACTTTCAAGTTTCAAGGTCTTTCCATGTGTCCCTTCTTAAGCCTGTAGTTCCAAGGCCTTTGGATGAGGTGTCTCCTGAAGTTACTCCTCCTTAACCGATTGACTATGACGGCACTCCGATTTATGCAGTACGCATATTTTGGATTATCTTTCTGTGTACCAAATCCTCACTTTGTATATCTCGTTTCTGATTTTTGTGTACCCCTATTGGATTCTTCTGCCTGGATTTTGGATGGTCTTTCTGTTTCTACATTCAAGTTACTCCATTCCTTGTTAGTTTTGTGACCTGCTACGTGTTACCACAATAAAGCCATATCGTTTATCCGCAAGCATCTGATTTTTGCCTGGCCCATTACACATAATGGAAAAAAACACTGTTCTTAAAACCCTTTTCTCTGTTTTGTTGTTGAGTTAGAGAAGTAATGTTGTACTTTTATTTTGTTTTTCTTTTTTATTTAGGGTTTTGATAAACCACCAGTGTGCCACCACTTGTTTTAACACATCTGAAGCTAATTCATCAGTTGTGCTCAAATAACTACTCATTTCAATGTTGTATGACAGTTTCCTGAACCTGAAGTAATATATAATTTGCGTTGGTCAAATCAACACTCGATGCCCAATGACCAAACTGCTGAGGACAAAGCCTCATTAGATAGGTGGGGCAAATTTCCTTTTTTGGGGGGTTCAATTACTAGAAATACTGAAGGTTTAAAAATCAGAGAGTTTCTAAAGCTAGTGGTGAGTTCATGTGCTTGTTTTTCTTTTTTGAATGTGTAAATTAAGTGGAACAAGGATCTCCAGCTCCACTTGTTAATTAGCTGACTCCGGCATGTTAGATTGTGTTGGAACTGAACCCTGCAGGAAGGAGTAGGGAAGAGCAGGAATCCTAGGTTCAGATTATCCACATCTCTCATGCCTCCACTAACAGCCATGTTAAACTCATTGCATTACCAAACCTATAGTGCAATGCAAAATTCACACATTTCCAATTAAGTATGGATGTTTTAACAATGTTTAAAACTTCATTACATGCCAGCTGTGCAAGTTTGTGCTTTGTATTAGTTGCTTTCATTGTTGCAGGTAAACCAATGAAAGGCCTTGTGTGCAGAAGTGGGGGTGGGACTTCTGCTTTAAAAGTGGACCTCCTGCAGAAGTGGAGCAGAGCTGATCTGGGGCATGCTGGAGTGTTGTATAGTTAAGGCATCTTGCAAATGTGTGTGAATGCTACTGTTGTTGAGTATTACTTATGGGATTGCTGTTAGGTTTTTCCTATCTATCGATGTGGACAAGTAAGGTAACATGGTCACAGGCAATTTCAACGTATAGATGTGGTAGATCGGGGTGGGTGCCACTTTGTAGCATGGTTAATCAGGAAAGGTATATGGTAGGCAAGGGATGCTGTTTTATTATCTTCATTTCTTTGGCATCGTCCACAATGTCCACCCGTACTTCTTAACCACTCACAAAATTTGTTCTTATTCCTTGAACCATGCACTCTCATCATTGATGTTTTTATTGTTACAAGTAAATCAATATAAATGCAGATGTTACTGGTGTCAGTCTCATCCTAGGCTACTTTACATCCACACACTCCTCTTAAGACTGTTACATCCCTGTTGTCTTGCCATCAAATGGGAGCATGTAACATTCATATAGGCTTTTGGTTACTCTGCTTAACATTCTACCTCTCTTTATAACCAACCATCTGTCCACCTGTTGTCCATCTGTCTACCTGTCATCCACCAGACATTCACAAGAATCTGAAATTTAATAGTTAGTAAAAAATCTGGAAATTGCAATGCTTTGTTTCCTGATGCCACTCAAAAACAGAGGTGGAGCTTCCTCTACAAATACCACAAATATGCAGCTCCAACTCATGAACACATGGGCAGAATGACAGCAAACTTTATACACATGTACCTCAAGGGGGTCTGGGATAGGGCAAAACATTTGTTGCACCTGCATTACTTGGCGCTGCTATAGTATAAGAAAGTGACCCACACATCAAAATACATAATCTGGCACATTGCCTATAAGTGTAACATCTGAAAAATAGCCAATGTCATCAGCCAATCAGCTTTAAGCGCACTTTTGACAAACTTAGCATTGATTGGCCAATCGACATGAAACTTGAATGGTTTGTGCAGGTACATACTCTACTCTAATGTATTAAAGTTTTATATGAATTTGCCACTGGGAGGCACTACTTATATTTTCAAACATGTAAATTGGTCTGTGTCATTTATTTACAAACATGTCTGCCTGATCTTGGCAAATAATGTGGCTCAATAAATCTGGCAACTCTGCCTTTTCAATAGTTGTTCTAAACATTACAGTTTTTGCACATTTCACCATTATTTAAAACCATTGCTTTTTGAACTAGTCCTAGGCATTTTGCTCAGTTGCCTCAAAACTGGTCTCATTGTAATCTTTGGACACTCAAAGTAAATAATTTTTTTTTTAAAGTCAGTTTTAGTACAGTGGGGATGCTGCATGTGAGTCTATCAATGTGGCTGGAGGTATTGTATTGCATTAAACTGTTCTAGGCATCATAGGATTTTGACTAAACTTGGCAGATCATTATAGTTTGACAACCTGAGGAGGCATACTAAGTTTGGGGCAAATCAGCCTCTGGCACTAACTACAATGGTCAATTAGTTGAAAACAAGGCAAAACTAATATCTCTTGTTTTTTTACAATAGAAAAAAAAATCACAAAACAATGAAAAACACATAAGGGTAGCAAACATTTATATATGTCAATTTCTAAATTATACAAGTAATCAGATACATCAATTAAGTTCTATTTACACCACACCATAAAAAATCACAACACTTAGTTCAGCCATCAGTCAACTTCACATATGTGTCAACATCTTGTTAGAACCTGACAGAAATCTGACTGGTATGAGTCAGTCTCATTCAATCATTTACTGGAATTTAATGCCATACACTAACTGTAGTTGCATTGGATGCCCATCTTGTGGTCATATTATATAATAAGGGCAGGCTATTATAGCAGAAGGTTTAAACCTAATGTAATAGTATGGAATTCATTTCCAGTAAGTGTTCCACTGAGTCATATTGATATTCATATTCATATTGATAGTCATATCAATCAGACTTAGTTGAGGGCTTCAAATTAATTTTATGGACATTGTTATACAGTCCTGAGTTTTTTATACTATCCCTAGCTTTTTATATTAGATGCAAAATTCAGGATGCGCATTTTAAACACACTGACTTCTCTTTAAAATTGATAAAATGGAATTATTTTTATCGACTCAACACATTCCATATAGGAGGAAGAACATTTTATTCAGGTGGGCAGCCTACATACTTATGGTTTCCTGTCTTGCACTTTTCTGTCTGGATACCATAGCAACTATGTTGCAAGATCTGATCTTGTGGCCAGCTGAGGCTCTAACTTTGGGTGCAAGTGTGCATGTACTTAGTGCAGGATGATACATGAAAAAAAAAAAACTGCATAAAGTTCACCAGATGGACTGGATTGCGGACAACATTAATTTCAGAACTTAAACCTTTTTGCAACTGTAACATGGACCGATCACGCGGTGGACGCATTCTGAGATTTATTATGGGTAAATCCAAAATCAGGGTTGATAGTATGGTTCAAGGTCATAGAGCCAACTCAGAGAGTATGTGCGTACATGACACAACAATTCACACAATACACACAAAGACAAAAAGGAAAGTAGGAAAAAAAAAAAAGGAAACACAAATTACACAATCAACGGAATGAACAAAAACAAGGATGACTAGCGAAAACTACGGCTAGGCCTCCGAGTTGCTCTCACTGCTCTCACTTCCTGGTTTCCAGATCATGTAAGACTAGAGTATAAGGAGCTGCAGTGGATGCAGGAAGAGTAGTTGCTTGGCACGATACCCATGGTCACATCCTCGGAGCTCAACGTCAACGCCGCTCATGGCGCCGACTCATGATTCAGATGTTCAAAATGAACGTGTTTAGTACCAGAATAATAATAAGAGAGGACCCAGACTCCCCCAACCTCATACAGGAGTGGCTCACCACGCTCACTAGGAGCAACTCGATGGGAGCAACACCAACACACGAAAAGGATGCTGATGTGTTTTTCATTTTTTTAGGAGTGCTCAGGCAGGCTACGGGATGTCTTGGTCTGATGTGTATTCTTCAAGCGAATCTCAACGTTTTCCTGAGGCTATACTGTAGGTTATTTTTCATTTTTGGGATTACTTTCTGTTCTTTTTTGTGTTTATTTTTGAAATTGGTTTCTAGTTGTTTATATGTATCAGTATGTCCTTTACTTTCCAGTTTCTTTTCAGGACGACACACATCTGTTACTTACCGGCTGCAACAATCACTCTATAAAGACAGACCAGTTACAGACCTGTTACAACAACCTGAAAACAGAAAGGGACCAGTTACAGACCTGGTATAACAGCCTGACTACAGAGAGAGACCATTTACAGACCCGTTCCAACGACCTGTTTAAGGAGAAATATCAACCCCAGAAAAGGCTTTCTGAACTGTGTGAGTACTTTTAGTTTTTAAAACAAATTTTATGTTCATAAACAACCTTGTGTCAGCTGTTGGAATTTACAGATTTGTTGTTATGCTTTTGTGGCATTCATGCATGGATGATCAGAGAAAAAAAACTTAAAGACCCTGACAGGGGCATTTAAATTTGTTGCCAAATCAAAGATTTGCAAGGTTGATATTTCAGTTACTTTCCAAATGTTATTCACAAATATGGTCTTGAAAGAAGAATTTTGCCTTTTTTGCCACCTGTTTCCATTCTGCTTTGTGGAGCCAAATGAGAAAAGCAGCAAAATGGCAACAAACCTGGATAACCTGAACATGGAGCACATAATTCATATCCAAATCATTTTCACTGAAAAATAAACTATTTACTGTTTTGTAAAAATGCATTAGTCCAAAGCATGTGAGTGCATTCCAAACACATTAGATGTCTATGACTTTGTTTCCTATTACATTTATTGTGTATTTAGCTACTTGGAAGAGGGGCGATGGGTATATAAGATAATTTGTCTATTGTCTGACTCATGTTGAAGCATTGTGAGCAGTTACAGCAGATCAGATAGCTTGGAAGATAATAATCAATGTCACTTACAATAACTGGTTTGTTATAATACAAGGATTCAAATGAATTATCTTTGTTCAGCAGTTAAATATTCAACTTGCAACTTTTCCCCAGATAAAAGCTTGCTTTTATTTGAAATCTAATTTTATTTAAAGTTAACTGCCATTTTTAAGTTACTTCTCTTTTTTAAAATAGTTATCTGTTTTTGGCTGATTTTATTTAAGTGACTTTTTTAAAATAGGCTTTAATTTTGCCTTTTTATGTTTCATTTACTTACATATGGGTATTAGCATAAATAAATTAAAGACGCAGCCTCTACCAGAAAACATCAGACATTTGGCTTCACTTTGCAATTGTCGCCATGCATTTTTGCATGCACAGTTAGAGCTCTTACCCTATGGGTAGCTGTAGTCTCTTTGCTGTCTGGAGCTCAGCGAGCTGTGGTATAACTTATAGGTCACGAATATGAAATGTTAGGCAGACCGTCTTTCCTCGGTTGCCAACTGTGTTAAATTCATGTTGTAGGTATCGACAATTATGTAATTCACAAAATATTATATTTTTATGTAGCTTTGACAGATAATTGTTACAGTGTACTAGGTTAACATTTTTTGATAAAGAAGGAAAAGTACTATGTAGTACCTTTTAATATATTCTAATGGACAGGTGAAAATCCAAGATGGAAATACTTCAGCTGCAGTGTTTATTACCTCTCTACTGAAGAGAAGAGCTGGAATGTGAGCAGAGAGGACTGTAGAGAGACCACCGAAATAAAATTTTTAACATTTTAAATATCCATTTGAGAGGGTTTTGTGTGTTATATGTCTCTTATTTGATCTTTTCAGTAAGGGAAAAATTAACCTGTCACAACCCAGCCAGGAACAATGACTTTTTTCCAAATATTCAAATTCATATATTCATATATGTTGAAATAAGAGGCCTTCACTAAATGCATATTGACAAAACTAGTAAGTACAGTGAAAGAGCTTTACAATCATTTAGCTTAAATATCAATTGTGTTCTTTGTTTGGTGCCAAATGGAGTGTGACATCTCTTTATATGCAAAGAGAAATTGGAATTAAATAAGTTCAGAGGGTTTCTGAAGTATTGAGTTATGCTGCTGCTGATGATGATGATAAGAAGAACAAGAACAAGATTTAGAAAGTTACTTGGTTTTGCATTAACAACTGTCCTAACTTGAAAAAAGGCCTTTGACTGACTACAAAAATGGTGCCTGTATCCACTCCTGAATACCAATGGCCATGCCTATTTTTTCAAACAGTTTCAGTGATAGATATTTCAGCTTCCTGATGTTAGCTGACATTTGGTACCGGATCTGCAAAACTCAGCTTCATCCACATGAATAACTGGCCAAATAAATCACGACTCAGTGTGCCATAATATTTTCTGCCTGCCTGCTCGGTCCTGCCCATTGGATTGAATTACCCAATATTAAAGGTGGTGTATACCTTTGTAGGGGTTTCACCTACTAATCCTTTAATCAACCAATGTCATTAGATCCATCTCAAGTTATCAGTCTAATATATTCAAACCAATCAGAATCACAATCTTTAATTTTTAACTAAAGAAAGTAACACTAATGATTTGATTCCTAATCACCATTACTATGATTAATTAATTAAATTAAGAAATATGATTGCTGTTAAATGTCCAGAGAGAGAGAGAGAGAGAGAGAGAGAGAGAGAGAGAGAGAGAGAGAGAGAGAGAGAGAGGTATTTAAAACACCTGAATTCACCATGGTCACATTCTCAGAGCTCAACATCAAAGCCACTTATGGCTCCGACTCATGATTCAGATGTTTAAAATGAACGTGTTTAGTACCAGAATAGTAATAAGAGAGGCCCAGAATCTTTGCTGATGGAGATGCCACATATTGGATTGCCATGGTAGCTACACTTTTTCCACAAGTTAATAGAGTTTCATTGGATCTTAATGAAATGTCTGTGAGATGCTTTGGTAAAAATACCACAAGGACCAAGCACCACTGCATCCTCCCCATCTTGTTGAAACAGATCTGTTCTGAATGCTCGACTTAAGTACCTTGTTCCTTTAAATGATAATGAGACACTGCTCCATGGCAACTAATGTGTGAAACTTGAGAGAAACATGCCTGCTGGTGGTGCAACCACATATATTTAAATGAGTCAGACCCTGAGACAGACACTGAGCAAGTAGAAGCTCCTGAACAAGTTTCAAAATCAAGGATACAACAGAATGTTTCTGAATGCTTAGTTATTAACTTTATTCACCTTCCATTTCTTTTTGTATATTTGTATGTTGGCTCACGTCTTATGGTCTTGCTGAAAATTGTGACTGTGTGTTGCAGACAGCCCACTCCTAGTGATTTAACTATGTGTAATATAGTGTGTTGATGTACTCACATTATTCATGTGTGGATAAGATAAAATTTATCTTGCAGACATTGTGTGAACAAACTAATGGTGAAGATATTCAGTGAATGAAATCTCTGGTGGTAGGTATCTGAAGTGTTCCCATACTGAGTATCCCTGTATTACATACAGAAGAGTCTACATGGGTCTGTGCAGGAGCCCATGTGAGACAGTAAAATTCATTTAGATTGTCTAGAAACCTGGACTCATCACACAGAACAAAAAAAAAAAGTGTGACAGAGTTAATAATCTTCTTTAGGCCTTGTTTTCTTCCTCATGGAATTTGCACTCAAGCTTGTAAGTGAAATCTGCCTTGGCCTGTTTCACAGCTCACTCATACTTGGATTGGGCATCTCTGTAGGCATCTGTGTCCCCTTTTGTAAAGGCTGTTTCTCTCTTTGCAGAGTTTTTTAACCTCCCTGATCTACCATGGCTTTTTGTTATTAAAAGTAGCTGTTCAGTTCTCAGGAAAACATATTTTAAATAGATATAGTGTCACGGACTGCTCCTCTTTCCACTGGTCATGTGGTTCGGCCTGCCGCGTGTAGTGGGAATTCATTGTAATTGTTCTTGTTTGTAGCCACGCCTCTTGTGTCTCTTGTGTAGGGAACTGCACCCCTTGGGGAGGGGTTGTCTCATGGATTGCTTCTCTTTCCACTGGTCACATGGTTCAGCCTGCCGCATGCAGTGGGAATTTATTGTAATTGTTCTTGTAATTGTTCTTCTTTATTGTAATTGTTTGTAGCCACACCTCTGGTGTGTGCGCATACCTGAAGATGGTTTAGTGTGTACTGTTTGTGTGTATTTAAACCAACGTTGTTCTGTGCTGTTTTATCAGTCCTTGAACATATAGAGTGGTATAAGTACATTTGTCATTGCTCGTTAGTGTTTGTGTTGACAATGTTTTATGTGCTTCGTTCTCATGTGAGTGATTGTCTTCCATGTTTCTCAATAAATGTCTATTACCGTCGAGGGAGTCTGAACGTCTTGCTCCTTGCCCTGCTGCACTTGGGCCGATACATAGAAAGTGACTATGTTCACATACACATCAATATTAGGGCAAATGTGTTTAAAAACAGCCAACTCTTGTCTTGTTCTTTTGGTCTCTATAAGATATATAAAAAAAAAAACTTTGTTTGACTCTGAACCCTTGGCTTGTCAGATTTCAGTCTCTGACAATATTTGGGCATTAAGGGTCAGAGAGTCCAAAGAAAGTCCAAGCAACAACATGCAAGGCCTCGGTAATGACCCAGTAGCAGGGGTCAAGGACTTTGTTATACCTTGTGGTGACATGAATGTGTTGTTAAAATCTGGGAAGGTTTCTCCTTATGTCAGGGTGATTCAAAGATTAAAATCCCCATGAATTACCACCTTGGAGTCATGAAAATCATTCTCAACATCTGAAATCCGATGAGTCTACTTACTGGAGAAGAGCAGCTGCCACAGGGACTTGAGGTGTCTGAGTACATTAAAAAGTCATTTTCAACCTAGTGCACACACACACACACACACACACACACACACACACACACACACACACACACACACACACACACACACACACACACACACACACACACACACACACACACACACACACACACATATATATATGAATTAAACATTAAAGGAAACCAGATTATCCTGTTCACATCACACATTCATTAACTCTATTACTATATGTTTAGTTCCTTTCCTGCTGCTCCTGTTCCTCTTGCTTCAAGTCTGTGTGCAGCTCCTCTCCAGCTCCACTGTCCCCATTCTGCTGCTCTGTAGCACTGAGCTGCAGGGACACCAGCTCTGTGTTCTCACACTGCACTGCTGCTGCCCCTTCTGGCCTGTAGGCACCACAGGAAACACAGTAATTATCCATACTCTCTTAATTAGGGATCTTCTTTCCTACTAGAGTACTAGAGTACAGCAGCACTGTACAGGTTAGTATTTCCCTTTTTCTAACACACCTGATTTAACACTGCACATTGTAGTGATTAGCTGCATCCCAGCCACTGAATGTGTATCCTCATCTGAAATTTCAGAAGATTAATCACCAGGGCATTTTTGTGTATTTAAAAAACAACAACTGCTTTGCTTACTGCCATTCTTTCGAGTAGTCAATTATTGAGTTTCCTGTGAAGAAATGTCTGTACTTTCTGGAGGTCAGAGAAATGAATGAGCGTTTTTCCACCATCAGATACGACAAGCACAATTATAGTGATGGCTGCAGACAACAGAGAATCTGAATCATACATATAAACAAGAATCAACATGAGTGACATCAAAAGACCAAGTCAAATGTATTTATATATCGCTTTTTACAACAGTCATTGTCACAAAGCAGCTTTATACAAGTCTGAGACCAAGTCCCCAGTGAGCAAGCCAAGGGCAGCAGTAGCAAGGAAAAACTGCCTAGAACATGAGGAAGAAACCTTGAGAGGAACCAAGATTCAAAGGGAGGGCCCAGCTTCCTCTGGCTGACAAGATGAATATTGGGATACTGTTAATAAATGATGTTAATAAATCATTAATAAATTATGGCTATAACAAATAAATTGTGCTATAATATGGTCTATGGCATGAGAATAAGATAATTATAATACTAATATATTATCTAGGGTTACATTCACACAGCAGGTAAAAGTGGTCCAAATCCGAATTTCTGACCAGATGTGATTTTGTTAGGCTGTTCACAATACATTTTTTAATTTGACCTATAACCGACAATAGTCAGATCAGGCTCCTATCAATAAACAATGCTTCACATGACATGCTCATCCAGAGATAAACAATCCAAAAAGTCAACAGTAATTGCCAGTAGCCTAAAGTTAAAGTTAAAGTCTTACACTCAATAATAACTGTAAACATTTACAGAATTTTTTTTAAACCTAAAGTGAGTGTAAATGGGTATAAACTGAGTTAAAAACAGTGTGGCAAATACATATTTAAACTGTTTTAATTGTCTGTTGGAGACACTCATCCTCCACCAGGAAGCTGTGTTCACACATAAATGCAAGGGTTACGAGTGACAGTAGGCAAAAAATATTTTTTCTCAAGTAATGTTAACATAAGGACAAATTGCCTGAATTTTCCTTAGCCTGTTCTCTCTGGTCCCACCATCTGCCACACCTGAATCAGTTTTTTTCTTTACACATTAGAATACATAGATAGAAAAGCAGAACTACCAGTCATAGAATATTCCAGTAGTACAGAAATATGTGTCTAGAAGTAAAGACTAGCATAAACTGGTTTGTTTGTATGACATTGCGTATTAAAATAATAAAGAGTGTATAGAAGGTGTACTGTATACAAAATAATTCTCCTTGTAGGAAATTCTAACAATGTTTCAAAAAAATCAAAAACAAATGTTATCAATAGTGTTACCAATGATGGCAATGAAAAAAAATGTAATACAGTTTGCATTCATTAGAATTGCTTCACATGATGTGCTTTACAGTAAAAAAAAAAGAAAAAGAAACAATGACATCACTAATTTTATATGAGGGCCATTACCTCATTATCTTCAGCCTATGTGAGGGCTGTTAGCTCATTATCTTCAGTCTATACAAGGGCTGTTAGCTCATTATCATCAGTCTATACGAGGGCTGTTACCTCATTATCTTCAGTCTATATGAGGTCTGTTACCTCTTTATCCCACCACTGAAATCCTCGCTCACTGCTGTTGTCCAGCTTTCCTTCCCAGTGCAAAATTATGAAAAATGTTGCATTGGATTGATGTAAAAATCACATGAATTCTGATCTGCTGGTTCAGGCTGTGTTCTACATAGCCTACTACATACTACTCACATACTGATTGGGCCCCAAATTAGTATGACCTATCCAGGATGCGACCAAAATGATTTTTTTTCCAGTATGTGAAAGATAACCAGATGACAGACTACTCCGGCCAAATATTTCAGTACGTGACCAGAGCGATCTTTGTGGTGTACCACATCCCATTGTGCAAAGATGGCAGAAAGTCTTTGACAAGTGGGCGGAACCTTCATATAATTGTGTAACCCTGTAGTATGGTTTGCGTTTGTTGCATACTGGATACTGTACTGCATACTACTCTGGGGACCATTATGTAGTGTACAGTATATGCTGAGGTATACAGTATGTAGAAGGCTATTTTAAACATAGCCTCCGACTCAGTCACACTGTCACATACATGATCCATGTTGAATTTCAGTACCACATATGAAAGTGACCCAAATTGGATTTGAAAATATCAGATTCAGTGTTTTCTGCTGTTCACACTGCTACTTATACTTGCTTTATGAACATAGCATATATCTACAACGGGAAAAAATTCACACTCATAAAACACATGAAGACCTGAGCTTAAGTATTCATCTTATTTTTTATACTATATATCTCACCTGAACAGTTAACTCCAGCATGATAGCTGGTTGGCAAAATATTTCTATATTTCTAGATCCAATACACCACAGTGTACCTGAAGAGCCCATTCAGTTTTATCTGGTTTTCTCTTTGTAGCTGCAACAGCAGATCCATATTTCAGCTGTGTGCACACCACAGCAGCCTCTGTCATGGTCCACTCATCTTCCTTCACTCTCCTCCACTCTCTGCTATGAAACATCTCCACAGTCCCAACACAGCGACTGCTCCCATCCAATCTCAGATAATTATTTCCTGATAAGAGACAAAGTAAAATGTCATTTATACTCACCAAACTATCTCATAATTTACCAGAAATGTATAAAATCTAGCTCCCTACCAACTACCTCTGCATCCTGGCAGAATCCAGCTCCACCCTCAAGAAAGCACAGGAAAAGAAAAGTTTAAACTCTCACCTGAGCAGCGTGCAGCTGTGCGGATGTTTAGGAAATTGGAATGGGTGTGAATGTTGGGATGGTACTGCGGAAAAGTCTCTCTCTCCGTTGCCCCCTTTTCCTCTACACCTTTATTTCCAGGAGCAACACTGACTGCATCCTCACAGTCCAGCTCTCTGCACAACACCACAGCAGGGAAAGAAATTACTCTGCTCTCCTCCACTCTCTCTCATAAAAGAACCTCTAGTCTCCTAGAGAAGCGACCATCACCATCCACCAGTCTGACCCCAGTCATCTCTAACCAGAGAGGAATAGAGAAAATCAACCACTTTAACTACACGGATTTTAATTACAGTAGTTAAATTAATCACAATAAGTCTAAAACGTACAGAGGAATTTATTTACAAAAATGAGATGAATGTGAAATGAATCACAGTAAGAGTAAAACAGGAGAGATTAAATAGGATTGCCATGGTTAGAAACAGGTGAAATTAATAATCCAGTTACGAGGATCTGGTGAGGTTGGGCTGTGGAAGCCGGGAGTTGTAGCTATGAACGGGGCAACAGCCTGACAATATGAAATTAATATGATGCCACATATTATTAATCTGTAATGATAAAATACAGACAAGCCAAACCCTGCCTAAAATCCAGCACAATCTACAAAGACTCATGCAAGTGATCTACAAACTCGTTACTTTTCACAGGAACATAACACATGGACTTTATTGACTTATATTATTATTTCATGCACCAAAACCCTCCTATTAAACTTTAACATGTTGTCTTCAGACAAAAAAAAAAGTGTTTAACCCTTTGAAAGATTAACTGTTAATATACACAGGTAGTTTCTGATTTTTATAAATCACTTATTTGTACTCAAGTTGATAACATAACACTAAAGTGGCACAATACTGCTGTTTTTAAGTTTTCTATATCATTTTTTCTTTGCTGTTCCACATTTTTTGAGTGTGGTGTGAAAGCAGTTGGGAAACACTACCAGGACCAGACACTGTCACTAGTTCACAACAGCGAGGGGCACAGACGTTCATTCAACTATATAACAACTTAAATGGTCTACAGTAGGATTTTTATTATGTTAGCAACCATATGAGTCAGAATAAAGTATTCTGCTCAGTCAGTTTATTTGTCATGTACTTGACAAAGACAGGGTTCCCACTGTTTTCTAGCAATCTTTTTTGTGAACTTTTCCAAGACATTTTCATGATGATCTAGCTAGCTGGTATGGCAAACAGGAATCATGCCATACAGTAACGTGTTCCTCGCTGAAGCCTACAGTTTTGCCTACAGACAAATCTAGACTGTATTTACATACCTAAATGTATGATTCAAAGTTTGATGTAACATAAGGTTTTCTTAGTGGTACTGTAACGCGGAGGCTTTAAGGAGGATGCAGGGACAAGTAGTGTGACAGACCGACACACGTTTATTTGACATTCAGACGCACACTAACAGAGGCAAAAACCGACAACACAAACATGTAAATGACAGACCTTTATACATATGATAACGACACAATAAGGAGCAGGTGTGCGACGCAAGGAGGGCGTGGCCACACTGACGAACACGCATACACACGCACGGAGACGTTTGGGGGCAGAGGGGCCATACCATGACAGGTACAAACAAACTCAGGTCACTTTGTATGGGAGACTTGTAGAAAAGGACCTAAGCGCTCAACAGTTCACAGAGTTACAAAAAGCTAAAATTTAAAAAATATTAATAAAATTTAAAAACTGATCTCGACTGTGCCAGAATGGCTTCACTATGTGAGTGGAGTCAAAACAGAATACTCAGAAATAATAGATACTCATTATCATCACTAGTGGGCATTCAAAAATAATTTATTGTTTTCCTGCCAAATGAGTTCTCTGGAAAAGTCTTTGCATGTATGAAAGAATGGGTCTACAACCCCAATTTTCCCACTTAATCTTTGCTTTGTCTCCAGATCCATTTCCCCTTGTCACAGTATCAAGCTGCCCTTGATCTCAGCGGTTCATACTGAGTTCAGTTTTAAACAAGCTTTGAATCTTTTCAGAATTTTATATACTAAAAAGTATTTGATGTTTTTGTAGGATGGTAGCTAGCAGTCAGGTACTTGAGGGCAGCACAGTGAAGTTAGCAAAACAATGCTGAAATTATTCATAAAATGATTTGCTTAGAAATGTTATTGCTCTATAGTTATAACCTAAGCTGCACATAATATTGGAACTAAGGTTTTGTTTGTCAGTACGTACTATAGACTGTAACAGAAAAATCGTGTCACTATCTCAGATAAGTAAAGGATGAAAGAGATGATAAACTGGTCTCCCCTTGGGATCAGGTCAGGTAGCTAGTTCTAGGCCCATTTTTGGTTGGTTGGCTGGCTGGTTAGCTTGCTAATGCTACTTTTGCAGTAGTACAGACCAAAGATTGTTTATTTATTTATATTTATCACCAGTAAGAGTAGCACACATAGAGAAACAATGTTCATTCATCTTATGTGTAGCCTTTGTTATTGAAAGTGAGCACATAATGTCCTGGTTAATGTGTCTATTTTGAGGTTTGATAAATTAAATACAGCAGGTTTTTGAACATTTCAAGGTCTGTTACTTTGGCTCATTAAGACATATAGAATTACAATTCATGTGTTTTAAGCAGTAGGCTACTGTAGAAAATGAAGATGTTCTTGTAAGTCAAATATACAGAAGATGATAGACCAGCCTGCTCTGGTGATCTGGACAGGTGTGTTTATATGTTGTTATTATTATATATTATGATGTTTAAAATGTTTATATACTGAGATGTGAAAATAGCTAAAAATTTAATTGAGAAAAGTAAATTATTCTGTTGTCAAATGTCCCTTTGTCTTTAAAATTTGGTCATCGAGATTATTAAACATAAAAGCATCTACAGCGTATTTGATTGTACCAATGAGCATTGTATTCTTTGTATTTAAGTAACATATTTAGAATTTAAGTCATGTAAGGTCTGTGCCCAATACAAATTTTGAAGAGAGATGCCTGATATAAGCCAATTTCTCCAAACAGTCATATTTTGATATCATGCCTGTTTCGTAATGGAGACCTTTAGGTGTCATCTCTGTCATCATCAATAACTCCTTATCTTCTGGACATGTGCCAAGTGCATTCAAAACTGCCAGGGTGGTCCCAATCCTCAAGAAGGCCACACTCGATGGCTTTCAAAAGCCCTTGAATGAGCAGTTTAGAATCAATTATCTCTATTCCTCACCCAGAACCAGCTGCATGATCCCAATCATTCTGGCTACAAACCATCACATTCAACAGAAATGCAGTGACAAAGAATTTTCATTCTGCTAAAGCTACCAAACTGTCATCTGTTTTGATTCTTCTAGACCTTTCGGCAGCCTTTGACACAGTAAAGCACAGCATTCTCCTCTCTGTTCTTTCCATCCTTGGTGTGACTGGCTCTGCATGGAAATGGTTTCAGTGCTATCTAGAGGGACGGTACTATCAGATAACATGGAGAGGATCCACATCGAAACCATGTAGACCCTCCACCGGTGTTCCAGAGGGCTCAGTATCATAACCTCTTCTCTTTGTATACTCGTTGTCTTGGTGATGTAATATCTTCTCATGGTTTCTCCTACCACTGCTTTGCTGATGACACTGAATTATTTCTTTCTTTTCCACCCTCTGACATGTAGGTTTCCAGATGTATCTCAGCATGCCTGACTGACATTGCATCATGGATGACAGCCCACCACTTGAAGCTCAACCCCAGTAAAACTGAGCTTCTGTACATCCCAGGAACTCCCAACCCTTACCATGACATTACAGTTTCCTTTGAAAACTCCCTGGTATCATCATCGGAAGCTGCCCATAGCCTGGACATAACTTTGGACAATTAGTTGTCGTTCTCATCTCATATTGCAAATCTAACCCAGTCTGGCAGGCTTCTCCTTTGTAATATGTCTATTGAGTATATAGACAGAGTTGCCAGTTTATTAGGCATTCTTTTTCTGTGACTATGCACCACCAATCCCTTTTGGTCAATTTTAGCTTTTTAGACACAAATTTTGGTTTTCACAAAGTTTACTGCCTCTGTGTTTTTTCCAGATGTTTATATGGTATAGTGAAGTACACTTATAAGCATTTCATAAGTTTTTAAAAACCTTTTATTGACATACATCCAGTTTAAGCAAAGAATTAATATTAACAGTGTTGACCCTTCTTTTTAAAGACTTCTGCCATTCGCCTTGGAATGCTGGATAACAGCTTCTGGGCAAAATCTTGACTGATGGCAACCCATTCTAGCGTAATCAGTGCTTGAAGTTGATCACAGTTTCTGTGTTTTTGTTTGTCCATCCTCCTTTTGAGGATTGACCATGGGTTCTCAATGAGATTTAGATCTGAGGAGTTTCATGGCCATGGACCCAAAATTTCAATGTTTTGTTCACTGAGCCACTTGGTTTTCACTTTTTCCTTGTGACGTGATACTCCAACATGCTGGAAAAAGCATTGTACATCACCAAATCGCTCTTGGAGGATGTTTTGATACCATTCCTTATGCATGGCAGTGTTCTTAGGCAAACCTTTGAGCAAACTTTGTGAAAACAAAAATTTGTCAGTCTCAACTTTTGGCCACGACTGTATTCAAATTCTATACTCCTGGCTTTCTGAACAGTTTTTGGTCCCATTATAATTTCTTATTATGACTTGTTCTCTTGAGCACTATTTAGTTTCCCCCTTTTATATGTACAATACACTCCCAATACATTTTTCTCTCTCTGCAATGCAGCCCTCTGCCTTTTATGGACAGTTTACCTGTATATGTATATTGGCCACTGTATTAGGCACACTGACACAGCTGTACCGGTTCTCATTTTGTCGGCACTATTGTAATAAGTTATTTGTTAGCAATTAGTAACTTTGCAGTCTAGTAACTTGACTTGTGCTGTGCTATATGTGGCTTTTCTCACGAGTGACATATTCTGGTAACAGGGCACATGTGATCTGGATATTTGCGTATGCATATACATATATATGATTTATCATCCTACAAATAGAACACTGTCTATTATTATACTTACAATATAACACTGCAGAATCCTCCATGATAATGCAGAGACAGCATTCTTTTTCAAGGATCCTCCACTAATCTCCTTCAGACAAAACAAAAACATCAAAGATATGCTCATCAAGATTGAGTTAAATGATCATTCAGATAATAACTGTAGTACTGTAGCCTGCAACCGCTCTAGATTTGCTACATGTAAATTTATTAACACAGTCACCAAAATAACTGGCACAAACGTATTGTTGTCTCCCATTCCTCATACATTACGAGTGAGTTGTCTTCTATATTACTTGCAAGAGATGTAATCAGCTTTACATTGGAAAAATCCAAGAGAAGGCTTGCTGATCAGTTTGTTGAACTCCTTTTGACCATCAGAATTAAAGTTGTAACATTTCCCGTGGCAAGGCATTTTAATACAAATGGACACTGTGTTAATGACACATCTGTTTGCATTGCCAGATGTTGCTATGGAAGCAATGAAATTGAAAAAAAAACAACAACTTTAGAACCACATGGAATAAATGTTATGATTTAAACATCTACATTTTCATATATATCCTGGATTGCCCTACTATTAATTCAGAAGCACTTTGCTTGCACAGCTGGTGAAGGACCTCTGTCCGAAACGGCCTGTTTGTGTACACTATACTATACTATACGATACTGCGGAGCGTATAATACAGGCTATATGCCAGTCCTCTTTCACAAACAGACCAATGTGTTATCAGTGATGTGTAGTGATGTGCCTAAAATACATAAATACTATGCAACCAGTCCTAGATCATAGGCAAAAATAAGCAACTTGGATAATCAGAAAATGTATCTTGACGGGTTTCAATATCGAGTTAGCCAAGACAGGATATAGAACTGTAATTTCATTAATTTATGTTTCAGATTATAAAATATTGAATAAACCTTTGATTTAGTGGTAGATATTTCCATGTTTCAGCTTGATTAAATCATTTGAGATAGTCTCTGGGTTGCGTGCATCGTGACGTGTACTCCTTTTCCGCACGATTCAACGTGCGCGTACTTGAGGGTAGAAAATGGCGAGTTTGTGCAAAAAGCAGATTTGCACAAATGCGAAGCACGGTATTCGTCAGGACTCGGATTCGTGGCGGTGTACACTTATTCGCTGTGTGGGTAAGCTGATTATACGTGGCTTGTTTGACTAAAGATACTGTTAGTGGTTTACTGATTATGTTCTGCATGTGCGATAAAAACGGACTGTCTGAACCTGGTAGCTAGTTAAGTTAGCCAGCTAGCGTGCTAGCTAACATCGCTTAAAGCAGTTCTGCGACTTATTGTGTTTTTTGCACGACTCTTTCAGTGACTGTCACGCATTCAGCAACAAACCGTTGGGTTGCCTGGCATATTCCGTTGTTCATCACCAAATAATGAGTTATTATTTGTTTTATTTTATTTACTTTGCCATAAATTGGGTGAAGTTCCTGTGTCGGAAACTAGCTAGCGGTTGTAGCCACAGAGGGAGTGTTCACGGCAAGATGCGGGAACGAGCAGTCGCGTGAAGGTAGATGCGCGTTCTCATGAGTGCGCGCGCTTGACAAATTTAGAGGTGTACTGTGTTTTGTTTTGGGGGGAGGTGACGTGCTGCTATTTAAACTCGTGGTCGTCGCCTTACTGAAAATGTTTTTAAATGCTCGGAAATATGCTTTGCAATTTGTTGTGTCGGCAACTGCCATTTCCAAAAACTAACAGCTATAATAGAGACAAGATCTTGTCTCTATTATAGCTGTTAGTTTTTGGAAATGGCAGTTGGAAATGGCATATTTCTGAACTGAAAAGGGCTTTGGGTTTCTATCTTTTACACTTCCCACTTTTGCCCAGTTGTTCGTTGGGTAATATCTAGTCAGTTTTTACATGTAAAAATCCATTAACTTAAACAGATCTGTACTGTTGTTGTATTAGATAGAAATGAGATTTTGTTACACTTATTGTTAAAATCCATTGAATATTTAGGCTTCTTCCACTACACTAAAACCATAGTAAGTGTGCCTGTTTGGGAATGTTCTATGTGCTGTGGTCTCCAGCGAAACAATGCACCGTTCAACTTATCATTTTCATTACTATATCACCATTTTAGAGGTATGTAGCCAGCATTCCCTAGGCCATCACATGTTTTGTTGACTTTGGGATAGGGAAATGAAAGTTGCTTCTATTAAACAGGATGAGCCTTTGGTGGTTTGGAGCAAAAATGCAAGCTTCTTGAAAATGTTTGCCTCATTTTCGATAGTCAAATGCATTTTCTATCCTCTGTTTGCTGTCTGTCTGCTCATTTTCTGTCTGTTTTCAGTTGGCCTACATACTTTTCAGATCTTAGTAGACTGCTAGTTGTAGTCAACCAGCTTGCTTGGAAGAAGGGGAGAAAAATGGCTTCTCCTGCTTACCATAAACTGGTTTGTGCATTAGCTGGTGGATGAGCTGGAGGCCTGGGAAGGCTTTGAACGACTAGTTTGTAAGATGTCTGTTTACAAACTTTAAGTAACAATAGCTAGCAATGTAGCCTAACCAGCAGTGCTGGATAGCTTTTCTAGAGCTCCTTAGTAATGCACCCCTTCCCCCCCATTTTTCCTCTTCCTGACCTTACTTGGAAAATGATAAGTGGCTCCTTTTATATATCAAAAATGGCAGGCCTTGTTTCCTCCATGCAAAGCAGTATTATCTAGCTGGCCAAGTTAAATGGCTCTTTAAGGGGTGGAGACTTGTCTACAGTGGTGTTTCTTTTTCAAGAACTGCTGTCCACTGTCTTAGTACATGAATGTTTTGTTGTGATATGAATTGGGTGGTGTGATGCTGTATTCACAGATAATGGTAGTTTGAATGTTTTGCTCATGTAAACCTAACTCAGTTTTCTTGGCTAAACAAGCACTTGTGCACAGCCTAACTGTGCCCAACTAGAGACTGATTTGCTTCCAACATCACAGAATGATGAAAACGAGTATCAGGTTTTGATGATTGGCCTACAGATTAAATAATTGAATTTACTGTGCCTAAGCACAAACTGGCTTTCAAATTTAGTGATTTATCATTTAGGTAGCTAAATTAGTCTAATTATAACTTTGATCCAATGGTCATTACTCTTTATGCTGCTGTTCAGATAACACAGCTGTTTGGTCCCAAGTTGTGTTGTACCATACTATGAAACCCATTTCTGTTTGTTCTTGAGTTATTTGGTCTTATTTTGAGCAAAGTCATCATGTCATTAGTAGGCTTCCTATGTTGAAAGGACAGTTATTGTCATATCTTTTGAAATCTGTCATGTTACTCTTACACACTGTGAGCCCTGATATATATTTAAAACAAATGTTATGTCATTACACTGCTTCTGCGAATGTAGTGTTAACATACAAATGAGGCAGACAAAACCACACAACTTGCTACCTATGTCAACAATGCCACCACAGGATGTTGGTATGTAGATTGCCTGTCAGGTGCCTCAAAATGCTGAAGTTCAGGAGGAAGGGGTTTGAGGTTGCAGTCATGGCAAAAAAGTAGGCCCAATGACTTCTCTGTATTCTCAAAATCTAGTATTCTAGAAATGCCTCTGTCTACAGAGATACTTACTATTGTGGAGAAGCAAAGACTTTTAGAGCCCACTTCATTTGACAGCTTGTTTTGCCACTACTTGATCTTAACTACAAGTTTCTTGAGCATGTATCCCTTCATGATGACCTTTTTTTTTTTTTTTTTTTTTTTTTTTTTTTATTTTTTTTATTTATTTATTTTATTTGTTTGAGTTTGCATAGTCTTGTGAATCTTGATTGCATGTGTGCCTTTTTCTGTCAGATCAAGGTTTTTGTAAGCACTGTTGCAAGCAAACAAACAAAAATGAAAAATTACAGAAATCTTGAACACCTGTGATGCTGACTGGGAGATGTATTGAAAAAACCTTTATTAAGTATGACACCTACTAGGCTAGTCTGATTTCTTTATTCTTGTTAGTGTGCACCCTTCTGTCTGATCCTAAGATGAACCTGTCAAACTAGGAATGACTACCTTATGCCTTTAAAACTTCAAAGGTTCTGAAACTAGAGGCTGAGGCATCTTGTTAGATATGTTTGGGATTTTGGCGTTATGCATGACACCAGAATAGTTAACAAGAACTCACAATAGTTCCCACTCTGCATAGGTCTTGAGAAGATCTTGGACGTGTTGCATGGGACAAGAGTTTTAGAGGACTTGAGGCTTTTTAAAGGTATGTATGTTTGTACAAAAATGCATTTTCTGAAATGAGTGTGCTATGACAACACAGACTTGCAAAAGATTTTGCTGCATTTCATTCTAAATTGCATTTCTATTTTTTTTAAGTCATTGTTGAGAGACAATAATAACAATAAAAAAACACAAACCTTATATGAGGCCACTTAAGCAGCAGCAGATCTTTGGTGATCTGCATTCCTACAGAATTCAGTTCCAACATAAAATGAGAACCATGATTCAGTTAATCAAGGTGTTCTTCAGCTTGGCCATATTTGTGGTGCAAGTAAACTAAGTATGAAGCTTTGTTGGTGACCACTGTTTTTAAGGTTGTTTCTTAAATATAGGTCAAAGTTTAGACACACCAACACAGTTATCTGTCTTACGATTTTAATATTAGATGCCTTTTAGGTTAGTAGTCAAGACCTCAAAGCTATGAAAGCGTATGTGGACTTGTACAGTAACCAAAAATGTGCAAGGTTCATTAGAATAGCCACCCTTCTCACACTCATGACTCTCAGCCTACATGAAGCCACATAGGATGCTTTTCCAAAATCCTATGGGTGAAAGAATTTCCAAAATTCAAGATGAAAATCCACTTATTCAACCGGTATCAGCTTCAATATGTATATTCATCTTGGAATCAAATTTACACCTTTTAGATCAGCATCATCAAGATGATGGAAAAACTTGCGGATTATCAAGGTGTGTCCAACCTTTTGTCTGGAACTGTATGCAGACATTGCTGCACTACGTTCTGTGCTTCTTTGCATGCCCTTTAAATTCTTGTGGAACAAACAGCAGTATTTTCAGAGTCTGCACAGAAAAGGGCACATCTGATTGTTAATTACTTTTTAAAATAATATGTAATGTATAGTTTTGTTTACCATAGTCATGGACACAGAAAATTTGTATTTGATGCTCTTCTTGGTTCTACTGAGATCATCCCCACATTGTGGCTTGATGTACATATTAGAGGGAGGATAGCAAGTTTTGTTTTATCTGTAACTGAAAAGACCCTGGAAACATTAGCCTGTTTACACTCATTAAAGCGGCTATAATCGATTTTACAGTTCTTGCTAATTTCCTAAAGACTTGGCCACTGAAGGAGACTGCTTACCTTTTAAGTCTCGCATTATCCTTATAAAGCCTCCCCATCCAAAGATATACTGAGAGCTTGGTGTGCCCTTATATGCACTTGCAGGAAGTAACCCTTCTGGCAGAGAATTTCCTCAGTGATTTATATTGTCACACTAATTTTTATTTATTTATATATATATATATATATATATATATATATATATATATATATATATATATATATATATATATATATATATAAAATAAAATGCTGCTGATTACACAATCTGCAGACCACCAAGATCTATAAAGGATTCAAGATCTATAAAGAATTTAGCATTCAGGATGCAAAGCCAACTGTTTTTGAAATTAAATGGCTTACAACAGTTTTAACTTGTGGGTTATTCATACTCGTAGGTCTGCTGCTGTTCCCGGAGTTAACAGGGACATACAAACATACAGAGAGTGCAATCTCACTAATATTTCAATGTAAAAGGTATACAACTCAGCCTGCTAGGCAGTCCGATGAGCTCTCTGCCAGGTACTGATGGAAAGGTGAACAGGTTTTGTGTGCTTAAGAAGTTATGATCTTGTGCAAACTTTCATAATCTCCAATCAGATATACAGTGAGATTTCTTGTGGGATGACATTGAAATTTAATTGACAAGATGATATGAAATGTTTCTTGGTGGCTTAAGCCTGGAACCAGTGGTGAAGACTCTATCAAGGTTGAGCTATAATAAAGGGTACAACCATAATGTTTCAATTTTTTTCTTTAACAAGTTGTGAGAGCACAACAATGGTCACACTAAGGGTACACAATATTTCCCCTTCCTAGCATCTATAGTTTAATTTTTACTTTTCTTTTGGATCCACAGATTATAAGCCTCCAAGTGTGTCAAATTGGTTTGATGAAAATTGTCTTTTCTGCTGCTTAAGACGAGAGAAAGTGAAGGTAGTTTCTTTTTGTTTCTTTGTTTTCCTCTCTTGATTAAGCTGTTCTGAAATTGAGAGCAGCATTTTGTCTTTCAAATTTGCATATTCAGTAAAATCTGTATGCAGGGCTAAGGCTGTTTGCCTTAGCCCCTCCCCTTAACACATTTAAGTTTTATGTTTTGAAAGATGCAAACCTATGGTTTAGGGAAAATTGGGATGGGAAATTATTTTTTTTTATACTATCTTGATCTGTCTTACTTGCTCATTTGTCTTAGTTTTTGTGTCCTTTTCAACCCACAGGAACATGTAGTTGCACTTAATAACAAAATTGTGGAAAGTGGAGGCAAGCCTTTACTTGGCAAGGATCATTCTAATATCAGACTTGAATGGCAAGTAGAAGAATTTCTCAATGCAGTCTTGCACAGGAAAGGTGAGTATTCTTTGTATGGGTCCTGATGTAAAATCTAAGGCACCATTTAATTACCAAATACAGTTAACAAACATTATAGAAATGTTTATTAGAAATACCGTGTAGGCGTGAATTTAGACATTATAGTCTGGCTGCTGCTAAGAACAGTGTATGTTGGCCCTCCAACTCAAATGGTCAGTTTTCTTAACGAAATTGACTGGATATTTATGGGTGGTAGACAATCCCTAATTTAGCAGTGACACTGACCTGCTGTAAAGTATACTCTAGCAGTGCTGCTGGATCTGATCTACATTCATGAATGAGGTAGAGTGAAACTGACACATTGTAGGCAACGGATGGGCTACTGTTTGTAATTGTATACCTATAAAATGACTAGGTGTCAAGTGAATGTATGTTTACAGTGGACATTTAACAAGTGCCATGCATAAATTTGTGCATGTTACACAGTATATTACATTTTTGGTGTTTTGTCCCTTTCTAATTATTTGGCAGGTGTGTGCGTGCGCGTGGGCTTTTTTTGTTTGTTTTTATATGTATGTGTGTATGTATGTATGTGTGTGTGTATAATGTGTGTGTGTGTGTGTGTGTGTGTGTGTGTGTATCTGTGTGTGTGTTTCTTTGTTAGTTTATTTTCTTGTATTTTCAGTACCTTGTTTACAATCCTACAGAATACACACCGAGGATTCCGGATCCTCACATACCTGTGGTGGCGTGTGATGCCATGCAGCAAATGATTGGTCAGTTAGTGGTGCATTATACCTCAAACAACTCTCAGGGCTCACCTTGGCACAATGGGAACACAGACCAAAGCTTGTTGAAAGCGCGCTCAATCACGACACCCACCATTGCTGCTACGGCTGTCGCCTCTGTGCAGAATCCTGTCCTCAGTAAGCTCCTCATGGCAGACCAAGACGCTCCCCTGGACCTTTCAGTCAAGAAGGTCAAACCAGAAATTGCTGAACTAGGTATGATGTTGATGCCATCTTTTCAGAGGATGTTAATTCAATTATAATCTTGGGGCCGGTTTCTTGTTTATGGAATAAGACAATTCCTGGATTAAATTGTAGGGCTAATGGTTGAATCACCATAGGAAATTCTGATTAGCCTAGGTTTTTGTTGGTTTTAAACTGGTTCTGGGTAACTGGGCCTTTTAGTATTTTTCTTGGCATTAATGATGTTAATTTTCAGATGGTGTTCTGGATCTTTCAATTAAGAAGAATCGTAATCAAGATTGCATGTCTCCTAAAAACCCTCATATGGATTTCAGCACAGCATTTGGTACAAGGTTAGTGCATCACGATTATAGAGTTGTGAGAAATTTTGTAAGCCCTTTGGAATTCCCTGGACTTTAACATGAATGGCACCTAAAATGTCATCTTTTCACTCATGTTCTAATGATTATGCCTCATGATCACATGATGGCATCAGGACATTTTGATGGTACATCTTTTTATTTACAATGTGTCGAAATGCAATACAATGTGCATTTAAAAGAAACCAACTTTTTTTTCCCTCACCTATCCACAACTCCAGTGGCAGCTGCACCTAGTGGAACATTATGGGTAGTCTCTAGTAAACTTAAGATGTGCAGCAATATGGTGTGGGTTTTTTTCCCCCCCCCCCCCATTTTTTTGTGTGTGGGGTCTGATTGTGTTTTTGTAAAGAATCAGTTTGTTCTTCGCCATGGTAACCTCCCAAATACCACTCTTGGTCAGTGTTTTTCTTAGGGTTAACACGTGAACAAAGTGCAAAGCATGCCTGCCGATCCTTTCTCATGTTTGAGGTTTTTGTGGCATGCACATGCACTCATCTTTGCAGGAAGCTCAATCTTTGGCACTGGTGCTAAATGTTTTCCATTTTGGCCTGACTGGAGTGATGGGGAGACTTTAGAGTTGTCTGAATCACTTTCATATAACTTCAACAAAATTTTCTTGTAAGGTTCTCTTTAAATCTCATTTTATTATGACACATTGTAATATATATTGCTCCATTAACACTGTAAAGAGGTTATTTTCTTAGGTTCATGTACTTGTTTAAGCCATATATTCACAAATATTAACATATGTTTGTCAAAGAAGCCTTTATTATTTAGACAGATTTTATCACCTTTTAGGGGCCATTTGTGTAGAAATCCTAATTCAAAAGTATTCAAAACTTTGACTTGTAGCCATCTTATTAATCATGATCAACAATGGCACATACAATGAATTGCAAACGATGACAGATACTGCAGTTTGTAAATGCATTCTGCCCATAGATATGTCCTAGGATAAAATCTACAAAAGTGAGGAACAAAAACATGGTGGTGGCAGTATCATACTTTGTGATTGTTTCACTGCAGCAGTGACTAGCAGTTAAGATTGAAGAACAAAAATATCCAGTTTTAGATGGCAGGGCAGAAGATAATCTGGTGTGGTGTTAGAAATTGAAAGTTTGTGTTCAAGTTGACCAGTTAAAGCCCTGAACTGAATTGTTTAAAAAAAAAAAAAAAGCACCAAACAAGTGTGCAACACTAGTATAGCTGAAGAGAAGATTCCACTTAGTCATATTTTAATTTTCTTGCTGTTAGGTGTACCTTATTTTACCCAGGGCTTTAGGCCCAGGTTTTGTGTAAAATGTAAAAAAATAAATACAAAATACCCATGTCTCTTTTAGTTTAACAAAATTGGACATGGGTAAATTCTGGGTACTTTAGCAGATTTGCAGTTCAGTGTTTCTGTGAACTTGTCAGCCTGTGCAATATAAGTCACTTCAGCAGTGAAAATGCCACAGTGGGAATGTTATTTATCTATTTATTTATTTTTGTGCCCCAAGGGACTCTCTGGATCCGGGTCCTGCTAAAGTAAAAGATCTGCAGTCAGCTTCCACATTGGAACACTTCATGGCTAAGCTTTGTTTGCATCACCAGCGGCAAATTATTGATGCATTTGGGTTCTTACAAACTGAAGTCAAGGCTGTGGCTTCTTCTAGTAACTGTCAGGTGTCGTCTTCAGTTGTCCAGGAAAAAGCCCAAAGCTCAGGCTACAGTGAAGCAACTTTTGAAGAACAACCTGAAATCCAGGCATCTGGGGAGACGCACACTTTGTCTGTAGCAATAAGCAAGCCTGAAGTCCATGAATCTGCTTTTGGCACAAGTAATGAATTTTCACCTGCAGAGCAGCCCTTGAACCCTGATGGGTCTTTTATTCCAGCAGTCAATATCGGACCTCCTATGGATCTTAGTAAGACGGGTATTGGAGATGACGCGTTGTCGCCCTCTAACACTGTAGGTGTTGAACACAGAAGTGCAAATTTTCAACTTAAATGTCCAACTCTCCTTATTGTAAAAAACAGAAGCTCTGGCAGTCTTGAAGCCAAAAATGTATCTGAGGTGGGCTCAAGAATTCGGCATAATGCTGGCACTTTAGAGCACGACCTGTGCACTTCTGACACACAATTACAAGCAACTAGCAGTGAGCCTGACATTATCGAGATGTCTTCATTGTCTTTAGGACATGAACACTCTGAGCCCAAATATTGCACCATACAAAGAAGCCTTCCTGCACATGGCAAAGATTCTACTGTTAGACCCTGTCCAGATCAAAGGATCTCACATGTAATATCTCCTATTTTCCCAAGAACAGCTAGGAAAAGTAGGAGAGCATCTCGCCTTCGACAAAGGGGTAACCTAATATGCCCTCTTATAAATGATCCTGATATTAATTGTGACATTGTTTATGTTGGCAAACCAATTACTGAATGTGAGCGTCAATCACATAACAGTATGCTTCCACGAAAAAATGCTCGAAAAAGCACAAGAGGACATGTGTATATTGGGGAATGCTGGGAACTAAAAACTGTGCGAACTTTGGCACGCAAGTCTGCTGAGAATGGTAGTGGGAATTGTCATGTTCCTATACCGGAGATGACCACATCAGTCACCCCAAAGCAGGCTCTTTCTAAGCCTGATGGTGTTCCTCCAATGGACATTCCATTTACAGGGGAATGTATGGAAACCGTGATGAACAAAAAATCCTCAGATCAGCCAGTGGAGACAGAAATGCCTGGTGATGTTGTTGAAGTACAAAATGACCATTTGATTGTTGAAACCAGTCAGACGGGTCAAACCCAGAGTAAAGAACACATTTCCTCTCTACTTCCAAGTGAGCAAATTGGTGCATCTGTACAACAGAACTCCAATGCAAGGATACATGGCAGTGTTGCGGACAATGTTGAACTTGAAGATGAGCAAGGAAACCCTATGGATACTAATATAACAAATATTAATGGATCCACTGAAAAGGTGGAGCCTGCAAAGGAATCTGTAGAGGCTCCAATATCCAATATCCAAGATGGCTTAGAAAATGAGATTCAGAGTCAAAAGGTAGCCACAGAGTCATTGTTGGGCATAGTATCTACAGATATAGCCCAAGATGACAGATCAGATACAGAAAGTACAGGAGTAAGGATTGATTTGAAAGAGCAGAATGCTGCAGTGGATGATCTACAAACAGAGACCCTACAACAGGTGGAATGTCTAGAAATGCCTGTTGGGACCTACACTGATAAAAATGCAGAGTTGCAAATTACTGGCATGACTAAAACAAATCTCCAAACAGAAGATGGTATCAGTGTAACCCAAGATAAAATTGGGGAATCGAGGATGCCAGATTTAAGTGTTGATGAAATTTCTCTAAAAGAAATGCCTAAAGAGGGGCTGGTGCTGAATACTCTTGGAGGTTTTACTCCAAAAAAGGTTGTTCCAAAACATGCGTTCTCAGACAGATGTTTGCGTAGCAGAACCAATCAAAAAATAGTTACTGAAACTTCAGGTCAGAAGGAACTGGGAGATTTGCAGTCAGATGACCAAGATCCCAATACTCTAGAATCTAAAAGACATTTGAAATCTTTTAAATTGAAACCAATTGAAGAAAATGTGCCCTGTATGGATAGTCAGAACAGTGCAAATGCTACAGAGAATGTTGAGGAAACACAAAGGTCTACCCTTGTCACAAGCAGTGATGTTTTGGGAAAAGTGGATATGGTATGCACGAGACAGAAGCAAAGGTTAAAAATGACTGTGAAAGAAGCAGATATTGACAAAGGGCAGAAGGTCATTGAGTTCCCAACTCCAAAAAGTGAGCCCAAACTAGAATCACATGATATTGCAGATAATGTGGGGGTTGCTCCACCTGAGACTGATAAGTCACCTGAAAATAAAATCCCTGGCAAGTCATTAAGGGTTTTTGAAAGAATGCCTCTTAGAAACAGGACTGGTCAAATTGAACAACCTAGTAGCAAGGCATCTTGTTCAGCTGTCAAAAATGGTGCACAAGCCAGTGAACGAATGCCTTTGAGAAACAGGAACAGCAGTGCTGTTGATCAGCTGATTGGTGGAGATTCTGGCGGTTCCCCCACTGGAGGCCATTCGGAGCGGTTGGAACGGATGCCTTTAAGAAGCAGGAATGGCTGTATCGCTGAACAGACTGTCTGCAAAGATTCTAGTATTTCTCCCAATAGAAGCAGTTCAGAGGGTGTGACGCGTCTGTCCCTGAGGAGCAAAAATAGTAGCACAACTGGTCAGCAGATCACTGAAGAATCCCCTGATATAATCGGAGATGCGTCAGGTTCTCTTGTTGAACAACCAATTAGTGAGGACCTTGGCCTTACCAGTAGAAAAATGGAGAGCACTGGATGTATGCCTCTAAGGAGTGCAAATGTTTCAGTAGCAGAACAGTCATCCAGTAGTAATTCATGTCCTTTATCAGTTGCTTCAGAAAGTCCAGGTCGTATGTCATTAAGAAGGAGCAATACTTCTATTGCTGAAAAGCCGGATCACTTGGCAACTCCACCCAAGATCAAAAAAAGTTCTCAGAGACCTCAGAGATTGTCTAAAACATCTGTACCTCCCTCGCACTTGGAGGCAGAACAAAGTCCTAACATTGCTAAATGCAAAACTGATAAGCTTTTTAAGGGTGGAATGAAAGACTCTTCTTTGCCAGAAAATTCATTAATTTCTGTTAACCTACCGCCTGTGGTTCCTAGTCAATCCAAGTTTTTGGAGGCATTAAACAGAGAAGAGAACCAACATTTGATTTCAGAGTTAAATACCAAATTTGAAAAGATGCAGAAAGGGTGGGTTCAGATGGATAAAGAGGTACAGCCTGCACCACGACCAAAAAACAGGGCTGACAGGCTAAAAGAAATCTGGAAAAGCAAACGTAGAATTAGAAAACCAAGGTCATTAGAGCAGCAAAAATTCTCTCCTGTGCAAACATTATTTATGAAGTCTTTTGACCTTCCCAGTATTTGTCGGTGGTTCTTGCAGACAACTGAAACAAAATCTCTAGTCATTGTAAAGAAGGTAAATACTAGGCTTCCATCTGAAACACAATTGTGTTTTCACACCTCTGCATCTGTGCCTGGGACCTCCAATGGAGTCTTTCCAAGTCTTCAGGCTGAACGCTTAAAAAAGCATCTGAAAAAGTTTGCTATTGTGTCTCCTGTGAAGAGCAACCCCAAAACCAAAAGGCTAATTGCTAAAGCTTTAGCCCATGAGGCCTTGATATCACAGGGTAAAATAAAAACGGAGTCGATCGCTGCCACCCGGATCTCTTCGAAGCCTCACAGCTATACAGGTCTGATACAAACGCAGCTCCCTGAGAGCCATAGCAAGGGCACAGTCGTGAAAAATCCAGCAAGTGCCAGAATTCTGAGGAAATATTCCAACATGCGTGAGAAAATGCAAGTTCAACAAAACACATTAAAACACCTGGGGCGTTCACGGGAAGAGACAAAGCAAGTGCATATAATGCCAAAGAATGTCTCTAAAGAGAAGCTGTCCACAGGTAGAAGACAAAAGTCAGCCATTGTCACAAAGGTAAAAGCCTTGGCTAAAAAAGTCAAAGAAAAGTCTGCTGTAAAAGTGAGGATCCCAAAGAGGAGTGTCAGTAGAGCACTAAGAGATTTAAATGACAAAGATGGTGTCCCACCAAAGGGGACGCTCCTAAAAGTGGCAAAATTCAATCCTATAACTGCTACTAAAACTTTGAGTAAAAAAGAGATGCTGATGAAAACTGACAAGTCTCCACAAGCTAAACCAGACATCAAGAAGTCACCTCTTTCTAAAGCTTCTGATTTGTCTCCATCTCAGAATGCCAGCATGAAACCTTTATCAGAAGACCAAGTATTGACTAGGTCTCAAAGAAAGATTGAAGCCACTCAAACTGGATCCCCAAAAACAACCACCAAAAGAGGCACTGAACCCTTGGTCACTTCAGCAAAACGTACAAGGACTTCAAAATGATTGTGAAAGATGAGCAGATACGGACTGCAGTTGCAAATGAATACTGGTTATCTGTTTCAGCAAGTGAGATTTATTCTTTTCTGTATAGACATGCTTGAAAGGAAACTTTTGAAGGGATATCCTTTTACATGCATCTTCTATACATTTTTTTTTCCCTCTCCTCTCTCTTTCAGTGCTGGAACTGTGCAAGTTGTTTTGTGAGGTCCCACAAAAACAGTGCACAGTGCAAAGGTTTGCTACTATTTTCACAACCAAATGTAAATTGTGCTTATAGTACTATTTTTTTTTTTTTTTTTTTTTTTTTTTTTTTGCTGGGTTAGTTTTTTCATGGATATTAGAACTGTTTTATTCTGAGTAACCAGTGGTATGCACTTGTTATTACAGACCTACAGTGCAACACGCTAATGTCCAGATTTGAAGTGGTTGTCCGTTGGTCTTCATTACAAATAATTGTGGTTGAGTATATGGTGTTTGGCGGAAAATATTATTATATTTATAATTCATCATTCCTGTTAGCAATTAGTAATGCTTGTGCAACTTTGATAATGTGCCTTATTAAGTAACAGACTGTTTCTTAAGCCTCAACATCTTTATTGCACATAGATGTCATTTTGTTTCAACATGGGCCTTATATCCAAGGTCCACCTGTGAGCTCTGTTTCATGCAAACACCACACATATTGAATTATTTCTTCTAAACTTGTTTTTGAGTTCTTGGTAAATTCTTTATTCTTTTACACCTATAGGTGATACTCAGAGCATTAAATATAAAAAAAAAACTTCAACACTCTGTAACGTCCTTGTGGTTGTGTTGTGGTGATGTTTACTGGTGTCATTGTTATTGCGTCTTACATGTTTGTTCTTTGCTTTCATTGCCTCTGTTCCATTAGATCATTTTTCTCACTGATTCCAATAATTAGCTAAGTGAAGCTAAATGTTTTATGTAGTATTACTAACATGAAACATAAAATGGCTAACTATAAATGATGATCTGAAATGACTTGTCAGAGTAGTATTACTTTATTTTGTATGTTAAAATGTCAGCCATCTTTCAGTCTTCATTCTACTGAATATCTTGACTAATTTTTGGATCATTGTACAGGTTGTTTTTGTTTTGCTATGAGGCTTACAGCAGGGTGGAGGCAGAGGGTTTTTATTATTTATTTAAAAGCTGTGTATACAGTGGATGCTTGAGCTGGATTTCCTAGCCTATGTTTGACTCAAGATGGAAAGAGAGAACTTCACTTTTGTGTTCCTTAGGATTTGAAGTCTATGCATGCACAATAATGTGCCTCTGAATATTGTACAGAGAACTGACTTTTTGGTTTGAAAAATCCTTTTTTTCAATGTTATGTCTACTAAATGGGTCACCATTCAATACAGGTAGATTTGACCAGAATGAAAATGTGATTGCTTGGAGTGTATTGTCCACCAGCTAACAATGCAGGTTTCGGTGCAGATACTTCCTGTCATAGATAATGTCAATTTAATTGTGGTCAAACTTTTGTTTCAGTGCTGAGTCTAGTTATTACAGAGTTTGAGTGAATATGGTATCAATTAGCCTAATTTTTAAGTCTTTCAGTTGACTTAAACCTGTTTTCCAAAATTTGATTTGCTACCATTAGAAGAATTATTTACTCCCATTACAGGAGTAAACCTGTGAAAAATTGTTGTTCTTTTAGGGTGCTATTTGGTGGCGTTGACTTGTCATCTCAGTCTTTTAATATTTTACTTTAGCACAACTGTCTTTGTTTTTCTTGCTTTAAAAGTAATATCTTGTAAATGCAAAGCTATTAATCTTTAGATTTTTATTGATATTTAATGTTACCATGGGTATCATTGTCACAAATTGATTCACCCACCAAATACCAGACTTGAACATTTTACTCTTTACTATTGATATTTATAGTTTTGGGGTTTGTATATTTGAAAAGAGAACACAGATTTATTTGTGTATTGTTTTTAAGTTTGCATTTTCTTGCTATAACTGAGATAAAGTGTTTGAATTGAAGTGTTTCCTTGGTTGATTTTCTACATGTGCTGTGATTCAAGATATAAACGATTGTTGGAGCAAAGGTTCATCAGAGTAAGATATGAATCTGATGATGATGATGATGATGATGATAATAAATGTAATCGAGAGATTGACAATGCTAGTGTGGGTTACATGGTAATGTACAGGTAATTTGTCATAAAACAATGGTCGTTTTGGAAACAGTATTGCTAACTGAAATTTCAAATGCATGGTTTATTTTGTCAAAGATAAAACATGATCCTTTGGTAACAATTTATTTACTCAAATATTTTACTTTTAAACAAATACACATCCCTCAGTAATTAATGGGTTCTTAATTGTTATAAAGGTTAAAAATTCACTGTTGCAATTTTTCCTTGTTTTTTTTTTCTTTTTTTTTTATTATGAGTACAGTCATTCCCGTATTTCCTGGCCACATCCCAATAGGATGAAATGTTGATTTATATTGATCGGGGGAGTATGATGACCTCTGGGATCAGTAAAAAGTAGGATGTGATACAGTTGAAATCATAAATTTATGTACACCAGGCCAATTTATATACAGCCACATTCATTAAAACTCAGTCCTAGTACACATTCCCTCTCTTGGGTCAGTTAGGATACCTCCTGTATTGTAAGAATGGGAAATGTCAGAATAATGCTACAGACAATAATTTATTTCAGCTTTTATATATTTAGCACATTCCCAGTAGCTCAGGTTTACATACACACATGGTTAGTTTTGCTTGCATGGCCTTTAATTTGTCCAACTTGAGTCAAACATTTCTGATGGACTTCCACAGGCTTCTCACAATAAGTTCCTGGAATTTTGGTCCATTCCTCCTGGCAGAAAGGGTGTAACTGAGTAAGGTTTGTAGGCCTCCTTGGTCATGCACGCCTTTTCAGTTCTGCTCCATTTTCTATTGGATTGAAGTCAGGGTTTTATGATGGCCACTCTGCTACCTTCACCTTGTTGTCCTTAAGTCATTTTGCAACAACTTTGGAAGTATGCTTGGGGTCATCGTTCATTTGGAAGACCCATTTGCACTCAAGTTTCGTGGCTAATGTCTTGAGATGTTGCTTCAATATCTCCACCTATTTTTCCTTATTCATAATGCCATCTTTTTTTTGTGAAATGCCTCCGTCCCATCATGGTTGAGATGGAATTCTTTTGGCTTGCAAGTGCCGCGCTTGCATATTGTCTTTTGAACATATGAATCTGGTCCCTTTCGACATCTTGAAATTGTACCCAAGGATATACTAGAATCTGGAGTTCCACAATTCTTGGCATATTTCTTTTGATTTTTCCCATGATGTCAAGCAAAGAGGCAAGTAGGCCTTGAAGGTGGGCCACAGGTATACCCCCAGTTAATACAAATGATGTCAATTAGCTTTTCCAAAGCTTCTAAAGCCATGACACAATTTTCTGCAATTGTCCAAGCTATTTAAAGGCAGTCTTTAAAAAAAAATAAAAACTAAAATAAATTATATATATATATATATATATATATATATATATATATATATATATATATATATATATATATATATATATATATAATTTTTTTTTTTTTTTTTGTATGTGAACATCTGACCCATTGCAAATTTTATATAATCATGTGAAATTTGAAAATTGGTTGGAAATGTAGACATCCTAAACAACTTGCTAAAACTATAGTTTGACATGGAATCTGTGGAAGGGATGTTAATGACATCTTTGAGTTTTCTGTACAGATGAGGGTTTTTTTGCGGGGGGGGGGGGGGGGGGGGTTGGTTGAAATCTCATATCTTGACATGAGATGAGCTTATGAATCTCTTGGTTTTGGTTTTCTCTAAACTTCTTTAAGACCTAAAATGAGTTATGCTTTCATACTTTTATAAATATTTAATACTTGGGCAGTTAACAAAGTGGGCATACCTTCAGTAGATATAAAGAGTTCAAATGAAGCTTTCAGGTAATCTTGGCTTAAGTGTTTATTAAATACTAGCCATACATCCATGCAATATCTATTGCAACACACACCTATAGCCAACCTTCAGCTTGCAGTGTTCAATTTTTTGATGACTCGTTGGCCCACTTCTGGGCTGGATATTTTTGTATGAGGACCACTCCTAGCGGTGGCAATGATGCATGAAAAAACAACACTTTTTGAGACTAGTAAACCTGTCAGCGCAGCAACACCATTCATGCCGCTAGTTAAAACTAATATCCAATCGGTAGTGCACCTTTTAGTTGGAAACTTGTCAGTTGCCTTGGGATGGATGATGAACTGCATGGCAGCAAATGGGCTGTAATTGATATGACTTTAACTTCAGCAACTCTACACCTGCAGCACTGCTGTGTTGATCTTTGGTAGTGATTGTAGCGTGGAACATAGTTTGGTAACCAAGTGGGTTTCTTGGCCATTACTTGGTCACCACTGATCTTCCAAAGATTCTCTTCAGGGTTTAGATGAGGATTATCTATCTGTTTATTTGAGTTCTCAGCTTCCCAGAAGTGCTTTGCCGGTTTTGCTGTGTGACAATGGGCACTGTCTTGCACTAGCTGATTGGGTGTTGTTGAAGGTGGTTTTAAACATTAGCATTCACTGTCATGTAGCTATAGAACACAAACTGTGACACTTCCTTCAACAAACGGAATTGGCTTCACACACTTTGGGTTCAATCCTTCAACACCAAATATGTTTCCCATCTGAACCTAACTAAATTTGCTAAAGTGAACCTTGGACCAGTTCTCAACTGTCTACATATGCTCCTCAGCAAAGGTTAGTTTAGTCTTTTGGATGCTGAAACGCTGTATGCTGAGACATAACCATTTCCCATTCATCATTTAATTGGCAAGCAATTCCAGTTGCAGTGTTGAACCGATTTCCCAGTAAGAGTTTGTATCATCCTGTTGTCTCTGGCCAACCAGCATTTTGTGGAGACTTGAATGAATTATTGTTATTGTAAAGCTTCTATATTCAGACTCTTGGAACAAACAACTTCTCTTCAATTGCTGAAAGGGTCATCCCTTTAGCCTTCATCTGAACAACCTACAGGCATAGGGTTTATCACCTGAGAGAATCTCAATATCATGCAAAAGGTTGCCAGATAAATAGAATTTGTCAGATAATTAATAGGAAATTAGAACCAGGTGCCAGATTATCAAACTAAAGTACCCAAAGTGTTCTCCTATTTTGATCACAGCTCTCTTTCAAATTTCAAATCTCTTTCAAAGCTGTCTTTGTCAGTGCACTGAGGGCATTAAGAGGCATCATTCAAACAACCTTCATTCCTCCAGAATCAACCATGAGCACCACAATCTCAAGAGGTGCTAGGGCGATGCCATTTGCTGTAAATGTACTCTTACAAATCCAGTATTATAGCAAAAGATTAGGCTTGTTCTGTCTGATATTCACCTTTTAGGTTCTCTATATAGTTATATGTACTATAGATTAACTGAGCTGAAAGAACACACCACCCATATGTGCCCTACTGTGACATTTATTTTAAGGCACGCACTATTAGTCTCTTTATTACTTCTATTTGGTGTTCATGAGGAGTCAATTAAATTTAAATAGCAAAAATCTGTGATCAACATCTTTTCATTTATCTCACAGTTTTCTGATAATTGGAGAATGCTGAAGCCTGCATCCCAAGTGCACACTCTGGAAGTTTGCAAAAAGTGTGCATTACCACCCTGATGATGTAGATGATTGGCAGATTTTGAAAGCCCTTTGGCCCTCTCGATTTTGCCAGGAACAGGCAAGTTAAATCCACAAGTCTACAAGTAATGAGAAAATTGCATCTTCCGACTGGACGCGAGAATCCAGGTCTAGATCCCTAGTGGGCAAGCCTATTGGACTGTGGCAAAGAAAAGCTCTCTGGGAGCAAGAGGAAGAAAGCTTTATCCAATTGATCTAGTCAGAGTCCACCCAGGAAGCAGCTGAACAAAGTCTAGCAGGAGAACGAATGCAGGTGGTTATGGTCTGTTCACAAAAGACTAGAACATTCAGCAGGCATTTCAGTAATCTTGTAATAAAAAAGCATTTCTTAGTTTTGCAATATTTCGATGATTAAATAGGACTCTCAGAAGAATTACCTTTACACTGCATAATTATTAGGCTAGTTGTATTTCTGAGGATTCATTGCATTATTGAACAACTACAGTGCTCTCGGTCAATCCAAAGTATTAATATACCTCAAACCTGAATATTTAGGAAAGTAAAAATGAGGTTTTGGCTTTTTTCAGAGACTGTGCAAAATTATTATGCAACTAAATGAAAAATTTAAATTTTCCCATCTCACTTTACCTGTTAAAGTGAAAAAAATAAACAACTCAAAATTTGCATTTCTGACTTTTTTTTTTTTTTTTTAATCAGTGACCAATATAGCTATCTTTTCAATAACAGTCATAAGCCTTCCATTCATTCATCTGTCAGTTTCTTAATCTGTTGGCGATCAACTTTTTCTGCAACAGCAGCCACAGCCTCCCAGACCCTGTTCAGAGAGCTGTACTGTTTCCCTTTAATTTATATCTTCTATTTAATAAGGCCCCACAAATTCTCAATCGGGTTTAGTTCAGGTGAGGAAGGGGGACATGCCATTATTCTTTCATCTTTAAGGCCTTGTGAGGAACATTGTCCTGAATAAAAATCATGATCTTCTGGAAAGATGCAGACTTTTTCCTGTACCACTGCTTGAAGAAAGTGTCTTCTAAAAACTAGCAGTAGGTTTGGGAGTTGATTTTAAGTACGTGTTCAAGCCGAAAAGGTCCAACTAGCTCATCTTTAATAATACCAGCACATAGCAGTACCCCACCTCCACCTTGCTGGAGTCTGAGTCAAAGTGGAGTTCTGTACTCATTACTGATCCATGGGCCCGTCCATCTGGTCCGTCAAAAGTCACTCTCGTCTCATCAGTTCATAAAACCTATTTTAATAATCTGTATTCGGATATTTCTTGGCCCAGTCTTGATGTTTCACCTTATGCATCTTGTTCAGTGGTTGTCAGGTTTCAGCCTCCCTTACCTTGGCCATGTCTCTGAGTACTGGACACCTTGTACTTTTGGGCACTCCAAGTAGGTTGCAATTCTGGAATATGGCAGAACTGGAGGATAATGGGTTCCTGGTTGCTTCAGGTTTGATTCTCCTCAAATCTTTTGCAGTTAATTTGTCTTTTGTTCTCAACAATTTTCTTGTGACCCTGTTGACTATATTTGCAACAAAGCGTTTGATGATTCTGTGATCACACCCCAATATCTTAGCAGTTTTAGGAGTGCTGCATCTCTGTGAAAGACTTTTTACAATTTTTGACTTTTCAAGGTTAGTTAAATCTCTTTTTTGGCCCACTTTGCCTGCCGAAAAGAAGCTGCTTAATAATTATGCACACCTTGATTTAGGGTGTTGATCTCCTTAGGCCACACCCTCCCTCATTACACAAATACACATCACCTGGTGTGTTTAAATCCAATAAGCAGTGAAATTTATACAGCTTGGAGTTGTAAAATATGCATAAAAATGATGTGGTCAAAGTACTCTCTTGCCTAATAATTGTGCACACAGTGTATGGGAATCATTGGGTGGGTCAGCATAGTTTGACACCAAGGTTTCTCACAGCTCTCAGTACAACAAAAAGACTACCAAAATTTAGCATCAATTCAGACAGTTTGGTTCTAGCAGCCTTAGGACTAGAAAGGAGGACATCTTTTTTTCTGGGTTTAGTACGAGGTTATCAGGCATCCAGGCTTTTATGTCTAGATGTTATGTCTAGATAGATGTTTCACCGTTGACATTTACAAATTCATAGCAAACAGTTTGGTAGAATATAAATGAAAAAAAATAAATGGATTTTTGTTATCCCAATAAGCTTAGCCTGCGTAATACGATAGTGATGCAGTCATATTAAGCAAAACCAGCAAACTTTGGTCAGAATACAGTAAAAGATTGCTTGTAATCTTCACTAAAGCTGTGTCTGTATTGTTATATGGCATATATCCCAAGTGATGTTCATGGTGAATGCGAGTTATCTGGTGTTTTATTTAGGTTAGTCCCCAACTCTGAAGCACACACGAGAAATAAAGATGCTGACATTTATTTCCTTGTTCCTGCAATTTTCCTGCATGTTGTGCACATCACCCATCATCTGATGGTGCCATAGAATGTCTGAATCAGATAATTGAAACAGAAGTTGGCAAGTCGGTGTACAGCCCTAATTTGAGAGTAGGGACTTCCTTTTGTTCAAATAGAACAAAAGTAATGATCCGGATATCTGAATATATTAATGAGTTATGCAAAACTCTCCAGTCTGTGTAATTACAGGTACAAGTAGCCTTGTCAGCACCCACTGTGAGATGGTTACATAAGCTAGAGTTTGGAGATGGTGGTGGTCAAAGAGGTGAGGGTGACCGATCCAGTGTAATTATAGTCATTTCAATACTGTGTAACACAAAGATTTGAAAGCTTCACTCTTTCCCAAGGTCCTGCATAAACCATTGAATTCACCTGTTGTTGTGTACTTTGTAACTCAACATTGCAGTCAAGCCTTAGCAAATTGTTCATTTTGTTCTGGGCAAGGGGCAGCAAAGAACATTTTGAGTATTTTTCTTCTGAGGCTTACTAGTCAGCTACTGTTCTAAAACCTGACTGCCCAGTTCTTTTCCCCACCACCCTTCATGCATTATACCCTGCAGCCTACTTCACTCTATTCTAGAGCCCTGCTTGGGATTTGAGCAAGCAACCTCCAAGCCAAGGAGGCAGTGCTCATACCACTGAGCCACAGGTACTCATGCTCCTGGTGTAAATTTGAGAATATTTAACTTTCAGCCTAAAGCAAGAACTGTATTATACTCAATACAAAAAGACACAACTTCAACGACCACGTCCATAACCACCACACCACATACAGGCAGCTGTAATTTATAATTAAAAACAAACAAACAAACAAAAAAAACCTTGCCGCCAAAACGACTGTTTTGGCGTTCTAGTCCTTACTGGTCTCTGGCTGTTTATCAGTTTTTTCCTTGGACATTCTCCCTGGAAACCGGCAACTTTGACTAGACATCGAAAACTACTTCTTCATAAAAAAACTGCATCCAAAGAACATTTTTCTTTTTCTATCATGGCCGCTTAGGTCTCTGTCATTGTGCATAGTGCAACATGTTTAGCTATTCTTGGTCCATTGTTAGTGATAGTTTTATCTGTGAGAAGTGTAGATTAATTGCTACTCTTATGGAGAAATTCTAGCATTAGAGGTGCACATCCAGACTTAGAAAGTTTTAGACCTATTGAGGAACTAGAACTACAAGCTCTGAATGACTTAGGTGAGGTTAGCAAGCCCTCAACTCGGGTACTACAGCAGGGTGACGTTACGGCGAAATAGCTGATCTTGGGCTTGCCCACAGGAGCGCCACACATCTCCAATTCGCGTGTCCAACAGCTTTGCCCCACTCAACGAGGCACCCACTGAGAAGCCTGGTGAAAGAGCTCTAAGCAGAAATACAGAAAAAGAAAAACATTAATACCCTAATTAGTATTAAAGTAACTGATTTTACAGAACACTGCCTGCACCTTTCATCTAAAGCCGGGTTTACTAAATGTTAGATCACTAACCTCCAAAACGCTCATGATAAGTGAAATCCTAACAGATCATAGATTTAATGTACTTTGTTTAACAGAAACCTGGATCAAGCCAGATGAGTACATAGCTTTAAACGACAGGTGTCCTTCTGGCTACAGCTAGGTATATCACCTGTTTCTATTCTCTGAGTACACTCACTGCTGGGCTTTTCTCCTGTGTTCCACTGTTGTCAATATGACAGTTGTGAAAGAGGTTATGTTATGGTTATTGACTGTATTTTCTGTATTCTGTAAAATTCTGTATTTTCTGTACATTTCACTTCATTTCAAAAGGATGGTGGAGTTATTGTTAGCTCCAACAACACTTTGAGCTACCTGCGTGTCTGCTTGATGGGGAGGGTATTTCAAAAGGCCTCAATTTGAGAGTGTGCTGCACATATCCAACAATCTATGAATTATACATGTAATGCACTTCCAGAAAATAGTGATTTTGAATATTAGAAACCAATCTCTCCCAAAAATAGATTAATAGATTAATATTTAATTAATAGATTCATGTAATTAATGTAACTAATGTAACAACATAGAAATAAATACACACATCTCTCATCTTTTTGTTTTGCTGTCAGTAGCAGAACAAGAAAAGAAAGTGTGCCTGTATTAGTATAGGTGATGTTAACATGAACTAGCTGTTTAACACTTTATTTGTCCTTGATGATAAATCAAGAAGAGTAAAGCAGCAACGTTAAAATCGTTAAAAAAAAAAAAAAAATCCCGAGAATTAGCTAGCTAGCAAACACAGGTTAAAATGGTATTCAAAGAAATTTTTAATTTCTGATTAGTTGTAATGGAGAGACAAATCACATGATCCGTAATGACTCTCTCTGGCTGTGTTCAAAATAGCCTATTGCATACTATTTGCATACTGACTGGGCCCCTGATCAGTAAGCCGTATGCAACCAAAATAAATTTGACCAGGAAGCAAAAGATACCCAGATGATATACCACTTCCACCATATAATTCCAGTATGTGACCAGAGCTGTCTTTCTGGTGTACTGCATCCTGTTGTGCAACGGTACCGTAAGTGGGCTGCAACCTTCATACGTTCACATGACCTTGCAGTATGGATTACATGTGTCACATACCTATTGCCCAAACCACTATATGACATGTGCCATATGTCACATACCATACTGTATACTACTACGCAGACCAGTATACAGTATATACTGAGCACACTATTCAGTGTACAGTATGTAGTAGGCTGAGAGTAATTCATGTACTTATTTTTTCCAGGGCAAGCGGCAATCTTGATCTATCAGATCAGGTTTACAGAAGAAAACAACATATTGAACAATTCCCAAATAAACAAGCAAGTTGGAAGAGAGAAGCTGAGTATTTGGTTACCAGCATAGCAAAGAAATATTGTATAATGTAAAACAAAAATGCTTTATTTGCTAAAACAAAATAATAAAAAACACTGCCAAAGATATAAAACTTCTGTCTATGCATTTCTGTTTAGTACGAGCAACAATCATTTACAGTGTAAAGGTGGCTGGAGATGGAATCCTGATCCTACTATTTCTCCCCAACATTATCATACATTTGTAAATAAATACTTCTCCTAGAAGAGAAACATTGGCATTATTCTTATGTCTTCACAGGAGGGAAACTTAGAGGTGTGGTTATAAAAGTTTATTAATATTGATTTTGAAATACAATTTAAAGATCAATTCCATTCTGTAAATTAGGTACATATGCTTTTGCTTGACATGGTACACATGACACAGTTTTGTTTCTAGAAACTACATACTAATATGAAAGTGTGTAATAACAAATAAAGGTAAATGACAAATAAAGCATGCAAGGACAAATAAACCATTTATATTATGGGAAAAGTTCCAATTTCAGTCTAGTCTCATTATAGTATATATTCTATGTTCACCTTATAAATCAAAAATGCCAAAAAAAAAAGAAAAAAGATCAGAAATAAAAAACACTCTCCAGAATGATAGAAAACTTGATTATGTTCTATGCACAGTAAATCTAGTTTTTTGCCTCTTGTTGGGAGCTTAAATCAAAGACATTCTACTCCTTCAGCCCCTGTATCAATAGTAAATCCTTTTCATTCATTGGTACATGCAGTTTTCATGCGTATGTTATAAGCCACGGGTCCCTTGATGCTGAAGCCAAGGTAGAAGGAGACCGGTCCGTTGCCACAAACCCTGGCTGGATGGTTGGAAGAAATCCTGATCCGTTTCTGTCCTCTTAGAACAAACACATTATAATTCCTCACCTCTCCTTCCACACGTAAAAGATCTTTGATTTCATGTCCGTCATCTCCTTTAGTTAGATGATCAATCATTGTTCTGTCAAGTTGTAATGTGTGAATGAATCTCTGTAGTCCCTCTCCTTCTTTGAGTAAAAAAAGGGGCACTAGATAGCGTGAGTGAAGGTAATTTTTGTATGTATTCTCAAATGCATTATGCATATATGTGAGACATTCTGATATGTCTATTAAATTATCTTCTGGCTTTCTCCCATCTGGCCAAAACAGCAAAAGGACCAGGAGGTAAAACTCTGGGCTTCTTTTTTCTTTTTGCTCTTCCCAAAGGCCTTTTAGCAGGGACTGGAGTTCTCCCAGTGGTCGCAGAACTGCAGATGTGGGATCTTTTTGACTCAAGATGATGTTTGCTAGAATGTAGTTTTGTACTACATCAGCATCATTTGGTGAATGTGAATGCATTTCACGCCATTGTTCTGTAGTCAAATTAAAATCCCCTGAAGTGTGTTGGCAAGTCTGGTACAGCCCTGCAAATGTGCTGACCTTTGATTCTTTGAGCATCTGCAGCACTGTTTTTTCCTGCTGTTTTTGGATGACATAATTGCTGTAACAGTCATTACAATCTTGCCAGATATATTCTGGGTCATCTTTGTAAATGCTTGGCTTTGAGTAAGTGAGATACCATTCAAAAAATTTAAATTTATTCTCAACTTCATCTCTGAGACTAGTAAGGAGAGACTTATACTCCTCATATCTACTTTCGTTTATTAAACTGGACAAAATTTGGGGGCTTTCCTTTGTTAGAACCTCTGACCATCTCATGTCAAGTTTTGTAATCTGGATAAAAATGATATTTGCCACCTGAATGTAGCCAAAAAGTCCCCTATTGTTGAAGTAGTTGGATGGCATTTCTGGTCCATTCTCATTTTCAGCAACGTTTGCCTCATCTTCAAAAGCTTTAGTTGCCAGTTTCCCAATGTGCAGGATTTCTGAAGCACTTTGTGGGGCTTCCTTTTTAAGCTTATTTTTATACACTTGTCCAAGTGTGTCTCTAATGAAAGAGTTGCTCTTTTCCCTGTTTATCGCAACTTCAGCCCAATATTCAGCACTTTCAAAATAAGACTTCTCAATGTAATAGAAACGGGCTAGAACTTGCGGGAGAAATGGATCTGTTCCAAATATGTCTGAGGCCTGTTCTAACACTGAAACACACATCTTTTTTCCTTCTTCTTTTGAAATATCTTCAATCAGGTTGGAAAATTTTTTCTGTCCCTTCTGACCCATTTGACGCTTTGTGAGTATTTCTTTGAAAGTTTTCATCAAATACCTTGTCACTGGGTGACTGAGCTCTGCCAGAAGATTCTTTGTAGTATTACTTCTGGTTACACCTTCCAAGGTTAGCAATTGTAGACACTTATCAGCAATCATAGGGTGTGCCATTCGTACATGTGTCTCTCCTTCCTGTGTTTGGAATATGACCAGAATGTCATTAAAGGGATGCCTTTTCTCCACCAATGAGAATGTGTCATCAGCTTCAAGCCTATTCCTCTTTTCAACAAACCTCTGACAAAAATCATGTGTGAGATAAGAGCCAGGGACATATGAATTAACCAGAGCCAAAATGGCCAGAAGCTGGTCTTCGTGGGGACTCCTCTTTTTCTTGGTTGGTTTGATCATTTCGCATATGCTTGAAACAACAGATGAACAGAAATTGTTCTTCATAATATTATAGGCATGAAATTGAGAATGCCTGTCTCTATGTCTTTCAGTGACCTCAATATGCTTTTCCTGAAATCTAGTTTTCTCCTCTTCTGAAAGACTTCTGTGCAGGATCAAAGCTTCTCTTTCTGGCAAGTTTATCTGGTGGAGACAGTTTAAAATTATGACCACAGGGATAGTGGCAGTGACTGTATGTGACATCATCTTGATAATATTGTCTTCAATTTCTTTCCTAAACTCTCTTGTTTCCTTGTTGTCCAGAAGGAGAAGAACAGTGTTTTGGTTTTGTGGACCTCCTACATTAAATAAATCCACCACTTGTGTGGCAATAGCCATTGTGTCTGTTGTGGACTGTGTTACTTTGGCACACCTGAGTTCTCTTCTCAGGTTCCATAATACTTGCATGGCCAGCGTGGACCCTCCACTACCTGGTGAGTGGAATAGTTTAATATTAGCAATGCTCCCACTTTTACATTTACTCTCATTTATCTTCCTTAGTATATCATCATATAAATCTCTTTTGACAAAAGGGGTATTCTCTCTTTCAGCCCAATAGAAGTTCAGCCATTGGGGTGGAGCTCCTCTGTAGAACTCAGATTCCTGCTCCTTGGCATTTTCAACGCTGATATTTTCACTTTCAAACTTATCAGCCCACACAACATCAAGCGCTGATAGTCGGTCCCTAGTATTTGTTTCTATGGGTATTAGTTTTCCTTTTTGTGAAGGGACAGTGCAAAGTTCCATCGGAGCTGTGTTAAGAGGTAACACCTTGATTTTTGTGCTTGTACAAAACTGGGTTTCTAAATGTCTGTTGGAAAAAGAGAGCGAGAGAGAGAGAGAGAGAGAGAGAGAGAGAGAGAGAGAGAGAGAGAGAGAAATTAGAACTGATTGTGGACTCATTTTTATTTCAGCTTTAATTCAAGATGTTTAAAACTATAGCAATTGCAATCATTATTTCCAGGACCTAACATTTTGAAAAGAAAATGCTGTGCTTTCCAAGGATATTGGAAGAGTGAAGTTACATAATGCATTTCTGTGCTTAGACTAGTGCACTGGTATCTCAGTGGTTAAGATACTGTACTAGTAAGTAGAAGGGTGTTGGTTCAAGCCCCCCTAAACACTCATGATAATTAGGGGCCCACACCACTAAAAACTCAGTTGGCACAGCAGGAAACTAGCACTTTCATGGCTTTAACTTCTAGCAGTGGTAGCTCAGTGGTTAAGGTACTTGACTTGTAATAAGAAGTTTGCTAATTCAAGCCCCACCACTTCCAAGTTGCCATTGCTGGGTCCCTGAGCATTAACCCTCAATTGCTCAAGTTGCTTCGGATAAAAGTGTCTGCTAAATGCCACATATGCAAACCTTTGAAGGATTTAAAATCCTTTAACCCTTCAGTGAATTACTGCATTTTTGATATCTGTATTTTTTAATTTAATTTTATTAGTTATTTTTATAAGCAGTTATAGTCATTTTATATTATGAGTAGAATGTATTCTTCTAATTATGTCAGCGATCATACCTCAAAAAAACCCTCTTTCCCTAGGGTTTTTTCCAAAAGTTGCAGGATGATATCGGTTCGCAAAAGCACACGGCACACTGTGTACTTCGGTGCTGAACAGTTCATGAACGGTGTGCTGCTGAAGCATCAATCCCTTTACACAAACATGTGAAAATGAAATGCAGTTAGTTAAAAACTATTTGAGAAATATAGGCATAGTTTGCTTTGCAAGACAATTGCTTTGCAAGCTGGCTAGTACCAGCTAAAGTAAGTACACATCACTTGGTTTAGCAAAATTTTGGCTTGCTTGATGCTGCTTTCTCCAGGGCCTTTACAGTAAATCTCCTTTCTGAATACTTAACATTTCAAAAAGGAAATGCTACGCTTTCCTATGGTACTGGAATAGGTAAGTCACTCAATGGCACTGGATGATCTATTCAAAGAGATTATTTGCCGGCTGGGCCTTGTGATGCTCCACTCAGCTCGTTAACCTGCGATGTTTGAAATGTGTGAGGAAGTATGTGAGGCATATGCATATGAAATATAATCAGCAAGCATACAAGTACCTATAAGTGTTTAAAGGTGGATTTTTAATATAAATGCTGATTTATGGATCACACTTTCCTAAGATGTGCATAACAGAGTTGGTTCTCATGACTTGTCAACTGTCAGCCTGTAGGGCTGTCAGCTGGTATTAGAAAATAGAAAAATGTATATTAAATAAAAAATTAAATAATTGAATATTATTCAAATTTTAAAGCCATTTTGAACTATTTTTCACAATACAAAAAAGGGTTATATGCCAGATATAGATGCCAAATTTTTAATGTCATGTTTAATGTTATGTCTTTTTGAAACACAAGAGGGTGCTCAATATCTCAGTTTCAATATGCACACAAGCACAGAGAATAGCCATACCATTTATTGCAACAAACAAAACCCATTTAAACAAAAGTGCTTTCCTGTAAAATTAAAAGTTTATTGTTTGATGATAAAAAGCTGACTGCTCCATTAACTCATTGATAGACATAAGATCAAAATTGAAATGCGTATTCTTTAGATACAGAAATAAAGCTCAGTATATAAACATTACAGTGTATATTCAAATATATTTTTTCTGCCACCCTAATGACTTGTTATTCTCACCCCAATTGTCTTTTATGTAGTTTTCTGTGCTTCCAAAATGATTTTGTATCTTTCTGTTCATTATCTAATTTTTCCACCAGCAGTTCATTGAATAGTAGTATGCACGCTAGGTCCAGTGAAGGTTTATCTGAACATTTATTCCATATATGTTTTACTGAGAGAACAGTATCTAATCTGATTAAAGGAAGAAAAGTTTAATACCTACTCATCATTGTATTGGTGACTAGCATTTTATTATTATATCATTTATATGCACAGATAGTTGTTCACTTACCTGTCTGTTGGGACATGCTGTGTTTAAATGTAATTTGAATGTGGTCTGGTTGTATGAATAGTAGAGAAGGTCTGTATTTTATCTGATGACTCTGATCACATGTTATCTTGCCCCACCCCACAGAGGAATATTCACAAGCTTTAATCAGCGAACTTGTCCAACAAGAAAAATATTTAATAATGATTAAATGGAAAAGAGATTAAAGAAAAGATGGAACACTGCTTTTCATGTCATGTTGATCTGTAGGTTCAGATTTATGATCAGAAACAGATTTTTTGCTTTGGGGAGGTTGGGGGAAGCTGTAATTACTGAAAAAAATGGTCTTGATTAGTCTTTGATTAGAGACGGGAAACTTTGTATGTCTTGACTGAAATATATTCTTTAAAATACCTCTACTGTTGCAGCAGCTGGTTTTAACTGAATTTTTGCAATCATGAGCAGTTTGAATGACATCAGTATTTTGAACAAGCTGGAATCTTTACTGAATTTTTGACTTTGTAAATATGTCTGCAAGAGTTTCATTTTCCTTTAAAAGCAACTCCTCGTAACTCATTATGCTGCTATGGAGACTTTGCTCAGCCGCATGTTTGTGGCTAATCAGATAGAGTGTATTTCTGAAGTAATGAAACTGAAACTGAACAAACCAGTAGCCCATAAGCACAATTCTCTTCCTCCCATTAAGCCAACCACAGACACATGTAGACAGACACACCTGCCAAACCCCTTATAAATGGGGCGTAAAATAAAAGGCTTATACAAGGCAGTACACTTCAGTAACACTAGTTATTGTCTTAATCGGGGAAAACTGAAAAACAGTAATCAATGGAAACAATAGCAGTGCGTAACAAGCGCCAGCCAGTGCCTCACCCTTGGCTTCTTGCTCGTCCACATCAACGGTGGTGAGTGTTGCCATTGTAAATTCTCAAAACCCACACAATTAACCACACAATTAGTCCAATCAAAAACCTACACACCTGCCTGGGTGAGTAGACAAACATTAAACTACAGCAACATTACCAGTTTGGATGACATCAGTATTGAAATATTACTGCAAGAATTTCATTTTCCTGTAAAAGGATACACTCCTTGTAACTCATTATGCTGTTTTAGAGACCTTGCTCAGTCACATGGTTGGGGTTGATCAGACAGAATCATTGTAACAGCATGTCTATTAAAATATATGCAGTGGCACAGTGTCTGATGAAGTGAAACAGGTCAAACTAAACAAGTCACTAAAACTATTCACCTGCCAAACTTTCTATCTTTAACTCACAAGCTTTTCAGTCCATTTTAAATGTATGCCTACTGTAAACAAAACAAAACCAGCAAAACCAATCCTTCCATTTATAGTGTGAGGAAATGATGACATTAATTTCCATTAACCTTTCAGTCTTGCAATAGAAACAGTGCTCTACCTGGAATACTAATTTAGACCATTTCATTGTTCAAACTGAAGCAAAAGTGGAACCTCTGCTGGTAAAGGTGAAACTTTCAGTTGAGTAAAAGAAAGAAAAGCTTAATGTAAAATCACTCTGTTAAAAATCAAAGGCAAAGCAAATTAATAAAAATGTGATGTGATAATTATATGTGGGCCATGCCACTGAATGTGTGCCATTTCTGTTCCAAGGACATTATATGTAAAAATATGCATGAACATTAACTGTACAGTACATTTTATTATGATAGTGACCTACAGTGACATTGTTGTAATAGCAAGTTTAAGATATATATTTAAAAAAAATAATAAAAACTACATACATCACTGAAAAAATAACATTTGTTACCTGCCCCTGCTCCATAACTAGACACTTTACCATCGAGTATAATCACCATCGAGTATAATCACTTCAGAAAAAAAAAGAAAGTTATAACTTTTTTAGAGTCTTTTTTGTCACAAGAAATCCATAATAATATGCACAGTTTATTCATATCCCCAGGTTTTCACTTAGTCCTGTTAGCCCAGCACAATCCCTCTTCTTAAAGATTTGAAAAATTCCAAAAGTCACATGATAATCATGAAATTACATAATCTGGATCTACTCAAGGCCATGGGAAGAACAAAAATACATTTTTTTTCATATTTATCTTCTGTATATTTGATGATATTTTAACTATGACTGAGAAGGTTAATCTCAGCATATTTCCCTCTTACCAAAATTATTTCTTAGTTGTTACTTATTTTTTGTACAAACATACATTTTGGGTACATTGTTAAAATGTGCTCAGAGACCTCATGCTATTAGCATGGATGCCATGCGGGTACATTGAATGTATTTGCTAATTATGTGCTGAAAATTCAGTGCTGTTACATTTAGCCCTATTACTTTTAATCCTTTTACACATGTAAAGAGTAACAGGACTGAGTAACAGGAATGAGTAGTGTTGAAGTTGTTTAAGATTAGTTTTACAATGTGACTACAGGGAGGCAATCAACTAAGTGCTGCAGAGAAGCAACTATAGCGCTCAACGTGATGCTGACCCAGAGAGGAGAGAGAAATATTTAGAGAAGGAACAGGAGAAATACAAGAAGGACCTAGAGTCAGGCAGAAAGAAAAGTACACACACACACACACACACACACACACACACACACACACACACATTGACACACATTCCTGTTACTCAGTGTTCATAAAGTGTTATTCTAAAAATAAAGGTAGACCACTTATTTTTAAAATTATATTTGGTCCATGATTTATCCAGTTGTTTTTATAAATGACATTTTTTATACATTTGAGGTTTAGTTCTTATTTAAAGGGAACTATGGTTTTGCATATTTAGAAAAATGTATAGTGACTTTTAGTCACAAATGTCAATTATTTGAACATGTAACCAACCATTTCTTTAAAATACACACTTTCTTGAGGTCAAAACAAAGGAATTAGTTGACATGATTTTAAATGACACATGAGTTTGGTAACAGGACTGAGAAAAATGTAGCCATCTTCTTAAAAACAAAACAACTGCCTAAAAAAAAAAAAAAAAAAAATCAGACGTATAATTTGAAATGAAAGCTGTCTGAGCCGTTCACTTACATGGGAATGGGCAAGGTTAAAAATTGTACTGCAGCCAGCCACTAGAGAGCATCAGACACACAGTGTCTTCACTTTTCACCCTCTGTCGTCTGGTCCACTTCTATATACAGTCTATGACGAAAAACCTCTCAGGGCAAATGCTCTTTTGTTGAGTTTGACGTACAGAGGAACCACTTTCTTAGTCTACTCAACATCCACACATCTCATTAGCGGATATTGCATATGTGTATGCCAATTGTTTTCACTGTCTTACTCCTAAGTGCAGAGGCACCACATGCCACAAAACATGGCATGCAATTGCTTAATGCCCTGGGCCAGTGAAGGGCCCCCCGAGGGCTGACAAACGTTAAACTACAACTGTGGCGATGCGCAAAGTTTGCAATGACAGTATGAGACCTGATGTTTGTATTGCACCTTTTACAACAGGCGTTGTCACAAACCAACTTTACATATGTCCAGGTCCCATTGATCAATCCAAGTGATCAAGTCAAAGGCACAAGTGTTAAAGGAAACCTCCCTAAGAGCATGCTTAAGAAACCTCACAGGAATAAAAGCTCAAAAGGGGAACACTCTGGACAACAAGAACAAAATATCTTTGTCAATAGGAAAGGAATGATTAGGAACAAATAATGATTAGGAACAGGAGACAAAATTATCCTAATGAGTAGACAGATTACACAAGGGCAAGTAAGGGACTGAAAATAAGGGCAGATGGGTGTTCTCTGGAAGGAGTAGGAACACGGATTAGTTCCTGTTTATGAGGGGTTTTGAGGTATGGTATAGGAACACAGCATGCATTGTATAGAATTGAATATCATCTCTTCCAGACGTCGAGTAGGTAAGAAGATAACTGAGGGGTTTTGTTTTCAAGCTCTGTGCATGCAGGACACATTAAAAGTAAATAGTTTTCTTAGAGAACTAGTTCATCACCCTACAAGTGGTCTGTATATGTGATGGAAAAGCATCATAGGTGGTGCCTCATGAAGCTGGTTAAGAGAACACCAAGAGCTTGCAAAGCTGTTATCAAAGTATAGGATTGTTACTTCAAAGAATCTAAAATCTAAATCACCACTTGACTGGAATTTAGTTCCAATCCAATTTAGTTCCACAGGAGAAGCTAATACTTTAACAGGACAGATAAGACCTGATGGAAGTCTGATGGATAGATTAGTTCACACTAGACCTTTTAGTCCCCCTGCATCCTGCTCTTTAATCATTTGTCTTTAAGCGATACATGCATGTGCTGAATGTGTTCATGATTCTGCTTGTATACCCTCTTTGTAAACACAGTCTGATTGTTATCTTTTATATGTGAGTCTTTTATACAGGTGAGTACAACAGGGGAGGCAGAGGTGAGAACACAGAGCCTGTTTTGTTTTAAAACACAGACGAATGGGAAAAGAAACCGTTTTGAGCAGGTTTTCACTCCTCAGTTAGGCTTTTCAGTGTTCTGCCAGTAAATAGCTATTAAAGCCATTCACCGTTTAATAACTAATTCAACGAGAAAGTGGTATAAGTGGGCTGCCGGTAATCACACACAGGTGCAACCAATTGTAATCACCCACTGGTTTATCCAGGCTGTCTCTCCACCACACAAATGACCCTTGGCCATGACACCACTGCCACAAGATGTTTTATTTTATGTATGCTTGGGATGAAAAAGGTTGAAAAGTAGCCTTCATATTTACACCGGTTTATTTAAATTTCAGTTGATAATATCTATCCTGACTGTCTCTGGCAGTCAATAAAGTAATAATCAAAAAATAAAACGTACAAAAAACACATCTCAAAATGAAAGGAAGACATGATTGCCAGTTTAATCTGTCATGGATTCCTTAATCTGATAGACAGTGTAAACTATTTTTCTGATCATGTGCAACACCAATTGGTCTTCATTTTATGATATTCTGCTCAGCCATGAAAGGGAGTCAGTGAGACTTCAATCTGGCAGTTATACCAAAGAGGAAGAGAAAGTTAATCCACTGTTTTTCTGCATGAAAACACATAAGGACCATTAGTGTATACTATACATCACTTTACTGTATTTTGTTTATTACATATTTAAACTAAATTTAAGAAAAATGTTAAAAAAGAAAATGCAAACATTTCGCATATTAAATGTATTAGTTTTTTACTACATTATTTTTTTCATGTAAAACCTATATACACACAAAAAAAGTGACTCACTTTTATTGCAAGTAATATACAAGTAGTGCAAGTAAACTGTGAGATAATTCTTATATTTGTTATATTATTTTAAAGCACACCTGTGATTTTCAAAAATGATAAAACCACAAAGTAGGCACTCATCATAACCCAGCTATGTGCAGCTCAAAAGAAAAAACATACCAACGTAACATATAAAACAATATATTTTTCCCCACAGAGTGTAACATCTCTTCAGGTTATCTACAATATTTAAGCAATGAGGAAAAAAAAGTGGTTGTATAACTAAAGATTTCAGACTAAAAATTGTTACACATCAAACATGCATCTGCAAGATGGCAATGTTACTTGTTTCAGAAGGCAGTGCCTAAAAGGTGTTGTGATAAGTGGAGCAAAAGACTTCATTTGGAATGTATGAAAATACCACATTAAGGAGGTACTGGCATATAGGTAGACAATGACATTATGTGAAAGTTAAGCTTAAATGTTATGTGAATGGACTAACACAGGTGGTTGTCTATTAATGACGGTAACTAAACCACCAGAGAGACAAGACTCAAACAGCAAAGGACCAATCCAATTGTCATGTAATTAAAGTGAATCAATGAAGTTGTTGACAGATTGTTTAGTGCACTAATGGACAAAAAAGCATGAGGAAATAAAAGTTCTGTAACTTAATTACAGAAATCAGAAATAAAGTTCTGTAACTTAATTACAAACAAAATCTCCAACATAACAGTATGAAAAAATCCCCTCAGCTCAAATAGTTTATATCTGTCAAATATCAAGTGCTTCCCTTTCTTGTTGGATATGGTCAACTGCCTAAACACACACACACACTCACACACTCACACACTCTGTGTGGGCATCACACCCTGAGCAACATGGTGAGAAGTTTAGTAAAGTGTCTGCACAATTCTAAACTTTGACCCTGATTTCAGCTGGAGGATCTAACTGCTGCAGTGTGTGTGTTCACTATGGTGCACAGGATGTCACATGCCTTTAAATATCTCTCTTATATTTAAGTGCATTGCATATATATGTTTTTTACAGTCAACCTCTTACACAGAATCAGATGGTAAAATGTGCAATTTTGCACACATATTAAGCCTAATATTAGGCTAGGTGTGCCTGCACATAAATGGCTAAAACAAGATTTGCCCTTATCTGGAACAGTTTACACTCAGGATTAATTTCTTAGTACCATAGAAGGTGGAACTATTAGAAAAAAAATCCATTCATGATATCCATGCTATGATATAAGAAAACAACCATATCCATACAGTTACCGTACTATAAAGCAGCAAAGCAGTTTTCAGTCTCAGTTCCCAGGCTGAAGAGTTCCTCCAACTCACAGCCCATTTTTCCCTCTAAAGATATATGTCACACTTCTTCTATGCCCTAACCAGGAGGCAAGTCAAAGGTCAAAGGGCAGAGGTGACAGACGATGGTACCATGGGCGTGCACTAGTAAAGTGGTGTGAGGGTGCTGTCTCTGGAGTTCTACTGGAGATATCGGTAGACTTTGAAACAGTGGTTGCCAGAGTCGGCCACCACCACGTGGCCGTCGGAAGTCAGGGCCAACCCCTGGGGGCCGTACAGCGGGTCCGCCGACGTGTTGATGTAGGACAGGAATGAGCCACTACCATCGAACACCTGGAACACGACATATCCAATTACAGAACATTTTATACTATCCAGGAACACTTCAGAATAAAGGGCCCTTATAATGCAGTTTTACAGAGCCAGTGTGGAGGAAGTAGAACAGAAGACCTTTTGAGCATCTGATAGAGTGGAGCAAATGGATGGTGAAAAAACAATGGAATGGTTTTCCTTTTTTTGTATAGGCAATTAACTACTCCTTGATACTGCAAATGTAAAAAAAAAAAAAAAAAAAAAAAAAAAATTTTAATTAAAAAAATATTTTTAAAAGCACATTTTTATTAAATATATATAAAAAAAGGAATGTTCCATTATTATTAATCGTATGCACCTATGGGATTTGTAATATGGTCACTTGCCACAGCATGTTTATTATGTACTTGGAAAGAAGGAACACCGGGACTTGAAACACACTTTTGATAAAAGCTTAGCAGCACTTGTTGGATTGATCAATAAACGCTTATGTGAAACACTTTGTTTTATACAATGCATTTATTAATATATAAATATACACTATATAAGACAGTTATTTGTAAGTGAGAGTGAGTCTGCATAATTTGCTGTCTCAGACATGGGAGAGCTTTTCCACACTTAATTTCTAGTAATGTGTAAGGACTGCCCATTGTAAGCAGTGAAGTGTCGGACAGGTGCCACCTGATGTCGTATAGATACTGCATAACCTTACTTAAGAACAGATTTGGTAAGATATTCTTGCTGTCTCATCTTTAGGCTTAACATTAGTACATAACAGTTGAAACTTTTAGTCTATAATAAATTCAACAAGGGCTTTTTGGAATCCATTATAATTGTGTTTAAAGTCAAATGGTTTTTGCATTCTTTTCCTAGAACAGGAGAACAAACATGGGGTTCAGCATGAGTTGTGAACAAACCTAGGTCACCTTACATTGTACAAACAGCGTGAGCCACCCACCCATGGAGAGGGAGAGAGAAATGGTGAGCAAGTGTGTGTGTGTGGTGGGGGTGACCCAAGTGCAGAGCCACTCTAAAAGATAATTAAAACGATTAATTTAGAGGACTGCTCATGGGTCAGAACCACTTTCTATGATGTCCTTGAGGTGTGAAACCCTAAGCTCTCTATTGAAGGATGCTACAGTGCACTCAGAGAGGGAATACAAAACATGGATTGGTGGTCCTGACTGGTGGTCCAGATATGGAGAACAAACAAGGAACAAAAAGAGGTGCTGATGAGCTTGTACAAGAGGGAGAAAATAGACACGAAGTAATGCTTACTCCCAACCAAGAACACCAAAACTGGAGAACTAAAGAACTGATGGGCAAAATGTAGAAACACAGACATGATCCTGCACCATTAAAAAAAAAAAAAAAAAGATTCAAAGTTCTAGAAAACATGACAGAAATCAGAGAAACTCTAAGGGATTTGATCTGGCAAAGAAAGAAAGAAAACTCAAGAGAGCTCTTCTTGAGTTTTCTTTCTTTGCCAGACAAGAGATGTACAGTCTTGGATGTTTCGCACTTTTACCAGCTAACCTTGTGTCAGACTAAATCAAAATCTATGTATGAGGCAGCCTGCAAGCTCTTCTTAAGTAGGGGCAGACACAGATGTAGCTGATAACCCCTAAGTACTGTTGAGCAGCTGTGTGCCTCCCTCTGCAAGCATGTTACAGGAAACAACACTACAGGAAATGTGCCAAAGTTATTCTGTGTGGTAATGGACCACATGGTACAGACATAGCAGTAAGATGTTAGGTTGACAGATTGTGGATTATAGCTTTGAGGCAATTCATGGCTACTGATCATAGTCAGGGAAATGAGTCTTGAGTGATTCTGACTGGAAAACTGGTGAGTGGTACAGGTCTTTGGTACCTGTATTCGGCTGTTGCCCCAGTCAGCTACTATGATGTTGCCATTAACATCCACGGCGACTCCGGTAGGCGCGTTAAACTGGCCGTTCCCCTCGCCATTAGACCCAAATTTTAGCAGGAACTCTCCCTCCGAGTTAAAAACCTGTAAATTGCAGGTTAAAGTAGCTTACATTTGACTATTATCTTGATTTTATTCCTATTTTCCCCCATTACTAATTCACACTCACTGTGAATGTGAGAGCTAGTGACCTCACACTGACTGAGGGAGAATTAGTGACATCACACTTTAAACAAATAAAGGGAGAAGGAAATTAGTTTGACCTTCCTGCCCAGAGACCAGGGCCAAGTACATCCAACTCCCAGCCACTTAAGTATTACAAGTTATTAGGCATCGCAAAAATGGAACAATCGGATTAAATCTGGATCGTATGTAGATGAAAAAAAACCAAAAAGATTTTAAAAAGCATGAATTAAAAAGGAAAGCAATGTAAACCCATACCTTCACAGAATGATTGTGGAAATCGGTTATGATGATTTCATTATTCTGGTTAACTGCTGCAAAATGAGGACCTACAAAAAGGACAGAATGAGGAAGGAAGACGGACAGAGAGTGTAAACACTGCAACATTTACACACAACTGCAAGCAATGCCTTGTGAGTGCATTGTAATCAGTCTCTACATTCCCTTTCCCCCCTTTGTTCCTGAATGGCTCTCCTTATCAAGTGGCACATGAAGTGATGAAAAGATAAAAAGATGAATACCTGGAAAACATAAGATGGAAGGGGTGGGAGAAGGGATCTGCTGCCAGTGTCAGGGCAGGAAGTACCTGCGAACTGTTTGTCGCCATTGCCGCGGCTGCCGAACTTGGTGACGAGCTTGCCGTTTGGCTGGAAGATGAAGACGCAGCAGGCCTTGTTGTCTACCACGACGACATGGCCGTTTCTGTTGATGGACACACCCTTGGGACCCATCAGCTTCCCCGAGCCAATCTTTGTCTGGGGGAGGGAACCAAAAAGAGTGAGCAAGCCTTTTTTAGGTTTACAAAGATCTCCGTTTTGATTTGTTAGCGGATAACAGCCACATTTGTCTTGCCCTTCACCCACCTTAAATTTGCCATCACTGGAGAAGATGCTGACCCATTTATTGTCATAGTCTGCGATGATGATGTCACCGTTGGGGTGCTCGGCGACGCCAGTGGGCCGCTGGAGTTGCCCTGGTGACCGGCCCCGTACTCCGAAGCGATTCCTAAACTGCCCGTCATTGGAAAATATCTACAAGCGGATAAAACAAGAATAAGAACCAACAAAAACTCCATAAGGTCCCAGTAAGTGCTTCTTTCTTGTAATGAATAATGCTATGTATTTTTCACAAACATTATTGCATATCTGCAGTGATACTGGCTTACCTGAACACACTGATTGTTACTGTCTGCTATTAAGACCTTGCCAAGGTTGGAGGCAGCCACACCCTGCAGATTGGTGAATTCTCCCTTATTTCTTCCTTTAGTACCTATATCACAAGACAAAAAAAAGCTTTTACCAATAACAGTACAAATATTCCATACTTTGATATACTTCTGCTTTTGAATATTCTACTTTTGAATATATAAAAAAAACACCACATTTCAGTTGCTTGGTTGTAGGTATTACAGCTAAAAGACTTTATTAAGTAAGGAGACAGTATTGTAAATGTTTCAAAAACACACATATTGTGTGTTAACACACAAATACACAAGTATTTGCAAATTAAACTGTTAGCCAGGATTATTTATTTGTTGTTTCAGAAAAGGTGCTTAATCAGTGCAATGGAACAAGATGTAAAGGATCAACTTATACATATTATATACAAATTATACAAATTTATATAAACTGTGTAAAAGAAAATCCCATTACAGTTTCATCCTAACACAAAAACAAATTTTACTCATTGTTTTAATTAAAGGTTACATAATTTTTATTTACAATACTGCCTATTTGCTCTGTGGTGCCATTGTAAACACACATAAAATAAGTTTTTATTTTCCATCTTGTTCGTTTTACATTAGCGTAAGCCCAGAATATCTGTTTAAGGCTATTCACTAGACTTTCTCTGAAGGTTTGCTTCCTCCAGCAGTGACTGTCCATACCGATCCGGAATACGAGGTCGTCCTCAATGGGGTTTTCCTTCCTCCTCCCTGAGCTGTACTTGCTTCCGGGCCGCTTAACGGCGCGCTGCCTAACATTTGCGGGGCCCAGGGTCTTGACCTTCCTCCCCACAGCGGCGTCAGGCTCATGCTCCTTGACTGTGACGGTCATGCGGGCTGGACGCCCGACCACGCAGCCCTGTACGCCCTCGCCCAAGGGCGTCCCCGTCTGGCCAACGGAGGAGACGCTGATGTTCACGGCACCCAGTGTGCGGATGGAGGCACGCACGGCCTCCGTCTCAGCGATGAAAGCTAGCTGTGCATTTTCCTCGGGCTGCAGCGGTAGGTAGTGGCCGGCCAGCTCATCCAGGCGCTCGCCCAGCTGCCTGGACGTCAGCAGCAGCTCGGCGCCCGAGCCACGGAGCAGCGCCCGCTCGGCCAGGGTGCAGCCATCATGCATGCTTTCACGGCCTTGCAGCAGGGAGGACAACTGCGCTTGCAGCACCTGCACAGCAAAGCACACACGCGACATGTGGTGACAGGCGAATAAAACAAGCAAGTAAGACTTTCCTACCATGGTGAGAATAGTAGCACCAGCCTGGTGAGCTCACCAACTGTCTGATACAACCATCTGCTCAGGCACAGACTCCGCACATTTTATCAGACACACAATACTACTGTACTGTACTCCTGAGGCAATACTGGTGTCGCATGTCAGACATATCTGTTAAATCATAAGGATAGGGAGGTCGTTCACTGAGATTCATACAGGCTCACATCGCCACTTGTGACTCAGCTTCAGGAAGACCTTAATATCACCCAATGGGAGGAAAGTCTGATGTGTGAGGGAGGCTATCCATGAAAATGTCCAGCGCATCATCCTTGATGTATTTAGTTTTACAGGAGAAGCTTGTATATTAGCTATGCTAGGTTAGTATTCTAGGACCAATTTAATTATTTTAGAGTATGCGTGATACAAACTTTCTGTTTCAGCCCGTAGTTGACCTCCAGTTCCATGAGCAGAACTTTCTTGCGCATGTCGAGTGTCTGCTGCAGCTCCGTGAAGGTGGTGTGGATGTCCTGCTCGATCGAGCTCTTCTGATTGGCCATCTGCTGCAGGGTCTCGGACAGCACCTGTAGGGCAGAATCAATCTCCGGAAGCCTGAGCAGAATAAAAGAGAGATCAAGTGATTCATCCTCTTTCCCACTCTCTCTCTGTCTCCATTCATCTGTGTTTGATTGTCTCTCTTGCTATCTTTCCCTTGCTCTCACTTTCTTTCTCACTTTCTCTCCCTGTTGCTGACTTTTCCTCTGCCTCTCCACATCTATCTTTTTTTCTCTCTCTCTGATGCCCAACACCGCCAGTGTACTCCAAAGGCACTGGCAGGTTTATCTGGTTTTCACCATTTACTAAGGCGCATGATACCATTTACAACTCAACGGTTAAATTACATTAACACGTATTAGAAAGCGTCGTTAAGTCACCCTGAACGACGGCTTCTAAAACGTCGTAAATGAATATTACCATTGTCACAGACCCCGTCCTCACACCACTACACCTGTTCACCTGTTTTTGACGGCGTTCAGCTGCTCCTGCAGGGAGAGCCTGTGCTGCTCCAGCTTGTTCCTGAGGGGCACGGTGGTGTGCTGAGAGTGCTCACCACCCGTGCACTCCTTGCATACTGCCATCTCACACGGCAAGCAATAGAACTCCATCACCTGGGAGGGGAGGGGAGGGGGGGGGGCTAGGCTGAGCTTTGTGACAGGTGAGCACAACATATTCTGGCAAAATATAATAGAACAATTTACTGTGTCTCTATTTTTCTTTATTGTTCAATTTTACATGTGTGTACACCTGTACTCACACACGCACGCACACACACACACAAAGACAATCCAGTGGATAATCCAGTCTTGTGGAATCAGCCTAATTCTCCAAATTTCCACATCATGCCGAAAGCCACGCCACCCTCAGAGTTTGGCATGTTAACATTCCTACTTTGGGCACTGCTGTATATGAAAACTAGATGCTGAACATTCCAAGTGATAAGGCTGTAGCTAACATACTCCTTCACACAGTTCCTTGTCTAAGCTTTCTACATACGCACACACACGCACATACAGGCACACGAGTAGCTTTTGTGCTAAACACAAAATTTCCAAAAACACAAACAAAGAAAAAGAAATGTCATTGTTAAGATTGAAGTCCAGTGCTGCCTAATGGGAATGTTGGACCAACATGCCGAATTCCATGGTTTGTAAAATCACTTTTAGGAGATTTTATTTGTTATTTCTGTTATTTTGGCATTCTGGACATGGTAAAACATTTAAACTTCCCTTTACAGAAAAGGCCCATTATTATACAGGTATTTTCAGTCTTTCATAGTCTTTATGACTGGGTACCATATCACAGTCTTATATGTCTATCTTGCTGGCAAAATTACTACAGTTCCCTGTAAACTGTTACTGAAAAAAACCCCAAGTCAGCTTCGTAAACTTCCGGAACAACAGAAACCTAGGGTATTGGCTGCTTTAGTGGGACCACCCCACATATGCTTAGGGCTCGTACATTGCCTTCGTGACTGGGGCAGGAGAGCAGCCGTCCCGCAGTGGAGGTGTTGGTCGGGTGCGGCCCGCCGTGCCCCTCTTCTCCCTGACCTCCGCACGGGCTCGTCTCCAGCACCTCCATCAGGCCCGTGATGAAGTTGCTCTGCAGGGCTGTCAGGCCCTCCTTCGGCAGTATGGAGGTCCTCCGGCACACGGGATACAACAGTGTCAGGCTGCGGGAGGGGGTGTAGTTCTGCAGATACCTGGACCACATCCCCACGTGACACGGACCGAAGAAACCGATCAGCTATGACTCACCCCAAACATGATTGCTATGAACATCCCTGTTAAAGACTTCATAAAGGTTTTATATCACATATATGGCTAGTACATGAATATCTATATAAATAGCCATTTGTACAAACTTATGTCAGTGACTACAGTGTTAATTATCTACACTGTCTACAGTTGTCTACATAAGTATAAACTGTGTGTGTGTGTATATATATATATATATATATATATATATATATATATATATATATATATATATAGGACCAAGTCCAACTACCTAAACTGTAGCGTTTCTAATAGGACTATCAGAAAGAGGTTCTGTGGGTATCCTTTTTAATTTGCTAAGGCAATGGTGGGAATCCTGTTCTGCTCTGTTGACTGAATGTAACTAAAGAGAATTAAAAGAATGATATAGGTAGAAATCCATCATGATATAGGTAGAAATAAGTTGTTTCTGCTTGTATGGTAGTGTTTATAAGTCTCATTTATATGACAGAGGTTGTTCAAAATATTAGAGTTTGACATCATTTGGCAGACAAAAGAAACAAGATGTTTTGTATAATGGTGTCAATCTATTAAAGACATTTATCAAGTTAATTACACTAAGAGACTGGTTATTCATGATTAATTATGAAGTTAAGAAATGTTATACAAGAGTAAAATATTAATACAATATTAAAATAGTAATATTCACTTGGGAGGGGAGATAAAACAAATACATGTAGCATTGGAATAAAGGAATGCATGATAAACATGAAGAATCTTTGTTTTTTAACTTTATTACAAAAACACTTAGTTGAACATTAGTCGAATAAGATTACTTGTGAAGTTGAACAGTGAAGTTGTGTGACAAGTTCATAAAGTCTACTTTTCTTTTTAACCAGTTTCTCTGGCCAACTAGACTTACTGACATTTTCAGATGACATGTATAAGCTTATATAAGGTCTAGCCCAGCTGTTGGGTTTTAAGCCTGATTAGTGGCGTGGTTGACTCGAGGCCTCCCTCTGGTGGCCGGAGGGGGCCTTGGCCTGGTGCCAACCCTTACAACACAACTGACCTCTTCTTTTTCATAGTGTGGCCTGCCAAAGTAAAGAGTCTCTCACATGGCACTGTTGAGGCAGGTGAAACCAAGTAACTTTGTGCAGCATGGGCCAGTTTACCATGGGCATCTTTGTGTGTGGTCCACCTCTGTAGTGGACATGACTATGCTGACACTGGACTCTGCCCTAAACCCTGTCTAGATTTTTGTCTGTGGACAGTGTCTCATCATCAGACGAGTCTAGGGATGACTCTAGAGATGACGTTAATCCTTCAGAAGAAAGATCGTTCATCACTGCAATATGTGCACACTATGTTAGTTTTATCTAAACAAAACCTGAAGTGCAGCATCATGGATTATCATATTACCATATTAGTGGGCAGTGGTAGCTCAGTGGTTAAGGTACTAAACTTGTAAACAAAAGGTTGCCAGTTCAAGCCTCACCACTGCCAAGTTGCCACTGTTGGGCCTCTGAGCAAGACCCTTAACCCTCAATTGCTCAAGTTATACTCAGCCATGATTGTAAATTGCTTTGTATAAAAGCATAAGAGAAATATAAATGATTACATAAAACATGTTAAATAAGAATTAAAGTGTTAATGCCTTAACTTTGTTAGTCAAAATTTTAAAATGTAAGGAAGACTTATTATATTTACAAAATACTTTAAATATAACATTATACAGGCACATACTTTTCACAGAAGGTGTGGAGGCAGGGGAGGACCTTAGGGTTGTTCTAGCGATGCAGACATATGCTGCAGATCAGGAACTGCTGGTCAATCTGATGCACCACAGGCCCTGGACTTGTACAGCCTTCACTAGCCATCCTAAAGCTCTCACAGAGCTATCATACTGCCTTTCAGCCAGTGGCCTGGGCACGCACGCACACACACACACACACACACACACAGACAGAGAGATGAGAGATGAGGCCATTGTCATAAACCACATCATAAAACAGTCACACCTGCACAGTCCAAAATAAAAAAAGAAGAAAGGACTATGGTTGGTCAGAAGGTGTCACTGTGGACTTCCATGAGGACAGGCTATAACTTACTCTCGCGTCTCATTGCACAGCCTGCATATAGGACACACCAACAGACACAAACGTAAATGATTCTCAACATAAAAAAAAAACCGAATATACGGGACTGTAAGGTTGACAGCAGGCAGTTCTAAAAGGCAAAGCCCTGAAACAACACAAAGCAGGCCTACGTATTTTAAAACAGCAACACAGTTCGATGTTCATTCCAAAACCCCTCCCAGTAGCAAGTGCATCATAAACAAGCATTTTAAAACACAAAAAAGGTTGTGTTTAAGAAAAAAAACACAAAACAAAACAAAACCCCCCCCCCCCACACACACACACACACACACAAGTGCTTGAGAGACCAGAAGAAAGCAGGCCTGGTGGTAGTAAATCGTTCAGTTTAAGAAGAGAAAGCGAGAGGCAGTTTGTTTTATTGGAGACAGACTGCTGAGTCCTCAAGCCACACTGCATCATCTCTGTGCTGACTGGATTGGAACTATACAGCTGGGAGTGTCTGAGAGAATGTGTGTGGTAAGCCACAAAGCAGCTCAGACCAGCAGTTTCATGATTATATAGTCTTTAAACAATACACTAGTGGCTCTGATTGAAAGAAACTGTTATTCGAGCAATCAAAAGAAGAAATGAGGGTTTATGCTTAAATGTGATAGTATAGAAAGCAGAAATCTTTGTGTGACCAGTGCATAAACCTCTTCTGCACGACTGAGGCAAGAGCCGAGGCATACCCATACTCCATCTGAAATACGAAAGTACCAAAACATTAATACTGAGGATAAACACCGAGTCTGTGCATGATTTTTAATAAGTGCCATTTTTTCTTTAAGTTAGTGACAATCTCAAAAAGAAAATACAATACAATACAATACAATACATAAATGATTGTTTTATAAAGGCAAATTTATAGTGTGATTGAAAAATAGCCAACAGTATAACAGATATACACACATACCTATTTAATCCAAATGTTTTTTACCCATCCAAACTAAATCTTAGTAATATCCTAATGACTAGCTCCCAGGCCAGTTCAGACTTTCCAGTTCAGCATTGGCCAAAGTAAAAGAGGCACAGATGTCCCTGCCAGCCACCTTTCGGCCACCCCAAGGACACATTTAAAACAAACTGGGACATAATTTAACCAGAGAATGAGACCTCATCATCATAGCAACACCGACAAAGGTTGCAAAATCGGGCCAGCAGAGTCCGAGCGTCAGATGAACAGGCAAGACATAGTTGCGAGTGCGAGTCACCACCAAATAACTGCCAATGCTCTGCTCCACTCAAAAATCAAATCCAAAATGCCATCAGAGAAGAGCTCCTCCTACCATTAAACTTATGCTTTGTGATATTGTCATCCATTTGTTGTGCGTCACTGCTGTGGTATTCTGTCCAAATATCTGTCTGCAAACTGAATAGAATCAGTTACGGAATCAGGAACAACCTCGTTAATTAGAAATAGAGCTGTGCATCCCACGCCCCCACAAAATAAATAAAGTAGAAGTGATCATGAAATGGGCAGAAGGCTTTGAATTTGAACCAGACACTTAGGGGCACTATATAGTGACTGGACTAACCAAATTAGTCAATTTGCAAAGGGGAAGCTCTACTGAACTGATGCATAAAGTGTAAATGCAAAGTAATGGGCATGATACCCTGGCCACAGAATAGCTCAACTGCAAGGAGGTTACCTTGTACCATAGACCAACAACATAAACAATATAAATACAAATGCATGTCATCATGATCAGAACTAAATTGTTGTGCATGAATTTAAGAAAACAAACCAGATGGGTTTAGAACTGGATCAGCAGATGACCCGTTTTGGTAAATAAATTCAAGTGCCCAGAGGAGTTCTCTCATATGACGTCAACCTGCACTTTTAATTCCTGCACACGCACTCTATTATGATCGACTCACTGCACCCACTACCTAACATAAACTGATCAGCACTTGGTCTGTGTTAAAAGCACATCTTTTGGGAATTACGTCACAATGACTTTTGCAGCAATAACTACTCGGATTTTGTACTCGTGAAAACCCAGTTTTAGGACTACACTTTCTTTGTTGTAAAATTTAAAGTCTGAATGAAACAATAGTTTCTGTGATGTTACACAGAATATTTCTTCAATGACCTCTGCCGTCATTTCAGCCAAGTCACATGCAACATCTGCTGAGACCTGTTACATAACATTTACATAAGATGGAGCGTGGCATCGAAGTGAATGACATGTAGCAGCACACAGCAAGCACCTGGGGTCACTCATTATGGTCGCAACCAAAAGAATGTTCAATTCCTAGTCATTCAAACAGACACAGCATGAGACATATTCAATGGGTGCATGAAAAAAAGCACTTTTGTTCTGTTTATAATGCACCTTTTCATACACAAATCTGTGGAACAATATACAGTAGAAAGACAGTCAGCATAGTATCAGCATTATATATATATATATCTCTGTGAATAAGATGCACGTGCAGTGTGTCATCACACATAACCCACTTCTGAAACAAGCAATGGCAAAAACAATGACCTGCAAAATATGCAGTGGAACGCAATAGACTGTTCAAGAAGGCGAGTCACCGAATCCCTACCATCCACCGGTCATCCTCAGAAACCTGCAGTGCACATGCTGCCCTGTAATGATGGTGTGCCTGTGGAGCTGTGCAGGGATTAGAGCGCTGAGACCAAGATAAGCCCCAAGGAGATGAGACTCATATCCAGCTACCGCCACAGACAGGGATTACTGAATGAAGAGGGCAGGCTCATACAAGTCTGCTAAGCAGACCCCCCACAAGTCCTCATTGATGCTATTCTCTTTTTTGCTCTCTCTCTCATCTTTTATTCATTCACCCACTCACTATTTCCTCCTCTCCAGCAGCTCTCATTCCTTCTGTCTTTTTTTCCTTGCTCACCCACTCTGCTTCTCTCTCTCTCAAATCTGTCCACATGTTAACTCACTGCAACCTCCCTTGCAAAGTATTGAGGGATTTGGGATGCAGAGGCAGGCGGTCGGCAGCATGGGTCACAAGGGTGAGTGCAAAATTAGGCAAGAACGATAACATGATAGAATGCTAACGTACAGGGGGGGGGGGGGGGGGGTCGGGGGTGTACTGGCATCTGCCAGCACACATCATTAGTGCTGAGTCACTGTACAGCAATCAAGCAAGAGGAAGAGAGACAGAGGGATGGAGAGAGAGAGAGAGAGAAACAGACAGAGGGAGAGGAATCAAGAGAGGGAGAGCTATAGAAAGAGAGAGCAAAGTATAAAGACATGAACAGAGAGAGAGAGTCAGAAGAGCAAGAACAAGTGTGTGTGTCATTATGCGAAGTCAGAACTGCCGGTTCGCATGAAGGACAAATATTAAGGAGACAACGAAGCAATGCTGTGAATGAGGGGAAGCGAATGACACTCTGATGGCCAAATTACAGAACATAAAAGGTTATAATCTATTCAAAGTGAGAGAGTCCATTAATCTAAATTTTTTAACATCACTGATGAGTCTCTGATACATGCATAAATTAGCAAAGGGCTGAGCATCCATTAAATGCAGTACATAGTAATATAATACATGTAAGGAGACGTGTTGAGGGAGTGGGATGCCGAGGCAAGTCTCCATAATGAATAAGGTGTTTATTTGCAATTCAAACAAAACCGAAACCAAAACAAACTAAATCGCAACAGCGTAGGAACTAGCAAAACCAGACAATACTTTGCGTGAAGCATAACGTGCAATACACACAGGGTCAAACACCAAAAACAGAACAATAGGGCTTTAAATACCTGTGCTAAAAATGAACGTAACTAAGAGCAGGTGTGGCACGAGTAATTATCAGCCATACATCAGAAACGGAGGCGGTTGAGGCAGCAGCACATAACCTGCGGCCCAGGTCGCCATTGAAACGCGCTGCTACGATTTGCTCAGGAAGCCTTGTGCGACTCAGTCGCTCATATCTGTGTCAAGGCGAGATGCGTCACAGCTGTGCCAGTAAAAACAGAGAGGAATATTTATGTGGAGGAGCTCAGAAGAACACATGAGCTACATAATTCAAAAACGTACAACCATGGCACAATAAGGCACAAAATGCATATGTTTGCTACTCTTTACTAAGGGGACATATCTCACTACTACTCTAAGGGGACATATGCTTCACAAAGGTTTATTTGTTTCCTGAGCTCTGCATTAGCCAAGCATTACTTCACCAACATCTGCCTCAGCAGCCTTGCTCTGCTACGCTAGGCCTGTTATGTTCTAGTACTGCCCAGTTCCACAGACCTTTCCAGAATCCTGAACTCAGCAGTTTTGAACAGATCTGGCCTGACATAGCATTACAGAGCATGCAGGTCCCAGCCAAAAGCTATGACAATGACTCCAGACCTGACCCCTCATCAGAACACAGCCAAGAAAAACATGAGAGTTTGAGGTAGGAGGGTGGGGGGTCCACACTGTTGCACAATGCTATTGTACACCAAGATTCAGAGGGACAAACAAAACAGTGATGCAGTGATCTGGAGGAATGTACATGCTCTTTCCGGCCAAACAGGTCCTCGTAAAGTTCTTGGCAAGGCCTGCAAGACAGTTCAGACAGTAGGAGACACGGAGGAACTCCCAAAGTGAGAGCAACGCACAGCCCTCTGCCACATAGTTAACTGAGGTTTTATGTAAACATGTATATATATAGACACACACACACACACACGCACGCACGCACACAGACAAGCACGCACACGCAAACATACGGATACACAGACACAGTTACACAAACACACACACACACACACACACACACACACACACACAAATTTATGAACACTTGAAAAGATTTGAATGAACTGTCTTCAGTGCTGGCAAGTGTGTTTCAGTTTGGATCTAGCTCAGCTGATCCTATAACTCCAGCTGACACACACAAGCCTATAAACAATATATTACACAGACAAAGAAGCAAATGCATAACAGATGAAGCAGGCTAGGTTTCAAATACATCTAAGCATTGTTTAGACTACATTTTACCCAGAACTCTGCATATATTTGGATATATATCTAACTACTTTTTGGCAGTTCTTACTCCTTTGCCACATGAACACATGGGTAGGATAAAAACCTCTAGATTTAAAATATATAGTTAGAAACTGCATAGAAGTTACACAAAACATTTGCCACTTATTCAAAGGTGACAGAACTGTCACTGAGACCCTTTGGCATGAAAAGAAGGCAACAAGAACTTATATACTGTTATATACTTATAATCTTATATACTGTTACCAAGAACCACAGTGGCTACTGTAGATATGAGTAAATGTCAACAAAAGTAACAGCACATTAAAATTGGCCATTGTAATCACCACCTTAGTTTAAATATCATCTCGAGTGAATGACTGACATTTTTGTCTTGCCACTGGCCAGAAGAAGGAACCACTGAACACTGCACTTTAGGAAAAAAATGCTTTAAGCACTCAACTCTGTCCCACTCTCCTATAAACTGATGGATGAACTGGCTTGTGAATGCAGACACAATACGTTCTGAACTCCTACAGTGCTATTTTAGTGGAATACAGAGTAAACGCAGACTTCCCTTCCTCAAAGATGATCCAACATCATATGGCCACTTCATACATGATAATCATCCATGACCAATATTAAAGCAAGCCATTCAACCATTCAATAAAATGGATACCAATAAAAGTCAAAAAAAAAAAAAAAGTTAAACACAGCACATTAAAAATTAAGCACAGAAGGAAATGAGCCTAATAGTAAAGCATTTGCAGTCAGGTCCCTCCTCCTTCAAACCAATCATGGGAACAGGCCCCCCTTCCAGACAGTGTGATCTTTGCTGATCTGTGCTTTTATGATAACAGGGACAGGCACATTTTATTAGTCAGCAGAGGAAGAATCAGGGTTCATGAAGATCGAGATTGAGCTCTCTCTCTCTCTCTCTCTCTCTCTGTTGTCTATCCTCCCTGCCCCCATCCTGTTCACTAAATCAAACAACACGCTCATGATGACGTCTCTTGACCCTTCCGCTAGCCCTTCCCCCGACTTAATCGCCTGAGGAAAGCTTGAAGCTACTGGACGTGCACATGAGCCATATAGGCCTTAACACTGACCAGAAACACTGAACCGCAATACTGAACACCTTCTAATCGCAGCTGAACCTCAACAGTGCCATGAACTCCCTCTCCCCCCCCCCCCCCCCCAAAGAAATCTAGCAGCAGAATGGATCATTACATCTTATAACAGGGAAGTCATATATTGGTAACAGCAACCAACTGTAAACAAAACAGTCAATTTTCAGCAAGATATCAAGCGTGGTTTCAGAACTTTGCTACAAAAACATTCTTCGAAAACCTTCTACAGAAATGGTAATGTTTTTCTTAGGATACAGAACTTGTGATGTAGGTCAATGATTTAAAGTGTGACAGCATGAAAAATGTAAAAAAAATGTTCACAGAATCTTTGGTTCATGAGCCTAAGAAGTGATGCTTAATCTGTTGTCTCAGGTCCCTATGGCCTCTGAAGGGACATAATACCTTCAGAGCGACTGAGGAATTACTTGGTGGGGGGAGTGCTGTAGCCCTAGAACTCGAATGCACAGATTTCCTTCACCCATAAGTTATAGCGCAGCCAACAATGGTCGGTCATTGTAACTGTGCTAGTATCCATGAAAAATGAACTCAGCAAAATAAGCGCAATGGTTATGTAACAGTAACCATAGAAATAAAATCCCATTGCTAATAGTGATGACACTTTCTGGCTTCATATAATCATATACAATCAGGACAGTGGATCTGCTATTTACTCATCTAATACCTGCTATATCTCTTTTGCTGTAGACAGCCATTAAAGCAAATGCACACCTTATTATTATTATTTTTTACATTCACGATTACCTTGGCCAAGAGACTGTATGAACAAGCAGTAACATGAGCAGACCTTTATGATAGAAAGTTTATATAGGCAAAATACAATGGCAGAGAATGTTTACAAAGGAGTAATGTAAATGTCCAAAAGAAAAGATAAACCCCAGAATGTCCCCCCACCAATTTGGTCAATGGTCAAAACATAACCTAAATTTCATAGAGTTTTGCTTAAAGCCAAAATATTGTTGTTAAATGCTTTAAGAGTATTATACCAGAGCTCAGAGTATGTTTTAGCATAAACTTGAATGGAATGTCTGAGATTAATAAGGATGTTCACAGCACACAATAACAACCCATAACTAGATATAGATTTTATTTTAATATTGCAACCTGCTGTAGTATCAGTATTAGCAAGTGTCACGGAACACTAGCCCCCCATGAGTCACGTGGTACGGCCTGCTGCGTACAAGAGGAACCACGTCTGTTTGTGGCCACGCCCTCCGTAAGGACACACACCTGCATGGGGTTAATCGTTACGTGTTTGTCTGTCTATTTAAAACCCAGGTAGTGTGTGCCTCGGTGTGGGTCATTGTAGGTGTAAGCGTTAATGTTTTTTTTTTATAAATCACTGTTACTGTTGTTTAGCCTTTGTCATCGTTATTAATGTAATATTGTTCACCATTAATCTTGTGTGAATCTCATCGTTGTCTTGCATGTTTTATGTCATTAAATGTCTTTCAATGTCGAGGGGGTCCATGCGTCCTGCTACGCTCCCTGCGGCACAGCAAGTCCAATATTGCAACAACAAATAAAAACAAACAAAAAAAATTGCATGGCCATAACCCCAAATATTGCCAAACTACAGTCAGCAAAGCTATGCTAAACAAAGGCAACCTGTGTCAGTACTGAGGAGATAAGAACAAATTATAGGGCATGTTAATTTCAGAAAAACTAAAAATATAATCAGTTTCTGCCTTCTTTCCTTCCTGCATGAATGCAAACCAGGCCAATGTGCCTGTCTGCTTTCTATGTAGTAGATACACACTGCTGGCCAGAGAATTAATCAGTATTCAGTATTTTACAGCAGCAGTGCTATGTTCAATATATGGGGGCCTAAAAACACAGAAAAAGGATGAGACATTCTAAATGTCCTTTTTAATACATAAAACATGTATTTGCCATGAGTTATTGCCTCATTCATTCCTTGAATATAATATCAGTTTGATTTATGATCAGACAGAGGGCAGGGGGTGTCAGAGTTGCCTGTTACTGTCCTCAAGATTTACGTCATGGACAGTGACCACACACACTTATCATATCCAAGTCTTCCTGCATGGGCATCAGCACGCAGTCTGGCAGTGCTGATAACCTCGAGCCAACCATTAGCATGAGAGTTGCTATGGGGATTATTCTCCATTACACAGTCTTATTGCCTTAAGGAAAAACCAGACCAGGCCACACCAAATATACCCCCACAGACATGCTCACTTACACTGTATACAAGCCATTGCCAAGGATGTGGAGTTGCTTTAGGTTTCTTCATATCTTCTTCACATTTTTTTATGTTAAGCAAGCTTTGTAGCTGGTTTAGTAAAGTGGTCACACATTACAATCACACATTCAAACTAGAGAATTTTTATAAAGAAGCTTTTGTGATCACTGTAAATGAGTGATATTAGACAGTGATCTTGCTCTCTGTATTAATTTCAGCTCGACTTCTAACTTAAATTATTAGCCATAGAGAAGCATACTGAAGCACTAATGTCTCAGTTGTTTGTAAAACTTGAATATTTAAAAAGTTTATTTCTCAATTTAGTTTTAAAAGTTTAAAATTCTTAATCTCAATACATTCTACATAATACATACATCCAATTTAGCTTTAAAAGTAAAACATGTAGTCAAATATTATGATTTTCTTCACAGAGAATCATATCAGAAACATAAATTTAACAGTCTACCAAAGATCACTCTCGCATCTCTCATAACAATAGAAAGTAACTAGTCTAGTGTCCAGTTAATTTAGCTGTTTAGTAAGATAATCTGCAAACTGCTTCGTTTCTGCCTATTTAACACATTTAATTTAAAGGGGCGAAAAGGAATCCCTCATGATGCTTTATCTGTTGAGCCTTAAATTGATCCTATTGAATACAATTCATGAACGCACACTGAGGAGGACGTACTATGCATATTCAGTTTTTAAAGCTACATTAATGGATGAAACAGTGTATGAATCGAAATGACAACGTTCGCGGACACTTTTGACACATCTCGTTGACAAACACGCAAAATCTGTCCGTCTAATCGAACGGCTATCCTGACATCAACCTGTTTTCCGACGTCCTACCCCCTCTCTCCGTCTGTTTCTCCAAAACTCTTTTTCACTTACGTGAGCTCCATGACCGCTTTAATTCTGTTGCCGAATAATAAGTTTAACGTGCGATCATCTGTTTCCAAACCGAAACAACATCGACCACTCTGAAGACCGTGACGCTCACAGGAACCACAGTGCCACTAGGCAGGCACTCTCATTAGTTCTCAAAAGCTTGAGCACTAAAGGGAGGGGCTCAGTAAAAATCGGAAACCTGGCCAATCAAAGAACTTTAAGAATTTAGGGCGGGCTCATTTGATGTGACTTTTAACCCTTGCCAACAATTCTATGCTGACCTAAAATGCTCCAGTGTGACGCGATCGACATTAATTATGCAAATTGTGTGTTGCGAAGCTACACTACATACGTTTAAACATTTTTGCCCCCCCCATTGGGAATTGATCACATATGCGTAATTTGGTTCCATCTGATATATTACATTGGGTACTGTCCCTTACAATCAATAATGTATGTTTTCACAAAAGCTCACGTGAAAGAAAATACCAAATGTAGGCAGCCTGCCGCTGTCATTGTATCACAAAGTGTTTTGGGCCAGAACAGTTTACCTTTTGGGTTTGGTGCATCACCCTGAGATGGATGTTTGGATGGATGGATGACTTCATTAATTGCAGAGGGCAATTTACTGGTTACAGCAGTAACCATTTGTTTACTGGTTCAGTTGTTCATGAGTTCACTAATTGCTTTGCATTAAATCTACAAGTGCCCCAACAGACCCTACTCAGCTGTAGTCTAGGACTACATATGACAACCAGTTAAATGTGAAATGTCTTTTCATGTGCAATATATGCCTTCACATACTAGCAAAAATCTAACCCAGTGAAGTGACCCTGAGCTCTGGATTGGCCCAAGCAGACATTCATTTAAACAAACGATAACTCATAGTCATCTAACACCATCCCAGCAGCTTTCTTTTACAAGGGACACAGTACAGCACTTGTTCAGCTTGTGCCTTACAGTGATAAGTGGGTAAAATGCATCAGCTCTCAGACAAAGCCCTTGGGCACTATTGCGCACGCGCACGCACACACACACACACACACACACACACAAATTCGCTGAGTCATACTGGGGCATTCTGCGAAAAGTCATGTGAGCCCACAGATGGGGAGAGGACCTAAAAATTAGTATTCAAAAGTGTTTGATGTTACTGCCCAGGACAAAGATCAGCTCCATATATTACAATTATTTTGGTAGCAAAAGATTACATTAAAGCAAAAAAAAAGTGAGCTCCAAATTCTTATAAAAGAAACTTTTTAAAGGGCAATAAGATCAAGTCAAAAAATATTGCATGTTCTGCTAGTCAACCGCTGTAATATCCTTAGCAAGAAATGTAAATAGAGATTCCATGACGCTAGAGGAACCTGGAGGTTATTAGCCTTTAGAAACACAGGAAATTGAGGGAGAGATATACCTCCTGTTGCTTCCTTCAAAGGCACGCCCCACACCCAAACTAGCACGAGAGATTTCAACGCCCTGTTCGATGCAGGCAAACCATTTCATTGTGAGAGTTTAGGGTAGCTCTGCACAGTTAAAGCCACCCAACCCTCTCTTTTTTATCGCCAGCTCCGCTTATTCACTGACTAAAAATGTGACACTGGCATCGTATAAAACCCAGCTCAGTGCTTGTATGGTGCAGTGCATGGCAACAGATAATGTTTAATTAATCTAAAATACTGCTATAAAACAGGTGCGGCTCCATTGCGTCTAGGCATAAGGTGTTTCTAATTAATTTGGTGGTGAGTGTATGGCGTAAGCAAATAACCAAATTAGGCTAAATCGCTTGACCCCATACTATGCTTTAAATAAGGCCTTCTTCCTGTACTTGGCAGGGCCTTAAACAATGCTATGGAAGTCCCAAAAGATGAAAGTAAGGCAACAACTAGCAAAGAACATTTAGAGAGATGAACCGGAACAACTGTCTTTTCTAAGTACAACTCCCAGAAAGACCAAAATGTTACATTGTTCTATAAAAGCAAGAGCCCTCTGAATTGTAAGTACAGGGTTAAATTGATTTTGCATCAAAAATGTGCCTAATTCAGCTCACGTGTCAATTTTAAGCAGCTGAAATCCACACGTGTACACGAGCCACACTACACGAAAGAACAGGCGCATTGACGCTAAAAACCTAATAGATTACTACCCTCTAGTGGTTTGAGTGGGAAGAACATCAATAAAACGTTTCAGCCACTGCTCGCTCGCTCGCTCTCTCTCTCTCTCTCTCTCTCTCTGTATGTGTGTGTGTGTGTGTGTATGAGAGAGAGAGAAGCCAAAGGGTTTCAGAGAAAATGACTGAGAATGAGAAAGATAGCAATACAAAATGCGAACAAATGTGTAAAATGTGTGAAACATCCTGGTTCAGTCATTTTTACAATTTATTACAATTATTTATTAATTTTTTACAGTGTTTCACTGTAAATTAAAGTAAAAGCCTATTGTTCCATCACACCACTGTATATTAGTCACACTGTCTAAAATTCCTGCGGGTGTAAAGAGTCAATAGGGCAAATTCTTTTGCCATCAATAGAAGATCAATATGAAATCAGCAATACTCATGAATCCAGCAATACCTAAACTCCAAACAATCAATTGTTAATAGTTTGTAAAGTTAAACTTTCTTTACACTCCACTTGAGCCTAGGGGTAAGGTATGTGTTTCTAATTAATTTGGTGGTGAGTGTATAAAATGTTTTCCAGCAACATTTTTGAGAAATTGATTCTTTTAATTTTGGATATGGAACATGTGATCCATTTTGCTTGTGGAAGTCTGATTAGTGAGCATGTCTGTAAAGGTATATTTGGTGTGGCCTGGTCTGGTTTATTCTTAAAGCAATGAGACTGTGTAATCCTGATCCAGGTCTGTGGGCTGCAGTGACTAAATGATGTCACTTCCCTACTTCCTCTCATTGCAGATGAGGCAAGTTGCTGGAGGCAGAGAGGGGACATCTTTAAAATAAATTGACATTTATTAAATGCACATATGTGTATATACTTTTTGCTTTTGATGTAAAATTCCACATTTAGCTGCTATAATAGCGATGCATGACAAAATGTGTGTGTGTGTGTGTGTGTGTGTGTGTGTGTGTGTGTTTAAAGAAAAAGCTGTACTGTGGTATATTTTATATGGTTATTTAAAGAAGCTGCCTTGAATTGTGTGAAGAATATTTTACAATGTAATGGGAGAGTTTTGCACAGTAGTATATTGAGATGTTAGAGCATCCGCTGCATTCCATTATCAGGATCTTGAACCATATAACACGTCCAGCAATTAAACCATGTGAATAACATAGTCTGGGACATGACCTCCTTATGTAAAATTGATTAGACAAAATAGCTTTTAAGATTAGGAAATAATTCAGACCTTAAACATCAAACCAGACCAGACAAGCTTCTGAGGCAGTAATGGGCCTACACAGGGCAAACACATTATATATAATTGCAGGATTTCAATTTACATACACTTAACCTTTAAAGTCATTATGCCACACCTAGAAAATAATTTACTACATGCTGGTTTGCCCATCAACATGACAATCAGATGACATGTTAAATGGTGCATTTAGCCAGCTCATGTACTTTGAAAAGAAAATGCATCAAGACTGGCAGAATTTTAACATTCATAGCAATCTTCACCACTAGAAGAGAATCATCACGGGTGCATCAAAGACTTTTTATAAGACCATTACAAGTCACAGTGTTCCTCAAAATTAAGAAAGACCTTGACATATCTTGTCAGTAGAAGCTATGCATTTTTTCAACTCTGTGACAAAGACAATCACCAGAATGAGTCAGCAGATTAGATTAGGTATCGTATTGAATCATATTTCATATTAACATTTGCACAAGCAATGAACTAGTGCAACAACTCAACATGTATGATAACTTTGACTGCAAGAAATAATACTCTATGCAATGTAAAAGATACTTTTGAAATCCAGAAAAGTGGGTAAAAAGTATTTATCCAGCATGATCCATATATCATGATTATTAATCATCCTTTTAATTCCGTTAAAACCCAGATATATTTACAAAAGCACTCAAGTAAAAAAAAAAACATTAGTTGTAAAGAGTGCGTGCCTATCTTTAACTTATGCATCCTTACAGGAAGAATACGCTTGTCATTACAGACAGGCATTCACTGTGCACGAGCACTTAAAACAGCGAACTTACAGAAAGCAGAAGTGCATTGCAATGCACACATGAACATCCAGGTAAAGATGTTTTTGTGTTTTTGCACATCAGTTCCTACAAACATTGGACTATTACAATTACTTTTCCATATTCTATGGCAATGTTATTTTTACACAGGTTCTTGTTAAACAGAGAGTAAACAGTAGTCTTAATATTCGCATGAATACATCACAGGTCAGAGGATTATACTGAGTGAATGAACTTGAAATAAACGAACTGTCAGCATCTTCCTTAGCCCATAATGTCTACACGACCATTCAACTTACGTTTCCTGAATAGCCACAACCGTTAAATCCTTGGTGCGATCGCCTTAATAGCAGCTTACACCCTACACCAGCGATCTTGAAGCGAGAGGGGGGCTGCTAATTCTCTGCACTTCTTACAAAGCAACACCACCCACCCCCCGCAACTTGCTCTGTTCCGAACATAGCATGGAAGGGAGTTCCCAATGAGACACCCAGATAGTATGTTCTTTCTAAGACAGTTTGTGGATTATTTAAATACTAATATAATGTGAGAGAAGCACAAAACAAACAGAAGTGAGAGACAGACTTCATTTAAAACTAACTTAATTAAAACCTAAGACAATGTCTGCACAAGTAAAGCTTGCAAAATAATATTTCCCTCTTTATACTGACTTTGTATGATATCACAATGAAAAAGTCTGGGAAAGACAACCATGTATAAAATTACAATGACAGATACTTTTAGTTCCGACAAGATTGAGTTCAAGCTCAGAAAAGTAATTAAACTAATTTAAGAGGGATGTCTGCAATCATTCCTCCCCCAAATCTTACGGTAAGCCTTAGTTCTTTAAAACGTCTTATTCCTCTCCTATATAATCTCTGCACAATAAAGCAAAGATATAAAATAACTCCTTAGTAACTTTAAGGCTACACTAAGATTACAATAAGACATTGCAAATGCCCCTGCATGATGAAAAGGGGAAAAGCACATGTAACCCAAGTTACCAAGGGAACCATTCAGCAGTATGACCCCCTAACCTTTGGGAGGCTGTTGCCATGTCAACAATACATTATGCATCAGCCCCATGAAATGAAAGCCATCTAAAGAGGGGAGGGTATGTGCATTCCTTTTTAATTCAGGATTTTCTTTGATACTGACAGAAGACACTAGCAATGAATGTGGGTTCAGGCGTACTCTCCCTGTGCTTGCCCCATTTTTTGTTTGTAATAAAATTGAAAATAATCACATTAAGAAGGTGCATTTCCAGAAAAAAAAAAAGTATGAAAACTTTGTTTTCTTTTCACACCCAAAACCTTCAACATGTTTTCAAATCTTCCCCAGACAATATGCATGCTTAAAGTGTGCATCAGCATAGATTCCAAGCTGGTCACAACTGGTCAGTGGTTATTTCAGCCACTTACCAATACATCTATTGATTCTTCTTACTCTGTTGCAGGAATTCTCTGTTCCAGTGGAGTCTCAGCATGCTGACATTTATGAGGAAAGATGTAACTCGCACCAGTATTAAATCAGATAATAGAAGGATATTACGGTAAATGATACTGATGAAGAAGCTAGCTAAATGAGATGATGCAAAAGAGCCAGTGTACACACAAATGTGTTTTTGATTAATACAATGATATGCATTGTAGGTATGACTGGTCGGATTACACCATTTTATTAAATGGTGTAAATCAAACCTACACATTGCCAAAAGTGCTTAGATATTAACTTCTGAGGTCTCCCACAACACAGACACTGGGATATAACATGTTATAATATTTTAGAATAGAAAGTTAGAATAGAACACATGATCCTATATCATATCCTTTTTTATTGAAAATGATATTTAATTACAACAGTAAAGATTTAGTCTGGACCCTGGAGATTACTGCACTGCATCCTGAGGGCGTTTTTAATCAATAGCACTCATTCCTGTATATAAACTGATACATCATCCTTTGGAAAATATTTGTCTTTATGAACCTTTGTCAATCAGATGTATGAAGCTATTTACAATAGCAGCAGACAACAACCACAACAGCATCAGTAACAGCAACATGAACAACAATAACAATTTTCTGTTTATTTGAGTACAATGATTGGGCATGAATTTCCTTTCTCATTTAAGGGTTGCATCCAGTGAATACATCTGGAATGTCACAAACAGCATTATGTGCGACTGAAGCAGCACCTAATTGAGATTGGTTAGAGTGTTCCACAAATGATCATTGTCATACCGCTGCAGTGTAAAGCTGTGTTTGATTACATTAATCTAGATCAGAGCTATATGTGCTGAGCTATGAGAGAGCTATGGGTTTAGACAGGGGTGACACAATTCAGTATCTTACACTTCCGACATAGGTGCAGCATCTGCGTGTATCGTAGCGGTAAGGAGGCGGATGCATGTGCTAACAGGAGCGAGATTTAATAGGGGCAAATCCAAAATTAGGGTCGTTTAGGCAGTCCAGGGTCACAGAGCCGACACGGAGAGTACTGGGATACGTTACATAACAAAAACACACAAAGGCAAACTAGGGAAGCAGGCTATAACTAAGGTAAGGAAACACAAAGTACAAAGAAAACAACATTCAAACTTTAATTCAAAATGAAGCAGTCAAACCTCCAAACAAACAAACAATGAATAGCCACGACCAAGGCACACAACAGGGTTTAAATACATGAAATTCACAAAACTAGAAACGAGGGACAGATGTAAGCAATCAATGTGAGGACAAAACAAAACTATTGAATGGAACAAAACACAAGACATGGAAAACACAGAACACGGAAGGGACTGAACATGACACTGTGTTCTAACATCTGAAAGCATGAGCCTTTAGTCAAGAGATTAAAGGTAGGATGGAGTTATTCCCAAAGGCAAGAGCAGAGAAAATTAATCCACCTGTCTTCTGCAGTTGCATGAACAATCAGCTCAACTGTGTTCAAATAATTGTGGTAGAAAATCACTTTCTGTGTTTTTACATATTTTATCTACATTCATGTTTATGTAATATATGTTTTTATAGACCTGAATGGATCAGTTCCAATTTGTATGAACATGTAATTGCTTTGCAAGCTCTAAACTTTACTACCATACTTTATGGTTAATTTTACTTGTATATATTTTTATTCTGGAATTTTGCCATTCTAAACCCTGCTATCAACATCATAGCAACTGAATATTTGTGTTTGTCAAAGAAAATCGGTTTTAGTGTTATCAAGTAAGCTATCATAGAAATCCCATCAAAGTGCAATAATAGCTTTGTTTCATAGAACATTATTTCTGATCTAGCCAGTGTGGTTCGGGTACAGGAGTGATTCATTAAAACATTAATGAAATGGTCAAAATGCAAATGTTGTCATTTGTGGTAATTTTGTGGTAATTTCTTTTGTCAAAGTTATCAGTCTGTGTAATCTTATTTTGTGAAACAAGGCCCAAAAAAGGGCAAAAAACACAATTTATTGCTTTGTTAAGATAGTCATAGTGTGAGGACAGGTTCTTTGTTACAACAATAAGCAGCTAATTTTCTACACTATAATTGTGCCATGAGACACTATTTACAGAAAACATATGAGCCACTGATCCTAATATGGTTGAGTGGATCTTGCTGGAGAAATACCAAAATCTGAAAGTATTTTCAGAAATGTATTTTAAAACACAAATTCCTGCTTGAAAACACCAGGAAGGACAGACATTGTAGACAAATGTTGTTCTATGTAGCTGGTCTAAGAGTTATCTGTAAGTTAATGCAGACCCACCTGTATTGATTCAGAGGACATGTCACAGGAGCATACTGAGTGCATGTGTCCTGCGATACTACCTTGAAACTGCTGACTCAATGTCTGTCAACTGATGGGTAGCCCATGACCTGGATGCCCCCATGGGGGTGAATTTTTAAAGTGAAGTGTGGCAACGCTGACCTATTGATCATGTTGGTCATGGCTAAAGTCTCCCGTGCAGAAGTAAATACACCCACACAGCTGGACAACTGCAGCTGGACATGGCGTACAACAAATACAAACATGGTGGACAACAAACACACACACACACACACACACACCTTGTCTATGTCTGTGGGTGGCTTCTAGATCAGCAACCAAATTCCTCGCTTTATTTTCATGCCAAAAAACAACATCTAATTGATAATTATTGTGAAATAATAATTTGCTCTGAGGTGACTTTAATATAGTATGTGGAGTTAGTAATCCATTTAAGCAATCCATGCTTCTTAAAGAAAAAACTTTGTATACTTTTCACAGGGTGGCACAAAGAAGCACAAATCTTTCATTTAAAAAAGGAGGAAGAATTTATTTGTCTGAAGTCCAATATGGAAAGGATGAACATGTATGATCAAAGGACACGGAACACTGAACAAAGCTGCAAAGTCTGTGAAATGGGAAAACATTTATGTAGCCATTGTTGTGGAACTAGAATATAGTGTGATGTAGCTCTACGATGAGGGTCATGTTTCCTCGAAACCAGGACACACAACGTCTGGGTGACTTGTGATCTGAGAATATGAAGTAATATAAGGTGCAAGAGACCCAGTATGCAAGAGATCCACGACATGAACACTTGCAGTCAACTTGTCTTACAGCTCTGATAGCATCAAAACAGCATACTGGGGATGAAGATCAGTTGTGCATCTAGGATCCTGGCTAGATTCCTTTGTCAAAGCTATCGAGGCCACCCTGTTGGCCACCAGTTTGGATCCGGTTGATAGGAATGATCTTCATGGTCGTCTGCTTCAAGGAGTACCAGCGACTGTGCCATGTGGCCCAGATGATGCCATTGTCGAAACCATTCGGGCCTGCATCCTTTGCGGTGTACTTACCACCTGTGGGAAGGCCATAAGGATCACTTACTTGCTAAATATTAAGGCTATCACTTTCTCGCTAATAATGCAGGAAAATGTCAGGCGCCAGCCATCCTAACGCCAGTGAGTTCATGTGAAGTGGGCTACATTCGCTTTGCACTGGCAGGTAGGTGGACTTAGTGCCAAAGGTCATTTGAGCATTTAACATCAGAGAAGAAGAGTGCTGTCCTTTGGCACTCATACATTCAACAACTGCTCATTCAGTCACAGGGCTGGGAAAAGTTACATGTAAAGAAGAAACCTCAAGCTAGTGCCTGAAAGAATGTAAGGACATCATGATTCCTTACCCGTGTAATATTTTCCGTTTAAGTGGGCAGCATGGCAACGATTCATCCACCAGCCTGAGCCATCCTGCTTGGCACAGTTTCCTTGGTACTTGTCATTGTCTCTGTCAGCTGTGCTGAACTGCATGCCATTGTGAGCTGTGTAGAATTTGTCACTTGGGTCATCTCCGAAGTCAAACCCGTCAAAGGCGTCACCGGCCTCTCCACCAAAATAATATGCATATGTCAAACGATACTGGTCTGCCTCTGGGGCTAATTTGAACATGGCGTAGTCAGCGTATCTGTATAAATAAAAACAGCAAGATATTCATGATATAAAAGTTTCTAACACAAAACACTACTGAGCACAATCATCTGTTTGTGGTATGGACTGAGTTCCATCTCTGAGTTTATTTGTTTCAGTGGAGCTACTGCATTTTGTAACGTGTAACTTGGCACTGACTTCATGGAGCAAAGTTCTTTATAGATTCTACAGGGTACAACATGATCAAATGTGCTAAAAACAACTTTAGATCATTTCTGTTCAGTACGCAGATGCATTATCCAACTTCCCATTGACAAAATGATTTGGTGGTTCAGTGCTGGTTATATATCTACAGCTCTCCCAGTGCCTTACCTTTTGGTGCCTTCCCAGTCCACCATCTCCATTCGGAGCACGTAGGGTACCGTGGACTGGACTGACAGCAGGTGGATCTTCTCATTGCCTAGCCAGAATTCAGTGGAATCATCAGGTGAGAGATAACCAAAGCCTTCTTTATACGGAACCCACTTTCTGTTGAAATCAACACTCCCGTCACGTCTCTAGAAAACACATAAAAGTTTGGCTTATGCCCCTGGAGTTCATAATAACACACAACCTTATTGTCTTCATCAAGCTATATTGTCTTAACAAAGCTAACACCCTGTCTTTCCTATATTTACCTTATATCTTCAGTGTTCATACTACATTCGCAAAGCTTTACTTAAATTTATATAAACATGTTATTCTCTAAATGCCCACTTGTGGTTTTGGTATTGATTAGCCTTATGGTTTTCATGCAATGGCCAATCAAAGTTGACTTTCTCCCCATAGATTTTAATGGCTTTTCACATTAGAAAAGTCCCCCCTCCACCACAATTTTAATTTCTGTTTTATTTGTCCTGTGCTCTTATCTTAGCTTATTATTTGTCATAGATAGACAACACAAAACTTGAAAACAGAAGTCATGCCTCCCTAGAAAATATTTTCAATATTTAAGGCTTTCTGCTTCAGAAGAATAGTTTGCATACCCTCTGCAGTACTGTCCATCCACGGCCAAATTTGTCTATTTCACAATAGACAAGGAAGGGGGTGGGTGCTCTTGCAGGCTGAACGTAGTACAGACCACTGACTTTGCCACCCTTATTTGCAATATCCTGGCAGTCTGAGCAAAATTAATAACAAGAAAATTTATATTTATTACTGTACTGCAATTATTAGTATTTATTTGCCACAGAAATCTGAAAGCAAGAAGAACATATGAGGACCAGAAGTAAAATGTGATCAGAAATTGGTGTAATAGCAGATTCAGTTTGATTCTATTTGATTTTCAATATTTCATGTTTTTAAAAATGCATTGATTCTACAGAGCTTTCAGTATACCATAGAGATTGAAATTTCAGCAAAAGGTTTCAAAGAAGCAATATAAAAACCTGATCTGTATTATGTAAAACCTTATATATTGTAGGCCTTCTTCACTCAAGGGAGTATCAACAAGTTTTAGATTTCAATAAATTCAATTCAATTCAAAGCTTTTTTCCATAGTATATTCAAATAATTACACCCTTAGTAGCAGCAGATGAAAAACAGAAATGGAGCTAAAGCAGCCAAGTTTCTACCTTTGCCTGTGATGGTCTGGATCTCCACTGTGTCCTTGCATGGCATCTTGCACTTGGCATCAAGCTGCAGTGACATCTGCCTCAAGTCTGTTATGCGCTTCTCGTTGGCAGCCAGAATGGACTGCAATTCACTGAGGAAATGGAAATGGAAACATTTTTTTTTACAAAAATTTACAAAACCTTAAGCATCAAAATTAACCAGCTGATTAGATGTGGTTAGTGTTAGTTTCCACCATTATGTGATAATAATATAATGTGAAAATGTTTCTAAGGTCTTCTGACATTTCAAATTTATAGTGCTATGAGATATTTAAGAGACATAAAATAGAATTTTTATGAAAGAAAAGGAAAGGATGTTTATATTAAAGCCATCTAGCAGGAATACAGTTTAAAAAGGTGTCTAATCTGGAGGTGTATCTGTAAAATTATGTAGGAACTGTACTCATCATTGGTACAACAAAATAGTTTCATAGAGTAATTTGGTATACAATCCCTCTTGATTTATCATGGCAAACATATAACAATGTTTAAAATAAAAATAAATTTAAAAGAAAAATGAATTAATAAATATAATAATGCAAATTGATATGAGTTCAAACTGCAAATGTTACTAGCATATTTTTAGTGAAGATTGTAAGATTAAAAGGTTTCGATAATTGCTTAAGAACATTTTTCATTGTTTCTTAAAAGAAATTACATATTAAAATGCATACATCTTTAAATGTATCAGTTTCAAAGCATCTCTTTTGTGAACATTGTACATCATGAGATACTTACTATATTTGCTCCTCCTGAGTTAGTATGCTTTTCTCAAAGCGAAGCACATCATCCAGCATACTTGAAGATTTCCGGATGTACAGATCTGTAAGAGATTCATTTCCAGAAAGCAATAGCATAGATTTCTGTTATTGTTCTTCTCCTTGAGTGTTGACTAAACAACAACTGAAAGTTGATCCCTGGTAAACCTAGCTACCTGCACAATACATAGTGAAAAACTGGAACTCTGGACTCTGATCATATTGGCTATCCTAAGTCTAGAATCAGATTCCTGTTTCCATATTTATCACATTTATTTGAGCTTAGATCACAAACGCTATCCTATATTATAGGACATATCCTATATCCTAACACTATATTAAAATCTTAGGAGAATGAGAAACAACAGTAGAGTCTGAAACACATAATAGCTAACAAACAAAACTGATCCAAGATGGACACTTAAAAGCATAGCTCCTGCTATCATTGCAAGAAATACTATCCCTTGCATTTTTTCTTACATTTTCAATTTTTTTTTTTTTTAATGGTCTCTCATTTTGCTTATTTGTTTATTTCATTTATCCATTTTATGTTATTTCTTTTGCCCTATAAAAAACTAACTGCTTGGAGAAAACTAACAAATTATGTATAAAACTAATTAAAAACTAATGCAAACTAAACATCTTAAAGTTATGGATATTTGGGCCAAAAACCACAAAAAAAACCCCACAAACCTCAGATGTTTTTACCCCTCCAGTGAAAGATTATTCTTTTTACAGTTACAAGGTTTTCTCACATGGTTCTGCTGGCACAGCTATGCCTATATTGCTGAGTAGTGCAGTGCTGCTCCGAACGAGATATGTCACCTGGAGAGGCCTTCTGAGCCTGTTTCTCTGTGTCTCTCAGGTAAAACACTTTGTCCTGGGCTCCTCTGGTGAGGTTTGCGATTTCCAGCAGGAGTTCTTCCATTTCGTTCAGGTCCCTCACAACCCCCGGCTTGTAGCGGTATAGATAATCTGTCACTCCGCATGTGGTGGGACAGTACTGTCCCTGAACCAGAGGACAGGATCATGTCAGCATGCCTTAGTGGTTGCATTCAATGTGGTGGTGGATATTGCTTTAACAGCCAAATTGTTAGTGCCCATATTTTCAAAGAGATACCATAAGATACTGAACAGCAACATATTATCTTATAACAGAATGATTATCATAAGATACAATTACCAATTATGGATATTTGTAATATATTTGAAATGAACTTACAAAGCCATCAGATGGAGAACATGAATCTTGGGATATGGAGTAATCTCCTCTTGGTTGCTGTAGAATGAGAAAAAAGCACAGCAGCAACACTCAGTGAAATCTATTTTGACTTAGAGCCCTTGTCATTGTTAATTTTGCAATGATCGTATATTCCTTACTGCTGAGGCTAACGTGCACAGAAACAGAATGTAGGCAACTGCATGTGAGAAAGCAGTCATTTTGGTCCTGCAGTCGCAACGTTGCTCCCTCAGTTTGTGTGCGACTGTTGCTCCTGCAGGATATTTATCTGATCAAGGTCCTCGGCAGGGATGGAGATAACAGTGTGCTGTGCAAATAAGACATTTGCTCACGCATGGCAAAATCACTGCCTCTATTACTCACAGCCCATCTCACAGCCTTACCATAATCTTGACAAAAAATTAACCCAGAGAGTCAGCAGAAAATCAGGGGTATATGTGTGTAGAAGCACATGTTAATGTCATAGAAAAACATGTAAAAAAAAAGGTTACTGGGCCTTAATAAGCATGTGTATAATGTGTGATCTTGATAGACTGACTTTGTTATATGCTTTTGATATTTCTTTCTTTTCTATATATTGACCTATATGCTAAATAAATTGTAACAGCTCATAAGAGCTTGCATGAAATATAATGTCTCCCTTCACTGAGGTCATCATTGACATTGTCTTGACATATGCTTTTAACTGAATGACTTGAGATAGTGCAAAACTTTAAACTGGGAAACTGGGCTATAGTTTTTAAATGGCCTGAATTTCACAAATGCAGCTTACAATTACACAGCAAAAACAATCTGCATTGCTACACATACCTTACAGGTCTGTCTCCTCTAGAGTCCGAGTTAATGATTACATGTTTTTTTTCCTTTCTGTGAGAACAACAAATAAAGCACACAAAACCACCCACTTGGTTGCACACACACACACACACACACACACACACACACACACACACACACACACACACACACACACACACACACACACACACACACACAGACAGATCCAGTTTTAATGTTTGATTACAATGAGTCATTTGTCACTGTTAATTTTACTGGTAATGACCACAGTCATATAGTGAAGAGTTCATAGAGTTAATCTATGTGCTGTATGGGTATAGTTAAATAAATTTGAGACGTGAATTTAATCTAATAAATGTATAGAAAATCAAACATTTTACAGGATTTTTAGGACATCATTTGTTAATCATAATGGTGTTACAGCCTTTGTCATCATTGTCCAAATAATTAAGACTTTTCTTAGTTATTAAGACTTCCCAATATATATAGCATGGGCAATGTTACTCTGCAAGTGCCAGTTCCACCTTCAGCATCTATAAAATTGTAGAATGACACAGAGATAAGTGTTGGGTGTAAAAGGATTCTCTCCATCAGCCAATTTCACTATCTTTTTACTAAATGAATGCTTTGAGGATTATTGCATTACATTGAATTACATTGTATAGTTCCTTTTTGCCACTGTAACAGTTTGAAGAGTTCTATCTTTCAGTACAATGGCAATAGCTTATGCTATGACAAACTAAACGCACTGCAGCCTTGATTTATTACAAATTAATGTCTCAGATCTATAATGTAACCATGTACCATAGCAGTTTCATCCAAACACACTTTTTTATAAAAGGAGAATCACAGATTTTTTTTTTTTAAATGAAACACATACTGCTGTAGATGGAAATTGAATCAGATAACACTGGCTTCACAGATACATAACACTTGAGGAAATCTGTGGCAAATGTAATACATCTCTTTGATCCCCATTTTAAGGCCACTTTAAGCTTGTAGAGTAATAGCATAGTTAAATTATAAAGAGCAATAGCACACTGAAGCATTATAAGGTGCTAATGTCCATATAAAATGTAATTTCCCCCATTTGTGTGCAAGCAAAAGATCTTTTTTTAGGTAGTGAATAATTAGTTGGACTGACAAGGCCAATGGTGAGATCTAAATGTCTATTCTGAGAAGGCTATATAGGTTTGCTGCATTGCACAACCTTCATGTAACTCTCTGTAAAACCATAAGGAGTTTTTACTGTGTGTGTGTATGTGTGCATGCTGTGTGTGTGTGTGTGTGTGTGTGTGTGTCAGCTTTGTACTCTTTTTTGTGTTGGATTTCAGCCAATGGTGTCCTTTATGAATGATTCATCACAGTCACTCAGATCGGAGCAGGACAAAAAAAGACCTCTGAAGTTAGACGGCTTCTGATGTGTGCTTGTACTCAGCTCAAAGAGAAATAAAGTAACACAGTTTGAATCAATTCACACTCAGCCTGGGCTCTTGAATGAACCACTCACAGAGTCCTGGACTTAGTTAAAATAGTAATTAGAGCTGAAGGATTCAGTTCTATTTGCATATAGTTTATATCCCAATGTTCTGTCTGAGAGCCATCAAACAGGGAGAGTAATAGATGTTCACTCTATAAAATTACCATATTATAAATGCTAACCATTAGGATCTTGTCAAATTTGTGATGTATTCTGCCAGTTGGCTAAAATACATTCCAAATTGGGAAACTCCCATAGCCTGCTTCACAGATATTATCTGAACTGCACAATATTGACAATATGGATGTTACAGAGGTCTTAAGGACCTTGGTTGTTAAACCAATGTCCAGATGATCGATCAGTTCCCACTCTTATGAGCTGTGTCTGAAACTGTGCCCTATTCACTATTCCCTACATGTGAAAATCTGCATCACTACATAGAGCAATATTATAGGGAAAATGATTTGTCAAGATAGTGAAATGTAAACAATAATTTAGCAGGCTAGCTGGCTAACTGGGTAGCTAGCATGGAAAAGAGATTTAACATAAAATGATTTGACCTAAACACTATCAAATCTAGATACCAATAAACTCAATATTTAACTACAGAAAGAACTTCAAAAAACTGACAACATTTCTTCAGTTAGCCTGCTATTCACATTTGTAATAGGTCCGTGAGGTAGTATGTGAATACCGAAGATGTAGACATCATCGCTCAGCCTTCCCCAGAGCAGCTGTGTGCCAGTCTTCAAACCTAACAATGCAGTTTGTTAAGGATATAGTGCTTGTACGCAACTGATTGTGATGCATTGTGGGATTGTTCAAGTGCACTGCATATCCCGCACTATGTTTTTGGACACTACTACAAGACGGTGAAACCCCAGAGTAGTGCACATACTGAATAGGCCAAAGTTTCAGACACAGATAGGTGTAGTGCTTGTTTGCTATATTGAGGACAGCAAACCACTTGGGCCAGTGTAGAGAAGGAGCCCATTAAAATAAAGACTTGGTTGTCCCTAACCTAAAGACAGAGACAGGGCACCTACTGCCAAACCCTTCAAGAGTGTGCAACATCTACACCTTCCCTCCTTGGTCTTAAAATATCTAAATATCTTAATATATATATAAATATCACCGGCAAATACTACAGAAATACAATTATTCATTTTTTAAAAATAAGATTAAATACACTGAGAAATTCCACCATTCCATGCAGTCATATTATATTCATATTATTTTATGATTACAGATCTTGGGCTATAATTCAATGTACATTTGATGTACATTTTCCATGAACCTACTGTTGGATTGCAAGTCAGACCAGATTTCCATGGTTCTGAATAAACTAAGCTGGATGGCCATCTTTTTCTTTTCAAATCTTAACCATAAAACAAACTTTCGCTTTAACTATCAGGTCTCAAATAAAAAAGGTTGCAGACAGCAATAACAGATGCTATCCACTAGAGGGCACAGATAAACAAGATTTACAATGTACAATGGTGGCCAAAAGTTGAGACTGGCACAGTTTTTGGTTTTCACAAAGTTTGCTGCTTCAGTTTTTATGGCAATTTGCATTAACTCTAGATTGTGAAGAGTGATCAGATGAATTGCAATTAATTGCAAAGTCATTCCTTGCCATGAAAATGAACTTAATCACAAAAATTACTGCATTCCAGCCACTGCATTTCAGCCCTGCCACCAAATGGCCTGCTAGCATCATTTCAGTGATGATCTTGTTAGCTCAGGAGAAAGTGTTAACCAGGATAAGGCAGCTGATATCACCCTGTCATGCTGATTAGAAGTGCAGATTGATTGCTTTAAAAGGGTGGTGGTGCTTGTAGTTTTCTTCTGTTAACCATTGCATTGCATCAAAAGGGATTTCACAGGCAAGGACATTGCTGCTTGTAAGATAGTATCTAAATCAACCCTTTATCGATTCATCAAGAACTTCAAGGAGAGAGGTTCGGCTGCAGTGAAGAAAGCTTAGGGGCATCCAAGAAAGTCTAGAAAGCACCAGGACCATCTCCTAAAGAGGATGCAGCTACAGGACTGAGTCACCACCAGTGCAGGGCTTGCTCGGGAATGGCAGAAGGCAGGTGTGAGTGCATCTGCATGCACAGTAAGGCGAAGGGTTTTGGAGGATGGCTTGTTGTTAAGAAGGGGAGCAAATAAGCCTTTTCTCTCCAAGAAAAACATCAAGGACAGACTGAAATTCTGCAGGAAGTATGGGGATTTGACTACAGAGGACTGGGGTAAAGTTATTTTCTCTGATGAAGCCCCCTTCACACTATTTGGCACATCTGGATAAATGATTGGAGAAGAAAAGGTGAGCGCTACCATGAGTCCTGTGCCATGCCAACAGTGAGGCATCCTGAGACCATTCATGTGTGGGGTTGCTCAAAATTTTGCCTAAAAACACTGCCATGAATAAAGAATGGTCTGAAAACATCCTCCAAGAGCAACTTCTCTCAACGATCCAGGAGCAATTTGGTGATGAATAATGCATTTTCCAGCATGACGGAGCACCATATCACAATGTGATAACCAAGTGGCTCAGTGAACAAAACATTGAAATTTTGGATCCATGGCCAGGAAACTCCCCAGATCTCAATTCCATTTAAAACCTGTGGTCAATCCTCAAAAAGAGGGTGGACAAACAAACACAGGAACTGTGATCAACTCCAAGCACAGATTAAGCAAGAATGGGTTGCCATCTGTCAAGATTTTGCCCAGAACTGTTATCCAGCATGTATGAAAAAAAACTTATGAAATGCTTAATTGTACTTCACTATACCATATAAACATCTGAGAAAATGATCTAAAAAAACGGAGGCAGTAAGCTTTGTGAAAACCAAAATTTGTGTCAGTCTTAACTTTTGGCCATTACTGTATATGTATACTGAAGCTAGATGTCAATAGGACTATCGGATGTGTTTGCACTAAGCCTTCCTCTACTGAACCTAACTACTCAGCCTGTGATGACCTATAACTATAAACAACAGTTATACCTCCGGTAGTGTAGTCGTCTGACCTCCAGTGAAGTTCCAGATTAAAGGGCCAATCTGAGCAGAAGTGTAAAGAGTGCATATATGGAAAGTTAGCACAGCCTTAATTTCAGTTGTGTTTTTAAAGCAGTGTCCTAGGCTCCATGTAAGGCTGGAAATTGGCACCTGAAACAGTGGATACAACAGACTAAAGAGGTATAAATAAAGTCAGTTGCATCCATATTGTATATAGCCTTTTACCCTTGAGACAGTTACCACAAAAGGAGAACAAGTTCCAACAAAGTGATTGGAGGCTTGTATGTAGTAACAAGTGACAACAGCCTGTAGGCAGAGCTGTAACTAGGTATGATGGAGTCTATGTTGCATAAAAGCGACCTGATCAACAACACGACCTCAGCTGAGTATTTACTTGAGTATAGACTAATTGTCATGTATTTGTTATACATTACACTAGCTACTAAGCTGGAACTAGCCTAATGGTATATGATATTTGTCCCCACAAAATATCCTATGCAGGCAGACATTGACCTCTAAAAGACATTGCTTCTTTTCTTTTTTTGTGATCTGCCCATTGTTAAACTGTTAAACGGGGCAAATTAAAACTGGTTTAATCTAAAGCAAGGCCATTAACATAAAAACAAATGTGAAACTATAGATTGATAATTAAACTATAGATAAATAATTTTCTTGTTAAACAATTAAAGTGCAAAAATTAACTGAATAAAAATCAAGCTGTCTAGCTGAATTGAAGTTTGGGGAAGAATGGCATGGTGAAAAATTAATGAAGTGCTAATCATAGTACATATCCCTATGGACATTTTTATAAAATACAAAGAACAAATAAAGCACTGAAAAAACACCAGTGATTTAGACCTACAAATATGCTTCAGTGTGGTTTATTACTTTATATGAAGTAGCTTGCACAGACTGTAAAACTCTGTAAAACAAATGAGGCTAAAAAACTTTTCTTGGTTATGGTCATAAATGTATGCAAACTAATCAATCAACTAAGGAGATTTTTTTTTACCAATACAGATAAACACCACCAATGATTTGACCTGGTAGCCTCTAGATTTAGCAATCTCTCACTGATTTATCAATGAGAGAAAACTCTGACCCAGTTTGGTTTTGTCTGGAGCCTGGAGTTGCACCATTTGACTGAATCAAACCTAATTTTAGAAAGGATAGGACATTTCTCCTGTACAAATGGTCATGCCTAATTACCCACTTGATATTGTGATCAGTCAAACTTTTGCCTGTCTCTGTGGGAGGGTATACCGTACCTAGGGTAAAATGTTACTAAATTTGTGGGGTGGGGGTTATGAGGGTCCTGATACTGAACTAACACAACATTCATCATCTGTTCAAACCTCTTGCACACATAGTGCTGTGTTCCCACTTTTCGCAATTGTAAACTCATTTTATCCTGCAACTTTTGGAAGAAACCACTACCATAGGGAAACTGGGTGTGCTATTTTTTGAGACATAATTAAATTGCATAATTAATGTTAATAATTAATATTAATGTTTGAATCATAATATAAAATGCCAAAAACTTCTTCTTATTAAAGATAGTAATAAAAATATATATATAAATATAAAAAATACAGATGCCCTTCTCCAAATGGGCATGATACCCCTGCTGACACGTGCTGTATTCACTATTGTCTACATACTCTTCACTGGCACATGTTCATTTCTGTCTACATACTCACCACTGGCACATGCTGTATTTCACTATCATTTGCATACTCCCTACTGGCACATGCTGTATTCACATGCTACATGAGCAGTTATGCAAGTTACAAAAAATGAGAGAGATAATCGAATCGTATGACATCACCAAACCCAAAATACTCATCCTTACAACGCTTCCATTCAAGATGAAATGTGAAATTTTTATCAATTTGTAAATGGGAGACTATTTAGAGCCAGGTCAACCTGCTGGGATATCTCTGCTCAACCTTCATCTATACATCGATGGTGCATGTTTATGCACTCAGCCTGTGTTTGGGCCATGTGTGTCCTTACAGAATTTGGCTCCAGATGGAATTTCGGACCTAGACACTCCTTAACACCACAACAGACCCACATTCACTTTGTGCTTTCCTTCTGTTGTAACTGCCTGTCTGCAAGAACTGCTTAGGATTCTAATAGTACTCCCCAGCCCCATGGGCAAAACTAATACTGATGGGCTTGGTTTTTTTTTGTTTTTTTTTTCTTTGCTGTACCTCACCTTCTTTCTTCTTCTAAGCAAATGTATTTGCAAGTCTTCGTTTCAAGATGTAATTTGTAAAATACTCATATATGTATAGACCGTATGTTATATTTTTGCTCATTAGAATTGCCGTATCACTGGCTTTTCTGTCCATAGACAGTACGAACATGTGTCTGGAGAGAAAACCTCTCCACATTTATTTAGTGTATCATATTTAACCATATCAGGTTACAACAATAGAATCCCAAATAATTAGTACCAAGTAATTCTCATTTTTCTTTATTGTAAAATGCTATGGAATTATACTGTGATTTGCAATTAATCACTGAATCGCTTTGCTGTAAAAGTATAAGAAAGTCCATCAAAATGCAGATGTGGGTAGGTGCCACAGTGACCTGTTCCACTGCTGTGCCTCAGTCTTAGTGCACCTGAATATATTTTGCCTAATTTCTTGGTCCATACATTTGTGCTAGTCTCACTAGCTTCCCAGCAATGAAACATAAAAAGCGCCATTTAGGAAACCCAGTCACTTGGTGTGGTAACACATCATTTGGCTGCCAAAAACCATCTGGAGTTTAAAGTTCGAGCTGTGTCAACATTTTGGAGTAGAAGATATGCTCACTGTTAAAACTGCCCAGGTCACACAACGGCACCCTAAAGAGCCACTTTGATTTTGTTGGTGCTTTCTGTCGAATGCTCACTATGTAGGTTTGGTTTTTGTTTGTTATTTCCTTCTAGTGAATCACATATATGCCCAGGTGGGTTTCAATACAGAATGAGGTGAATGACAGAATGAAATGAATTAAACAAAGGCACTGTTCCGACTATGTGTGGTGCGAGTTTGCAGATGACCCCACAGCTTAATGAAGTTTTATAGAACTGAGAACTGAGCATTGGCTATATACCTATATACCTACAGCAACTGAGTCTAGAGTCTCAGGAGGTGAGGCTTCTGGACCAGTAGAACAGAAGAGCTATTTTCTTGTCCTCCTTAAACATCTACACTTTACCTAGACAACGCATAGCAGATGACTGCCACTGAGTGAGTGTTGTTTCCAAGACAGGAAGGAGGCACCTGGTGATTACAAATACAGCTTAAAGCTGTTATATCAATTGCAGGTTTTATTGCCAGTAATGTATTCAGGTATATGACTTATTTTTACATGATTTAATAACTATAGGTGACTATTTTATTGCAGCTTTATACATTGCTAGCCTGTTTCTTATCACTACCCATGGCAAAAATATCAGGCTTGATGCATTGACCAACATACTATCTGTAGTATCCAGTGCTAACAGTACCATTGTTTTTCTGACCGCTTTTTGACCCTTTTTTATGGTATGACAGCACATCGAATGTGGAAGGCAAGAGATATATGGGGGGGTGGGTGGTTGGCTGACCTAAACCTCAACTCTCTATTGCCCGTGAACCTAAACAGCTGTGAACTCTGCCTGAACTTGCAGAAACAAGCGGATGAAGAGATGCCTGCCATTTCTCAATTCTCCAGAAGAAGCGTGTTCCCCAGGCCACCACAAAACAACAGATAAGGGACGCCATACAGCGCCGCTGGGAGTCGTCGTGGTGGGTCGCCTGAGTGACTGGAAAGGTCTCTTGTCAATTTTTCATGTTAGCACAGCCAAAAAACTGAGGCAAACACTTGCAGCATATGCCTCACTGGATTACCCTATGCTAACAAGAACACTAAGCGGTTTATACAGCAGAACAGGCACCAAGGCACTCTGACACATTAAGCAGCTTACACTCAATGATCTAGTTCAACATACAAACAGTGTGTTGTTTTGCCTGGTGTATGCGGCCGTGACAGTACTGGGTATATACAGTACACACAGCACTGACTATATCCGCATGGCACTGGCTACCTACACACAACATTGACTCTTGTTAAAGTTACCTTATTTTAAAGTTACATTGCGCAAATGCAGACTGAGGGACAGTTACACTTTCTTACTGGTTCTCATAGGTCTAGTGTCTTATCATGACACTGCTTGTCATGTCATGGCGCTGTTGTTAGTCTGATCAGAAAAGAATAGCATTTCTGTCCAGCTCATAGATCATAGTGACCATTTGATCATAGCATGCCATATTCCATTGTTTATCGTTTGGCCAAAAGTCTAATGGATAAGTCTACTTAGTGCACCTTTAAGCCTTACAGCTAGTATCACTGGAAATGTAAGTCATTTGAAATCAGTTGTTTTCATACTAACCAGCCAGGATTATTAAATGTAAATGCCAAAAGGTGCTAATAATAATAATAATAATAATAATAATAATAATAATAATAATAATCATAATAATAATAATATTAATAATATACCAGACTTATTTATATAGCACCATTCTCTGAAACAAGGTCACTTCACAGAAACAATCTAACAAAGATATAGAGTAATAAATATAAGGTACAGGTTGAGGTACAGGTAGACACAAGTAACTAGGGACAGACAAAAATAGTTATTTAGGGTACAGGAAAACCACAGAACATGCATTGTGTTCATGAGCAGGATCTAATGTAGATGGCACTGGGCAAAGAGATTTTAGATGGAACCAGTTATTTATTTATTTATTTGAGGATTTTAATACTGAAAAGGAAAAATAACACAAAGACCAAAGGGAAGCTAACTCCAGGATTTTGGGTTCATAATAATGTAGGACAGAGTCTAAACCGGCAGACTGACAGAAGTTCAAACAAGTGTGAACTAGAGTCTCAGTACCTTTGCTGATGATTATGAGTCAAAGCCATGACATTTTGTGCAGGTTATCAAAGGACGCCTTAACTAGAGAACTGATTTGATTCTGAAAACCAAGAGACAAGCCAGTAATGGCTCCAAGACTGTGAAGAGCTAGAAAGGGTTGTAGGAGAACATTTACATTTACATTTAAGGCATTTAGCTGATGCTTTTATGTAAAGCAGCTTACAATTATGACTAATAAAACTCAAGCAATTGAGGGTTAAGGGCCTTGCTTAAAGTGTACAGTTAAATTGAAAGTAAACACTTAAAATAAGATTCACTTTCTCTCTGTCTAGAAAACAGACACCTTTAAATCACCTAAAAAATTAATGGTACCTAGAATTTTGCAATATGCCCCCATTTCTACATTTAAAGGACCTGTTCTTACATAATTAATTTTACATATGCATTGCTGAGCTAATAAATATATTGCAATAATAATCATCATTAGAATCTTTATAATAAACTTAAATCTGAACTTAAATGATCGAAGTGTTTTACACAGAAGAGATTTCATGATAAGGTACATTGCTAAAATAACTACTGCAAATAATTAAATATAAAATAAAGCAAAGACCCCACAGGCTTTGTATAGCACAGGCTGAAAAAATGTATTTGATCTAGATTTAAAAATAAATGTAGGACTTCCTAATATTACCTGGATCACTGCTCCAAAGTTCAAGTTGAGGGTTAAGGGGCCCAACAGTGGAAAGTTGGTAGTGATGGAGCTTGAAGCAGCAACCTTCTAATTACAAGTGAAGTACCTCAACCACTGAGCTACCACTTCCACAGAAGTGGTATTTATTATTTATGTGTTTATTGTTTTATATCCTTGCCCTGATATATGTTGTACTACAATTTGATTGAAGAGATACATAGAGAGTTCATTGGATGGTTCCAATGCAATGTAAATTGTGGGTGCTTATAGATCCCAGTGAGTGCCTTTCCAAATTATTGTATGTCCAATCAATTCAAATTGCAACCAGTGGACTCCAACTGAGTTCTAAGCATTTCTCAAGGATAATTAAAGCAAGGATGCACCTATCAACAATCTGGAGTGCCATGGCTAAGGATCTGAATACTTTTGTTAAGAAAAACATTTCAGTTTTTGATTGTTTTAATTATAGCCATATAAGCCATATAAGCTAGGACGTGACCAGAGATGCCATTTTCTTTCAACAGAGATGCTCAAGTCATCAACTAACTCCTTTCATGGCCTGAAGCCAAGTAGTGAACTATGGAGAAGAGCAAGCAGAGGTTCAGGCATTCCAATGAGTGTGTGTAATAGTCTTAACCTGCTGTTTGAAGTTGTGATAGTCAGTAACATTCAGATATTTTGCACTGGCAGTATTAAAATGTATATTAAAGTCATCTTAGTGTATTAAAGGCTGGCACAGATGCTGCTTTGCTCCAGTAGAAGATCAGATTACTCTGCTTATAAGGAGCTACTTGCATGGACACCATTTCAAACATGAAAAAAATATGTGCAAGAAAATGACTCTCAGAGATGCTTTCATGCCATCAGAGTTTTCACAGACTCTTTCCAAGTCTGTATTTTGATATTTCCCATAACTGGGTAATTAGGAAAGGGCCTGGATTAGAAACACACATAAAAATGAAAACAAAGTTAGATTCCAAGTTTGTAGTTGAGTGTCGCAAATGTTTTCCTAAGTGCTCTTATCTGGCATCCCATGACAACGAGGCCTGTCTGTTGATGGGAAGGGGAGGGGTCATGATGAGGGCAGTGGAAGTTCATTGGCCGGTGACCTGTCCATGACTCGGGTGTCTGGCACGTCACAGCTCAGGACCACTGGATGACATCTGCCCTTAAGGCCTCGGGTCTTTACAGGGATCAGCATGTTAAATATTTCACTCTGAAGGTATGAATTCTGAGGGCCAGTGTGACTCGCTTTTTGGTATCCTTTAGCATTCCAACATTACAGATTTCACAACTTAAACAAGGACATTTTTACTTCAAGTCATTGTAATTATGCACATTTTTACCAGGACAGCACACAAGACAAATATGCTTATCTGATGGAATACTTTACACAGTATATTTTCTTCTCACTTTCATTTTTAGGAATGGCACATGTTTTAATGCATGTGGCTAATTGGGGTCTTAATGATTTCCTGATTTCATTTACTCAAAAATATGAGTAACTTGGTACCCTAGTACCTTGACCCTTAATCCCAAACAGCTGCTCTGAGCCTCTGGTATAATAAATATAACTTAACAAATACACACCCTAGTCAGACAGCAATTGCTATATGACCCTCCATAGTGCTCCACTGGGTCATTACCTTTTCAACAAAAGACTGCTGACACTGAATTGCTAGTTAAGTGGCTCATTTACGTTTGTATTGATCTAGTTCCTTTAGACACTCTTAATGGCCACCAGAGTCAGGACCAAGAACCAGGGCAATCTGAATCTGTGAGAATTCCTGTATACTCATGGTCACATTTTTGTGATATTAAGCCTAATCCTTAGAAGTAGACAGGAGCAGACAGTTTGCCCATTGTGTAAAAGCCAATAGCATTTTGGGTTTCCCAGAGGCTCATGTTCACAGAGCATTTTAGCACAGATAATCGTCCAAGATTTATTCACAGGTCTGTGCACCTTCTTTTCAACTGATTTTCTATTCTGAAATGAAAATAGAAAAATGAAGAGTAAAGGTAATATTTACATCATTGTTTTAGTACAGTAAGCCATGTTAAGCTTTTTTCCTTTTAAATTGAGAGGGAAAAAAGCTTCATAAAAAATACTACTGTATTCTTAGGTTAGGTTAATTCTTTTGGTAGTAGAGAGTACTCAAGTATTTTGTTGTTACTATGTCATTGTCTATATATAAAATTTTATTTTTTGTTATGCAAAATGAACTTGGTAGTTACTCATACATGCATTTCATTTTGCTTTGGAGTATGTCAAACGGTTCATCAGCTGTATGCTACAAGATCAGGTTGAGAAGATGGAAAAAGCCAGAAGACTAACTATTGTTTTTTTTTTTGCAGCTAATGTGAAAAACCACTTTTTCTCTCCTCCATTGTTGTTTTGATATTGACAGTGCTAAGATCGTTCGTACAGACAAAAAGCCACATGAACTCAAATATGACTGTTCTCATTCAAGTCGCAAGCCCACAAATCAGATACAAATCTAGGACCACATACGAAAGTGACTCAAATCTAATTTGAAAAGATCAGATTTGTGTGTCCACATGGCTCTGAGAAAAAAGATCTGAATCACATTAATGGGGAAAAAAAAACTGTATTTGAGTCAATTTAGAATGGTAATGTGAATGTAGCCATAGACCAAATCTATCTGAATCACTTGTAGGATAGAGGCTTTGTTTCTCAATGAGGCCAAGTAACAAAATGAATTTTATATTTTCTGAATATGAATGTTATTTTTATATAGCACCTTTCAAGGAACACAAGGTCAGTTGACATCCAGACACAAGTGAGAAGCAGCAGCCAATTGAGCACAGCGACTCTCAGCTGGAAACCTCAGCCCACTGCAGGACTGAATCAGGTGCAGGCACGAAAACAAGGACAGAGCACCGTCCATCACTGAGAATACAGACACACACATGCATGCACAAGGACAAGGACAATTTGTCTGGGCTAATTCACCTAACCAATTCAACTAACCTCCATGTTTTTGGACTGTGGGAGGAAACTCACACAGCAAATCAGGAGATATTGAGGGGTTTATAACATTTTGACTGCAGTGTAAGGCTTGCAGGTTGATGGATTCAAATAACTGTGTCAGAATACTGTGAGGATACCTCTTTATTAATATCCAGTCAATATTACATGAGACATTTGACCAGTACTACATTTTACACTGCCAATATGTTTCTAATGCACCATGATTAGTGTGGCAGAATATGCACAATATCATATCGAAATCATATCTGATTCACCATATTGCTGTAAAAAAAAATGAGGCAGGAGTTTATTTTTTAATTGTGCCTTGCATCTTGCAGCAGAGTAGGAGATCATGTGATGGCAGCAATGCTGTAGTGTGTGATTTCCTGCTTTGTTTTCCTAGCATCTATGTTCTCATTGTAGTTCTCATTCCTTTCTCTGGTGCATATCCTAAGTTGTAGTCCATATGCTAATTAAGTTTCTGACTCCTTTGTCTGAGATGGCTCTCAATTGCCCACTCATCCTATTTTACAATTGATAGCCCTTTTATTTCTGAACTGGAGTGTCACGCTGTGGCAGAGGCGTGGACCTTTCTTCACAACTATGGTAATTAAGATATCAGGTGGAACAGTTACATCAGGTTTAACCAGAATTTACATTTTGGGGTAGATTCATAATTTATTTCCTTATAGTGCAGTCCATAACACAACATAATGCATTTTTTGCTGGGTTTTTTTTTTGTCTCTATATTCCAGTAAATTGGGTTAGAAAAATAATGAAAAGGATAAAGTGCAGAATGCCTTAATATAAGGATATGTACATTTATACATGTCAGGGAGCCATAACAAAGTATCAACTTTAATACTAAATTGCAAATCCATTTCAATTAAATCCAGACCTTTCATGCAACAGTTTTCAGCTCGCACTAATTTTGAGGGCCTTTTGCTTTTATTCCTTTCTTCAATAAGGGGAACTGCATGCTCAGTAGTGTTCTGGTCAAGTGGTCGAACATTCCACTTTTTGCCACTGAAAACGTCTATATGTTTCATGTCCTACTGCAAGATAAAGGACTATCCACTGTGTTTTTGAGGTCTCTGGCTGGATTCAAGTTATTGAGATGCTTCTGTGTACCTCCGAATCCATCTTGCTTCCCCATGCAATCACATCATCAAATCAATAGAGAATTCCTCTGGTGGTCATTCATGCCCATGCCACTTTGTTTCACTGGCAAGATAGCATGCTTTGGATCACAAGCAGTTCCTGTTTTTCTCCACATTCTCCAACACTCTGGTAGAGTTTAATATTTGTCTCATCTTTAAGGCTTTTTTCCTGATCTCTTATGTCTTGTGATAAAATCTTCCTCTCTTTATAGTGCCTTCTTCTCTTTCCAGTATCTTACGCATATGCCACAGTAGATGGTGGTCAAGAGTGGTCACTGATTTTTCCACGGTCTGATAGTGTGTTTCTGCTTGGTAACAATTTGACGTTTGTTTTGGCAGCTCTAATGTTTAGGCTGTTTCTCTGATTGATTTATCTTCAGTCTTCTATCTGATGGCTTTCTTTATTAACGACTCTCCTCCACCTAATTTTCAGAGAACACACCACTAGATTATGGAAAACAATTTACGCATTTTCTAGCTCTGCTGTGAGTGATCTAATGATGCAACTGTACACATTTAGCCAGTAAATAATTTAGCAGCGATCCCTAATGTCCCTAAATTTGGGGGGGATTCATGGTTCAACCAAAACTGAGGTAAATACCCTGTTGACAGTTTTATTGGTTACAGTTTTAATGTGGTTATGTACATAGCCAACACAACAAACGCCCTTGTCCAAAGCACTCTATATTAAGTAAGTTTTAAAACGTGAACATTTAACGATGGACTTATTATTGCGGGAAGAGCATTTGCAACCAATCGGATTGTTCCTCACTTCAGTCTCCTCCTTACGGATATAGAATATAAATCCTGTGTCGATTAGCACTCGCCTTACGCCGAAAATGCAAGACTCGTTGACATTTTTATTCGAGAAGATCTTTCTTCTTTGTAATGTTTTTAAAACTTCTTGGTCGCCGGACGAGTGCGCACCAAAATGCGCAGCGCCCTTGCTCCGGAGAGGTGATTTATTGGAAGTTGAGCGCACGCTGTTCATTCATTTCGGCATCTATCTGGGAGATAATAAAGTCGCACATTTGATGCCCGACATCATGCCTGTGCTAACTAACGACAAAGAGCTAATCAAACCAGTCGTTACAAACAAAAGACTAATTTTAGGTTGTATTTACAAAAATGCGAGTGTACGTGTCGATTCAGTTGAGGATTTTGCGTACGGCGCAAATATCTTGGTGAACGACATGGATAAGAAAATTAATATACACGCAATGTCAAACGAAGAAGTCGCGAAAAGAGCTGAAAAACTTATCGGGGCGATCCCGTATAGCTTGCTTTGGAATAACTGTGAGCATTTTGTCACTTATTGCAGATATGGAACACCTGTCAGTCAGCAGACTGAGAAGGTAAGATTCCTTTTGATTACTCGGTCTTCGTGAATTCTACACAACTCCGGCCTTTCCTTAATATTTTGCATGACAAAACATATGACACAGGTATCTTAGTATACGAATTATTTCCTGCGTTATTGAAAATCAATTAACCACATTGACTGTAAATCAGTTAATAATGCATTATAATGGGACATTTGAATTTCATCCCCCTTGTATCTTTAATGCCCCACAGTACTAAGGAGTACCAAGTTATCTTGCAGATATTTTTCACCATAACAAATGCAATTAAGAGACTGTTTGTTTTTAGCTATTGATGAATTTTCTTTGTCCTTTTCAGTTCTGTAACTTTCTGAAAATGGCCATTCGTGACCAGAGAAGCGTACTTCTGACCAGTCTCCTAGGAGTCATGTCCATCCTTTACTTTGGTGTTGCCCCTACAACTACATTACCCACAATCCTCATACCATTCACTCTGTGGATGGCTGGCTGAGCAACACTTCAAAGACTCCAGCCAAGAAACACTACCTTCCAGATGGCCTACTGATGTATCATTCCAGCAGTCCTGGAATCTAGCGAAATGTTCAGGCTGATTGTTGATCCTAGCGATGTTCACATGGTGTGTACACTCAGCAGCTGCTGTATTACAAACGCCCACTTCGTTATGGCCACTGTATGTACACCTGTCTTCTAGGTGCATTTTGTGTACAATTATACACACAGTTTGCCAGCCATCCTCTGGCAAGCACAATTTCAGTCACCCTTCACCCCATTCACAGTGAACCTCCAGAAACTGATTATTTGGGTGGTGAGCCATTCTTAACACAGGTTTAACACTGACTTGGTAGTGGCATGGCCAAGGGTGTTGAGCTGGTAGTATGCATGTTGGGCACAGTTGTTTCAGGGTGGTTTTTTTATGTATGCAAGATGTAGACATGACTGCTAGATTGAATGTGGCCCATCAGTCAAAAGTATTCAGCCAGTAGTCAGAAGCTGTCCACGAGTCGGAGGATGGTTAACCCAAACCTTGCAAGGCAACAGATGGGATATAGAATTTAATACAGTAGTGTTTTTAGTGAAATGGTGGGTGAGTATATTTGATGCCTCTTAAGTTAGTCCCTGATGGGCCATAAGCAGAGTTATCTTTTGCTTCATAGTGATTTGGACATGCATTTTACAACTTGGGTAAATTTCATGTTCATGTGGAAGTAGCTTATTTATCATTATGGAGGATTTTAATTTGGCTTTTTTTGTATGTAGATTATCATGTAAGACATGTACTTGCACACAATCTTTATTTTTAAAGCACTGACTCAAGCTGACTAAATCTGTTTAAGAACAGTAATGTACATGTGTAATATAGTCTATTGAACTTGGGTCACATAATAAAAAGGATTGTATCCACATTGTACATTGACTTGTCAAATCTTCCTATAAACTAAGTATTTAAAAACAATGGGGAGAATTCCAAGAGACACATAGGAGGGCATGTACATAATAGTAACATGAACCATTACCAGTTATATTAATTCAGGGGTGTGTGGATTGGTAAGACTTTTTTTTTTTTTTTTTTTTTTTTTTTTTTTTTTTAAGCATCATGTGCAGTCTGTTATTTGCCAAGTGATAGCCTTGTATTTTTAGATGTGACACAAAATTGACAAAAGCATATACAAACAACTGAAGCAGTGCAATGATGACAATGAAGAGTGGCTTTAGAATGTTTTTGAAGTAAAAGGGACCATGGGCTTCCATTTACTTTGTAGATGTTTCCACAGAGGTGCTGCTGGGGAATTTTAAGTTCCTTCTTGGCATGAAATGATCCCCCAAACAGTGGTGAAGCAGAGAAAACAGAGGCCACAGGTCACAGAGCCATTCCAAGCCACTTGGAGCTAAGATATGATTCTAGGGTAGATGTTAAACAGCTAGGTATAAAGAATTATGATTATTTTCAGTAGGATTTAAAAAAAATATCCTGTATAGTAAATTATACTGTTCATCATACAGGGGTAGCCTCTTTCCATAGGAATGGATTGCTCAAAATCAATAATGTAAGTTAGACGCCAATATCTCTCTTAACCCATGGCTGGGCATGTCCTCTACCTCTTGGGAATAAGCCTTTTTCCAACAGGCCTTTTTCAGCCGTTGTCATAACTGTGGAACACCACCCAGTTTGAAGAGAGCCAATCATGTCAGTGTTCAAATATGATATTTAGAGGGTGATGCTGACAGTTTAGATGTTCTATCAAACCAAACTGCTTGGTCCAACCTGTTTCAGATGGTGTATCACAGAAAAGGCAATCGTCACATTTAGATCATCACCTGTGGAAGCATCACCTCGATACCTACATGTTTGTGGCAGTAAAAAAAAAAAAAAAAAGTTTCCTTTTTGAACAAAGAGTGGTTGGCCTATATTTTATTAAATCAAGCTGCCTGGGGCAATATGTTAAGCATAATAAATAAGTAAATAAATAAATACATAAAGTGAAATGCTTATAATTCCAGAATGTCACAAACAGATTAGAAAGTTCACTGCATGATACTCCGCATTATGAATTCCTCAACCTATTGATTGAGAACAAAATATGGTTGTCCGAGTATGTGTCTCAGTGAGAATTAGTTTGTCTATATGCTTTGAGTCACTCAAACACGCTTGTGTTATGAGGTTACATGCATTTAGAGCTTAGTCCCATCCGCAAACGTGCTTTTATATATCATCTGGAACCTGAGCTCCTGTGAGAACGTTTGTTTAAACAACTTTGCAAAAAATTCACATGCTCAATGACTACAGTATTTATACTTTCTAATCCCATAAGCATGTGTGATTTGGCATGTGTACAACCTCTAAGATCATGGGCTGAAAGATTGATCCCAAATACTAAGATCCCTCCAAGAAAAAAAAATACACTGCAAACTACATGTTTGGCACTAAAAATCAAGACAATTCAGGGTCCCCTTTATTTTAAAATATCAAAAGTTTTATACAATTCCCATAACATCCCATTTTGCACAGGAACTACTGCATTATATGTAGTATTTTCCCTTGGTTTTTGACATTTACATGACTATGTTCTAAACAAATGTATGAAAACCTGTTTAATGTAATACAGAAACACTGCAGTCTAGACTCTGAAAATGATGACAAACTATTCATAAACTGAAAATATTTTCAAATCAACTATAGACATATCTCTATCATGCTACGGGAGAAACCCGCTGCAGTAGGCAGCAGCACCACCTAGTGTTTAAAGAAACACTCAATAAACGCTTGCGCGTGATCGTTTGGACTCGAAATGAATGGAAAATACGTTTACAAAGAATTAAATAAATTCCACAGTATGGACTTCAGTAGAAAAACAGCTGTCCTTCAAGTTCTGAAACAACTATCAGTAAGGTTGTTCCCAGTGGCTGTGACTCCTCTCACTTTCCTCTGCCTTTGCTGATCCAGGACCAGCTATTCTAGTCATAATCTCAACCTAACTCATTATAAATAGCAAAAACCTACACACTAAGTAGAGTCCTTCCTGTCGTTCAGACACTTGCTTGGCAGTTGTGTTCTAAGAACATTACTGTGATAAATTCAATGGCTGCTTTTAGCAAAGGCCAAAAATCATGATTTTATGACACTTTGCCTATTCTGCATACACTAATTTTTAGAAGCCACCTCGGAATTGCAGACACAGGAAGTGCTGTCTATGCTTCACGATGAGAGGAGAATTCATAAGGTGGGTAATGAGGGGGATAATAAGGGACAGGTGTTGGTGATGAGTGTCACTATGGAGACGGCTAGTATTCTGGGGATGAGGACCTCTTGTGTTTAGAAGCAGTATCCATACTGGCAATATTGTGATTCCTTATCATCTTACAATAACAACAAAAAAAATGTCTTTGAGTGTATTATTGTACCAGATCAAAGAAATGCATGTTCTGATAGCACATAACCGATCTCTAAATTGTCCATCATCCTAGATATGACAAAGCTATACTTTCCTGACAAATTCTTCCACATGAGTTCTATAAATTATTCATTCAATAATCCATTCACTCCCTATCCAACATATAAAATGTGACACCTTGGATTTGTGAGTAGTTAAAAATGAGCAATCAGGTAAAAATGATGTCACAGTATGAATTTTTATCTAAGTGACTTGCTTGCCGTTCACTTAATGAATTCAAAGGGGGAGCCACTGTATATACAGACTGATCCAGGTTTGATGTAAATAGCCCCTGATTTGTCATGATAAATGAAGGTGACCAAGCCCCTGATTTGATTTGCACTGAGTGAAATGAAGTGGGAGACAAAACCCCAAAATCTATTGTAAGTGTATGTAGAGCTATTCCTCTTCCAGGGTCCAGGACACAGCCCTGATTCAACTCCTGAAGGATAATAAGGCAGAATCCATTGTTAGAACATGCAAACATTCAACTGTGCTGGGTTGTGTCTTTTACAACCTAATGTTTGGTTGTAGGCAGTTGGGTAGAATTGGTTTGAGCTGTCTTGCTGTGACCATGTGAGCTGTATGTTGTGCTAGTGGAAGTGAGGCTGAATTGTAATCGATCTGAATCGATAAGGGCTGCATGGGGCTTTGAAGAATTACTGCCAACTTGTCTGTGCCACGAAAAGACTCTGTGTTGATGTGAGTCAATTCATTCGTGAGTCTACCGGAGAGGCATCCAGCTGGTTGCCCCTGCTGTGTATGTCTGTGAGGTGAAGTTGTTCATAAACTCGCAGATGCAGGCTTGGAGATAAGATAAATAAAATAAAAAGGGTTTATCCATATTTCTTCCTTTGCCTTGTGCACAGGCTGCATTTGATATCTTACATTGGCCAGGTTCTATGTGACCTATTTAATGGTGTTGTACAGTTGCTGGATTTAATTGTCCTACTGTGAATTAGGGCCGCCTTCAGCCATAGTTGCCTGTGTTCCATTTTCATGGAGCTTTGTCCTCCTTGCTGGTAGTGCTTGACATTTAGTGCAGTACGTATGTGATTGGACATTCACAGTTAATTTTGCTTTGCCTCTGTACTGTAGCAAAGTAGATTAGAAACAAAATTATAGCTATGACGATCATGTGCAGAATGTCAGATTTAATCTGAGGGTGTTTACTTCTATTTTCGGTAAACTGTACAGTAACCACAGGCCTTGCTCTATATGTAGTTTCCTAATTCCCTACACCATGTTAATGAACATGAACTCAGACTCAATTGTCATGTATAGTACTTGCCTCTGAAAGTGTTTAGTGTTTTTTTCACCGGATGCAAGTTCTACATCTACATGGCTTGAGACATGGTTATTTTCTATCCCTGCTTTCTTCAGTTCCTTCCGTCCTGTGCCCATAAGTGGAGCATATGCCCGGGTGACTGAGTCGACCAATCAAGAACATTCAACTTTTTGGCCCAGAAAAAAAATTCCATGGTTGTTTTAGTCCTGCTTTTGTGTCTTGCAGTAAGGTGAAGCATCACTCCCCAGCTTTTCAGAGTTCATACTGCCACTGCTTTAGACTATCACAGCTGTCTGGTAGAGGTTAATCTTTACCTCATATGTTCAGGCTTTTTTTCTTTTTTACATGCAGTTTACTGAACTGTATCCTGGGCTTTCTATTTGTGATTATTATCAGTGATCTGGGTTTTGTGCTAAACCCGGCAAAACCATGCTAAGGCGCTCTACTCATTATGGATGTTTTGTCTATGCACACATCCAGGATATTGTTCTTGATGAGTTCAACAGTTTTTCTTCAGGACAAGGTATTCTCAAGTCATCCACAACTGTGGTCTTCCATGCTCTGTGTGTTTTTGCTTCTTCTGTGGGTTCTTGCTTCTTCTGTGGGTTCTTTCTTCTTCTGTGTACTGAGGTGCACAGTGAGGTGCTACACAGCGGGCCAAGGAACAACCTTTTGTTTCACAAATTGGAAGGGCTGTGTATAAAAACTCTTGTAATTCCTACCCAGCTCTCCTGATGTACAGTACCTTGAACTGAAGCTGACACTCCACACCTTCAGTCTATGACTTCACTGTTATTATCTCATTTCACATCCAATGTGCTAGACTACAGAGTCAAAACAACAAAAATTGTGTTACTGTCGTATTACTTGGACTGCACTCCAGGCTATTGTGACTCAAGTTGAGGACAAAGTCTTGTAAACTCTCAAAATTCAATATATTTCTCTTCACATTTATCACAAAGCTCAGTGCCTGTTGTGAATACCATCTTTCAGCACAGTTGCCTGTCTCCATCTGTTAAGATAGCTGCCAAACCAAACCTGTATATGTAGTACAATCACACCATGTTACAGAGTTTAAATACGCAAATGTCCACAAAACGTTTGAATATGGGAATGTTCTATTTACCTTTGTGATATTAAATACTGTAACTACTATTCACAAACACAAGTGAAATGGAAATGGTGATTTGTATAATTTTACCAAACATTGCAGTTCTGAAAAAATTAAGCAATTATACTGGTAGCAACCATTTCCTGAACCATTTTGCATGACATCACAGGAGGGGTGAAAAGCAAAACTTCAGTTTGAAGGTAGAGGGTTAGAATCAATTCTCACTAAACTCATTACAAGATATCTTTAGATTGTTTGTCTGCTTGTTGCACAACACAACGACTTGATTGTGTTAACTAAAGCATAAGCATATCCAACAATAAAATAAGTCATCATCCTAGATATGATACACATGATCACTGGTATCTGAGGCACAAGTTGCAGGCACTGACAAACCACAGGTCCAGATAATTAAAGACATGACAATACGTTCAATGGGATATCAGAAGACAAAAGTTATGATACCCCTTTCCCCCCTCCCCATCCCAGTTCCCGGATGGGGCTTTATGCACTACAACAGAAGTACCACAAAATGATAAATCTGACAGATGTGTACCAAATCAGCAGCATTGCAGAATGACACAATCAGGACAGCTGCTCCTAAAAATATTTTTGCAAATATGACTCTAGCTGAGCTTACTTTAATGCTAGATGCAATCATTAGTCATTAGCCTAACAACTACATAGAAGTAATTGTTTACTGAACAGTCTCTTACTTCTTCATGCTACACCCGTTCAAAGGGGCCAGCAGAAAATAAGAGTTCACAAGGCTTGTTCAAAAGCAGTGGGTTAGTCTGACAGAGCTATAATGGGATTAATTATGACAGATTGCATTGGAGGCAGAGATATCCAGGCAGACAGTGTGTCTCATTAGCCAGGAGTATGAAAAAGCCTGTGTCCAGTAACACAGATTTAAATGGATTGCAGGAAAGGGCTATTTTGATGGGCCTGGTTAATCTTGTTTAATGGTGTGCAAATTGTCTGCAGTTATTTCTACAGTAAAGCAGTGGATGGCAGTTGGGGAGAAACTGACATAGACATGGTAAATGTTGAGATCTGCATTTGGAAAATACTTTTTTTTTTTTTTTTTTTTTATAAAATTAGGGCCTTGTGCCAGATTAACTTTAACTGATTTTTTAATGGGTGAATATTTAGACCATAAACTATTTTGTGTCCAGAATGCTCTGCTCACAGAACACAATATCTGTGATGTATTTCCAGAGAAGATTTCATTTATCCCCATCAAACGTAAGAATGATGAGGAACAATGACTGGGATATGACAACACAGGCTGTGTGCAAAACCTGACTCATTTTTTTTCCCCTTCATGTTGAAGGAACATCAGCAAAGATAGGTCAAGAACCAGTCAGTTGGAGGACAATTTGTGCAATTTAAGATACCTTTTTTAGGCTGATGTGTGTAGTTAACTATCAGTATATGTGTCTAGATAAGTCCAGTCAGTTACATATCCTGCTTTGATACCTAATTGCCTAGATCTACCTTCTTGGAACATTCAGTTTAGGAGCTGTTTTCCCCTTTTCTATAACCAGACAGTAAGGAGATGACTACAGAAATGGGATGACTAAGTTTTTATGCAGATAAACAAAAGCTGTTACCTGTACTGATTTTTAAGACCAATTGCTCCAGAAATATATTTTTTGTTATGTAAATGTAAAACTTACATATACTGCACTAAACCTATGTGGTAAATAATACAGACTTAGATTTAGTTAGTTTAGGAGACTTGTACAAAGGTTGATTTTCCAGCCTCTCTGAATGTACCCATTTTGTCCTTTGAAAGCCCTGCAAATTTCCTGCATTTACAGCATATCTAGAATGACCTTGCTGCATCTGTGGCAGATACGCTCAAATAAAACATGTTTCGGACCCAGAAGGAGACAGAAAGATCGTGGCAGTGAGAGAGAAAGAGAGAGAGAGAGAGAGAGAGAGAGAGAGAGAGAGAGAGAGAGAGAGAGAGAGAGAGAGAGAGAGAGAGAGAGAGAGAGTATAATCTATACTCAGTGTACCTTCACTCTCTCACACTGTCTTGGTCTGCAGAAGTCAATTTGCCATCCCTACTCCAAGGTCTCCATGACACAGAAACAATAAGTACTACCAACAAAAAGGACAGCAAGAAAAATGCTATCAATCACTATCAATCACTTACTTAATTTCACTCTCCTAGTGAATTTTTCCCCATATCTTGATTACTCAGATGGATGTGTTTCTAATAAAAACACAATTTGTTTTCTCACATTTAAATATCATAATATTATTTTTAAATACATTCTGAACTATAGCTAAAACTGCTGTGGTGAATAGCACCTACTTTATGCAGCTGAAGCATCTTGAGTTTGAATTACTACTGATTTTGGTGCCTTACTTGCTCACGCTTCTCATACAGATTTGGTGTTTGTCAGTTGTCTAAACAGAACTGTTTAAACAAGTGGATTACCGCAGTTTGAATTATTCTAATCACTCCAAAGATGCTTCAGTTAGACCTGTGTTTCTTAACATATGCCGCTGGTCAGATTCACGGTGAAATTGAAACTTCCTTCTCAATTTCAGCGTACTAGCATTGGTAAGGCAGGTCAAGGTCCAGATCTTTCCAGTTCTTCCTCTTTCCTCATAGCCTTAAAAGTGTTGATGGAAATAAATAGGGTACAAGGACACTTCCTCCACTATGCTTTCGAGTAGAGGCTCATTGCAGGTACTACGCTGATATTTAACAGGTCCTTCTCTGAAAGGCCTTGAGGCAAAGTTGCTTTTGTGATCTTGGTGACCTTTTCTACCTGACACGTCTGTACTTGTTCGTGTAATCTTGAGAGGCGAGCAGACCTACGCAGCATGCCAGTGGTCCCACATTCCTTCTCCCTCTTAAAAAAGGTCTTGTTAGTTGTCTGAAGAGTGCTTAAATCCTGTGAAATGTTACTACTGCAAGCCTCTACTATCTGCCTTTCCACAATGTTTCCTCACGGATATCGATGACCCCTTAGTTCGAAAATTACTGGTGATTAAAGAAGCTCTACAATAATAGCTGCAGTAATTTAAAACTACATTTGAACACATATGGGGGTCATCATCCTAAATTGGTTAGATCTGAGCTCATTAACAGTTATTGTTATATGCGAGAGATGGAGAGAGAGAGAGAGAGAGAGAGAGAGAGAGTTGCTCATTTGGTTCATTTATGCAAACAAATACAAAACAGTTGGGGCACATGACGATTTAGTGCATCAGAGCATACTTAATTTTTAACAGGTGTAAAGACTGTCTGGCACAGAATCATTCTAATGCCTCAAAGGATTGTTAAAATGAGCTATGAATTCTGACGGGAACAGCCACGAGGCTACAAGTCCAGGCAAAACAAGGTCTCATCCATGCAGCATAAAACCTGTAGCCCTGCAATCCACAATGCTGTCTAAAGTGAAATGAGATCTGAAATGATATTGCTTTAACTCTCTCTGGACAGTCAGCCACTTTGTATATTTTTGTCTTTTCATTCTCTTGTTTCCAGATGTATTGTGCAGTGCCATCTTAATGCCATAAAATAGAACAGCTATCGGTATTATGGATTGGGCCTGTAATGACCAGCGCCACCTCCCCAGGTTATTCCTGGCTGCATGTTCCTATGTGGTCAGAGTTGTACTTCGCCTAATCACGTCAATTAGGGTGGATGTACATGTATTTTAGTCCACCGTGCGGAAGTAAATGAAATCCATAACACTTAATTACATAGCCTTCAGGTGACTAATGCAGCCTGGTAAATTCTATTAGAGGCAGGTTGCACTGAGATGGGGTGGGTGTGTTTGCCTGGTGCCTTGTGGACATGCAATGAGCATTGCATAATAAGGCCTAGAACTACACTCAAACCTATCATGAGCAGTTTTCAAGACTGGGAAAAAAATTATTGCCTCAATTTATAAATGCTTATAAGCAATTGCCTGTATTTATACATTCCTTTTTATACTTATGTATTACTCATATTTATAAATGCTCCAAAGATGTTAATGAGTCCACAGTACATTTCACTGACACATCCAAAACTATTGTGCTGAACTGACACATAATGTGCTCCATTAACAAGCAGTGGCCACAGATAGACATGAACATTGTAAAAGTTGAGTACTGCAGGTGTTAAATCAATGCTGGAGATTTATATGTGCATTGTTTGTCATGCTAGCATTTTTGGGTGAAGTGGTTCTTCCACAGCTCATGATGCCAAAATGGTGTTAGCTTCTGTTCTATTTTAGAAAGAAAACAGCCTGGATCTTTCATTATATTTAGAGAACCTAGTTTCCTGTGATAGTGCTATTAAGAGAGCGGACATAGAGGTGACTGACATAAAAGTCTCCCAGGAAAAACAGTCTAAGGCAGCTGCATCTCTGGTTTAAGATAATATAACCTTCATATGATTTTAAGTGCATGATTTGATTTTGGTGGTACACCATAAACTGTTAATGGCTACTGCACCCAATCCAGCCTCATTTACTTATTTAGGTTACATTCTATCTACACTTGTGCAGCTCTGCCATATTGTAATATCTTCAGTGGTCATTTTTAAGGCCTGGAGTGTCCAATAAAATACACCCCTTTTTCCATCAATATTCGCAACAATACAGAACTGCTCAGTGAACATCAATATTTCTCTTGGTTAATATCACCATATCAGAACCAAAGAGTCTGTCTACAGAGCAATCATGCCTGTTTTTGTTGTTATTGTTGTTTTTTAGATGAATAGTTTTTAAAGTGTCCCTGTTCTGGGCCATCATTGTGTCAGATGTTGCTCTCTTTGTGGTTGTTAGTTGTTTTCTTTCCTGTTCTAACAGATTAAGGGCTAGAGTGAGTAAAGCCAGTGTAAACAGGACAGCCCCTTTGCGATGCACAGTAAGCTTGCCCTATTTTACAGTTCATTCTTAAGAGAAATAAATCTGCTTGGATGTGCTGGTATATGGCAAGGATACATACATAAAAAGGCCATGTGAAGACACCGTGGTAGCGCAGATGCCCATAGTTCCATAAATACATAATATATATTTTATCTAGGAAATAATATTGAGTGTACTTTAAAAAAAAAAAGAAAAGCTAAAATAGTTAGAGAGCTTTGTCATGTGCAGTATAAATTGCCAGTTTATTGATTTTATCTGTTCTTACCTGTAGCTTTTGTACTCAAAAGTTCACTGAATGCATCAATAGAACTGGTAACTTGTTCTGTCCTCTGCACAACTGTGCCATGTTTTCACTGGCCTCTATGAACAACCTATATAAAAGGGGGGCAGGTGATGTCTGAATATTTTCTATATATATATATACCTATAGAAAATAGTCAGATATCACCTTAAGAAATTTCTTAAGAATAAGAAATAAGTAATAAGAAATAATAACGTAAAAGGCACTTTGCTTCCACAGTTGATGAAGAACCTTTGAAATGTTCTGTTTCTCTGGAAATTCTGTGTACAGAGACTTGGGAGCTTGAGGGTCCTGTGTAGAATCTTAGCTGTTCCCAGGACTGGACTCTTCCAGATGCCGATCTTGGATGTTGTTCCTGGGATCTGCTGGATCCACTCGTGCAGTTTGGGGGTCACAGCCCCTAGTTCTCTGATTACCATGGGAACCACTGTTGCCTTGACCTTCCACATCTTTTCCAGCTCTTCTCTCAGCCCTGGGTATTTTTCAAGCTTTTCGTGTTCCTCAGGATTGCTAAATCACTACAGCCCTACAGTAATGGTTATCCATTAGTAATTTTGTCAGTCTGGATCAGAAAGTCCCATATGATCTTTGCTCAGTCATTTTCTAACACCTCCAGGGGTATGTCCCACTTTGACCACAAAACTTCCAGCTTGTACTCAGCACAAATGTTTCTGTATACTATGCCGGCAACTTGCTTATTGCATTCCATGTATACTCTTGCGTGCATTCTGCTGTTATGTGCTAGATTTTTTCAGGGGCATCTTTCCACAGCTTACATCTGGGGTCCTGTCTGGTGTGGTAGGTCCCAGCCTCATATTCAGCACTTCTTCCTCTGATTGGTGTCTCCATGCTGTCTTTCATTCCAAATTTCTCCAGCCATTGTTAGGATTTCTCCATATCAGCCACTTCCACTATTTGTCCAGTGATGATTCCTTATCCTCCTTATTCATATCCTCTTTGGGTTTCTGCTATCTGTGGTACTCACTGAGCACTACATGACTTGGGGCCATCTTCCTGGCATATTCCTGGACCTATGATGTTTCATCCTGGATAGGCTCACTAATCCTCAGCCCCCCTCCTTCAACTTAGTGCACAGTCTCGAAGTGCCCGATTTGGAATGAAACCCTACACATGACCCTCAAGCTCCCAGGCCTCTGGGAGAGGAGTAGGAGTATTTGTACTTACAGGAATCTTTCATACATAAGCTATAGAGTAGAAGTACCTAATACCATCAATGAAAAGATGCATGCAAAGCCTGTGAAGGTAACGTGGGGTTTTCTTCACTTCCAGATGTTCTTTAAAATATCTATGGCTATTACAACAGGTAGAGCAAAGTGCAAGGACCGTTATTCGATTCATAGGGAGCGCACAGGCTGTCATACTAAAAGTCGCGGTGTAAATGTAACATAGGCTGCATACATAACAGTAGGTTGGTGGTTCAGATGGGATTTGCAGTAGATCGATCACTCTGATGAAATATATGGTCAGTGAATGATAAATTACACCGAAGGCAGAACAGAGAACAGATCTGCTAAAAGTGCAGCGATATATTTACAAAGACTTGGGTATCTTATAAACTGTGACCTTAAAGGACAGCTGTAAATTTTACATTAGATTGTTACTGCCCTTTCTCACAGTTATAGCTTATGCGTGTAACTAGTCTGCTTAAATAGCAATAAAAGAATTTCACGAGTGAATAACGGTAGATCATTTAAAACACAATACTACGAGGTAATCAGCTATTTTCAGAGTTCTGGCGCAACCACCATATACGTTCAATTTAAACTGAAAGTTTTACCTGTCGTACAACAACGTAATAAGATGAGTGCATTTTTTTGCGCGGCTGTACAAAGCCCGTTGAAGTTTAATTTCATTTTAGACCTCACATGCGTCTCCATTATCATTTCCACCTAATAAGAGCCAATTCAATGGCCTGTTTTTGTATAACGAGTCCCTTGGCTTTAGAATAATTACATTTCCTGGCATTACAGCCTTCACTGTGAACAGCTGTAGCTTTTGTGAGAACTGTATAGGACAAGGAATTGCCCTGACGGAAAAGTCTGCTAATGCCTATTACATAATTATTTGTCGAAGCCATAAGCCCAATTCGATGAAACAACAAAACAATCATAAGCATTATTTTAGTGGTCCCAACAATTCAATATTTTTACGAAAGTAACGGTTGATTTATTCTTCATAGGCACATAAACAACTGAAACTTATTATGCAGGCTAATCGTGAACCGTAAGGGGAATAAAAGTCCAATGCAATGTACGCCCCTTCAGGTCGCGCGCAACGGCATATAAAGCCATCGCAGATGCACGTGCTTGCGCTTTCTACCCCTGTCCAAACATCAACTGCAGTCAATATCAGTTTTCTTAGATGTGAACCCATGTGCAGTCACATGCTCTGTTTGTCCTGTGTCAAACGTCCTATAGGCAGGGGGATCGTAAAGGAAAGTAAGCTACTTACGCGTGCTTCCTTTCAAAGAGATTTCATTATGGATGCATTGCCTCTGAACGCACATCTTTGTGCTCTATGGAATGACTCATGAGTTAAACGTTTTGTGATATAAAGTTACTGGAGCATCTACTTTATAAACCAGGTGAGATGATGATACTTCATGTCTTGTATCGACAGACAAAGTAAACTAAGTAGGCTCTAAGTTAGTGGCTTTGGCAACATAAACCTTTTACAGACTACAATAAAATTTTGTTTACGCGAAACTGAAAACAAAATATATTTAACTACAACTGATACGCAACTTGTTATTTTCATGACATGGTATATTGTGAATAGCGTTAATGTTAGGTATTAAGTACGTAAATAAGCATAGCGATACTTATTCATTTGTATAGAATTAATTTGTATGTTTGGAATTGAGTATATTACAATGCCTTTGGCACGATTTCCTGTCTACAGCGTTCAATGGAATATTAAAATGTTAAAATACCCTCCGCAAATTGTCCGTGCTGTAAAATATTTTAAAGACCAATACATCTGGCCAGTATATCAGGCTTTAATTTTTTTAGATCTCTGCTGTGAATTTGGGATTTAATGCTTCCACCGCTGTTTTGGCTCCACGCTTCCTACTTTATTAAACACAACACTCCTTAAATAAGGTGAATATAGCGCACTCTGCATATAAATTGTTAATAAGGGTAAAATTGTTACAGTCAGCGCTCTTGCCAACATTAGCACCATACAGGCTTCATGCAATCTCGTGTATCTTGATGTCTTTTGTGGATTTAAATTTAGTTCCCAGATTCATTTCATAATTTGATTGTGCCCACCTCACTGATGTGTCTTTGTATAGCTTTTTGCATGGATGCAAAGTATGGATACAAAAAGTCAAGAGAACACAACCCAAGAGGACACCACAGCCTCGGCAAACTGCTGTTCACTAGCAGATAAGGGCAATTTGCTGGACGATTTGGAGGACAGCACGAAACTCGTTGGGGTTCAAGTGATCCTGATCTTGGCATACAGCATCATCATTCTGTTGGGCGTGACCGGGAACTCGCTGGTTATTCACGTGGTGTACAAGTTCCGCAACTTGCACACAGTCACCAACTTCTTCATCGCGAACCTGGCCGTGGCAGACCTGCTGGTGAATGCACTGTGCCTGCCCTTCACACTCATGTACACGCTGTGTGGTGAGTGGCGCTTTGGCCAGGCCATGTGCTACCTGCTGCCTTTCGCACAGGGCCTGGCCGTGCATGTGTCCACCATCACACTCAACGTGATTGCGCTGGACCGTCACCGCAGCATCGTCCATCACACGGAGACCAAGCTGTCCAGAGACGCGTGTGCCGCCGTGGTTGCAGCCACATGGGCCGCCAGCGCTGCACTGGCCAGCCCGCTGGCCATCTTCCGCGAGCACGTGACCTTTGATGTGGCGCCCGGCCGCACCATTCAGGCGTGTGCCGAGAAGTGGCCCGGCAGTGGTGCTGATGGCACCATCTACAGCATCGCCATCTTCCTGCTGCAGTACGGCCTGCCGCTCTCCGTGCTGTCCTTCGCATATGCCCGCATCTGGAGCAAGCTGCGGGGCCACACCAGCCCCGGAGCTGGTGGACGTGCCGCTGATCGTCAACGGCGACGCCGCAAGACCACGAAGATGCTTGCGGCCATGGTGGCCGTGTTCGCCATCTGCTGGTTGCCCCTGCATGCCTTCCAGCTGGCTGTGGACGTGGACAGCAGTGTCCTGGATATGAGGGACTTTAAGTTGCTCTACACGGCATTCCACGTGGTGGCCATGTGTTCCACCTTCGCCAACCCCATCCTCTACGGCTGGATGAACAGGAACTACAGGGTGGCCTTCGCCTCCGTCTTCCGGTGCGCCCCAGCAGAGAGCGGCCTGAAGAGAGCCTACAGTGGGGGTGCACTGAAGGAAAAGGCCCTCACGCACCAGAGTACAGTCAGCGTCTTAACACAGGCTAACACAGAACTCTGATGGCTTTCTGTTGTAGAACCCATGCACAGCTATAGGGGTAGTACACTGTGTTACCAATGGAAATTAAATGTCAGTCTTCAAAGACAGTATTGATAAATTATTTAGCAGTTTTAGACATAAACCTCTGTACACGCAGTACATGTTGCCAGGCTTTAAAGCTGTAAAAGGGGCTAAATGAAGGTTAGCTTCTTAAAGCTCCCATTTGACCATAATTTACTGTGGTGTATAGTGTTATGGCAAAAGTGAACTCTAAACCAATGTGAGAATAAGATGTCTTGTTATATGTTTGTTCCAAGGCTTATTTTGTCTCTCAATTTCACTGCATTAGTTTCATGTTATAATAAGGAGATTATGAAGAATTTACATTTACAAATATATTAGATTAATGAGGTTAAAAAGTAAATACAAAAATAAATAAATAATAAATAAATACATATGATATGATATGATGGATGCCTGGTTGTCAAATGGATGCACCTGCACTGCATCATTTGATCTAATTGTCACACAAGGGAAACACAAAGACAACTCAGTTTATCAATGCTGACATATGATAAGCTTCTTTTGAAAAGAATGGGTTCCACATTGAAATACAAGATAAGTGCATGGATTGGAATTCATTTTTTTATTTCGAGAGTAAAACATTGACATTGTTGGACACACACACACACACACAACACGTACACATGTGAAGGCTTTTACATCAATGACACAAAACTGACTAACATCAATGTCCCTTAAGCCTCCTCTACTAATCGATTCAAATCTGTTGTCTCGGAAAAGTCTGGAAGGCCATCACAGATCATTTCTGAGGATCTCTTTTCCGGTGCCAATACATAATGATCTACGTCAACTGCTGCATCATGGCAAAAAGACTCAAAGATGCATCTGAAGGTCACATGCAATTTTTGTGCATGTGCATCGTTAAGCTGCCCAAACTGATTGTGTGCAATGCTATAAAAGACAACAGAAATAGCACACCTGTACTTAAGTCATTTCCTACAGTTCTAGAAATGCTATGGAGGCTCAGTTTAACGGTATTATGAGGTTGACTTGCTCCTCCTTATACCACAGGTAAGGATGGAAATGGTTATGACTCATTATGTGTTGCATCAAATTAATTATGTTGTATCATAAAACATGTAAGCGCTATTACTGTTAGTAAATGTAGATATCTACTATCATATAGGTGTGATTAACTATGATTATTGAAGGCATAATTTCATGATAAAATGACTTTGCAAGTACATTTTGCAGGGTCACAAGAATATAAATGTAATACTATATGTCATGTTGTGTTTGTGCACCCAAGACAATCTTGTCCTTAAGATCTATGCTGGAAGTACTCTAAGTCAATAGTGCTGTGACTTGCGATGACATGGGGATTCTGCTTAAAATAACTACTTCAACTATCAGAGATAGATAGTTAATCTTTAACAAATATGGCTAATTTAATTGATAGTCTGAAATTACATTAACTATTACATAAGTAACTGTCATAAAATATTTGTAAAACATGTATAGCACATTAACACCTAGTTAAACCAGTCCAATAGTCTATGAGAAAGTGCCAACATGTGACCTAAGTCTTTTGGAGACTGATAAATTATGGTTATGGAGGCCAGTTGCTCCAAGTAGGCTACAAACGTGGCTCCTTAGCGATCGCCCCTGCACCAAAGACAGCAAAGACACCGGCCGACCTGACGGCAGCTGTTCAGAAGCAGCGCTTTACACTACGTCCGGCTTCAGATACATTAATCCACTCAGTGGATTAATAATAAAATAATAAAGGATGCAGGGTCTCAGAAGAAACCAGAGATTACTTTAGGATGGGAAAACCTTAGGTATAGTAGTCACAAAAACTGGTATTAGGTGAACACTCCGCGACCTGTTGTGCTGCCATCTAGTGGACAATATCAAAACAGGACAAAGTTTTCTGTTTACTGTGCATTAAAAATGAAATAAAATTGCATATGGGGTTCAATACACCTAATTAATACACCTACTGAACATTGACTTTGGTATTTGCTGCTGTGTTTGTTGTGAACACTGAATATGTAGAACCACTGCAATGTGCAAGCCTGCAAACATCAGCTGCAAGCTTTACTATCTAATAGCAACTGCCTGCAATTTAGCACTCTCACAGATGCTGCGCTCCCTTCATTGGCTTCCCAGGGCTGCCTGCATCAGATTTTAAACCTTGATGCCTTCCTGCAAAGCCAAAAATGGACCAGCCCCTCCATATATGATGTCAATGGTCAAAGCATGATCCACACCTCAAGTACTTTGAACCTCAAGTATGGCTCGGCTTGAAATACTATGCTTCGAGTGTCATGTAAGACAAGCATTTAAACTATTCTCTGTCCTGGCTCCCAGATGGTGGAACGAACTTGTGCTGGCTGTCTGGACAGCAGAGTCCCTTGCAGTCTTCAAACACAGACTGAGGACCCATCTATTTGTGGAATATTTAAATAACCACTGATCCTGCTCCTATGTTGACTAACTGAAACTCTAGTACTTATTGCAGGGTATTGTTTATTTCACTTATTGTTGTCTGTCATAGAACTTATAATGTGTTTTGCATTTCTAGGCATCAGCATTGATCCCTGTATTTCAACAGTATTCTAGTTCAATGGTATTTTGGACTCTAACATACTGTACTGGCTGGTTGCCTTCTATGAGTAAATGACACAGCACTTTTGTAAGTTGCTTTGGATAAGAGCATCTGCCAAATACCGTAAATGTAAATGTAAATGTTTTTGTCATTTAGCCGGTTGCAATTTAACAAAGGTTTTAACATTTTGAACAAATGAGGTGCATATTTGTTTATTAAAGGAAACACTGATGTAACTCCAGCTACGGCTGGTCTCATTCCCCACTGCGTAAAATGTTAATTTCATTGAATCGAAGAACTTCAGATTTACAGCCAACCAGCATTTAGTTTATTCCATTCATACAGTGTGACCGACTGGGAAGCTAACCAGAGACAAACCGATGCATGTGAAGGAAAAGTAATGAGTAGTACATTTTTGTTTCAGATCACAGTAGTGATGTACTGATTAAAGGAAATGGATATTAACCAATCAAAAATAAATCAGCGGACAGCATAGTTCATGCCACATCCTAGACAACCAATGTTTTCTGTGGAGTGTGACTTAGCATTTTATAAATAGTATTGAATGGGGATTATTTACAGTGAGGACCTGTGATTTAATATACATGGTAATGATAAGGAACTTCAGACTGACTGATGTTTTAAGGACTTTTAATTAAAAACATCACAGATGAGCATGTTGCATTATACCGCAAAACAGCCGAGATGTGTAACCATGATACCACAAATTTGTCCCATAATTCGACTGGACTGGCAGACAGACTCCTGCTGTTGAGTGATTTCATATCAGCCTGAAGCATCAGTCATTATGTAGATATGGTGGCAATGTCAATTAGATGGTGCTTATTTACCAAAAGGAATGGTTCTGCCGGGGGGGCTCCATGGGGGAGGGGTCTCCTCCTCAACTATGGCCCTGATCTTTTTTTCTTGTTTCTCTCGCTTCTGTAGAAACTCTTTTCTCCTCTGTGAAAGAAGAGAGAAGCACACATATTCTAGTAACAGTCCCGGGGGCACCATCCTCCATACAGTTTTTGATTTGTTTCTCCTGCTCCTGACCTGATGGGTGTTTCTGCTAAGATTAATTCAGTGTAGTAGATTCAAGGAAAAACACAAAAAAAGGACAGAGCATGTGGTCACTGTCACACAGCACATATATAAGATCCCTGTCCCTATAATTTCCCTATAAGAGCCCTGTCATACAGCATACCTGCGTAGTCAGACCATCAATAATTTCATTCTCAATGTATTTCAGTATCAAAAGCTGAAAACATTTAACACAACACTACAGAACCATCACAACATTGTTGGGTTTTTTTTTGCAAACCCTACTGTGAACACAATCAGCTGCATCAAAGTCATGCGCCTCGTTGACATCTCCAAACGCGAAAAACCGGAAGCCAATGTCCAGTTGTGATGCTCGTCTGCTCTGCACGAGGAAAACTGGCCAGGTGGAGGAGGTGGTGCACCTACCAGGTGGATGATGTGGTTCACCTACCAGCCATTTTTCGTACGTTTCCAAGGCTGCCATCTCTCGCTCTTCCTTCTCATATTTCTCCTCCATCTCCTTCTCCACCTGCTTCCTGCGCTCTGCCCTCGCCTTCTCTTGTATGGCTTCCTTTTTCCTTTCACTCCTGAGAGAAGTTTATGGGAGAGCAACTGCAGTTACTGTCACTCCTCAGCAACACGAACTTGTGAGTTTTATGCACCAGGTTATGCAGAAATTATTAATACACGAGTGACAGATGACCCGTAAAATTGGACTGGATATGGTACAGTACAGCTCACTTGGTAGAGCAAGGTAGCGCAAGCTTCTAGCAAAACCAAGGTCATGGAATTGATTCCCAAGGGAGCACACATACTGTAATACTGATAAATATGTAAGTCTAGAGTAGAGCATCTGCCAAATGTTGTAAATGTAAATATATGTAATTGCTTAGTACTAGGGCTGCAACACATAGACAGCACTTTGTTGTGATTCTTTTGCTAAGATACCTTACACATTAAAAAAGAAATTGAACCCGTAATGTATTAAACCACCCAACAACACTTGTATGGACCATCTGAGACCAGCAAAGAAGTTAAGGACCAATAGGAAAACTATGATTTGTTGAAATGACCCCTTAGCAGCCTTCTGTAACATCAACATTGCAAATGAAATGTTGTGGTAACAAAAAAGATCTAACATTAATACTATATTTACACAATCCTGAAGGATTAGCATTTGCTCACCACTGGCTAAAGGAGGAGCTGCATTCTTTTTTCCTCTCCTCTTGCTCCTTCTCGTTTTTCTCCTGCAGCCTTGTTTCCACCTGCACTTGCCTTCTGATCTGCTCCCGCAGAAGAGTGTCGTGTTCCTGTTTCCATTTCTCAAAAACCTGATACAAAAAAAAACAAAAAAAACCACATGACAGACTCATCCCAAAACTGCTGCAGCTGTTGAACATAGCATGCCTGTCAATGAACGTCCTCTGCCTTGCCACCAACGTGTATTCACTCCTAATGAATCTTCTCAACAGTTCAACAAACTCCTGGAAGCTTCAACAGTTGGCGCGATCAACATAATAATCTACTGTGACTGTATACAACTGCACATAATTTCAGCAGCATCAGACAAATATTTGAGAATAGCAGCATTCCGCAGTCCCATCTTCTTACTTGCCTTTTTTGCGGTCTCCTGCTTCTCTTCTTTCTCGGCAGCTTCTTGTTGCTGTTTTCTCCGTGTCTCCTGCTTTTCTCTCAGCTTACTCCTCACGGTCAACTGTTTCTTTTCTTTCCAGGCCAGGTATGAGGCTTCTGCTTCCACTTTTTTGCTGGTCTCATCCTGCAACGGAGGATAGTGCGCGTTTTTCAGTATGCCATGTTGCCCCCTGCTGAAGTGTGTGGAGGTGAGACCAGGGCCAAAAAAAAGCAGTTCCACCTATTCCTTTCATAAATTCAAATATAGTCACTGTATTTTGTGTTTGTGTAAAATTAGTATTATATTTAAGTCATTTAAATGCTAAAAAGTCAACTCTTTTAAGCTCTATTTCAGGGTTTTCTTTATGATCTTTGGAAAGATTTTAAAAACTTTTTTTAAGCTAGCTATTGTGATATATTTTGAATAGTGACCTATAAATGACTGTAGTCTACAACAAGATGAAACTTTACCCATCAAGTGCCCATCAGCAGCATGCAACCTTTTGAAAATCTTTATGACAATACCTCTGTCTTTTTGTCTTGTTTCAGTTCTTCTTCTTGTTTCTTCACCCTCAGGGTTTCTTGTAGTTTCTCCTGTTTCTTCCTTAGCCAGTCCTGATGGAAAACCAGAACAAGCCTTACAGACACTGGGCTAGAGGAATCACAGAGAAACTCATTGTTTCAATCCAACCTGGTAGGCAGCTGCCCTCAGGGAATCAACAGCATTTTGCTGGATCTCTTCGAAAGATGTCTTCTGGTCTAAAACCTTCAAAGTTCCCAAATATCTGGATTTTGCAGTGTAGGTAGCATTCTTGGACTTCCTGGAACTCACTGGGCGGGAACTTGAAGGTCTGCAAACCAAAAGAGATCAGAAGTCACTGTTCTACGTGTTTGATGATGTTGACTATGTTACTTGACTAGTAAGCAGAGGTTTGCCAAGTTGCCACTGTTGGGCCCCTGAGCAAGGCCCTTAACCCTCAATTGCTCAAGTTGTAATCAGTCATAAATGTAAGTCGTTTTGGATAGAAGCATCAGCTAAATTCCATAAATGTAAATGTAAGTAAATAAGTAAAAGGACCTGTCTTGTGAATTGATGGTAATTTCACTTTGTCTACTTGCTGTTAGGTGAGGCATATCACGAGGACCTTCCTGGTTGAAAGAGGAGTTTAAATATGTTTGAGAGTGGAGCAGGGCAGCTTTAAGTAACAGTGATGCTACGCTATAGCATTATGATAGCAATTAAACTGAATCCACATTTCAGAGATGCAGTTTTACTGAAATCTAAGATAGCTGGGAGAGGATGAGGGACAGAAACCTTCTCGAAAATGTACCTGATATTCTTTAAAGGGCATGGAATGTTCTTTATTGTCCTGTTTTGTTCCAAACCAATCTACTTTCAAAAATTAAAGAGAGAGAGAGCATTGGCAAAGTAGGTTATATAATGGTATGCCAACAAATCTAACATGTGATGGCTTGAGATGGTAATTTAGAATGACAGGAAGCATGCATTCATTATCCAATGTGACATGTGGTGAATGAGAAGCAATTTAGAGTGTAAGAGAGAGCCAAGGAGTGAGGGCAAACCACAGAGCGAGAGAGAGAGAGAGCACCAACATCTTTTCTCACTCACCAGGGCCTTGCAGTGAGCGGTTATTGGCCTCAGACCCCTGCTGTAGTGCTGAGGATGAGGACATGCTGGCCTTCTGAATGGCTGTATGGTGGTCTTCTTCACACTGTAGCCAAGACCAACAAAATATTAAAGAAGATGGCTCAACATTCATGACTATAATATCCATTTCAGGCTATTATATACAGTATCAACAGACAAATTCAGCAGTTGAGGATGTGACTCCCTCAACTAGAATCATAACCCAATGTATGGCCTCAGGACAGCTAAGGTACCTGCCATTTTCTCATTCTGAGTCAAATGTCCGATGTCTAATACAATCTCAGACATTAAACTGACTCGACATGTCTCCAACATGTTGACATATCCACCCCAGAATGTAACAGGTTGTTTTTCCATTCACCTGAACATAGTTGCTTCCAGCAGCCCATGCTGTCTCCAAGGGGGACAGGGTAATGGATGTGGAACAGGAAACAGCTTTACTACATGATGCTTCTGCTGTTAGCCCATCCCCTTCGTCGCAGCCACTGCTGCACACGTGAGATGTCCTCTGCCTGGGCATGGGTCTTGGAGGCTTTTCCTCTGATAAACCTGCAATCACAAAAAAGTTCATTTCCATGGCATGTTTCACTGTTGGATTGGCTCGTTTTTACTTTCTACGATGTCATCCATTAGTCATAAAACTATATAAAACCATGTAACACTATATCAGACTCACACATGTTAATTTTGACATAAAGACAGTGATTAGATCCCAAAGGGGTCTTGGTCATGTCTCCCGAATGTTGTCTTTGTGTCAATGTGTAAACTGAAAAAAACATCTAGTGTTGTTTTCTTATTCTAGTATGTTTAACCTTTATGGTGCATTTTAAATTCAACTAAAATATAAGGATAAGCCTCTCCTGAGTTATCTGTAAATTTTCAATATAAAAATTGAAAAAAGCACCATGTACTATTGGTACATTACTGCAGTTGTACCATGTCACTGGACTAATAGTGCAGCATTGTCACTGCTCGGTTCTGACCTCTCAGGGATATTTGCTTGCCGCTCCTTTCTCTGGGCTGTGGAATAGGAGACTCCCCATTCCCTCCAACAACCGCTTGAATCGTACCCTCTCCTTTTGCTGAGGACAAGAGCAGTGGAAGGTCCAATAGTGAACCCTCTGACAGGTGCTCCCACTGGCTATTTTCCGAATTCAGAGGCAAGGGAGATTCTGACAGGCTCTTCCTAGATGTGTATGATTCTGATTGGTTTTTCCTTCCTAGGGGTAACTCCATCTGGCTCATCCATGCTGCTTGTGATTCTGTCTGTGAGGCAAATAACGTATCTTGATGCTCTTTCTCTGGAGTTGGAAGCTCTTGTGTACTTTGTTGAGTGTTACTGCCTCTGTAGGAAAGGAAAGATCCTGGACTTTCTGCACTGCTAGTGGTGTCAGTTTTCCCGGAGTCAGCTAGCACGTCCTGCACAGGTGAACTTTTCCTTTTGGTCTTCATGAAGGACACTTTCTTGGGTTTGACATTTTCCTCCTCATCATCTGACAGTTGGAAGTCGTTTATCTTAGCTTTCGTTCTTCTGGTCTTAAACATGTCGATCTTCTTTTTCCTCGTCTTAAGCAGCTCACTGAGTATGTCTGCAAAGAACCATTCAGCAGGGCAGAATGCACACATAACACATTGTTCATGTTACTAAACATCCATTCATGATTATGAAAAAATTTAATCGTATGTGTTTTGCCCCCTTTGACTGCCTTTTTGTTCATGTGTGGGACTACTAGTAAATAGTGTGATGCCAAATGTATCAATATCAAATACTTTTGGCTTAGTAATTATAATTCCCACTTACCATCTTCATCATCATCAAAGTCATCAGAGTAGGCGTTACTGTCAGCTGGTTTATGTCGACTAGCCCTCGCAGAGACAGCTGATTCCAACTCTTCCTGCATTTATAGATATAAAAATATTTTAATCAGACTTGAAATAACGACCAACGTTAGCTGGCATGGGTTTCCACAGAAAAGTCATACCTGGAAAGTAGTTCTTCTGGATGTTTGGGGACTTTTTGTGTATGCAAGAGTAGTGTTAAAATGTTCGTCGCCCATTATGCAAAACTAAGTTGAACACATTAAAGCTTAGTGACCGTAGCTTGACACTGAGTCTTGCGTTGTCTGGGAGCTAGCTAGCTAGCAAGCCAGCTAAATAGAACGTCAGATCAGTCGAAGAAACCATTAGCGAACATCGTAATCCAGAAGAAACGCCTAACCTTAAGAAGATGAGCTATTTGCCTTCCTGATAGAGTGTCACCAAAATAGTCTCATCTTGAACAACACTTATAAAAACGTATTCACTTCAACTGCAGCGCCATCTGTTTCTACGTGTTACCAAGCGACGGGAGAACCGTCGGAGGTTTTTACGCAATAACCGGAAGCACGTCGTCAAAATGAAAACAAATGAAACAACAATGGAGACCACAAGATGGAGGTAAAGACTCAAAATATTATTCTCTGTAGCCCGGCTTAAATATATGCATGGCATGAGGTGCTCAGCTCAGCATCCTGTTAACCTGTTTACTAGCTAGTGTGTCACTGCCATCTGACCATTCAGAGAGGTAACCTGAGACTGATGTTATGTCAGTCTTTTAGCTGTTAGTCATTTTCCACATTACAAAAGTGTTCAAATGTATTGTGCGATGACTTTATCATACAGTCATGGAAAATCTTAAATAGGGAAAATCTTAAATCGTAATCTTAAATAGGGAATCATTTCCGGTTCCGGACCAAAATCATAGCTACTGTTACAGACTCTCTCTCTCTCTCTCTCTCTCTCTCTCGGACAGACTGCATCGGATAGACTACCACTTAGCCGACTATAATCTCTCCTTTAGCAATATAGGTAACTTTACAAAGCATTATGTTAATTACATCTGTTTATGTTTATCACAATGTCCGACTCATCCCTTCATTAAATCCGGAACACATACTGAGCATCATCCTCTCACATCCGCAACTATGTTTGTTTATACTCTTATATAATCAAATATCTAAAATGGCAAAAAAAATATTTTTGTGCTGTTCTATGGCTCTCCCACACTCAGGCATACCGGAACCACACACCGCCGGGCGCAGATTGAGACGATACTGTCAGAATTGTTTAGTTTTTTAGTTTTCAGCAGTGTTGGGTTGCGTATAACTCTTGGCGCTCCGGGCGAGCAAAGTGGAACAGTGGACATGTACCATGTAATTATTCTGGTTTCATCTTCATATTCTGTCACTAACATTAAAAAAGCACCACAGTCGTGCGGTACTGGAGGCCTTGGGTTGTGTTGCCACCCCTCATCCAACCCATTTTTTTAAATCTTGAGAATCGATGTCAGGTAACTGAAAGATTGCCCTATTTTTTTTCCTCCCTTTTTGTTCATAGGTAGGCCTGTAAGTCTAGTTGTACCAGTAAACAGTATCTTAATTACATTAATCATTATCTAATGTTTATATATTTATTTATTTTATTATTTACTGCTCATTATGCCACTTTTATTCACAGAGCTTTTGTCTATGAGTGAAGGGAGAAATGATAAAATAAGGTAATAAATATTATTTTAAATGTATTTATTTATATTTATGCACACCCAAGAATTTGTCATAACTTGTTTTTCCCTATTGATGCAAAGTTTACCATACAGTTAACTATTACAAAGCAAAAGGATGAAAGAGCATATAAATATTAATTAGATTTTTACGAATGTTAGTAATTCCAGAAAAAAAAAATGTTTAGTGTAGAATGTGAAAACAATCCACTAATCCACTATTGATAAGACTAATGTAGTGCAATCTTCAAGCTTCAGTGATTCATAATGCTTCAAAATATCTGTTCAAATGAAGCCATGCTGAAGGGTATAATGACTGTGGGTTAACCTGCAATGCCTACAGTTTGAGTCACAGCTGAGCCGTTGAGTCCACGGCTGTCCTGAGGTCAGAAGTTCTGACTAAACTAGCTGACACTTAACACCAAGGGAATAGCACAAAGCCGGTAAGCTCTGGGGAATTTTAAAGGCTCGTTCAGATGTGTCAGACTGATGTTTGAAGCAGATGGATATTTGTTGTCTGATTTAAAAGAACAGTTTGTGTCAGGGTTACTGACATGTTTGATTGAGCTTGTTCTTGTGTGTCACTGATACTTTAAGGACCTGAGCGCTCTGGCTGGACTATAACTGATGCAGATGCACTTGGGGAAGGAAGAGGCTTTTTTAATGCTCACGTTTTTTTTGAGTTACGAGTTGTAAGGTCTGTGCGTCACTGGTTTGTATCATACAGGGGAAGTAATAAGAAGTAGGAAAGAATGCAAATTATGGGACTGTCAGCTTGCAAATAGCAGTAGGGCCTGAATGGTCTCTGTCTTTGAAATGTAAAGACGCTAATAATTATTGTCCTCCCGTATCCAGTGACAGAGCGTAAAAGCTAAAATATAGTTGCAAGCAGCAATTATGGGAGCCAAGCACTAAAGAGCAGTCATTTCATAGCCTGAAGGCTTTTAGTGATTAAGACACAGAACTGCATGGAAGTGGTATCCTGCACATAAGAGGCAATGACAGGTGTAAAGTTATACTTGTAAACGTTTACTGCCAGATAGCTTAAACAAGGTGAACTTTCTGCCAGATAGCTTAAACAAGGTGAACTGTTAACTACAGTTACTACCCGGAATCTTCCTCAGGTATAGATGACTGCAAATTATGCAAAATTATGCAAATGATTAACTAAATATAATTTGGCTTTTTGTAAGTCACACTCTTGTAAATCTCTCTGGAGAAGAGCATCTCATAAATGCAAATGTAAACAGAAAAATGAATTGTTACATAGTAAACCATAGTAGAAGAAAAGAGAAAGAAAATAGAAAGGATTACATTTTGGTATTTGCTACAAAAAAAAACACGACATACCAGACATGTGCTACCCTATGTACACATTACATGTAATTTAATAACTTCTTTTTAACCAAATATCATACCACAAATGGGAAATGTGTAATATTCATATGTCAACCTCTTGATTTGAAAGTTAAAAGGCAAATAACCACTCCTGCTTTCCCTGAAGACCACTCAGTGTGTCAGCTAAAACATTAATCCCGCTATTTGCACTTGATAATTCAGAGGAAGAGAGCAAGAGAGATGGAGAAATGATCAGGGCAATGCTCCAACCTAAGCAGATGGGAATGCATTGGCTTGAATACCAATGGCCCATTTAAAGCTGTGCGTATGTCAGTGCCAAAGTGGGCTGCCACTTTAAAACTATACCGATCGCCTCTTCTATTACCACTGAAAGGCTCATCACAGACTGACAGGTAGCCTATATGCCGACCACCCACACGGCCGACATCTTCATTTCACTCACAAATTCCCTGCGCTTCTCTACTGAGAGTCAATTATGAGGTGTACACATCGTGCAATGCAACGTGAAGCAGCCTTCCGATAAGCACAACATTTGCAAAGAGAGAGTTCGTCACTGATGTCCCTGGCTGTGTAGGTATTTTGGTGTCTTGGCTGCCTCTGTCACTCTGTGAGCTTGTGGGGTTGAGCAAGTGAGGAGATGGGAATGATTCAACAGTGCCTTGGGAGTTGCCTGGGGTTTATGGCAAACGCTTCAGAAGAAAAGCTAACGCTGAAGACAAAGCCACTTCTTTACGTATATGCTAGATTATATATCTCTGTGTGAGCCCTCCCAGTGACTTCACAAAACAAACGAGGGCAAAAAAGTTGCTACCCTTGACCATAGCTTCTCTGTATACTTTTCTCATATTTGCGCTGGGGGCATGGGGGGTGGTGTGTGATTGGCTGGGGGGTGGTGGGAGTGGTTGGTGCAGCTGTGCCCACATATTTGCAGGTGCCAATGTTGCTCCTTTGGTCCTGTTTGCTCATTTTCAGGTCCCAAGTTCAAAGTGTGTCTCCTAGGCCTCTGGGTTAAGCTGTGGAAATGTAATCAGACATTTTATCTCATTTTCCCCCAAACTGCTGGCCAACACTCAAGCCATATATCACTGAAGAATAAGTACAACTTGATAACCCCAAGAAATATGTAGGCTAAAAAAAAATTGCTATCAGTCTGATGACTTATTTACTGTTCCCTGATTCCAAAAAAGGAAGTTCTTTTAATTTTTTTTCTCACAAGAATTAAATTTAGCAAATGTAGTTCAGCATTGACCACTGATAATTCTCTAACATAAATACAATTTAATAAAGGGCAAAGGTATTAATCCCGAGAATCAGTAAAATTATTACCTTTTGTACTATACTGTCAGATTTAAAAAGCAAACAACAAGAATTACTTGAATTTTCAGTGAAGGCCTACTTATGGCTGTTTGGAAGGTAATGAAACATTTAAGAGGGGGAACTAGCCACCTGACTGGTTTTCGGGCTCCTGCTTCGGTTTAGATACAGTGCGCAGGGTCTAAAGACTTGCTGTAGTGAAGAAGAGAGAGCCCTCTTTAGTTCCTCTCAGCCTGCCACTCTATTTTTAAAGTCTTGGATGTGTTTGTTGTGTTTCAAAGAGGTGCTGCTCTACAACAGGGTCCCCAGGCCTAAAAATCAAGTGCACTCTCACTAAGTCATAGCTATTAATAATGCCAGGATGGTGCAAGTTTTCTTTTGGCAATCTGATTTCTCACTTTCTGAGGCACTACTCTGCTCAAGCTTGACCCAACACTGTCAGGCAGCTGTTTTGATTCAGACTTTCTTGTGGATGAAAACAGACAATGGTTCAATGAATGAAGGGTTTGAGCCAAAGTGGAGAGTTGGTGCCTTTAAAAAGCATCTGAAACTGAGATTATGGAAGTCCATATCCAGCCTGAAACAAGATCAGGGTCAACCCAGCTAATGACCCCAGACAATGATTCTTGGTTGAGTTTACAGATTTGATAGTCATGGTCTTACTACTACATAAGGGAATGGCTTGTAGAATTACTGATGAAACAGAGCATGACCAGGGACCATAATAGGGGTTGGATATCTATTATTAGGATTTTGATAAGGGCACTGTCTGACATTAAAGTACGTCATACTGCGCTCAGCATCAAGCAAGACGTGAGAACCCCTGGATTTAGCATGGATGTCCTCATAGCAGTAATTATAAATGGACTGGACTAGACAATGCTACGGAGAGTTGGGAAGAAAGGAAATTGGACTCTGCTGAACATTTGTCCCTGTGGATGGTGTGTTGCTATGGCACTGAGTGATGACAGATTCTAGTCACACACACATATGCACCCGTGTGTGCACCCAATGCTGCATGAAACCGTCACAGTGTTCATAAGTGCGTGACAATATTACATAATCACGGAGGCATTCTCCCTAGGTTCCAAGAGCATTGATATTTAGGCTGAGAAATTTGAATACCATGGAAGTTATTTAATATCTATTTTACAAATATTTATAAATGTATATTTGCCAAAATGTTTTAAAAGGAAGCTATAAATGTTAATGTACACAGTGTGCACAATTATTAGGAAAGTTGAATTTTTGAGGATTCATTTTATTATATATATATATATATATATATATATATATATATATATATATATATATGTGTGTGTGTGTGTGTGCATAATTATTGGGCAACTATTAGTGTGCAGGATTATTATACAACTAAATGAAAAACAGAAATGTTCCCATCTCACTTGTTTATTTTCATCGGTTAAAGTAAGAATAATAAACAACTCAGAATTTGCAAATAAACATTTCTGTGCATTCAAAAAAAAAAAAATCAGTGACTAATATAGCCACCCTTCTTTTCAATAACAGTCATAAGACTTCCATTCATGGAGTCTGTCAGTTTCTTAATCTGTTGACGATCAACTTTTTGTGCAGCAACCACAGCCTTCCAGACACTGTTCAGAGAGCTGTAGTGTTTTCCTTCACCATTAATCTCCCGTTTAAGAAGGGCCCACAAGGTCTCAACAGGTTTTAGATCAGGTGAGGAAGGGGGCCATTTTTAAGGCCTTTACTGGCTAGTCACACAGCGGAGTACTCGGATGCATTGTCCTGAATAAAAATCATGGTCTTCTTGAAAGATGCAGACTTTTTCCTGTACCACTACTTGAAGAAAATGTCTTCTAAAAACTGGCAATAGGTTTGGGAGTTGATTTTGAGTCCATCTTCAAGCTGAAAAGGTCCAACTAACTCATCTTTAATAATACCAGACCATAGCGGTACCCCTTCTGCACCTTTCTGGTGTCTATGTCAAAGTGAAGCCCTGTGCCTGTTACTTATCCTGCCTCAGACCAATCCATTTGGTCTGTCAAGAGTCACTCTCGTCTCATCGGTCCATAAAACCTTTTAAAAAATCTGTCTTCAGATATTTCTTGGCCCAGTCTTGACATTTCACCTTATGTGTCTTGTTCAGTGGTGGTCGGGTTTCAGCCGTCCTTACCTTGGACATGTTTCTGAGTACTCAACACCTTGTACTTCTGGGCACTCCAGGTAAGTTGCAGTTCTGCAATATGACAGCACAGGAGGATAATGGGTTCCTGGTCGCTTAATATTTGATTCTTCTCAAATCTTTTGCAGTTAATTTGCGTCTTTTTTTCTCAACACATTTCTTGTGACCCTGTTGTCTGTTTGCAACAAAAACAGTTTGTCTATTTGATGGTTCTGTGATCATGCCCCAATATATTAGGAATTTTAAGAGTGCTGCATTCCTCCAAAAGACTTTTTACAATTTTTGACTTTTCAGAGTCAGTTATATCTTTTTTGGCCCATTTTGACTCCCTCATTACACAAATACGCATCACCTGATATGCTTAAATCCAATAAGCATTCAAGTTTATACAGCTTGGAGTTGGAAAATATGCATAAAAATGATGATTTGGTCAAAATACTCTCTTGCCTAATAATTGTGCGCTCAGTATAATAATATATATTTATGACAAAAATATATTAATACGAGAATGTATGCAGGATGTTATATTACAACATCATAAAAGCATGATCAAAGTCAGTTTTCTTTTTTCTAGTTTTCACACAATTATCTTTCTCCTGTTATTTCCCCAGTTCAGCATAAAGAATCATATATCTATATTTCTTCTGCCCAAGGCTTTTTCTAGCTGTTTAAAAATGTAACAATGAGTGTTAAAAATATAATATATAACATATTAATATACTAATGCAGGATCTACAGTCCACAGAAAAAGAGAGCAAGAGCAAAGAAAAAGCTCTTATATGTGTCCAGCGGTACCTACAAATACTCGCTAAAAGTCACCACTGTTTTTGCTATGTGTGTAAGCTATTGTTATATTTCAGTATAGTGCCTTTAAAGTATCACTACATTTATATTATAATGCTGTAAAACATTTACTGTCAACACTGCTTTTAAGTTCACTGTCCTTTGCAGCTCATCTCCAGGCAGTTCTCCCAGTAAAGACAAGACAAATGCATTGGACAGAGTCTCATGTTTCACCAAGTCCTGCAGTGTTACAGAGGTCAAGAACAAGAGCAGAGAACTTAATATCAGCACCAGAGAACTGCCCCGCTCGATGGTGGTATTTGTGTCCACAGGAGAGGGGAGGAATAAGCACACATGAACAAAACAACACTGAAAGTGAACAAGAATCCAAAAAAAAAAAAAAAACTGAATGCACAAGCATCTGACTTTAAAAAATATGCAATAAATGTATGGTGATGTTGCCCTGTGTCTTTGACTTTTTCACAGAATGGATGAGTTCATGAAGTGAACACGTGCCCCACCCAAACTTTCACTCATCCAACCCAGGCTGTTCCCTTTGTCCCGCTCACCAGAGATTCTACAAATGGCTTGTGCAGTGAATGTAATGAGGTGAACCTGCAATTACACCAATCTCTAACATATCTTGGGACTATGGATGTGAGAAGTGAGAGAGAGACAGACAGAGAGAGAGACTTTCAGGACCAAAGGGAAACCAGGTTCCTGGAATTAAAGTGCTGGAAGCAGGTCATGGCTGGTTCTGGGGTTCGTGCCCCCATCTGTGCTTGCGCTTCACTGACTCAGAAATTGACTCAGTGGCTGAGCTGCCAGCCCCATGGCTCCAGGGTTGGCACTGGGCTGCCAATCAGATACCAATTGGGTGCAGCTAGGAGCCGAGTTTTGCAATCACTGATACCACATGCAGAGTGCACACACAGTGATGTGGGCTGGAAGCGTGTGATGTTCTGTGTTATTCATGAGGAAAGAGATAAAGGTCATTTCGAGGAGGATGCATGTTCAGGACACATAAAAGGCAGTCAGAGGGCAAGAATGATGGAGGACTATGTTGCATATAAACATCAAGGATACTCTTCTGTGTGCTCATCAGTTACAGAATAATATGCCTTGAGAGTAACAGGGTTTAAGTGGTTAAATTAGCTAAAAGAGGCCGGCGGCCCAGGCCTTTTTTGTTTCCCATCAAGGTGAAAAAAAATAAAAATCCTGCAGTCCTTTCAAGTCGTGTGTGAATCCAGCTGAAGACTAAGCAAAGTTAACTGGTAATGAGGCAGTAACTGGTAATCTTGGATATGTCCGACATAACGTAGATATCAAATGAACTGGTGAAAACCAAATTAAACAAATGAATGTTGCCTTACAGTGGATGAGTGGATCAATATTCGCTGACCATGCAGGTAAACATTATAGAGCCTTCTGTATGAGTACCTGCATGTGGACACTGGAATCCCTTTGCATTCAGGTTAAATGGCTTTCCAGTGTGAGATAGCACCTCACTCATTTAGCTTTTGCTGTGGCCTATTAAGAGTAAATACTTGCAGCAGTATCTGTTCTGATTAACATTGCTGCAGAGGGGAGTCTACTTTATCTGGCCTGTTCACAATCACTGTCAAAGCCACTTGGCATGACTCTGAGGAGTCTTTACTATTTTACTACTTAACAGAGCTATGAATGTTTTAATAGACTTTGAGGCTTTAGAGAGAGTAGAGCATAAGACATAAACTTACATCTTATTTCATCTGGTGAATCCCATACCTAATACTTAGATCAATGGCCCAGCTGCAGCTTGTCATGAAGTGGAGCCAGCGTATCGATGCCTCCAAATACAGCTAAAACCAAATGGGTATCACAAATGGTATAGTTCAACGACACAGAATTTTGTACTTTTAATTAGAGATCTGAACTCTTACATTACAATATCGTGTAAGTCTTACTTTGTAACCCTAGGTAAAGCTCCACCATGTAACACCCTGTAACTCTGTAAATCTTTGACTGGTCCATTTTCATGCTTTGGGTTCATGGAATAACCAGATGCACTTATGTCAGGCAGATGCAGTATGCTATCAACAGTATCTATGTGTAATATGTTGATGTTTTTAGCTGTTGTCTAGCTGTTTTTAGCAGAGGTTGAAGATGCCCTGTGTCCTAAGGGAAGCACAGCTTCACAGCACTAGCTGTCAGAAAGAAGACTCTGACATGTCAGCTGCAGCAAATTACATTTTTAAAAGACATCTCACATTATAATGCAACTCTCTAAGCAGTTCCATAATCCATTCATCCATCCAGCAGATGTTTGCAATCAGGTAGCCAGGTCACATTCAGCAAAGAAATCAACAGAAACCTACACCCTGATGTCAGTATCATGGATTTCAAAGGCCTGAAAGTTTTAGTGAAACAGTATCTGTTGTCCAGCACCTGTGTCCCAGTGTGTAGCTTATATGTATGTGAGTGCTGGTGTGGGTCTGCTTGTGCAAGAGACAAATGGAGAGACACTGATGCTCGTTAGTGGGCAGAGAACAGCGTCAACTTCAGACTGCATGGGCAAGGAACAACAGAAGACATCAGAGACAAGAGGGCACAGAGTGCAAATGAGGAGTTGACACTGAGCCTGCTTTGAAAGAATCTAGGCTGTGTATGTGTGCTTGTGCTGGCATGTTGGTGTGTGTCTGTGTGACTGATTTTTCTGTTGGCAGCTAATGGTACTTCACCAGCTGAGATATGTGCTTCTTCCCACCCCCACCCCCCACCCCCCAGTATGGTTACTAGACTAGACACCCTATTTTAAAATGGTTCAGCTAATAAACCACATGGAAAACTGAACTGAAAATTACAAGTTTTAAACAGATAAGGACTGAGGGGAAACACATTTTGCAATTATATCTTAATGTCTAATATATCTTAATGACACACCAATTGACAACCATCTGTGATAAATCACCATATGCACAGAACACTTAGTTGAACCCTGTAGTTTTTGTTTTTTAACATTAATTTTATTCACATTTCGGCATTTACTGTGCAGTCCCTCTAATGGCTCTTATCTTAGACTGCAGAAGCGTCTCATTCAAATATGCAAATACAGCACCCAACCCTCTAATTACACCCTTTAGCTCACCAGAGCACCTTCAATGATCTGGAGGTACAGTGAACTGCATGCTATATATTATATAGAATAAGCTTGTTTCATCGTTTTTATGAGAATTTTGTTATTTCAATTCCATTTCCATTTGCATTTCCATGTCTATTCCATAGCTATATGTCAGTTTCTAACTGCATTCTCTACCGAGACAAAATTTTCATTTTTTTAAGTGGAGTAAAACTCAAGTAATCGAAGATAGCACAACAGCTTTTGAATCTCTTACGCTTGACTATGCTACCACTCTTATTATGCAGCCTGCGTAATACTGGCTTAAATTATAAGGGGTTGAACAAAGCCAAAATCAACCCCAGGATGTACATTTTGAGCGGTTACTCGTACGGTCTAGTATACCAGCAAGAAAATATGATAAGAAACATACAATTGACCACAATGTATAACTATTTAACAACCTTAATTGGACGAGAATCCACAGGGAAAAACACACGAAATAAATGCCTTTCTCATCTGATTAACGACCTTTAAAGACGTTTGATTAGTTTTTGACCTACTTAACTCTAATATCTTGTAGTATCTTCTGGAAACCCTACTCTTTTCAATGGAGTGAAAATAATGCGCTCCCGTTCTTGTAATTGCCACAAACCACTGCCGCGGAGAAATACTACAAATATCACTTTAAAATACTTTTTAAATTTTGATTTTAAAAAATCACATGATATGTATTCTTCGATTCTAGGTTAAAATCGACTTTAAAAAAAGGAACAGGGGTCAGTGGAACGAAGAAGGAATTCGCTCTCTCTCTCTCTCTCTCTCTCTCTCTCTCTCTCTCTCTCTCTCTCACACACACACACACACACACACACACACACACACACACACACAAGGACTAATTAATAAACTGTCTGACGCTTATGATCTCAGAGCACTAGCGGCGTCTTATTTCCCCTGTGATAGCTTTCCACATGTTATTTAGCTGACACTTATGCTAGGCGCTATACCAGCTGTTGTTATTAGGGCAACAGTGTCAAAGGAAAGGCTGCCTTTTTTTACCTACCCTATTATGTAACATCGTCCATTATTTTAAAGAAGATGCCGAATATTTACAGGTAACAAGGGGTTGTGTTAATGTTTTACACTGGTGAGCAGATATCTAGACGGTTAGAATGTTATAAAACTTCGCTCCTGAGTATATTGGCAAAATCTAACATTTAAATCTATCATGTTCGTGAAAGCCGTACATTACGCACTTAAAGCGCGATAGGTGGTGAAAGGGCTTTCCTTTGCGAATCATTTTGCTGGATAATCCCAGACTGCGCCTAAGAAGTCTGAGAAGGGCGCTTGTATAATATACATAATCGAAATATTCTCTTTAAATAGCACTGAAAACGATTTACATTGCATTTAATACATTGCATATGTGGCTATAGTCAAATCACTTCGTGCGTATAAATCTAGATCCATGTTTTCAACGGATCACTGCGTGCCCGCGAAACATTGCGTTACAGACTAATACATTTTTAACGAGCTCTGCCCATCCCGGCATCTATTGGCTAGTTGGAGGTTCTCTGCCCACCGTGATTGGTCATACTTAATGGCTTTTCCCCTTATCATTTGCCCCTGTAATTTACTTTGAATATTGTATGTATTAAGAATAGGCGATGATAAGTTTGAAGTAGCTACACCAAGGGAAAGACAGGTGTTTACTGGTCCTTCGTTTCATGGTCCGATCAACTGCCTTTCATTATTTCGCTGGAATGTCTTCATACCGCAAAGGTCTTAGGAATCATTGCAGTTGGACCAACACTTTTACAATGTAGACCTTTGTTTTCGCTACGCGGCAGGGAATAAACACACGAAGAATGTTTTGCGCGAAACTGAAGGATCTAAAAATTTCGGGAGAGTGTCCCTTTTCTATGGTCGTCAAAAATAAGGAACCGGGGGATTTTAAAGAAACCGACGACCACCGTGCAAGGGATGCATTACCAATTTCCGAAGAGGTCCATGGAAATATCGCCAGCGTTGTGCCTAAAAGAAAAACGAGCAAAGGCAAAGTTAATCTACATTCGTTAGGGGAAAGCATTCGAAAACTGGTTTGTCCAGAGGTAATGTAATTTCTCTTACACTATTCAGGAGTCCGATTTGTCTGATATTAGCGCCATTAGTCAAGATTTGTTAGGGCAACTCTGTACTCTTTATTTGCCTTTTAAGTAATAACCAAAGTGCTGTGACTCACTGCAATCACCTGCCATAAATGATATTATGCCAAAGTAATAAATGTTTACGTTTTTAGTTTGAGAATCTTCGAAATGCGATGATCAGAGTCATGAAACAGCAATCAGACCTCACCTGGTAAGATGTCTGAGAAATGGTTACATACATCAATTATAACACGCAAATATAACTGAAGTCCTAGGGGCATTCATCTTGTCCTTACAGTGATTTTGCAGGAACATTTACTTACGCCTAACAATTACGAACATAGACTATGGTACACTTTTTATTTTAACATTGTCTTTGACAAACATTAATCAGAGTGTTTATTCATGCTTGCATTACATTAATTTTTAGAGACCTTTTTAACCTATTTTAAACGTACACTTTTGCGGTATAAAGCTTTCGTGTTCTCGCTAAATACTACTTAAGTTTCTGTTAAGATTTACTTTAAATGTGATCGCCTGTGTATTTTTCTCTCACTAAATGCTCGGACTTTTTAAAGTTCATTTGCGCATATGTGTCCTTGTTATATCGCAGCACTGATCGTGTATTTTCTAACGTTTAGTGTGCGTTAGGGACACAGTTCCTTGCGTGTATTCCCTAACATTAGTCTAATCCGTATGTCCACAGCCCTGCGGAATGCAACGCAGATGTTTGTCAGCTATTGGAAAAACCTGAGCATTTAGTAGACGTCATGAAGAGTTACTCACTGCAAACAGGTATATAAGGCACGTATAGCTCTGACTTTATGTATGGCTATTAATGTTTAATTTTTAATGTGTACCTTGTACAACTTCCAGGCATTCACATGGACATGCTGAAGATCTCCTTGGGCTTGGAAGTATTCAGGGACTGTTACGAGGAGTACAGTCACATTCTGGGCGTGGTAGGTGGAGCCCTCCATGACTTCCTCAACAGCTTCAACGTTCTCTTAAAGCAGAGCACGCCTCCCAACCCTGAGGCTCGGCGCTACGTGGACCAGGCCTCCGTACTGTGCCTGGACAAAGACCCGGGACTCCTGACCGTCTACTACTTCAACCCCCATCCCACCACTGAGCTCTTCTTCCCTGGGATCATCCAGGCGGCAGCTGCAGTCCTCTACCGCACGCAGGTGGAGGTAGGGATGGATGTCAGTGGCAAGGACGCAGGCGCGCTGCAGGCCAGTCGACGGCCGCACCTCCTCTACTCGGTGGCGGTGCGTGACGCACGGAACCTGACGCCAAGTCCCATGAGGACGCCCTCGTCCGGGGCCATCTCCCTTGCACTGCTGTACACGACCTTCCCGTTCCACATCCTGCTGGACCAGGACATGGGGCTCCTGCAGATGGGTGACGGGCTGAGGAGACGGCTGGGCCGAGGCAGGGACAACCAGAGGAGACCCGTGTTCCAGGAGCACTTTGCTGTCGTCTCACCCGAAATAAATGCTGACTTCCAGGGCATCCTGACCATGCTCAACACCCAGTTTGTGCTCCGGGTGAAGCAGCAAGGGTCAGGCACAGCAACCCACTCAGGCAAGGTAATCATGAATGCTGCGCTTTCTAAGATGTGAGATAAGCTTCAAGCTGTGTGTTCAGGGCTTCTGTGTTAAAAGTGCATCGGCAGCTGTGTATAAAAAAACAGCTTTTTCAACAGGATTTTCCTTGCCCCTGCGTTGCTTAGCTAGTGCGCACAACCACGAGTAGAAGCAGCTCAGTGTTTCCATAGACTGCACTGCTGGTGTATTTTAAATGAGAGAATATAGATTATATTAGCACCAGGGAATTATTATTATTATTATTATTTTTAATTGCCCTCAGATCAAAGAGGCAGAAAAAAAAAAAATCAAAAGGTTCGGATTTAGACGTTCAAGGAGCTTCTGAGCGAATCACCAGGAGTCAGGGTTAATAAGTGCAGAGTAATTATGGAGTTTTGTCCAATGCCCTTTCCAGTGAGTGAGGAACAAGACTGAAATGTTCTCTTTTTTTAGTGGTTTTGAATAGGATTCAGTGCATACATAATCAAGCAGTATACGCTCTACATGGTCAAAAAAGGGTAACCTCCTCCCAGGGCAATTTTCCACCCTGTGGAGGTAAAGCCAGTCCTACACAGATGAGATGCACATGGAGAGCCAAACGAAGTCATATAGACGAATTCACATGTCCTAGCTTCAGATAATGAGGTTTACCCTACTTATAGCTACTGTCAAAGAATCATGTGGGATGCTTATAACATCATATCTGAATGAATGTAATTCTGAAAAGTATGGCCTTTATCCTTTTTTTAAAAAATGTATTTATTATGGTTTGATTAGACATAGCCTGGTTCTTGATTTTGCAGGCATGTTGCTTTGCTTTTCACTCAAGATGCTCTGTGAGCTGATAAATTACGATATTCTCATTCGACACATCTTTGGCCTGTCCTGACTTGGTTTTGTCTACCTGTTTAAGCATCCATGTTCTTTCTAAGAAGTGTCCAGGCATGTCCCATTTCTCTGATCGGAAAAAGCACAGTTCATAAGACCACACTAAATGCACACTTTATGCACTATGCCAAGCATGCATCCCATGGTATTGGATGTTTGGATCCCATAATTGTTTAAAAATTCCAGGGCAAAAGATTTTCTACATAGTTAACACTGACCATACAGATCATTTTAAAACACAGCAGTTTGATCTTGAAATTCTTTCTGTATCTTGTTTAACACTGCTTATGTCAGGGCTCACATTTAATAAAAACATGTTTTAACATAACTGACAACATCTAGCCTCACACCCTTGCACAATAGCTGTGTAACATTAATCTGACATATCTAGAGTTTGTACTTGGCACATTATATTTCATTCATACATGGTGTATTGAGTAGACTTTGCAATCAAGTTAAATTTAGAAAGTGACCTTGTATGAGACAATCTCATGGAAGTTGTTCTAAGGGGTGAAATTACCTGTCCCCACCCTAGTGAACTTAACAAGTGCTTGCATACTTTCACTAAATCCGGATGCAGTCACATAAGTGGGTGCTTAAGCAAATATTAACTTTGGGAAAGGTGGATTGTGAAAACTGCATTTAACTCTCATCCCCAATAGCTTTGTCCATAACAACATGTACTAATATTGTTCAGTTCTTGCCATCTGGTTATTCGTTCTTCTCCTTGGTTTACAGAAAGAAAGGAAAAAGAAAAGTAAGATAAAATCTCCCTAAAATACACTGTTGTCTTCTAAGCTTGAACCAGTATGCACTCAACAGGAGTGTGCATTAATCTTCTGCACACTAGCTAAATGTCACCTGAGTTTACACAATGGACCCCATATATAGTTGCAAATCCCTAAGAAGTGGATCCACAGGGCTCTCAGTGTTTTGGGCAAGACAAATAGGAGCCCAGGGACTAAATAAAAGCCCATTTAAGTACTTACAATGTGACTTTACATGCATCAATAATTCAAAGGTTGCGTTAAACTAAAATGCTATTCTTTTTAAAACAAAAGTTCCACAGGCTGTAATACTGAGTCATAATTAAAGTACAAGTCCCTGGCAAATGAAAAACAAGTGTTGTCCAGATTGTGTTGTGATCTCCAAGAGTCACTGCCAATCTGCTGTTCTAGTGCTGCCCATGCAAATAACCAGTTAAGAAGTCTAAAGTTTCATGTGGCATCCACATTTGTGTATGCTAGAAGGTCAACTTTTCTCACTGCAGCCCATGGACCTGAAGGGCCAGATGGTCTTCATGTCCGAGATGAATGCAGTCCTCTTCCTCGGCTCGCCATGCGTGGACCGTCTGGAGGAGCTGACAGGTCGTGGTCTCTACCTGTCCGACATCCCTATCCACAATGCTCTGCGCGACGTGGTGCTGGTGGGTGAACAGGCCCGGGCCCAGGACGGCCTGAAGAGGCGGCTGGGCAAAGCCAAGGCCGCCCTGGAGCAGGCCCACCAGGCGCTGGAGGAGGAGAAGCGACGTACCGTTGAGCTGCTCTACACCATCTTCCCAGGCAATGTGGCGCAGCGTCTGTGGCAGGGCCTGCCTGTGCAGGCCAAGAAGTTCGACCGGGTGACAGTGCTGTTCTCGGACATCGTGGGATTCACAGCCATCTGCTCGCGCTGCACGCCCATGCAGGTGGTGAGCATGCTCAGTGAGCTGTACACTCGCTTCGACCACCACTGCGGCGAGCTGGACATCTACAAGGTGAGTTATGGCAGGTGGAAGGAGGTCGTCATGGCAACTCAAAGCCTTTGTTGGAATGAGCCTGTTTAATTTTGCATAAAGCTTTTTATACATTCTTTTGTGGACCATAAATAGAGTTGCACCATTGTGGTTATGGACATAAGGCATGTTAACAGGATGAGTAATACTTTGAAGCAAGTTTTTTGAAGTTTACTGAGTGGCTAAAATGTTGTACTCTACATTTTTTTTTTTTTTCAGATTACAAAGAACTAGCAGCATTTGAAGGAATGAGTCAGGAGGCAAAAACATTTTCGTCTTTAAAAAAGCACTGATTTCTGTTTGATAGAATTTCATTCATAGCTGTGAAGTAATTTATCCCGATATCCTGCTACACATAGGTAGTGTTGTCATACTGTTGGTAGGTTGCAGTAATCAAATTACAGTATATTAATGTTATGCTCCATTGATGTCCACTGAATTCTACAGTATGTGTCTTCTTGGGGAAGGGGCTGCATGTGTTCTTAGGATTTATGATTTTAGTCTACTGCAGAAAATCTGCACACCAAGTCTGAGACTGATGGGCTAATTTAGTTTGTCTCAGTTTGAACGCTTTAGGTAAGAATGACACCCCCCAACCCCCACTCTCAGTGCGCCATGAGGTTGGTTAATGTAATCAGTACTTTTTTTTCTTCCCGTGCGAAAGTAAAACATTTTGTCTGCGCTTGCGAGATGGATCTCTTGCAAAGGACAGCGGAGGAAGAGTTTAGCTTGGGACGCTGCTTTGCTTACATTCCTGGCGGCGGCTCGGCCCCAAAAATAGATCCCCCTCTTCTCTTCACTCTGTATCTGGCTCCTGTCTGTCAGCATGCTGAGCCAGCCATGGAGAGAGAGCTGCGACTTGAACTCTAAAGATAAGGAAAGGGGCTAATTAATCCCTTTAGACTTAACCAATAAGAAAGTCTGGGTTTAGTCTGCTCATTAATTATGCCAAACAAGTTCCATCTTAAGGAAATAACAATGACCTAAATGCACAGTCAACTGTTCTAATTTTCTTGTGTCTGTGGCCTTTGTCAAAATAAATGTACTTTTTTTTTGGGTGAGGTCACCCAATTACTTTGCTTTTTGTACATTTTTCATTCTAGGTGGAGACTATTGGAGATGCATACTGTGTTGCTGGGGGTTTGCATAAGGAGAGCCCAAACCACGCTGCACAAATCGCTCTCATGGCCATAAAGATGATGGAACTGTCTGATGAGGTCACAACCCCAATGGGGGAGGTCATTAGGGTTAGTGTGTTATCAGAGCACTGTGTAGAAACAATACAACAACTAACGGCGAAGGTTTATATATATATATATATATATATATATATATATATATATATATATATATATATATATATATATATATATATATATAAATATAATGTTTCTTTCATACTCTGTCCTAATCCTACAATTTATCATCTTTAAAATGCATCCTGTAGTATTTAGTTCCAATATTGGACATTTAATACCTTTTACACCTCTCATAAGTTCATGCTCTTTAAGTTAAATTTGTTTGTAAAATACAAAAGATAAGAATAAGACATTTCAAGTCCCATGTAAAATGCATCTTGTCCTTGCAGTTGTCAACTTATAAATATACTGTTCAGATTTTTTATAGTAGTGCAAAAGAACAGTTTTACATACTTATTTATTCTGGCATCTTCGTTTTGGCGATAAAAAACGTTTGTGAGGAGACCAGCGTGCAGAAGCTGCTATCTGTTCTCGCAGTCGTAGGAAGGAAAGAGTATGACTTACGAGTTTGGTCCTACCACATGACATTCTCATGATTCATTTTTTAAACACTTTTATATAAGTAAATGTCCAAAAGGCTTTTCTGATATGGAATCTATCAGCGAAGTTGAGATAATAAATTATTCTGGACACAGAATTTTAAACTCTGTTTGATTAACGAGGCTAAGTGATCGACACGCTTAACGTTATACGGAAGTCACGTGCGTTAAGCGTCTTGGTGCTTGCACTTTTTACACGTTTAACGTTATCATTCACACCTGGTCTGTTTGACAGTTTATGCTCAACAAACTGTGGAGCCTGGAGTAAACGATATTGTTATTTCAAGGTCATCCGTGAATCTGTCTTCGCAGATGCGAATTGGTATTCATTCCGGTTCGGTTCTGGCGGGCGTGGTTGGCGTAAAGATGCCCCGGTACTGCCTTTTCGGCAATAATGTCACTTTAGCCAACAAGTTTGAGTCCTGCAGTCTACCGGGAAAGATCAACATCAGTCCCACCACCTACAGGTAGAGTGGCCTGCACAGGACAAGTTAACGTGCTGTTTCTACATGTGGTTCATATCTGTTTATCTGATATATCCATGGAGTGACATGCAGAAAGATGTAGCAGGCTTTGTAAGCCCTTAACGTAAATACACAGCACGTGCAAAGCACTACATTTCCTTTCGTTAAGCATTGCCTGACGTGTCGTCTCTTGTTCCAGACTGCTAAAAGATCGCCCCGAGTTTGCATTCACCCCGCGGTCCAGAGAAGATCTACCGCCCAATTTCCCTTCCGACATCCCTGGCATTTGTTACTTCATCGAGGCGTCCGATCGAAGGACCAACGATGCTGGCGGAGGCTCTGCGACAGAAGGCGCGGTGCACACATAAATCACTGACGAACACTTAGCGCCCAATTTCAGAGCTTGGTGTGAGGTGCCATATATATCTTTTGAGCTTGGCCAAAGGTAGCAAGTTATTCAGCAATAGAAAGTTGCCCAAAAGATTGTTTAAAGGGTTCAATTGAGCACTGTTTGTTTTGCTTCATAGAAACTGACTTGGGTCACATTTGTGTACAGGTGTAGGCAGAGTTTGAATCACTGACTGTGTCATTACATATGGCCTTTTTCAGATGGATTTGACCACAAATCATCCAAACACTACTTGGAAAATGCCTAAATTAAGTTCAAACACTGAAATAACCTCTGTTATTGCTTGTATGGGTATATCGTAGATATGGACATACACAATGAATTGACCTGTTTCTAATTTATTCTTGCAGAGCAGAGGCCATAAGAGTTCATTGTTTATAATTTTACTCTGTGAGAGAGACAAGAATGGGGTGATTTTTAAAGCATCACTCAATGATGATCATTTGATACAGCAGATTGGACCCTCATCTCTGGACCACATTTAATGTAGTATTGCTCACAGTTGACACAAATTCACAGACTCACAGTAGGCCTAACTATTGCACCATAGCTTGACCACAATGAATGTTTAACCATCTTAAAAATTAACACTTATAATGTTTCATTGTGACATTTTGTATTGTAATAGAGCTATAATAAACATGACTACTCAAGATGTGGCTGTCTCTGTGCATTACCTTTGATAAGATATGATCATATATTGGTTAAAATGCACAGTTTCTTATGAACTGCTGTTGATTTCCAAAACAGTATGGTTATAGTTAACACAGCTGGACTAATAGCACGTTTGCTTTAGTTATTTGTTTTGTGGACATCATTTCATATTATCATTTAATTAAATTACAAGTGACAATGATAAGCCTATTATATGTAAACCATTAATAATGTAATCAGTAATGACTATATATTATATTAAGCACTATAGTAGTAATAGTTTTGTATTTATTTTATAGTATATTTTTCATTAGCCTACGTAGGTTGACTGTTGTTATGTACCTAACTTATAAATATGGCTTTTCTAAGTACTACGCTTAAACTGCTCATAGAAATATAATATGCAAGATCATACACAAGCTTCAGGCAATGAAAAAATATATTTATGAAAATTATTTTCTTTCTCGTTATGTGGGTAATAACATTGCTGACTGTTACAAACATTAACTGTAGCTGCGGTATCTTATTCTGTGAAGTGTTATCCAGGACAAAAGATAAGATCCTTGTCTATTTTATACAATCGACGAATTTTGACAGCATTAGTAGGACCTATCATATTTATTCTTGAGTTACGGCAACTCAGTAATAAATATGATCCGTTATTCGTGGTCAGGACCGTCCCTACGTCGCTTCATCCCCGAGTTCTCATTGGATGCGTCTCTGCCAATCAAATAGGAATTAGTTTCAGGAATGGTGGTTTCCCACATAACAGCTGAAAGCGGTTTCAGAGGTTCTGTTTTCAGATTTATTTTATCGGGGAAAAAAAGAGAAAAATAGTCGAATCATGGTAGGTGGCTCAAATATATTCGATACAATATTAGATACATATACATATATATCAATATATACATATATATATATATATATATCATTATATTTCGGTGACTGTTAACGTGTGTCGTAAAATGTATTTGTATGGTAGGTTGCGGTCGCATCGCCCATAGGCAAATGTAAGATATAGAAATAATTGATTTATTGACACAGCTAGATTACAGTGATACTTTGATTCTTCTAACTTCAGGAAGGCTATTTAGTAGTGCTTTATAAAAGCGTTACTATCCTGACACGCGCAAGAGACCTTACCGATGCCTTTAAACAATAGCAATTCGTGATATGTATGGGATGCAGCGTATTTATCTTAATATATGTAAACACTATGTTAGTAGGAACGCGCTTAACATCTTATTATTCTATATGATTTTGCACATTTTATTTTGTTTTCCAGTATGGTTTTGTCAACCACGCCTTAGAACTTCTGGTATTAAGAAATTTCGGGCCAGATGTATGGGAGGCTATCAAGTGAGTACAAAACCACTGAATTCATCATTAGCCCTTGTATGAACCTTTATTGTAACAGCTTCATGCATCTGTTTAAGACAAATTTAATCTCTGTAATCCACAGCACTGGAGGTATATTTGCTGTCTATGTTGATAGTGCAAATACTATCATCAATAATCAATATCAGTCGGTGTCATCTTTAATCAATATCATCTTCAGTTGCATCAGTTTTATATTGAGAAGTGTCTTGCACTTGCCTTAAAAAAGAGCACCTCATGGGATAGTGAATCTGTAGAGCAGAAATGCCAGCAGATGCCAACATGTCACATAGCAGAATATACCAACATATGTCAGTGTCACTGTTGAGTGGTTTACCACCCAGAAATATCAAGCAAACCACTGCTCTGAGAGTCAGACATTGAACATTAATGGATTTAATTATGTAGATTACTACATAAATGGCTTCTAAAATGTGATCTTTGAAATCATAATAAAATGTCTTGTTAGATATTGTTTAAATAATCAAGGATATTTGTTGAAAATGTATATGGAACCACAGGAAAAATTACCTTTTCAAAAGTCAGGTGCTACAATCTTATCAGGTGTGGGCTTGAACTAATTTAAAATTTTAGTTACCTGTTCTTCCCAACAGAATTTTGCAGTAATGTTACATTACCTGCAGTATGGCGCAATTAAAAAAAGATTTTAGAGGACTTTACAAAAAAGGTTTTGTGTGTTATAAAAGGAGAAGAAGTTACAAAGGTACAGAAATATACTCCATCAGTCCACAGTCAGACAGTTAGTTTGCAAATGGAAGGAACAGAGAACCATTGCTACTCTGCAGTAGGCATTTCACAAAGGTCAGTGCATGTGCGTCCTGTACCACCTTTAAACAATAGACAAGGATCCTCAAGCAGTCTTCTTAGGATTAGCAGACATCCCTTACACTTGATACCATCTGTGTTCATGAGTCTACCATAAGTAAAACACAGAAGAGTGGTATTCATTGGGAGGTTACCACTACTCTCCAGAAAAACTTTGAGGTCTCAAGTTTGCTAAAGACCACCTCTGTGTACACATGAGGTAAAAGGTAGATTGTACCGAGCATTACATTAGGAGACACTGAATAGGAGACATGTGAAAACATGCATACCACTGGGCATCAAAATATCATCCCAGCTGTGAAGTGTAGTAGAAGGATTATAATGTTGTATTGAGCTGCTTCCAGGCCTGGGTAGTTTTTATTAAGACCAATGAATTTGAAGCTTTATGAGGAAATTCTACAGTACAATTGTTGGGTGTAAGCCTGTAATCTTCAGTTCAGAATAGGTTCGGATCATTCAGAAATCTAAATCATTCCAAAAAAGTTGCAGCTGTGTAGTTCAAATTCTGTTGGCTTCCTTGGACCCCCAGACTCGTCGTTAGAAAATGTCATCCTTTATGGGCCACATTTTGTGGTACTCACACGGATTTGCCTTGCAAGAACTGGTATAGAAATTTCTGACTGCTCTGCTCCACTTTCCACCGCTCCACTACCCTAACACTCCACTATGGTTATTGCAATGTTATTTCAGCAAACCTCACCTTTATCACAATGGCAACTTATCTCAGAGTGCTGGCTAAAATGGACTTGATTAACGATGCACTCTCTGGTCTATTTTGGGCCCTGTGCAAGATCTGAAGAGTATTTCTCATGCTGTTTTATCCTTGCTTTGTGTGTTTAGCTAAGCCCATCATTCATCAATTTGGTTTGTCGGTGCAAATCTGTATTGTTCGTTCAGCATGGCCTGATAGTAAGGTCAGGTAGACAGCATCAAAGACTGGAATTATACTGCATTTTGTTTGTATAGCAGATATTTTATATTGCTGAGTTTGTGCCGTGCTTAATTGAAATTTGTGTACTCTGTACTTTCTGTGACTCCAAAATGGCTTGTTTCCAAAATTGTGCAGGCCTGCACTAGATCATTGTGCACATGGTGTCCATGTGTGAAATGATTTTAATGCAGTCATTCATGCCAGCATTAAAATTACCTGTGAATAATACTGTATTATTTAAGATTTTTTGTAATTAATATGTTTATTGTTAAGATAAATTGAGAGGGATTTTTAAATGAAGAGATTTACTTCTGCATATTCCATCCCTTTAACAAACTATTTGATATGTAGTTTAAAATATACATTTCTCAGATTATCAGACCTGCCACAGAGCCTAGCAAAAACACATGTATTTTAGATACAAAAAGGCCTATCATGGCAATATAAACACTTAAATGTTCAAAGCCATCTTACTTGATATTTCTTCAAAGGAACACTAAATCCCTATAATTCATAAAAGTTGTCACATTCTGAACTCATAATAGGCGGGAGGCCCAGGTTGATGTTGAAGGTCAATTCCTGGTCAGAATCATCTATGAAGATGCCAAAACATATGACCTTGTGGCTGCTGCAAGCAAAGTTCTAAGTAAGTAGGTTTTTTTTTTACTAAAAAATATATAAAGTTTATTGAAAGTGTCCAAAATGTTTTTTTGTATAACTTGTACAACAGAGTCATGTTGTATAACTGTGCTTATTTCTGAGCAGATATAACCGAAGCCTTCTCGTCTTCACAAAAAACAGGCATTACATGTTATTGTGTTCTTTTTCTGCACTATGTAACACATTAGCAATGTTAGAAGCAAGAAAAGGTTTATTTATTGCACATAATAACCTGTGATGTGCTTTCCTCTTGAAAAAGAGATTGAAGCGGGTGACATCCTGCAGATGTTTGGGAAGATGTTCTTCGAGTACTGTCAGGAGTCTGGCTATGACACCATCCTCAGAGTGCTGGGCTCCAATGTCCGTGAGTTCCTTCAAGTAAGGAGCTGCTGTTTGCCACTTACACTTAATTTATCACAGCTCAGGATCCTGCACAAAAACTACTGTTTAAGGTGGGGTGGGGGGATATATAGCAGACAGTATTATTCATTTTATAATAACATTATTTTTTAAAAATAAGTTTTTAGGGTAACAGGCCATTTGTTGCATGTTACACTAGAAAAGAGAATAAGGCAGTACTGAATATATTACAGTATATAATATAGTATATACTGAATATACTAGAAAAATTATGTTTAGTTTAATACATTTGTATTTGAACTTAGTGAAACCTGCACTTGTGTTGTTGAAACAGTGCAAACATGTAGAGTACTGATAAATGAACAAATGGCACATGCAGGCTTCCCACAAATGTCCACAGTTCAGCTGAGTACATCCCATGGCTTTGTTTCAGTGTACACCAAAACTAGTGTGGGGAGAACGAGTCAAACAAAGAACTGAAAAGGTCACTGCTGTTTCAGAACCTGGATGCCCTGCACGACCACTTGGGCACCATTTACCCAGGCATGCGCGCGCCCTCTTTCCGCTGCACGGACGCAGAGAAGGGCAACAACCTCATCCTACACTACTATTCCGAGAGGGAGGGGCTGCAGGACATTGTCATTGGCATCATCAAGACAGTCGCGCAGCAGATCCATGGGACAGAAATCGAGATGAAGGTTTGGGCCGTCCTGCCTCCCACCCCCTACCACTCTCCTCTGTCCACAACTCCAACACCACCTCCCGCAGTATTTGCTTTTCTGGTTCCTCATCCGTCATCCCTGCTCCACAAGACGTTTCCAGAAAGCTCTGCATGCATGTGCTAGTGGAAACAGGGTCATCGACAGAGCAAAATTAGAAACCCACTCCGTCTGGTTTTAATGCTGATCAAAGCATGAGTGAGCAAACTTTCATGCATGTAGTGATAACAAAAAAGTGAAATCAGAGGCAGAGGAAGGGTTCTAAACTCCCTCGTATTTTCAAAGAAACTGAAGAGTAATCATCTCCAGAACAACACACTGTTCTCTCTCTGCCTGGCTTCCTTCTCCTGCTTTCTCACGAATGCACTATGTTGGGTTTAGTGTGAAATTAGAGAGCAGAATTTGCCAGACCCTCTGAATATAACACCTGATTTTCTCGGTAAAACCGTAGCCAGTGTTGCCACGGCAACGGCAGGGCAAAGACACTGCAATTTGACGTCAGCAATGGCTTCAGTTTCAAGTAGAAAAAAGAAAAGACCAGCAGCTGCTGCATATGGAGATTTGTTATTCAGCCATATGTGCCAACATACAGCTTTTTTTTTTACCTTTTGGGGTTTTACTGTTGAGGTTAAATTATACATTTCATTTTCAGAAATATCTGCTGAAAAACTGAAAATTGGTAGGCATCTATAATAAATGTAATCTATTAAATGCTTATTATAATTTGTGAGGATCATTCATAAATTTTCATGCATCTTGTAATGGTGAAATTTGTTTACAAGAGAGACTGACATAGCTAGTACAATCACAGCACAACAAACAAACAATCATGGGTGACTCACTGGTGCCAAGTCCTACAATTGACCAGTAATCAAGTTTACTCAGATGGCTGAGATGCAGAAATCTTTATTGTATCTTTACTGAGCAGTTAACCAGTTCTGCTCAATTCTACAGTTCTGCTCTTGGAGAATTGTTCTGCAGAGTATAGTTTCAGATACTCCTATATATTCTGATGGGCTGCATTAGGAATATTGACCTAGGGCTTCAACTAAACTTTACAGAACAGCTCTAAAGGAGCAAGGCTGAAGGTACCTCATATAAAATAGACATTATTATTAGCTCATGTGGTAAATCACATAAGAGCAAATCAAATTAATGATCATTATTATTTTTCATAAACCATTAAAAAAATAGAAAAGCAAAAAAAGCAGTAACCAAGTTATACATTGGTTCTTGTGTCTTTGTGTTGCTGGGATTTGACAGTTTTACAGTACACATTTATTCAGGCAGTTCATTCACCACTGGCTTTTGCAGTGTGTACAGTACTATGAACACATTCAGGGCAGGGGTATTCACTGTGGAAACCATGCTGTGGTTAACATTCGGTTGGCACTTGCAGCAAGAACTGCCGATCGATGAGGAAATGGATATTGTTAGAAACTATTCTTGCATTGTAGTGTATCCTGTGTGCCATATCAGCGATTACACCTTACGCCTGTTCCACACCCACTGGTGTTGCTTTTTTAAAAATCCACCACACTCAGTGTTGGCAAGCACAAATGCCTAGGTCTAACTTTGTCTTTTGGGTTGTTTTTTCGGGTCTTTTGCTTTTTATGTCATCAGGTTGTTCAGCAGAAAAGCGAGGAGTGTGACCACATTAAGTTCCTGATCGAGGAGAAAGATTCTGAGGAGGAGGCGTTCTATGAGGATCTGGATGGCTTCGAGGAGAACAGCACCCAGGAGACGCGCATCAGCCCCTACACCTTCTGCAAGGCCTTCCCTTTCCACCTTATGTTCGACAAGGATCTTGTGCTCACCCAGTGCGGCAATGCCATCTTCAGGGTCCTGCCACAGGTGAGGTGGGGCTAGCTTTTACACATGAAATGGCATGTTTGAGATTAGAAACACATTGGTGGAAGTATCAAAAATTAGTTAATTGCTGCAGTACCATTTCATGTAAATGATTAGTGGGAATTTAAAGTCTAACATAGAATTTTAAAAACAATCTTAAAAACAAAACCCATAAAAAATATTGGGGAAAAAAGCTAAATTGAAATTAAAATCTTGAGGATGGTTCTCTCTCTCTTTCTTTCTTTCTTTCTTTCTTTCTTTCTTTCTTTCTCTCTCTCTCTCTCTCTCTCTCTCTCTCTCTCTCTCTCTGTGTGTGTGTGTGTGTGTGTGTGTGTGTGTGTGTGTTTGTTTTTGTGTGTGTGTGTGTGTGATGTCCTAGCTCCAGCCTGGCATGTGTAACCTGGCCTCTGTATTTTCCCTGGTGCGGCCTCACATTGATTTCAGTTTCCATGGCATCCTTTCCCATATCAACACGGTGTTTGTGCTCCGGAGCAAGGTTAGTATGCCTGGCCATGCGCCAGCCCAAAACCCAGAAGCAGGGTGACGAAGTTATTTTTTAATCTGCCAGCTCAATATATCAAAAGGTGACTTTAAATAACACCAGTGATCATCCTAATTAGACCATCCATCAGTTTACAGTTACAGTGTTAAATGTGTGATAAGGATTGTTTAGAGCTAATCTGAGAGCTAAATTACTCTTAAAATAAAGAAATTACACTTACACAAGCCCTTCTCAGTTTATATACATATAAATTAAAATGAATAATTGGATAAATAATGGTCATTGTAAAGCTTGTTCTGAACAAACAAGTCAGAAAAATAATCACTTCTGCTAGAGCTTCCGCTAGATTAACAAGGCAGTAGTTTTGAAAAAAAACTCCCGAAAAAGAGTAAATCTTTGTTGGATGTAGATGGAGAACAGCTAAATGACATGCACATAATCGTATTCCTGAGGGACAAATGATTAATGAGCCTCAAGACCCCGATCTGCAAGACTGAATAATGAATCTCACTCTGCAAGATGCAATATTTTTAAATGTAATAAATAGTCTTATCAGCAACCCCAGAATATGACTAACCAATAAATCACTCCCAACACAAATTGCAGCAACCAGTCCAAAAAAAAGAAAAGAAAGGAACAGAAAAGGAGGAAAACATACTGTATCTTGAAGTCTTATCACAGGGGTTTTGTGAGTTGGCACGCTAGCGGCTGTGTGTGTTTCGGGCCACAGGAGGGCCTACTGAATGTGGAGACGGCTGAGTGTGAGGACGAGCTGACAGGAGCAGAGGTTAGCTGCCTGCGGCTCAAAGGACAGATGATCTCGCTCCCCGAGACGGAGAACATCCTCTTCCTCTGCTCACCGAGGTACCTCGCCTGGTCCTTACATGGCCCACTGAAAAGGCGATCATGCCTTCTGGCGCTGAAAGCACGCCCTTAGTTGGGCCACACTTGCACTTGCTCGTCAAGTAGTTATAGGAGGGACTCATGTATTTGATTTCATGTGACATGTAGGATATAATAAATGTGCCATAGTACTGGTATAGAGAGACTGTAAAAGTTGAAGAAGCAGAAATTTGAGAGAAAACAATTAGTACTGATGTTCTAAAAAGGTCTCTGCTGTTGCAGTACACCTATTTTGGCTTAAACATGATAGAGGTACTCAGTGTATTCAGAAGGGAGTTGATAAAATATTAATGTTCACTTTTCAGTTATGCTGAAAGTCTCTTATTTGTTACCTCCTTCAAACACAGGGAGATTTTTCATTCCAGACAGTGGGTGTGCTAATACCTTGTTTTCAGTGAGATAGCTATCTGGACAAAGCATTTCCACTTAACATCTGCAGGTAATAACAATGGCTCAACCTTGTCTTAAGGCTGGAGACATAGCAGGCCAGAATAATCAGACTCCTTTACTCTAGAGCTTAAGTAGGCAAATTAGAGTCAGGCGACAAGCATTTCTTAGGAAGTCTAGGACTTTCTGGGATGAAAAGAACCCCCTAATTGGACATGTGGACATCTTTGAGAGATGTCTGATGAGGATCTTTGTGGCTCTTTGAAAACAAGCAATTACCTTTTGCCACATTCAGTAACTTGGTACATGGTTTCATCAATCAGCTTCACTTAAAAAAACTTAAAAATTGAATTATGTGACCTTGCTGCCTTAAAATGATGATCTTACTGAAACTCAAATAGTAAATGAAAACATTGTAAAACACTGTTGCCTGACCAACATTGAACAATATATGTTGATATGATAAAAGAGAAAAAGTTAAGGGAATGCAGCTGAATAAGTTTTTAAAGAAGCCTCTATCAAACTACCGTTAACAGCAGAGTGTTGGCCAGGTGACTGAGTCCACAGGAGAAACTTCATTTGACATTGTTGAGTTTGCTATAAGGTACCAGTCCCTGAGCATCATCCTTGCACTTCTCCACCCCGTTCCCTCCCCCCCGGCAGCGTGATGAACCTGGACGATCTGACACGCAGGGGTTTATATCTGAGTGACATCCCACTGCATGACGCCACACGTGACCTGGTGTTGCTGGGTGAGCAGTTCAGGGAGGAGTACAAGCTCACACAGGAGCTTGAGATCCTCACCGACCGTCTGCAGCACACGCTCCGGGCCCTGGAGGACGAGAAGAAGAAGACTGACAGGTCCGCCATCCCACAATGCTCTACACACAGTGTAGCATGTTACGACATATATAAACAGTCTATTAGAACAGTCCTGGAGAAAGTTCATGAAATGCACCTTGTTTTGAATAAAACGTAACTTAATAGACCACAGTATTAATCTTACATGGACAGTCATTGTATTTAACACTCTCTATAATCCTATCAATCTCTGTACTTCGGGGTCTATAGCTATAATCTGTATAGATACAGGATTTACAGATCTAGCTCTGATGATGATATAAATGATCTTTTTAGTCACATTTCAATTCACCTTTGGCTTTTGTTGGATCTTTACTTATTAATTTACTTATTATTCAGGTTATCAGACAGGTCCTTCACTCAGCCTCAGTTGCTATCGAACTCTATGAAGCTCTATGACTGGCTGTTTTAAGACATTTCTCCACAGGTACTATGAAGAATAGCCCATAATCTGAGAGAAAAGCCACTTTCCTTTGCTCATTAAGATACAAAATGAGCAAAAAAGGAAACATAAATCTGAGACAAATAAGTAGATGTAATGGTCAGCAGCTTGAGGTCAAAACATAACAACCAAAGAATGTATGCTAAATGTAAATGTTTCCAGTGTGATAGAAAACGTATTACAATTGTGATGTTTAAAATGACTTTTCACACTTATGGTAAACATTCACACAGTAGGGTATTTACATTTAGCCACACACACCTTGTGTGATGAATTTTTAAAACACATGCATTAACACATACAGTTTATGATCAAAATGTTGGTATTGTGTGCTCAGACCCGTGCGGCTTACCTCGTGTGAACAAATGTGGTTATGCATATGGTGCATGTTTAGGATTTATCAGACTTTGAAAATCAATGGTGCATTGATCAAGTCAGATCTTACATAATTTGACAGATTTAGCCCTGTGAAATTAACTCAAGACCTCAGGTAAAGCTTCTGGAATACTTAAAATTGGAAATGACTATATAAGGATTTGGAATACTAGGATTTGGAATTTCATAGTTATATTTATCTTTAGCTATACACTTGTGGTGTATCTTCAAGGCATATTGCAAGCCTCTTGTGTTGCAAATAAAGCAGATATGGATCATCAACGATTAAAAGATGCCAAATATTTTTGTTTTTGAGTGTCACGGGTGCCGAAAGATCCCAAATAATGCACGATCCTCACTTAGCTTTCTGCCCAAAATGGCTGCTTTCCTTTACCACTGCTCTGAAAATGAAGCCTGTGCTGCTGTTCTCTGTAGGCAACCAGGGCTTCTCAGCACAAATGGCTGCTCACGTGTTAGCCACAAGACTCTGTGTGCTTACTGTGCGTGACAGAGCGCTTGGCCCCACCGGCACAGCAAGCGTCGACAGCCGTCTTGGGCTTTGGGGGACTGAGTCCCAACTCTGTGTGAAGAGATCATCGCTCACTGTAGTGGAGACAACCATGAGTGTGTTGAGCACTGCCAGCTAAAATCCACTCAGAGCTGCAGAAAGTCCCAGAGTGGGACAGAAAAAGAATTTTAATGCTCACGCCGTTATATAGCCATCAGTTTAGGGATTTGGGCTATAGACTAATTAATTGATTGGCCTACTGACCAGTTGATGTCCAGTCAAAACTCTGTGTTTATAGAACAAATCATATAAGGAACTGTAGTTTCTCAAAAGTTCATTGTCAAAAGTAACTAGTCATAAAGATAGCATATTTGTGTTGAATTGCTTTTATTTGTGTTGAAAATTTCAGTTCTTAGTGATAATAAAGCAGTCTGAAGTCAAGAAGTCTGTAAATATTTGTACTACCTGGATTGGGGAAATCTCACATTTGTGTAACTCCATCATCATAATATAACTGTAAAGTTGCTCTCTACAAAAACAACTGAAACACAACAAGCCCACAACAGTGGGCACTTAAGACATTACATGTGCCTGTTATTTTGTTTTTTAATTCCCCGAAGGAAGGTGTTGCAATTACCTCAGTGAATGACTCAAATATATTAACATGCTGGGTGCCTTCTGCTGTGCTGTGAATGGCAACTAGACATTGTAATTATGTTTGATGACTTAGTGCTGCCACGGGATAGAGGCAGAGAAAAAAATAAACATGATAATCTCTCAAGCAGTTCTTTTGTTCTAGAGAGGGCCTCTTGGAAGGAGATCTTTTAAAATATATCAGCCCTGCAGTTTGGTTTCGTGGGGATGACATGCACCTTGTTGTTTCCAAGGAGGCTTGCTACCTGGTGATAACGGCCAGGCGAGACTGCTGTACACCCGCTTCTGCAAAAAGACTTGCTTATCTGTGGCAGCAGATTTTCTGGGCTGTGTGCATGTCTCTGCAGTGCTGTGAATTCCGGGACTCAAACTTGACTCCCAGCAACAGCGACTTAGTCGTTGCATGTAGAGAGAAGGGGGGGGGGGGATTATGCCGGTCCGTGATGACATGCATGCCGTGTCCAATCTGAAAAGCCCATACTGGCTCTTGTTTTCAGATGCTAATATGGTTGTTCTGTGGGCTTTTGAAACCAAGATGGTCTTGCTAATCTACTGAGAAGCTAGGCAGAATTCACCTCGAATGATTTTCCTGCTACATGCAGAGAATAAGTGTGCCCTGCTCCAGGAATGTTCATCAATTAGCGTTCAGACGAAATTTCAGAAAACCAACCATAAGTCTGATTCTCACGTAGAGCTCACCATTTGTATTCAGAAGGCAGGCATTCTCTGGAAAACCAGATCATTGAAAATGTGCCCTGAGTGCAGCATGGCCGGTAATACGAATTCATTATTTAATGCATTTTGAAGTTTTGACAGGGAGTAATAAGCTGTCCTACAGCATGTTCCCATAGCAACCCAACCTTATTCTCTGAAGACCTGCTTCAGGGTGATGTGAAAATATTAACATGAAAATGTTATTTATTGTTATTTACTTATTGGTCACAAAAGCTAAATCTCAACAGGTTAATTTCTAGTGTAGCAGACTGCATTTCCTAGATATTACACAAAGGAGTTGTACAGAAGGCCCTTCGTTCATTTTGAAGTGTGTGCTTTATATGTAATATCAGCATAGTGTATGCACAAAAGCAGATGTGAAGAAATGCCTTGGTGTGAGGAGGAGAAAAACAATAATGGCTAACAGGATAATTTTGCTTTGGTCTTCCAGGATAATTAGGTTCCTTTGTTCACCTTACACAAGGCTAAACCACTTGACCTGAATTAAATCACTTTAGTACTAATTCAGGAACAGATAAAAATAGTACTTACATTGTGCTTTTAAATAATATTATCCATGTCAGGAACACTGCTACTGTAATTGAAGTTTTGCAGGGTATGCGCACACGCATGTGTGCGTGCGCATGTGCGTGTTTGTACCTTGTATGCTGAATAACAGAGATGCTCAGCTTTGGTCCTGAAGATCTACTATCCTGCTGAGTCAATTTGATTTTCATCTCCAGCCTTGGGGGCCCCACTGAAGATATTCAACTTTTCCCTTTTCTAGCCTCAACACCTCAAAAGCTGAATATTAAGTCCTTAAAGACTGGTGTGCTACAAAACCTGGTTCTGTAGGTGTAATACAGAACTGAAACAGTCCAGAGCAATAGAGCCTTTGCATGGAAGGAGAAAACCTTCAGGCCTTCAATAGCTTCTGAATATCAGAGCCAGGAGAGCTGGAACTAAACTCAGCATGGATCTCCGGGAACAGAGTCGGGCAACCTTGCTGCAAACTTTGTTAATGCTATAAACTCACAAACCCTTCTGTTCAGATGACTTTATAAAATGCAGATGTAATTTCTGCGTGGCAGGTTGCTGTACTCAGTGCTGCCGCCGTCCGTGGCCAATGAATTGAGACACAAGCGACCTGTGCCTGCAAAACGCTACGACAACGTCACCATCCTCTTCAGCGGTATTGTGGGCTTCAATGCCTTCTGCAGCAAGCATGCGTCAGCGGAGGGAGCCATAAAGATTGTCAACCTCCTCAACGACATCTACACCAAGTTCGACATTCTTACCGATTCCCGGAAGAACCCTTATGTGTATAAGGTATGAGGCAGGCACCCACAAGGGGTCCACAGTAAATAATAATACTGGGTCCACTGTAAATAATTCAATTTCCTCCCACATTTAAGTTATTATATATACAGTTTTATTGGTTCTATGGCATTGAAGACCAATTTCTAGTTGGTATCACACTCCTGACAACATACGTGTTAGGTTTATTTTTGCTGAAATGTGGCCAGGCATGACTGCACAAGTCTGCAAACCCTCATTTACATACAGAAAGGAAAAAATGGGGCACAATGAAAGCGTAGATACTTGAGGCAACTACACAAAACACTGAATCGAGGCCATAGCATGGTCACTGAAGTCCATAAATAATGTTAACAGCTTTCTTTAACAAAGCAGATAAAGCCATAAGCAGAACAAACGTGCCAAAAGTGACTAACAGCTTCAACAGATGATTTCCCACAAATGACTCAAATAGGAAAACTTGGGTTTGGTGTGAAATTGGATAAATTTCTCAGGCAAAATACCACAAATGTCAGTACCAGCCGTGCTTTGGACACATGTAATTTATTTCATTCGGCTTATGACGTCGATTCGTATTTAAAGCCACTCACCACAGTGACAGCTGTAGCAAGGCCAAGGGTTTCCGAAAAACGAGGGCACAACAAGATGGCCTCCCTGATTTATGCACCAGGATTCCAGACAGGAATGCACTTTACGAAGCTGAGCTAACCAACTTAAACGGGAGCCTAGAATTTCAAGAGTGGCTCACCAAAAAAAGCAATATTTACTTTATACCATCTGTGTCTTGGTGGTCCTTAGGTTTTACAGTCTCTCCAGAGATGGGACCCTCAACGAAGATGTATGTGTTTAACATATGTCTGGGGGTGGGCGGTGATGAGGTTGCATTGTGCAGGAGATAATACTGGGTCCACTGTCAGTAATTACATTGCGAATGTGTACTGGACCAAGCTGGCCTAGGGCTAGCCTAGATGTTGCTCCTGCTGATTAAATTTTTTCCTCATTACATCTGCCCACTGAGTCCGTACAGCCGATTTGTCTTGATGTTGCCCTATTGAACGACCCGTTGGCAGGTGGAGACCGTTGGCGACAAATACATGACAGTGAGCGGTCTTCCTGAGCCTTGCATCCACCACGCCAAGTCCATCTGTCACCTGGCCCTGGACATGATGGAGATGGCTGGACAGGTGAAGGTGGACGAGGAACCTGTGCAGGTAACAGCCACAGAAGCACATCTCTGTCCAGCAAGGTGGGAAAGGGATGGAAGGTCACATAAAAAGTTAACAGCCAGCCGTCAGACTGCGGTGCAGAGAGGCAGGGTGTGATCATGTTTTTACCTTTGACATAAAAAAAAAAAAAAAAAAAAAAAGAAAATTCAACAGCATAGACTGAGTGACTTCAATCCTAGATGAGTATTCCAAGATGTTTGCTGGATAGGGTATGAGCCTGAACATGGTAAGGTATCCTTGGTGTAGTACTCAGGGACTCCAGGTAATAATGGAGACAAAGTGTTTGTGTCTGAACACAAGCTACACTGCACTTTATTTTATGATATTTCCCACCTCTCGACTAAGGTCGAGATTAATCTGAAGGAGAACAAAAGTGGATAGGAAACATTTCTTAAGGAAAAAAGAACTACACTGCACTTTTTGTGAGGCACAACAAAGCTTGTAATGGTACGTTTCGTTATGAAATCCTCTCCAGATCATAAAGACCATTTTAAAGTTTGTCCTTTGTCTGAATTCTTTATGTACTTCTTTGGCAAACATTTTGAGACCCAGCCATTCATTTATTCATTCATTCATCTTGTAAACCACTTTAAGAACTTTGTTACTGTGTCATCCCTGTCCTGTACATAGTTATTTTAAACATTTCTTAAACGATATGACTCAATGTTGCAATAAAAACAACACATCGAATTCACACATTTCAATACATCCTATTTCTAAGTGACAGACACATAAATACGATTTGGTTTGTTTAAGCTTTAAACCTTAAATGCATAAGGTATAAGTATTTATGAAAATGTGGAATGTAAAACATGAACAGCATTCTTGCTTGGAGACCAATCCGAAACAATCCCGAAGCTTACATAATATGTTTTTATAGGTCGAAAGTACCAGACAGCATAACTGTCTGTTGCTATGTAGTGGGGCTGATGTTGCTATTGTTGATGATACACTGATTAGTTAAATAACTGGGCTTATAACTGAGTTATCCAAGCTGTCATGCATTAAGTCCCTTTTCCTCCCTCTACACTCTCCCTCACTCTCTGTATGTCAGTATTCCCCCGACGCCCCCGTCAGAGATAAAATGTCGCACCTCCCCGGCTGGTGGTGAATGACAAACAGAGCTGTTGGAGGTGCCCAAGCCGACGCCCACTCTGCTTATGCCACTCTTGCTAGTCCTGTCAAACCAAACACCACACGAATGTAGGTCAGACACGAGCCGTTATAGAGCGAAATCAAATAAGTGGTTTCCTTCTGCCAGTATGCACATCGGTGTGGTATCGGCCCGATAGCTTTGCCTGCAGCGAAGGAAGTCTATTGACACTATGAAGGCTGCAGTTTTGAAACCGTGTTCTGCAGCTTGCTACGTTGCGTCTAGTTGTCGGCATTTTCCTAGCTTAGAACTTGCACATCTGCTGGCCATTAAAAAAAAAGAAAAGAAAAAGCCATTCCACGTGTTTCAGAAGTGACTATAAACATGAGTTTCTGCAGTGTATGCCTTTGGCTAAAATGATAACCTGACTTTGATGTTGCATTCGCGGAGGGGAAGCATTTGAGTAAGGGAGGACTGTCGAACAACGTGCGCAAAGCAGACCCAAACACGTTGCATGAGCGGATGTGTGTGCACAGAGGCTGCCGCGAGAGAGGCGCCTCCGAAATGACTTGCCTTTTTAAAAATAAACCACCGTCGTCGTCGTGTTCCTGGACATGTTAGTGCTGTGCTGCACTTCAGAGTTCGTGATGAAGGTGTGGCTAGGCCGTGTGGAATGCATTTCTGGTATGTGTGTGGTGGTGTGTACGCGCGTTCATTACGTGAGAGGAGGCACGATGAGAGGGCTTTGCTGCTGCCACTGCTCATTAAAGTGTGCAGCGGTGAATTTCTGATCACTTTTGTGACTCAGAGTGTAATCACTGCTATAAAACATCATTCAGCTTGCCATGGCATTGTGGTTGGGTAGAAAACTTTACAATGAAACTAGCCCATTGCTGTTGAGTACATACATGGCCCTTTTCTGCAGCTTATATCTCAGTAGAAAATAGTTAGGGATTAAGATAACTATAACTACTGTACGTTACTGACAGCATTTCTGATCCTTCTGTCTGTGCTTGTTTTCTGGGACCATCAGATTACTATAGGGATCCATACTGGAGAGGTCGTGACAGGGGTCATAGGTCAGCGAATGCCCCGCTACTGCCTGTTTGGGAATACGGTGAACCTAACGAGTCGCACAGAGACCACAGGCGAGAAGGGGAAGATAAATGTGTCTGAGTACACCTACAGGTGAGCTGTTCCAAAGACTAACATAGCATTCATAGCAACTATAGCTGCAAAGAATTAACAAGTACCAGTTGCCATAACACTGTTAGCCAACTTTTATTTTATTTAGCTGTCTTTTCTTTACAGTGGTAGCTCAGTGGTTAAGGTACTTGACTTGTAATCAGAAGGTTGCTGGTTCAAGCCCTACCACTGCCAGGTTTCCACTGTTGGGCCCCTGAGCAAGGCCTTTAACCTTCAATTGTTCAAGTTGTACTCAGTCATAATTGTAAATTGCTTTGGATAAAATTGCCAGGTAAATGTAAATTTGCCATTATCCATGATGGAATGATCCTGTTAGAGGTTATCCAAAAAAAAAAAGTGAAATGTGCTCTCATACCAAAATTAGATGATGTGTCATTTACCTTTTGGAGTAGGTAGGCTACAATCAGCCTTTTGTCAAACTGAGTCAGAATTCATCAGAAACATCAGAGCCAAGTGTGGGTCATCAGTGTAGCTAAGTAACAGCACAGACTGCGCTGGAAGTTGCTTGCCATAACAAGACCTCAATGCAGAAAATAGTGTATCCATAAATGGATAGGCATCTTATGCAAAGGTTAAATCGAAATCCCCACTTGCCACATTTGTGGAATGCCATTTTATCTGATGAAAACAAACCTTGCAGTTTTCTCAAAAGCAGCAAAGATGTTCAGTTGTAGGAGTGGGACATGTGTTAAACATTGTTTTTACTTCAGGTGTCTGCAGTCGGCGGAGAACGCTGACCCCCAGTTCCATCTGGAGTATCGTGGGCCTGTGACCATGAAGGGAAAAAAGGAGCCAATGAAAGTGTGGTTCCTCTCACGGAAGAACCCATAGACGCAAATCAGCCAGGAGGCACCATTTCCATTCAATTTTTCTCTATTTAAGATGAGCACTGCAGTAATTCATTCACAGTTCCACTGGATTATGAGCATTACAAGCAAAATGCTCCTCTCTGTAGTCACCTATAGCAGCTTTTAGTTTTAGAATCCTGTATCTTCAGTTGAAAGCAAATTATTACAGGCGTCTATGTGTTTTGGGAGTCACATTTTTAAGATTTTTCTTCTTCTTTTTCTTCCCATTCTTTAAAATAACATGTCTAGCCAAGCCACTAAATCTACTTTCTTTGTTTTTTTTGCAGGTTTTTGGCTAATTTTATTTGTTTCACACCCACTTAATGTCCGAATAATTTTAGGTTTTTATTGGTTTGTTTGTATGTTTTGTTTTTACTATGGGACCATATCACTCAACAATGTTTAAATCCTCAAAAGACTTTGCTGTTGTTTCGGTACAGTATGGCCAACATATGCAAATCAGTACCACTCAGTGCAGCCTCATTGATAATGAATATATAAAACTACACGTAGAAGCAATTATTTTGATTTGACAAACGTCTACTAGTCAACATTCTAAAGAAACATGATAAATTTGGCTTTCACCTTTCAAAATATTAAGAAATATAAAATCATAGTCAGTGCATGACTGTACACTGTGGCCACATCAGACCTTTTATATTCCATATTGACAACATAAGAAAAAAAAAACAGCTAATTGTTGCTGAGTTTTCATATTCTCTAGCTCAAGATGATCAGAAACGTCATCTGAAAGGGTACCCACCTTCCTTAAACTGTATGTGAGACAGACTATCAGACTGTCTTACTAAACTCTCAGATAAATACTTGTGCTGACATGCCAGATTGTAATGGGTTTGATTCACACAGGCTGATATAAATTTGTACCTTTACATTTGAGTTTACATTTGAATTTTAATCTGACATGTACATGTTTTTCTGTACTTTCCAGGGACAATGCCATTTTTCATCCACTGCAAACCCTCATTCACCCCAACTGTAATTATTATTATTATTATTATTATTATTATTATTATTATTATTATTATTATTATTATTATTATTATTATTATCATTATTTCTCTTTTGTGGAAGGGACCAAGATATGTCAAAAAACTATTTACTTTTATGTTTTTCTATTTAACAGAAGATAAAGTAGCAAATAGATTTTAAGTTTGAACATAATGAATGCAAAAATCAATACTTGAAAGAGAAGGTTGGGGAGAGAGAGAGAAAGAAACTAACATGAAAGTATTCTCAAACTGTGGAAGGATGCATGTTACTGTATTCATTAAATGACTACATAATTGCATTTCTAAGAAAGAAAACTACACAAAAGGAGCTTCTGCTTTGATCAGTGCAGAAGTCTGCAGCTGTTTTGTTTATTACATCAGTTAATTTTTTTGTGGAGATTTTATCTGGCATCTGTGAGCTTTGTGTATGTGAGTTCACAATTGAAATTTAAAAAGGTACAAGTGCTGTTCAATTTATGTTAAATAATATATATATCTAATGTTATTACATCTGCACATTATAGAAAGAAATCCTTCAGCACTTAAGCATAGACCTGGACTAAATATGATATTTTGCTATTGCTGCTCACATTCAATTAATATATAAGGAGTATTTATTTCTTTAGAGAGAACACACTGCAACAGTTTTTTCCCCCTAAAACTGTAGCTTTATGCGCTAACATAATCGAGAAATTTGATCCCAAAAATTTTATTTCACATTTTATACTGTTTATTTGCACAACAAGTTATATACTCTGTATTTAAAAAAAATAAAATAAAACATTTTTAAAAAGTAAACTGCCTTTTATTTTTCTCCAATTTATTTTGGCCCCTAAATCAGTGTACTTTTCTTCAGTCAGGTTTAGGCCAAGATATACCCAGAGGCAGGTGATAAAAGGGCAGATTCAGATCAGCAGCTTTAAGCCAAAGAAAAAAGCCGGCTAACACTGAAGCAGTTAGGAGCAAACAACATTACTGTCAGGGCAGGTAGAGATGGCCTATCGGTTGTGATTGCCTCAAACATTGCTGCCCTTAGCTTTAATTCAAGATAAATGCAAACATCATTGCAAGTGTAGGACAACTAGAAAAGCAATACCATTATTTGTTAGACTAAAGTAGGCAAATATGCCTGAAAGTGTTTTTAATAATATATTACATACACAAATACATTACATATACATTTAAATTTAACTTGCCCTATTTATAGAAAACTGCAGGAAATGTAAACAAATAGAATGTCATTAGTCTGTATCTGAGATTGCAGTATTGATATTGTAAGAATATAGTTTTCAGTGAGCTCTGTCCCTGTACTGAAATAAGGTCAGTTTTGTCTTCCTGTGTTTATGCTTTTTAACAACAGCAAAACACCCCTTTTTGGATGTGGCTGTTGGTATCAGTACATTTGTCTCCATCTTGTGGCCAAATTATCATATTACACTGTGAACATCCTATGGAAAATTCTGGTAAATTCTCCTTGAAAGAAAATTAAATGTCTGATATTGATTATACACTGAATGGCCACTTTATTAGAGACATCTGGCCTTTCATGGCTGGAGCTTCCCTTATTGAAATTAGACATGTGACCATAGAGTGCAGCATAAAATCAGGTGATCAAGTTTTTTATGTCTTCAGTTTCAGTGCAAATTCACATTTGAATGGGAAAATCAAGCAAAGTGAGCAACTACAAACAAGGTTTGGTCACCCATGCTACACTAGGGCCAGTGTTTCAGAAACTGTCAAACTTTTTTTTCCCTCTTGCCACGGTGTCAAGACATTTACCTAACACCATTATCCAAAGCAACTTACAATTATGACTAAGTAACACTTCAGCAGTTGAGGGTTAAGGGCCTTGCTCAGGGGCCCAACAGTGTCATCTTGACAGTGGTGGGGTTTGAACTGACAACCTACCAACTACTAGTCAACTACCTTAACCACTGAGCTAGTAGCAAGAGTAAACCCCACATGGTGTGACTGAGGGAAAAACATCCGAAAGAGAATCCTGTGGGCATAAATTAATTGACAAAAGGGGTTAGAGGAGAATGTCAAAAATGTCAATGTCATTCTGATTAACAGCAGGTGCACAGTCAGGCTAATTGCAGCTGAAGACATAACTGGAGCTTCATTAACATGTCTGAATGCTCGTTTCTTAGCACAGATGAGCTATAAACTAGACCAGTTTAAGTGCCATTGCTGTCTAAGGGAAACAGAAAGGCAAAACTTCAGTGGGCAAAAGAGAACAAAACTGAACAGTGAAAAACATTACCTAGTCAGATGAATCCAAAATTCTTTTTCACCCTGATGTTTGGAGGGTCAGAATTTGGCGGAAGCAGCATGTGTCCTTCCTGTCAGGTGTCAACAGTTGGTGGAATAACGGTGTGGGGAATGTTTTCTTGACACACATTGGGTCCTTTGATACCTGTGAATGAATGTTTGGACAGTAGGGTTTATCTAAGAATTGTTTGTCTACAGTAGTGTGCAAAAATGTTAACTTTTGAGTTTCCATTTGGAAATGTAGCCTAAAGAAATATGGTGATGAGAAATAACATTAGGCTTATATATCAAACTGAGGTTTTATTCATAAACTACAAAAGAACTTTTGTAAATTTGTAACTATGTCCTGCAATGAATGCTGCATATTTGCTTTATAGTCTTTTAGAATTTGTAATGGTGATTAAACATGGACATAATCTGTACTAGCAGCATCTAAACTCCTGAACGAAACTTCCCTTGAATTACATTACCAAATAAGACCAATATGGTCTCATGTATCGTCAGCGTCATGCTTAATGATGCTGATGTTTAGATGAGGTCTCTTCTCCATCAGGGAAAGACAATACCAAAGTGTTCTGCCCCTCAGCGGTAATACCAATGGCAGAATCATAAATGGCAACACCGATCAGTTTTAGGTAACTCAGGCATTACAGTGCTGCTAATATGCCTCTCAGCCTTATCTCCAAATGAGTGCCAACATAACATTTAAATGCACACCCAGTGATCATATTTCACAGAACACCTTCCAAAACACTGTACAATACCAGGCAAACAGGTTCTATAGCCAGGTGCATTTATAGAATGTCTCATGTCAGTCTTTGGGTTATGCACATATTTTTTGCTAACATTCTTCAACGTCCTGCAAGGCACCTTGAATCATGCAGGCAATATAGCAACCTTTTAGAATTCATTTGTGTGAAAATATAAATGCTTTATGTCATTCTAGTCTTAATGGCATTATCATGAATATATACAGATATTCCTTATTAGTTATAGGGGTCTTTTTTTTATCAACTTTTTTAACAACAGTCAAACACAACAGACCAAAGTAAATATCAGTTACAGTAAAACAGAGGTGCATGCAACATTTATTTCCATTTATAAATATTAAAGTGGCTCCAAGACTCACTTCTGTGATGAAACAGCTTGTTGGGTCAAATCACACTGAATTGAAAAGCACCGGGGATAGAATAATATTAGGCATTGAAAGGTTACAACCACAGGTCAGACACACATCTGTCTAGCTAACCATAAATAACTGCTGCGTGGTCACTTCAAAATGTCATCCTGAGCCATTTTCTTAGAAACACCTTCTTTTCAGGTAAGCACACTAGCATCTTTATTACAGGTGCTCTTACATTATTCCGGCTTTATATGGGTGGCAGACATGTCACTGGGCGTGAGAGCGGTCCACTACCCATCCATATCTCCAGCTGATCAGTTTCTTCAGTTTCTTCAGTTTCTCTGATCAGTAGCCAGTGAAGAACAGACCACTAAAGACTAGTACTATTGTTCAGTATGGTACACCCATTTGGGTCCATGATAGCAAAGGAATTGTAAATGATATAAATCTAATCCAGAGTTCCAAAGATTTAAAATGACTTAGGAACCTGCATGATTAGAAGATTTAAAACAAATACCATTAAAAAAAGTGAAAGTCTTTATTCAAGCTTGGATAGTTTTGTCAGAAACATATTCTAACACATTTCATTGAATGACTGTGTCCCATTTGGACCCAGGATTTGAGGTCTATATTCATTTCTGCTCATGCCAAACAAATTAATGTTTTTGTAATTCAGCTGTGTATGCACTGTGCACACATGTTGTTGAGCTTGCAGGCGTGTCTTCTTTGTCTTCCTGAGCACAATGGCCATCTATATTTTCCACACATTTGCTTTCAAGTATGCAGTATGCATATTTATGAATGCACAGTATCTAATCATGCATGTCTGTCTAGCCATGACATCACTCAGCCTTGTGGGTGTAACAAAGTGTATGCTCATTATATCAAGTGTGAATGAACATGACAATGTGCTTTGCTAATTACTAAAGATTAGAAATAAAGTGCTTTTAAAGAGTCACCTCATGACATCATACCAGTGTACATTTTTCCAGTGCATGGACAAAAGCGTTCATTGCAGTTCACTGTTCATATGCTGCAAAACTGCTGATACACAACACCCACCGTGCCATACCCTGTACTGTGTAAACAAAGTATCTAGCTTGTCTAATCAAAGGGGCCATGTGAGCTAGATTTCTGAGCCTGAGAATCAAATGGGATGGATGGCTCATCCAACACAAGCAAGCACTTGTTCTTGCACAACTAAGCAGGGCCCCGCTCCGACACCCAACACACCCCTGCATCTGGTATTGCATGCTGGGATGGAAAGCCCAGAGGGGGGCACATTTCCAGTGAGCTTTACTCAGCCATATTAGCATAAATGCTCTGATAAGGGAGAGTGCTTTCCGCTACTGACATATATAAGGAATAGTGTGGTCAACGCAAACACACACACACCCCTATTCATTCCAACCTGGGACAACAAGCCTCTGTCATAATGATGTTCAATGGGACTTGGAAAGTGGAATACAGCAACAATTATGAGAAGTTCTTGGAAAAGATGGGTAAGATTTATTTATGTCTATTTATTACTATTCAGAATAAGTTAAGGGTTAGTTAGTTAAGGTACCCTGGATGTTGAAGCAAATTAGTAACTGAGATCTTCAGAAGACTTTGATCAAATTTATCAGATATGCAGAAGATTTTGTTGGACAAAACAACAACTGCACTGACCGGACAAAAGAAAAACATTTCAACAATAATCATAGCAAGAATTCAGTACTGAAGAGAAAAGCAAAGGAGGTACCATAATTTTCTACAGTTCAGTTCACTGTGATATATTAAGAATTCACAAGGTGTGGTCAACAATTGTAAAAAAGTAACAAATTCCAGGAGTTAACATATATGTAGCCTTGCAAACGGAGACATTGCAGCAACAAAAGTATAGACAGTTATGTATTGTACGCTACATATATTCTGCTGCGTAAATAAATGTACATATAAAAATGAAATATACCGAAATGCTGTGTGCACATTACTCCACATTTTTTAAAAAAGCAGGATTGCACAATTCCGTTGAGTCATCCTTTAGGGTGTGCTCACTTGATTCTGTCAAACAGGCTTTAACCTGATAAAGAAGAAATTAGGGGCCCATGATAATCTGAAGATTACCCTGCAGCAAACTGGTGATAAATTCCACGTGAAAGAGTCCAGCACCTTCCGCAACCTGGAACTTGACTTCACACTAGGGGTCCTCTTCGAATACAGTCTACCTAATGATGTTAAAGTGTTCGTGAGTCACCATTTGCACGCACCAATATGCAACACTGCAACTAGCTATTGGGACGCCAAGGTTTTCCCACTGTATCTTTGATTATAAATTTGTTATAAATTGTGGAAATAGCAGAGTTTGATAATATTATGTCAGAAAGTAGCCTATATTCCGTGAAACCTAGCATTGAATTGAATTTTCTACATTTTATATATATAATAAAGAGAAATAAAGAGAAAGAGTGAAAGAGATATTCAAAATTGTAGTAAAGTACACAGAGTTTCAGAGGTCCTTCCTCAGCTGTTCAAGCAAAGTGCTTCTCAGTAAAGTACACTACAATTTTCTTTGGAGATATATATATATATATATATATATATATATATATATATATATATATATATATATAAAATGTGTGCATGTGTGTATTTATATATATTGAATTGAATGTACATTATGGTAAAAACAAGGGCATGGCCTAGATCTGGCAGTGGTAGCTCAGTGGTACTTGACTTATAATTGGAAGGTTGTTGGTTCAAGCCCCATTGCTTCCAAGTTGCCACTATCAGGGCCCTGAGCAAAGCCTGTAACCCTCAAGTTGCACTCAGTCATTATTGTAAGTTGCTTTGGATAAAAGCATAAGATAAATGTGCAGTGAGCAGACCTACACATCTGACACTGTGGTTTATTATGTAATATCACATTTCTACAGTATGGACCTCACTTGATCCAGGTTAGGGCCCTAGAGATTATACCATGTGGCTTGCATATTTGAATTTCTTAAATTAGTGCATTAGTCTGCTTATTGGTTCATGTTAGATCTTAAATGGAAAAAGACCTATTTTAAGATAAAGGTTGTTTAGCTGAGCATGCAGTATACTCACTTTTAACAAGTCTAAAACCAGAATAGGTATTATGTTGGCATAGCCTACATTTGTTTGCTCAGCAGTATCAAAATTATTTTCCTTAAAAGAAATAAAAAAATAAAGTCGTTTCTGGGCATTTGGAGCATCTTACCTCAATTTGTTGGTCCCTGGTTCACCGTTCTGGGTGCTTGACCTCCGACCTCTGAATCCACAGGGGTGCTGGAATTTGGAGGATGGCGTACTGAAGGGAAGCTTTACCCGCGAAGATAACGGAAAAATACTTAGGACGACCAGGAAGGTTAGCGGCGATGAACTCGTGCAGGTGAGTAGCACAGTTTACTGACAGTTTACCAAATGTGAGCCATTTACTACCGTGTATATCTGAACCTTTTGAGTTTTCTTCCTGTTAAATACATTATTTTGTTTCTTGCAGAGCCTTTCCTACGAGGGCGTGGAAGCTGAGAGGATTTTCAAGAAAATCTAAAACGAGCTTGTCCATAAGCAACTTAATTATCTTCCACGATGATTTCGTTTCACTCCTTGATTATTAGTCGGGAGATTCGAGTATTTTGGATATTCTGAAAAGTTACTGGTTGCTCAGAAAATAATGTTTATACAATGTTTTTTTTTTATTTACAGTAGATATTTTTATTTGTAAGGAAATAAAGTCCTTTCAGAACTTTTGGAATTTGTCCTGCATCCCAGTTCCTCATTGTATCTTAAATTAAACCAGCTGCAGATTGTTTAACGACATTTGATGCCAATTTTTTAAAGGCGCTGCACAGGATTTTTTTCCTCCTTACTCAAAATGTTATATTAGCAGGAGGTATATGATTATCTTCATACTTCTGCTCCAGTCCAGCATTTATTTGGCACTGCAGAGTGCATAAAATGACCTCTAAAATTTTTTTTTTTTGTATACTGCCCCCTAACCACCACTTAGGAATTACATGTTAATTAGGTGTGCGCTTAGACGTCATAGACATCGCACTAACGGACTATAGCGAATCATAAGCTCTTATATTTGCATATTCATGAATTGCGAACTCAACTGTCCCACGCTTCACTCACTGCATCGCTGCAGCAATAGATGGCACGCAGAACAAAATGCTCAGGTTTTGGATTCAGTGGGGTGAAAGGTTACTCTACATTTTATTCCTGAAAACGAGAGCAAATCAAAATGGCTCCGATTTCTTTCTGGGGCTGAAATGACACTAGATACAAGAGTTTGTAGACATTTTACTGCGGACTCATGCTGAAAGCAACAGCTTTCCCGACACTTACTGGAGGCAATGTAGTGTTGTAATTTAGCTCAGCTAACGTTATATGATATGATACACTGACATTTTTGAAACTGCCGACTTTCTCACGTTTAGCTCCTGTCGTGTGCAGTAAAAGCCCGCTAGCTAGACCTGGTTAACCAGCCGAATATAAGCAAGCTAATAGCTTTAATGTAAAAGTGATCAATATGTACCAAATGCACAGAAAATACCGCTCTAAATACGTCCTTAAATATGAACTGTGGCGTCTTCTAATTTAACCAGAGAATGTGATTACACTCTGTTTAAACACAGCACGGATTCCGCTGTTGTCCCAAACCCCTTACAGCCTTTCACCTCTTCATGTTCACACAAGTAGACGCGTCTCTCCCTCTTTCCAGTCTGCGTCATACTGACTAGGCGGTTATGCTTGACATTGAGGCTGTCAATAAAACCGCTAGGATCCACGCCCACAAAAACAGAACCGTATAAGACGGAAAAAAAAATTTGAGATATAATTTTTTTATGTTCCTTTTTCACATATTTTAGAACAACTGTGCAAGGCCTTTAACACATGGCAACTTATAGTGATTCAACTTATAGTGACTGCCAATGAAGCAAATGTTTCGACATCTCCAAGTTATAAACCTGTCTGGGCATCGACTCGACAGTGTGGCAACATCAAGAAACCACTCAGAATTCCGATCCCCTTAATGTATTTTAAGTTTAGGTTTCTGAAGGCGTTTATTCAAGTTACGTGATTGTTTGCTTTGACCAGATGCCAACAGTGGGTACATTTGTAAGGTCAACTGTCTTTTTTTTTTTTTTTTTTTTGGGCTAAAAAGCAGGAGTCAGGAAATAAATGCATTACAGGGCAAATTACTGGACATATTATATTGCAGATCTTTTTGCCTGCAGCAACTTTTGATTTAATTATTAGGTTCCAAATCTTTTCCTTTGAACTGCATAGAAAATGTCTTTTTCCTTTCAACACCTGAGTGGGGAAAAAAACCATGAGAGTTCAAATAAGGTTTATTAAACAAACGAATAAAAATAAATGCATAGACATCTTCAAAAATAGATAGAGGACATCATTGTACAATATTCCTTTCATACGAATAGTTATGTCAGTGTTCTGCATGACAAATTGCGAGAAGGCACTCCATAAACAACCTCTGAAGATCTTCAGCGTTCCTTTCCACACAGTAAATTTACAGCTGATGAACAAACCAGCACCACAGCTTTGTCCGTGCAAATAAAATCGCATTTCCATCTGCGTCCATACCCCTACACCACTCCAACCCACCAAGGATTTACCTCTCTGACTTTAACTGATACGTGCGACTGTGCAAGTGAATACACGTCCAAGTGTGCATGGCTCTGAGGTATGCGATCCAGCACACTGAAGTCACAGCACATCTTAGCCAGGACCGCACCTCCCCAGAAATACTCCTGTCCGTGAGGCAAAGCAGAGGTTGCTTCTGGCATCGGGGGGAGTGGAGTCCAAATTGAAGTGTTTAGGAATGATCCATTCTCTTCCAGGTTTCTTTGGACTCTGCTTCAAACTGCATATTTTCCAACACTACCCTCAGGAGCTTTGAAAGAGACAAGCCACTCCATCATTTGGTGAAATGTTCCAAATTGCAAAAACCTGTTTACGTTCAAATGAAAATTTAATGAAATACAAAGAAGGAACCAGACAACAGTGCTGATATTTATCAGTTTGCCATTATGTGTGCTCTCTTGGAACTGAGCCCATGACTTTGGTTTGACTAGCACCTTGCGCTACTATGTGAGGTACACAGATAGACTTTTACCAACATTTAAGCATGAAGGTTGTATAAAAAATAGACCTCCGTGTAAAAAACACTTACCAAGACCTTCACAAATACCCATGCTCATCCAGTCCTTTTGGAGTCACTGGGTGCCACTTTGCGGTGGACTTATTGCTGCTAGAGCCTGAAAATGTGATTGACATCAAGACTTACTTAATAGCACCCACAGGTATCACACTCTAGACAACAGAGAGTTACAGTAATTATCAAAGAATCATTATACAAATCAATAAATAATTTAATTTAAGGTAAGTGTATAGAACCTGTATCGGGCCTGTTTCGGGCATTCTCTGCAGTGGACAGGCTCTCTGTATGGCTGGAGTGGGTGCCAGGTTCGCGGTGGTCCAATCCTTTGGCGCATCCCCTCTGCTCTGGCACAGAAAGCACTAGTGGCCTCTGGTGGTGATACTTGAGCCTATACGTGTCTGTCATGCAGTGATCCACGGAGAAATATGTGGTGAGCGCCACGGCCGGCACACGAGGTGCCCGCTCGGGCATGCGTGGCCTGTCTTCCATGTCTGCATCCCCCAGCTCCCCCCGCTCCTGGTCCGAGCCGGACCTGGAGCTCACGTCAGACGAACCTGGATGCGGATCAACCCGCCGGGGCCCCCCGTTGGCCACTCGCGGGCTTGCCTGCGAGGGCTCCCGGAGGAGGCGTGGCCGAAAAGGCAGCGTCTTGCCTTCACACAGCCGCTGGGCATGTCTGGAGCGGGCGGGCACAGGTGGGGATGTGGCAGGGGTGGCGGTTGGTTCTTGCCGGGTCGGCCGGACTGGGCGCGGCGACTCGGCCGGCGCCGTCTCGCTGGTGCTGGATCGGTAGGCGCTGTCCTCTTGCTCAGATGGAGGGTTTGTCATCTCATCTGAGCTGTTGCACTCCGAGCTGCTGAGCCTGCCTATGCTGTGTGCCGGTGGGCTATCAGGACAAAGCTGCACCCGAACAGGGACCTCCTGCGGTTCACTGTGGGGCTCAGAGCCTGAGGGTTCCCTCTCCGAACTGCCTCCTTTATATAAGCCACAGGAGGAGTGTCTTAGCTTTCGCCTGGAAAGCAGAGCAAGTTTTGTGTGAGAGCAAAAATCCAGGGTAACCATGGCAATTGTATGAATACATTTTTACTCTTTCCCTTGAACTATGCTTTTAAATGGTACTAACAAAAGCAGTATTGATGCGCAAAACCTCATCCAGAATACCTTGAACTTGGGCTGCTTTTATTAAGATGGTCAGAGTTCTTACCCTGGACCTTCAGCAAATGTTTACCTAAAGGTGAAAGTGAGAACATCAGAACATTCATTTCTGAATCCTAAATGGTACTACTGATGACTGAATAAGCAAACACAGTGAGATATAAGTACTGCTGTCCTACAACTTCAGCACAAGGTGGCAGTAATGGCATTGTAAAATGTCAATTTGAACTGCTGAGCAGGGGGCACAGACATGTTCCAAATATTCTAACAGATTTTAAAAAGATAGAATGGCCTCTTCTCTCCTGTTGACCTTTCTCTGCTGTCCATCATAGCTGCTGCCTCACACACACACACACACACACACACATACACACCTCTAATGAACGCATAGGAGTAAAGGTCATTGCTAATTTTAGTTAACTTTACAAGATACTCTGTGGTTACCTTTTTAAATACTTAATGTATGACTTTTAAGACCAAACTCACCATATAAAGAGAATACCACCTTCAGCATGCACTTTGGTTTCAAATCTACTGCACAGGACAAGCAGATGCTAAAGAAATAGTGTGCATGTAGGAAGGCATGTCATTTCTTAGGTGCGTCATCTATATCTGGCCAGCCAATAAGCTGGCAATTTTCCTCTGGACAATGGCAAGGCCAATGTCACTTTGGTGCTACAGCAAGTACTGTCACCTTAATATTTGTGTTCCTTCCATTTTTGCACACTGAAGATGACTTCCCAGTGGCTGAAGGGCTTAAAAATTGGTTCTTTATTTTTTCATAGCTAAGACAACTCAAATTTATTCAAAACATCTTTGAACTAGCAGTAGCAGATTAGTCAAAGGTAGTTTGTAAACTGTTATTTGCATGTGATTTGTATAACATGCTTACAAGACAGTCACTAATTGATTATGAAGAGACTCTCGTCTAAGGGAATCTTGGACTGTAAGGTCTACCATGATAAGGTCTACCTCTTTAAAAAAGGAACTGAAATGTAAAAAGGGATCTAATAGCCTAAATAATTTCCACAAAACCTTTTTACTGCAGAATATGCAGTAGACCAAACCTTATGTTCCACTTGAGGTGATTTCATACCAAAAACATGCATTTTCAGCATACAAGTGCTCTCTAAGGTAGAGTTCATGCATTTCTCTGGTACTCACTGTAGCACAAGGGTGAGCGCACTGCCTCAGATTTTGAGTCACTGCGACTGTGATGAACTTGACCCCTGAGAAGGTTTGATGTGTTAAAACTCAATTGATTGAAAGGCACTTTCAGTGACAGATGGCAGTTGATTCCCATGGGTCACTGATCTATGTTATCTCCACTACCTGAGCTGCTGCACCTCCATGGCCGTTCTGGGTTCCAGTGCTGCTCTGGGCTCCAGGGCTGCTCTGGGCTCCCTGCTTGTGATGCTCTCTACACCTGGTGAATCAGGATTGGTGGAGCCACTGCTCAGCCTGTCGCTGCTCTCGTAGCCTGACTCCGTCCGCTGGATCGTCCAGTTATCGGCCCTCAGCGTCACACTGGCCGCACCCTTGAGGCGTGCTGCTGAGCCGGGGGGCGTGGCCCAGTGCTGACACTCCTGCGAGGTGCGGCTCTCTGCCTCTGGCCTCACCTCCTCCTCATATATGGTCATCAGGCCTTTCGGCTTGCGCTCAGCCGGCACCCTCTCCTGGACATGGCCACACCTGGGACTGCCCTGCTGCTGCTGTTGCCGGCGGCGCTGCTCCAGCTCATTCAGCACTCTGTCCACATTCAGCACATCACGCACCGGCCGCCACGACGACGCCTTGGGCCGGCCACGCTCGCACGGGCTGTCTGCCGACTCGCCGTGGCCCAAGGGAGGGAGATCGTGATGGCGGCCCAAACTGCTTGGGTGTGTGCGGCACTCCTGGGGTGATCCACGTGGCTGCACTGAGGGCCGGTCTGGACGGCATGGGCGATTCAGGTTGGAGCGGTGCCTTGGGTCTGAGTGCGGTCGCAGACTGTTCTCAGAAGGGGAACTGGACCTGGGATACACCATATCTATAAGGACAACAAAGAAACTCTCTAAATTGCAAGTATTAACAACAACACTTCATAGAAAGTGCAGTAGAGGAATCGCTTTTGTGGACAAGGAAGCGTTATTCACCATGACCACAAAACAGACACACTGCAAAGACACGCACTCCCACTATACAGACACGGACTGGTGAAGCATGGTCAAAATGCAGTTGGAAATTGAATTTGGAGACACTTCCTTCCCCCTTGCATAGATGTGCACTTGCTGCAAGCCAAACTCTCGTTTGGGAGACAGATGGTGTGCTATGCTTTGGAAGGTAGCCAGTACTATAAACCATTTTCCTGAGTAAGGTGCCCTCAGAGTGCCCTTCTGTAGAGGACAGTGCACCTGGCTCCAACCACGACAAAGAAAAGGACAGAAAGAGAAAAAGAAAAGAAAAACAAAATATCTTCTGATCCTGTGATAGTCAATTGAGAATTTACTAAGAACTTTCAAAAATATATTAAAAAACAGCAATATCAGCTTTATCATCATTTAAAAAAAGCAAGTGAGAAATGGAAATATTGAGGATAGTATAGAGAAGCCTGCACCAGTAACTGTTCTTTAGGACAAAACACTCTTTTTGTCCTCTAAAAAGTCTGAAAGTCTGAAAGGGGATCACAGAGGAAGTTTTCTTTTAAAATTCACAAAGAGGTGAGTTAAAGGAACATAATCCGAGTGTGCTGCATGTGCTCCACAGAAATGAGGCTAATGACCTAAAACAGGAACGTACGGAAGCGGATGGGCCGGAGAGTGCTTCTGACAACGCCAAGCACCCAAAATCGGCTTACGGGGCCATCTTATGGTCCTGGGAGATTTACAGTGCCAGAGGCCATGGAGCTAGCTGAAGCGCTTACTAATACTGTTTTTTAAATTTGTTCTGTTTATGGGATGCAGATAGGATCAGGATCCACTTTACTGAAGAGAAGTGCACCACAAATGAAAACCAGCGATTTTCATGTTAATTTTAACATTAAAGTCTTTCACTTTAATGTGAGCGCACACTGACAAAGACAAATTACTTTGTAAAGCAATATTTAGCTTTGCAGAAAAAGATAATTACACTGTACTTTTTGCTGAATATAACAAGCCCTTTTCTGAATAGGCACATTCTAAAATATAGGATGTAGTAAAACACGTGAGATCTATTTTTTTTATTTACAGTTTACCTCAGTTGCTTTTTACTTTCTGCAAAATACATTTTGCATCCAAAATGCCACAGAACACACCAAATCCAAATGTATCAAAAGCAAATAACTCAGTCAATGCAAAACTGGTGTAAAAATGCCAGACTCCTGTGCTATTTTTATTCTTATTTTAGTCATAGCCAGTTTCCTCCCATTGGGTAATTTTCCCCTATCACATGACAGCTGAAGACCAGGGAGAGAGAGGGCTATCGCATACTTCTTCCCCTGGCATATGCTATCGATCACCGCACCTTTTTGAGCTTCTTCCGACGCACTTGCATCCAATCACCGCACCTTTTCAAGCATGCAACTTCAGGGGGTGGAGTAACATGCACTGTTCACCCCCTTCTGATGCACGTCCATGATTGGCCAGTGTCGCTGTGATTGACAGGGGAGATAGAGTGTGCTACCCCTCCGTTCCTGAGAGCATAGCCAATTTGGCTCTCTCAGGCTCCTGGCTACAGATGACTGTGATCAACTCATTTTTACAGCATTTTTTAAAGCCTAGTATATTGTTTTATTTTATTGAATTTTTTCATATTCTAAATTTTCAGTAACATTCTTCTTGACTCACAATGACTGTGCAAAGTAAGTGAAGTGGTCAGATTTGGTTTTGACCTGCAGGATGCCATCTGTTAAAATATTTTATTCAAGTGCACGTCTACTGAAAATGCCAAAATATCTGCATAAGACTGTGTGGACCATGTGAGTGGAGATAAAGCACATAGCCCTGCAAACAGTGCCACTGTTAAGGGATTTTCCTGAGGGGCCTTTCCAGAAGTGATCTTAAGCAATTGAGAGAAATATTAACAATACTTCAACACAAAAGACACAGTAGCACCTACTGTTAAAGCTCATACCTAAGATATTTGAGCTTTTAAATTCTCCATATTTGGGGCCATTCTCTTAAGGTGGCCTCGCATGTGTGTAATGTTTACCTTTGTGTGGGAGGCTGTCCCCTCTACGGTGACCCCGCTCGACCTCCCGCCGTGCTCTCTCTCCTACGCCCTGTGAAGGTTCTCTGGAAGACTCGCGAGGTCGACCTGGGCTTTCAGGAAGCACCTTGACTGGAAAGTGTTAATTTTTTTTTTTTTTAAATGGGCAAAAGACCATTCCAGAAAACTATTCCTTTTTCATTAAATCAGTGAATTCTAACAAGCTTCAAATGTAGTTTATATGTTTTTCAGGACATATAAAGAACAATGTTAATTTTTTTTGCGTACACTTTTTAGAAATTAAAATTATTGTGAACTACTGTGCTTAAAAATGAGTGCGAGCAAATTTAAAGTACAAACAGAACAAAAGCAGTACTGGTCTATTTGTTTACGGCCGTGTGCATCATCTGTGCCTTACGCCGATTGGCTGTTTGCAGCGAATTTTGTTTGTGAGATCCCTGATTGGTCCGCAGAGAGCCTGCAGGCTCTCTTACTCCGTCGAGTTTCTTTGACCCTGAGTGCGGAACTTCAGCTACTACCACAAAGAAGGAGAGAATAAACAAATTCAGGAATGAAAACAGTTTTATGTTCTTTTCCCCCCAACCAAAAAAAATGACAGGGAGTAAGAATAAATAAATCACCCTCCTTAGTCAATGGATTTAAACAATGAAGGTCGGGGAGTAAAAGACATGAAGGGCAGTGACAGGCACACAACACAAACATGTCCACATGGCACACAATGTCATGGGAACGGTGATGTCAGACTGGGAAACTGGGTGGGTCACAGTACTTCAGCATTATTGGCCAACGTAGCCTTTAAAAGGACACTTCTAGGATTGAATCGGGCATTGACATAAAATATAAATCCACAGCCTCTGAACATCTGATTTCAGTTTAAACTGGTTTTTAGACACTTTTCTTTTGTCTCCAAAAGACAATTTCTCCTCAGCAGATACTGTTAACTTACATTATTCTGCTGCTGGTTGTGTGGTTCTGTAATGTTGGCATGGTTACGTTAGCATGGTGACGTCTAAAACTGGCCGCTGCATGTGCGTGGTCTGTGATTTTCCACTAGGCACGAGGGGAGAGGAAAAGTGGACAGTTGTGTGGATAAATAGATAAATAAAAATGGATAAATGGAACAGGTCATGAGCTGGCCCAGATGTGGGACCAAAAAAAAACCCAGAAAGCCTAAGCCAGGAATGGGTGTCCAGATCAGAGAGGGATTACTGTTTGTTGAGTGATGTGAATCAAAATGAACTTTCTCACAGAGCGGGAGTGAAAGATAGAGATAGGGGCGGAAATAGAGCAAAAGTGTGAGACAGAGAAACAGAGAGATTAAGACAGAATGAGCATGTGAGACAAAAACTGAGAGGTTAAGATAGAGAGTGATAGGGAGAAAGACTAACTTTAAAAATTAACTTCCAAACATCTATAAAAGACAACCATAAAATAAGCAATGACGAACTGTAAAAGTCATAAAGCGCACATCTAACAGACACAGGCAATGATGAGAGCAATATAAAACAAAAGACAAACATAAAATAAAAACGGACCATAAATATCTGTATCAACCGTGAAATGGTCATAAAATAATCATAAAAAAGATTTTTCCATGAAAAAAAACCCCCAGAACTTTTGTGACCCCACAGCTGGTCTGCAGTTTGCAGGTACATTTCACTCCTTTTTTGTTTGGGAAAAAAAACAAAACCATACTGATCTCTGCTCTTACTCTCTCTCTCTTTCGTTCTGCCTCTTTGGTGCCTCTTTAAGGACATGCCAGCACGTGGAACCCTGCACCACACCACATTCTGTTAGCCTGTGTGCACGACTGTGTCGCCCTGCACCTGCCTGCGGGCGGTAGAGGGGTGGGTGAGCACGGCTCAGGGCCAGACTCCCACGGAGCAGGGGCTGCCTATTGCTCCAGAGAGGGCACCTGAGGACGGTGGAAGAGGGGTTGTTCTCACGTCGACAGAGCTACTGGCACAAGAGGTGGTTCAGACGGCCTGCCAGGGTTCGACTTGGCAAAAAAAGAAAGAGAAGAAGATAAAAGGGGAGAAAGAAAACCTGTACTGACAAGGCCTTCTGGTGCAAAGCCAAAGCAACAAGGATGACTTGGGGGGGCATGATGCAAAGCGACCAAGAGGCAGCCTTCAGTTTAGCATCCGTTCAGAGCTGCAGGAGGCTCGGATTCGTTCGCTGTGACTTTCCGTTCTTTTCACACACTCCATAGGCCGTGCGTTCACAAAAGATCCTCAAAGAGGTGGTGCGTGATGGTTGTGTTCAAACCCTCCCACTTGAGGGTGACAGTTATCTCATAAAATTCCTGTGAGTTCAGAATTCTGACGGAGGTAACAGCATGTCCCCTATAGAAAAGTGGCAAATGGTAATGAGTAGCAGCTAGACGCAAAGTCAAGGACAACCAGAGGTCCCCAACCAACACAGAGACTATGATAGGAGATTTAAACACTGTGAAAGAGCAAAACTGCAAAAGTTCTATTTACCAATATTCATCGAGAAATAAGGTTGGCCTGCCATTGCCATGGGGAATGCTGATTATGCTACTCGAGGGAGTTTGTGCATGTTAGTAAGCCGTCGCATGCTTGAGCCAGAAAAGAGGAAGGATGGTGTGAATGTACAGGATGGAAAAAAAATTATCAGGGTGGGGGGGGTTATGCAGCATTGCACCCAAGAGTAGGGATTAGGGTAGTGAGATAGAAAGAGAGAGAGAGTGATTGAATAACAAAAAAGAAAGAAAGCAACAGTGAAGCGGAAAGAGACAAAGAGAAAGGGTAGGAGAAAGTGCATCTGATGAGAGAGAGTGTGTGTGTGTAGCATGGAGCAATAATCTGTTCTCCCTGAAGTTTATACCCATGCGTGGACAAACTCATCCACTGAGCGAAAGAGGAGGGGTGGAGAAAATGAGGGGGATTTGAGCTGGAAATCTGAGCGCTGAACGGAACATGGCCACCGCTCGCAGTCTGCATGGGCGGATGGCCCCATCTTACATAACACCCCCTGCTCTTGCAATGACAATCGACATCTTCCGCAGGACACTGTTTATAAACTGCACTGCCTGTTTTAAGCATGTGGATGCAAGATGAAAGGCAAGATGTTCAGCTTGGGTCTTTTTCATGCCATTCTAAAGAAATGGGTGTGAAATAGCTATCACTTTTTTTCATCATTTGCGAACTTGAATGACAGATTAAGAGGAAGGTCCCACACACAGCCCATGTTTCAGCCTGCATCAAGGGTGAAACAAGGGCCCCACCTTTGAGACCTACGTGTGAATTTATAGGCCTGCACATGTCATGCACAATTTCCATCTTGTTATAAAACTAGAAATGGTTAGGTTACACCTTGCTATTTATAAACAGCAATGTCAAAACACCTTACTGAACCACTCTGGTTTAAGACAGCAGTAATGCTCATAAATGACCTAAGAGGTCATATCCCCTCCCCCAGCTGCCCCCCCCACCCCCCACCCCCCAAGAAGAACCTGGGTGGAGACCATTACATCTACAAACAACTTCACAAACAACACAGTGCAGCTACAGAGTCTGACTCCATATCGCAGATCAATAGCCGCTTCAGTCAAATCAATCGCCACCTCGTCTCCCAGGCGGTTTGGCTCAGCTAGAGTTTAAAATCCATCATCGTGCAGGCTTGGGTGTTGGGGGGAGGGGTGGGAAAGCCTCACCTGTACCCTCACCATTGAGGGAACACTTATACTGGGACCACATGGTGGTTTGTCGGGGAGCATCCTCATTGGATACTGCAGTGCCATTCGGGTTGGCATAGAAGAGGAGGAGTGGCTGGAAATGGCCCCGGATGCATTTGGACGCCACATCTTTCCACTTGGTACCGATCTAGAAGGGAGGAAGCAGATGTGTACAAAGATTAAACATTAAACATACCATGGGTATCACAAATCAGATCAATTGGTGCTGAAAAAAAGGAACCTAAACAGAACTCTGTTTTGGACACCCACCTCTTTTACTGTGGCGTCGTCGAAGAAGACCCATTTGGAAGACTTGCTGTGATAGGCGAAGGCAAGGTAATGGCGACTGGAATAGCAGATCATGCCCACCAGGTGAAGATCTCTCCTTTTGGCATTTTCATCAGTAACTCGATAGAAAAGCTGCAGGAGCAGAGGAAAGAGGAATCTAAGGGAAGGTGGTAAGCTGAAAGGCCTGGAGCAGACAAAGGCCAAACAAGAAGGTGGCAGTGAGATTTCACCTTTGTTTTGCAGGTCTAGATGGAAAATGCTAAGCTCCTAAACTGAGCATAAATTGAAATGAACTATCTATCTGTATCTATATGTAGCATGGCTAGACAATTTTAATGATCCTAATATTACAATGGTCAGGAGGAAAAAATAACGTTAGCTAGGAAGAGCAGTCCTGATGTGCATGGTTGTGTCATTACTGTACCAAGGTCAACTGTAAGACCAGTGGACATGTAGTATGAGCTGTTGTGATGTACTGACATATACCGACCCAGTTGCCATCAGGGTAGTATCATTAAAGCTGTTGGCAGTGAAACTGAGGTCAAACGTGTGAGGTCACACATCAACTCTATTATTTTTTATTAACTGAGCATGGTAGCAGATAGACCATAGCCTTATACACAGCCTTATATAAATTATTAAATGAGCATATCAGGCGACTATGGTGTAAGTTAGGTGTTTCTAATATATATTATGCATGGTTACCTGAACAGTTAACACAAACATTGTATGAACAAAGAAGATGCAATGATTAACAAGTAGGATAATTAACCAGTTGATGGTCAATTTAAGAACATCAGTTCTGACATGGTTCCTTCAGGTCAAAAGGGGAGTGCTTATTCTAAGCCACAGATAGAAGTGGACATTCCGACTGTAGGCTACCCCTGAAAGGTTGAGGTGTGACCCAAGAGCACGGATGACATCTTCAGTAAGATCTGACTGCTCCGCATCCCATACAAAGCCGATGGTGACAATCTCAGGGCAGTTCATCAGGACGCGGCGAATTTTGATGCTCTGCCCACAGTTGCTCTGCGAACCAAAAGAACAGAGACATGATTACAATTATGCCCATGCAGACACAACGGAACTTTTTCTGTTGTGCCTTATGTCTTTCTTAATGATTGTTAATGCCAACATCCTGGAAACGAACCAGGTTTGGCAAACCTCCCAAAAGGTGTCGCCGCATGGAAGCGTGTGCACGAAGCTTAGTGTTCTGCCGTTGCCAACGGAGATGAGAGGGCAACAGTGGCTAGTGAGACGTTGCTATTTATAACCACAGCATGCGACTGGCAGCTAACGTTTTAGGTCTTCTGTCAGTCACAGTGGACGACTTGCAGGAAACAGCCACATGACTGGGCAAGTGCTGCCACGTGCCTAACATCCAACAAAATTCACTGATCAACTCAACAGTGACATCATCTATTGGCAGCGGCATTCAGTTTCCCCAAAATATCACAATGATCATTAGGACTGTTCTGGAAGTATGCTTCCTATTATGGGGAGTGCACAGAAACATGCTTTTGTTTGTCTTCTGTGAAGCTTGTGGGAAACTCAACTGGCCACACATTTGTAAACAAAACAAAACAAAACAAAACATTACAATTTTACTGCACGTTCCATTAAAAACAACAACAACACACTGCTGATAAAATCAGACATTATTTCACTTCATTGCCTTCTTAACCCTCATAGAAAAAATAAGAAATAAGTGAATATGGTGATGCTCATGTGCCTGAACGTCCAACGTACAAGCTGTCCTCAGAAACACACATAATCCTCTAGAGAGCTACAGTAAATATAGACCATCACATGGCCTGCTGTTATGTCATCTTAGACAAGCTCTTTGCTGATTCAGCAGATACCATGTTTATATCTTCCGCACCCACCAAATTCTTAGAGATAGACTAGGTGCCATCTGAGAAGCCCGAAAAAGATTAGCAAAGTCTTTCGCAGAAGAAGAAATATGGAGTATTTCATAAATGTTAAATAAAATAAGAACTTTTTTTCACACAGAAATGTAAAAAAACAGGTGGAGGCAGAGGTGGTGACATACAGGGCAGTTGCGGAGATCTCCGATGGTGTTTGCTGCCTGCAGCAGTTCGCCGAACATGTCCGACCTCAGCCTGTCCATCCTCTCCAGCACCCGCTCCACCTGTTGGCTAACAACCAGGGAAAAAACACAGGGCTCCTCCTGTCATTGGGTTAGTGAACCCCATTCACATGATGGGTCTCCTAGTATTTAATGACAGTGTAAAAGCACTGAGTCAGCACTATATGTCAAAAAGGTGTCCTTCTGTTGTTCTACAAATGTATTATAGGGATCCCGAAGTTCAGTCATAGCATGCTCATGTGGATGAAAGCTCACCACAAGGCAGTGGTGGAGACGTAGTGCACCAGCTCGGTGAAGGGGAGGGGATCCGATGATGCTCCGCAACTCCGGCACACAAACTGTGGGGTTGGTTGGAGGGCAGGGTAATCAGTACCAAATGGCGCAGGACACAGCACTCAATGCCACTCAAAGTCCTGCCCAAAGCCCTACAACCCTGATCCTGTATCTCACTGCAAAGGACAAGGTGCAAAAATTCCCCTTGCCTGCAAATAAACCACTTCCTTCCTTGCTTCCGTTCTAACTCTCTCCTTTATGTCCTAAAGTCTACCTGGGTGGCATTGACTAACCAATGGACTTGCTGTTGGAAAGGGAGCCCTGTGAAGGCTGATTACCTGCTCATAAAGGGTCATGGCAAACCTCTGGTGCGTAATGCACGACCTGGAGGTGCATGGCTCGGCCGCTGAGTCGGACACCAGGTGCAGGTGGATCCTCTCAAGGATATGCTCCTGTCTCCGCAAGCACAGAGAAAAAGAAACCAGGAGAACAGAGATGCAGAGTTCTTCTCAGCACAATAACAGTGGGTTTATTAAAGATATTCTTAGGACTAGGATTATTGCTTTGTCGTAGATGATAATATTAGAATTGCTGTTATGTCATCATATAAGAGAGCCATAAGTCTATTTAGAGAGAATGAAAGCATGAAGTAGAGAATTCACCATCCATAAAAGAGGGCTATATTTAATATAGTGTTACACTTAATAATACACACTTAGAGGATATTATAAATAATGCACTTAAAGTTGTCTGTGAATGTAAATGCATGAGCCCATATAAAGGAAACAGCTTTTGCATCTGTGAGCTCATCAGTATGAAATTACACCCATCGTCTACATCAGAGACACAGCAACAACATGTTTAAGTAGGCCATAAAACATTAGTCTTGTGAATTGTAGGAGAGTTCACCTAAATCATGCTTTAAAGCAACAAATAGCAACCCATAGAAGGAATCTGAGACTTAAAAAAACTCTCTAACAACTCTCCTCCTACCCCAAATAAAACTTCACAAACAATTATAAATTAAAGAATGATAACAGTTTAAAGGATAATGGTGATACATTGTATAAATTCCTTTATCAATGAGTATTTAAACATTAAGACTAAAAATTGTTACAAGTCTTTTGACAGTGTATACTTTCATCATATTCTTTTTTAGTCTGGGCAGGTGCTGGTGTACTAGTCAGCTGTAATGGTTACAGGGTAGCGTTTCTGACTACTTCAGACAAGTTACTGCAGTGCTGCAGACATAAAGGCGACGCACGAAGCATTCGGCTGCGTCGTCCATGAGGCCCAGCTGGAAGCGCTGTTCATCCTTAAAGGTCTCGGCCAGCGCATGCCGTAGGGTGTCTGATGGCAACGCCCGCTCACGACTCTGCTGGAACTGACTAAAGATGCTCTACAGACCGAGGGGGGAGGGGGGAAACCGGCAAACAAAAAGAAAGAAATATATATTTGCAAAATGCAAGTGGAACAATGTCCAAAATACCTGTTTTTTCCCCAAATGCCTGTTTTCCCTGCAATATTCCATTCTATTCCAGCATTGGAAACTTGACAACATACCAAAGCAGTAAAAGGCTTGACAAAGAATTACTCACGTTAGCAAGAATAAGTCATAAAAGTCCTGATTATGAGCACTGCATCAAAAACTATCATGAGCTCATATCAAATGACAGGTCATTTCTTTCTGTTTACACACTGACCTTTAAAGCACAGAAGATGCAGGCGTCACCGAGGCAGAAGTGGGTGGACAGTTGCCTGAGACTTCTCCTGAAGATATCCAGCTGCCAGAGGACCTATGGCAAGGAGACAGTGGTGCAACTACACTTCAACATACACAACAAAATTCTCTGTACAGCAATCTCACTAAAAGAGTAGCCTCACGCTAAATCTCCTTCCATAATGAGAAGCAGCTCAGAAATCAGGAGGAACCTCCATTTTTTAACTTGTAGCTCAAAATTAAAGTTAAAAAGTTAAGCACTGGAGAGCGTACTGTGGGATCTCATTGTAAATGGCTTAAAAGATTGCACACAAGGCCCTGATAATTCTATGAGAGGTTAACCCTTTTCTCTTAAGATGTTTAATCATCATAGTTTAACCAAATGATGCCAAAATGACTGACAATGAATGAGTGACAGAGCTAACGTCACATTATGATAACTGCTAAAGTTTTCTTTATTCCAATGATTATATTCATATATATCCTTATATTCTTCTAATGGTTCTTACTAATTGTCCTTCTCTACTCTCTACCCAAAATCCTCAGCAGTGACCCAGGCACTCACCTGTACAGCGCTGTTGAGGAAGCAACTGTTCTGGCCGGGCTCATTGAGGAGACCTTTGGTGAGGGCCAGGGAGAGCATGCTGCCTGGTTGATAAGTCTTCCCCAGGCCTGTCCCAGCAGTACCCCCAGTCCCAGCTATGCCGTTCCCTGGCTTCCTGAATAGCTTGACCCATGCCATGAGGCACGAGTTCTTCTTTCTCCAGAGTTCAGAAGGAGTCACTTACTTAAGAAACGAAAAGCAGCCTTATCTGTTGTGGGCAGCATCTGTACCCAGCAGTCCCTGTGCCTGACAGGGAAAGCAATCCCACAATGCTCAGAAGGCTGTCTTAATTGGACAAAACAGCTATAGCAAGGGACAGGTTGTTGGGGATGCAGATTTTGACCGCACACCATTGGGATAGGCGAGTATCGGCGCTTCCGATACAGACGCAGGCAAACAAGTGACGTTTAGCCACAGGTTGTGACGTGCCGCTTTGCTGTTCCCTCAGCATAGGTAATGGATGTGCTGTGTGAGCTCTGTATAGGGGGAAACCCCAGCAATGACATGCAGTGGGAAGAGAAGATGGGAGATGGAGAGCTGGGCAGATCCATTTCTCTCCAGGGTATTCCTGATAGGGTCAGCACCAGTCGTTCAGCATCTCATCCAAAGGAGCATTTCAGAGCAGTGGGTCAGAACATTTGGCCAACAAAGGATGACCTGCTGTGAGTGATAAAGGGGGTAAGGGGGATGGGGTGGATAAAGAAAAAGAAAATCAATTGCTGTTAAATGGAAAGCCACTTCAGTCTGCAGCAGCTAATTAGCAGAATTAAATGGAAACAGAAGCCAGTTTACTGTGACAGTACTGAGCAAGTGATACTGCATGCTAGGTTTGTAGATATGGAATACTGTGCAAAGATTAAATTAAATCAGTGTGCCTGCCTCACATTGCCATTGTAATGATTAAGATAAATCCCTCTGGATACTTCAGTTTTTTCTCATCATCTTTCAGAACCTCATGATCAATAATCCATAAAAAAAAAACATTTGCTGAGCCGTCTCACATTTTTGCTGGTTCAGCTTTGGAGGGGATACAAAGCCAGTACCAAACATTGCATAACACTCCCATTTACTTCTGCGTTCACTTTCATTGATAAGTAGGATTATGGACACAGGCAAAATACAATATCATACCAGCCTTGCTTGTGATGGAGCCTGGGAATCTGCTAAGACCCTCCTCCTTTTCCACAACTGCACCCACATACCCTTTCTTCTGCCTCTTGCTGTCTGGGGTTTCACGATTTGAAATGCCCTGCAACTATTTTACCCAGAGAAAGTGCCTTAGGAACATTTCCCAAGAAACTTTGAATGCAAGACAAAGGATGCTGACAAAGGTGCCTTAGAGAAACTGCAGAAAGCCATTTTTACCTCAGTCAGTACACATGCAGTTAACTAGCAACGCATCTTTTCTTGTCTACAGCCCTTATCCACTTTTTGCCCACAACATCTTTTTATGACAAAACCTTTCAAAATAGTAGCTACACTCAGAAAGAGGCAAGGCCTGAATGTCCATAGCTTTAAAGAGATGCAGGAAAATGTTGCACCTACTCTGGAACTGATCAGTTTAATCCTTTCTTCAGCTAAATGGTGTGCAGGTGTGCCATAAGACACATTTCAAAGAGTACAGAAAATCTTCTCATGACAGTGGAATTTTCAGTATATGGGTACAAAATGAAACCTCCCCACAGTAAAGTCAGGTGCTAAAAGTGTTTAGTTGCAGATCCAATGTCTGATGCCCAGAAATCCTAAATATATGGTCCAGAGGTGGAAAGTGCTTTGATTAAAAAAAAAAATAAAAAAAACCACAAGAACAAAAATTCTAGGCCTGCATGAGTCAACAGGTCCACTTGCAGTCTGTGGCCTTCATCAAAGAACCTGTAACATTATACTTTGAAAGGCTTCAGACCACAGAAGATGTCAATCTGTGTTTGGGTTTGCTCCACCTTAAAAGTAAATTGTACATTAATCCTATTCCAATGTTGCTCCTCAGGAACTTCTCTGATTATTACATTTTGCTGCAGTCTGGGTTTATGAAATAAGTGGAAAAGGAACTAGGTTAACATGGACTTTCAAGGACTCTCATCTCAGCAGGTCTTGCCACATGACTAATGTACATGACTCATCTTGTGAAGGTGATCAAAGCTCATAAACAGAGCTTCTGTAACACAATTTTCAAAATAAGATGGTAAATGACAAATGGAGCATTATTTTGTGAACAACTTCTTTCTCCTATTAAAATGACCACTGCAGCTGCAGGGGATCTGTTCACCCATGCTCTTGTGTTGGTATGCTATTTTTATAGAGCCTTAACGAAGGAGCAACTTTTAAGTTGGAAATGTTAAAACCCTTCATGAGAAGACATTTGTTCAATATTGCGAGCTGTTTTCAATGCTTTAACTCCAACAGACACTAAATGTTTTTTCTGGAATCAGATTTACAATGCTTAATTGTTTTTTACAAGTAGTTTTTAGCTAGACTCTCCCATTCACATCACTTACACTGCCAGAAGCCTTTATATATCCTTTAAAGTTATGTATTTATTTATTTTATTTTATTTTCCATAGAAGATAACCATTTTAGCAATTGGGGTTATACTCTTGAAGTTAAACTTTTTTTTTTCTTTTTTTTTTCTAAATGTGGAACCTGAGATCAGAATATGAATATTAGGTTCACTGAATAATCCACGTGGTGTAATGTACAGCTTGTGTGTTCTGAGAGAAGAGCAAGTAATTGTAAATGGTATGTGGGATTAGTGCAGGTAGAAAGTAGATCTGGTTGGTCCAATATGCCCTTTCAGGACATATTTAAGAGCTGTTTTGCTTAAAATGGTCGAGATTGACTGAAGAAGGCGAAGCTTTTTAAGCCATGGGTGCAAAACTGAACTCACCCAGGGCCCCGTGTCTGTTAGTTCCAAGAAAGCTCCACAACATCCGATTTTACCCCATTAGACTTCCACCGTTGTTAACGAGGAGAATATATTAGCAAAACGCGCTGGTGTTGCGCAGACCTGGAACTGATACAGTACGTTACACACTGCGGCCCTCTCATCCAAGCCAGCAGGCCCGGGGTTAGCGCCAGCGCAGAACTTGTTGCCGCAGTGTTGCAGTATATCACCATTAAAATCACACTCTGGAACACTGCCATGGCTACAGCATAGGTCGGAGATCCGCAGGCTGCAAAAGCACGGAGCGACTCGTGCTCACCCTCTTTCTTCGGCCATAAGTGGGAATCTTATGAGAGTAAGGAGTACTCAGCACGCTTGTGTACAAATGTCAAGCCCGGTACAGTTCATTGCTAACAACGTAAGTAATTTTGTTTTAGTTTTGTGGCCTATAATGTTTTGAGATACAACTTTGAAGATATATTTTAGAAACCTTGGAGCGTGTACGTGTAACTTTGTAGATGGTTTCTATTACAAACAGACGTTACTGATTTTGAAAGTCGTGGTTCCAGTTAAGCAAAACCGCCACGCTCTCACTTTCATGATCACGTAGCAATTCTATTAAACTTTTAACAACTGGACCAATGAAACTTCAATAATGGTACCAGGTTCACATTGTCTTTAGGGATGTATTCCCATTTGTTCTACAAAACTTTTAACAATTATATTTTACTCCTAGCCAAAAATACATTTATTCTAAAATAAATTATATTTTCTATAGAAAATAGAATACAAAAAAAACCAAAAAACTAATAGCCCTGCTCCACCGACTCAGATGGGGATTACACGTAGAGAAACATTCGCTTTCCCTCTGAATGGCATTATAAACATACTACAAACATTTATCTGGGCAGCAAGATATGAAACTGTCCATAACATAATGAAAAAAAATGTATACGCTATGTTTTTGAGTACAAATCCTATCTGCCGTATACATTGTACATTCCACGCATGGCTACTGTATAACGGGATCACAGGGTAACTAACGGTTTGGTTACAGCTCTGCCCAGGTTAATCCACCCTGTACTGTTGCCTTCTTTAAGTGCCCCAGAGAAGCCGCCGAAGTGTCACTGCAGAGAAACTGTACGGTTAAGGCAAATCCACTAGCACGTTTAATATGAAGCGACAGCAAATATCCGCATGGCATTCTTTTTACACCTGTTAGGACGCATGCGTGCCGCGAGTGCACTTTATACCGCAACTCGCGATCTACTGGCTCAAATACACTCAAACAAGAAAATGAAGAAACAATTTCACCGGCGAAGTACTCACCCCACCATTCCAAAATGTGCCCCAATATTCCCAAAGTGTCTTCCAATTGTCAAACAGTAGCTTTAAAATATTTAAGTTTAGACTATGTCAGTACAGCACTTAACCCAGCACTTAACTAAGATAACTCAAGTTGTCTTAAGTCGCAAGCGTTTGGCTTGTGTAACAAAAATCGCACATAAGGGTTGTCACGCTGCCTGCGCGGGCCTCCTTTGCGGCAGTAAATCAAACCAATAACAAATGCGACCGGAGATCCGCGTGTCCGCAGTCACCGTCAGCGGTACATCTTGGTTCGCCTGCTCAGCCAGACTTGGACGCTCTTGTTGATGTGCTCTTGTTTAATGCCGTCGTGGGTATTTCCTGTGGTAAGCGGTTGCAATGAATGATTCCGAGCGCACGAAAGTCTGCAAAGGATTACTGATGGATTGGGAGTTACAGGGTCAAACTCCGCCCCTGGTATAGTGTATATACTGCAGTCCCACAAGAATAAACTCGATACCGCGGTGAAATAAGGTGCGTATGTTGTCGGGTGTAGATTCCGTTATAGACCCTTTTCTAAGATTTTTACGGCTTGTGGGAAGGCGTTGCACGTTGTCGTTTCAACGTGTGGACAAATATAAATGCCTATCGTGCACTGAGAAGCGTTTCATAAGCATGCATCACAGTAACTCACGGTGCATCATGATCTAGGTGCTACAGTCGTTGTCCTGAAATGAAACTGCGTAAGCGCTTATGCGCCACTGAACGTCAATTTCTGTTTATTGTTAAACCCCGGTTGGTAATGAAATATTTTTCGCTATTATGCATGAAGTACAGGCAAACTTAACAGAAGGCGCGAGAACAGCGACCTCGTTTTCATTTACACTGATGTCATGGATAGCTTCTAATGCGCTAGCCTACTTTTAAAAACACAGCACATTGACTTTGTGCTTAGAATGTGGCCTGACTGAAAAGCTGATCTTATTCTTGTGAAAGGTTACGCACATTCTAGTTGGCACCGCACATAGCCTAGAGCTGTTTGAAATATTTGATTTCCTTACAAAGATGTCAATATATTGTTAGGATTACATGACTGATTAAAACAATGCATTTCAAAGTGCTGGGGTTCAAGTATTTATTTATACACACTGAATTTTAGTCAAATGTAGTAAATGTCTTAATTATATAAACGTGACATGGCTCAAAATAAATTAGGCTTTCAGTAGATAATTTATAAAACAGTAATATACTAAACTAATTTATAACACCACTAAGATTTTAAAACAGTAAATGTTAACTAAAATGGAGATGAATTGTGACCCCATTCCAGCAAACCAAAAATACATGAGACTTGCCAGTTATATACTTTTTAAAGGTAGTTCAACCAACTACACATTGGGTTGTATATTTTAATGATTTTTTTTTTCAATTTTATAAAATGTTTAAACTTGGTCACCTAGAATTTGTTCAGTGTTTATGAAGACTACATTAGAAATGTCTTATAACCTCAATATCACCCCCAAGACATTTTTCACCTATCTTCCTAAAATCATCTTTTCTGGTAAAAAAAATTGTCAGCAGTATCCCATAATTTACCATACCAATGTTTGAGAATTAGTAGGCAAGAAGAGAATAATTACAATGCCATAAACCATCAACCATACAGGAACATAATTTCCTAAATGTGACCACTAACCCACCTCAGATATATTTAGTAGCATTTCCCTCTCTGTGCAATCTCTTGTCAAATGAGGTAAATATGCAATTAAAATGTACACAGACACATGACAGGCCAAAGGTCAGCCCTGTCTGGATATGGAAGGGCTGTTGTGGTATCATTTCAGCCAATGTCCCACCTCTGAGTCTCCTGCGAGTCCATCCGATCCATATTTTTACAGGCTATAATTAGCATTTGCTAGTCATTGTGTGAGTAACAGGACTAACATGGGCTCTGGGCACATACTGCTCCAGGTACTGCTCCAAGATCACAGCAGGGTTTCATTAAGTGTTATTATTGCATAAATGGCATTTATCAAGCAATCGACATGACAGCCTTCATATTAATGCCAGTGCCTGGGTGTTTACTGTCTGACAGGCATACCTTGTCCTCTCAAATTCCACACAGAAAATCATTAGTGAAAAGCACATTTGTGAGTCGCTGTGGATAAGTCACTGTAAAATGCCATCAATGTAAATGTAAATGAAAATATGAAAATTACTTAAGGAGCCCAATGATTATATAACTGTATTAGCTTAATATTTCATGTATAGGTCACAAACAGGGTCTCATATCACTACTAAAATCTGGAGTTTTGCATTGGAGAAGTGATTTATTTTATTTTTTTTTAACAAATCAAACTGTATAGTCTGTATGTTAAAAGCAGTTTCACAGCCAACATTAATTGCACATTGATCACTGATGACCTAACCAGCTTTTTAGTCTGTGAGAAACCTATTTTGTAACCAATATTTTTTGCTCATTTGTTTTAAGTGATAAATTACTGATTGTAAAGTTTTTTGATAGATCTCTCTTTATTGGCTGCAGCACATTAAAGCGTTAGAATTTATGTCTGCTAATGCGTGGTAGGTGTTTGGTATGAGGAAAAGGGAAGCAATCAGTAGGCAGTTGCTCATAGTCGGGACGCTCGTGAGTGTCTGTTTATTGTAACCTTAGCACAGTAAGTGCCAGATGCGAAGCTACTTATGTCCCCTTTAAATATAACCGCGGTTAGCGGCCACGGGTGCAGCTGCTTCGCGTGTGCCGGCAGTGTAATTAGAGCAGGTTCCTCAGACGGTGACGAGCGCTAGACGGATGGCAGTCTTCTCTTTGGTCAGCGTCGAAAATTAAAATGACCAAAAAGACGGCGGGAAAAGAGTGGGGAGAACCCCCCAACCGTGAACATGTATGAAATATGATAGAGTGTAGTTTGCAGTTTGCATCATTTATTATCAGTGAAGCACACCGTGTTTCAAAGTGGAGGATTCCGTTCTGATGATGTGCCTGAAGAGCTAATGCGCTGAATATATTTTTAATGTGCTGATATTTTTTATGTGCTGAGAAGGTTTTTGTTTCAAGTCTGTGCAGTGATAACTCCACTCAATTTTTTAAATTCTTGAAATAAATATTAATTTTATTCCAGAGTTTACAGCACAAGTTAAAATAGTTTGGACTACAACAGAAGCACATGTTTCTCATCACACTAAATCTGAGCAATAGCAACACCTTCAGAAAGCGCAACACGTTTCACAAAATGATTTGCAACAATGAACTTATGTTACAGTAAAAACCAGCTTCAAAAGTCAGCATGACTTATTTACAGCCCTCTTATCCCTCTCCCCCTTGTTATACTGATTTAAATTTATTTTGCAAATGCTAAAGTCTCGTGGGTTAGTGTAAGAGACTCACAGCTACAGAGTGCAAAACTGCGTCAGTGTAAAGGTTTAAAAAAAACTTCTTCCTACTTCAAATAAAACATATCAATAAAACAATTTACTCTGAAAAAAAAAAAGATTATGGTCTCTAATGTAATCATAAACTGAAGCCCCAAAAACATTAAATTAATGAAGTCTACATTATTAGTAGTGACTCCTGATATGTATATTTCAATAATGCATCATAAATTCACATTAGTAATTAACATATTTATGAAGTTAAAATGACTCTTTTAGATGGATCAGGCTTTTTTGTTACTCTAATTGCTTAACTGCATTACAAGATGTGCTGTATTATTAATTTCAAATTGATGACCTGTTCATTTTGATGCATAAAACAATATTATTGATTTTTAGTTGCTGCTGTCAGCACTGTAAGATGATACTAATGTTGCTACTAACCTTTAATATGATCATTGCCAGTACAGAAGCAACAGCTTTGTGCTGGAACAATTATTAGTCCTTAAACCCATTCTAGAATGCTCTATGTTGGTGACAACCCTTGTTCCAAGACCAGTTTCCTGACACTACCCTTAATCCTAGAAAACTGTTTTCTGTTCAGTAGTTGGGGAAGAATGGTCAAATCCCCGCTAGGACCCTCTGCCGCAACGAGGCAGCCATCATCGCAATTACAGGTCATCAGACTCTGGGATCTCTGGGGTCTCCAGGGGCACGGTGGGAAGGATGAGGGGCAGGCCTTCAGAGATCCAGCCCTGGGCTGTTCTGTTGAACGTAGGTCTCTTGGCTGTGGCGTCCTGGAGCTCGGGGTACTGCGGCGGGTTCAGGTCGATCTCTGGGATCTTGAAGGTGATCCCTCGAGGGGCCTTATCGAAGCCTCCGTATGGTGTGGCCACCCTGGACACAAAAATATAGAACATCTTTAAGCACCCACATCACTTCCACCCGTGCTCACTTCACCTGTTTGGGGAGGAGGGTGTTGGTTGTCAGTATAGTCTCCATTCAGCTCTATCTGATCCATAGTCGCAGGTAGAATGGCTGGCAATGCATGTTCCTTCCATCCTTTATGAATTTGGACAGGAGTCCCTGCTGGCTTCACTGACTTGAATGTAGAGAATAAGTATGACTTATTATTTTTATATTAGTACATTTTTCCTCTTAATTTTTCTTCCATGGTTGTTCATCTAAGCAGAAAGTACCTTGGCTAATGTCATGTGGAGACTGACATGTGGGTTGTTTTGAATTATTTTTTATAATTAACCTTAGGAGAAGTGTGCTTCCTTTTTAATATGTTCCTAATTGTTTTCTGTTGTGAGGATTGGGGAGAAGGATGTTGTATTTGGATTTTAGGTGAAAAACAAATTCAAACATTGAATGAAATAAGTCAATAATTGCACCATGTAAAAGTGGTCAAATCTACTTATATTAAATTGCACATTAAAATCAGCCAGCGCAGCTGTAACTTGATAGCACTGTTCATAGTGTTTATGTTTTGACAAATAAAAGTCATGGTATTAGTGGACTTGACCATGCAGTTGCCATCCACAAGGGGAAGCTGCTCTGCAGGAATATCACATAACTTCCACCATGTCCTCCTCAAATAATTGTTTTAACACTATATACCAGCAACACATTTTGGAATTTGTGAACTTTGATCCAGCTTGGTTTATACAACACTGTAATTACCTGTGGTGAAGTAACTGCATTTATTATGAACAAAAGACAAAAAATTAATTAAAATAAAGGAAATAATAAGAATGTGATGAATTCAGCTGCATAGAAGGTCTCTGTAAAAATCGAATTAAAATGCTTTTAATAAATTTGCATTTGCCATTGTGGAGTGGCAGAGGACAAGGTGGCAGCCATACCTATTAAAGCTCCTGTAATCGGGCATCTCGGCTCTGGGCTCAGGTACAGGCATCCTGACTTGGAGCGTATCAGCCAGAGCCGGGTCATTGATGATGGCCTCTTCCCAGGGGGAGTGGTAGGACTTCGGCAGGGCTGTGGCATTGAACCTCTCGGGGGGCACGTCCTTCAGGGGGCCCCCATAACCTGGGAAAAGCATGGAAGAAGATATTGAAAAGGACTCTCAGAAAGGAAACAAGAGTACCTGCAGCTGAAACTGAAAGATGGGAACGTTGTTAAAAGTTTTATGTAAATCTGTGAACTATGTGAAACATGGGGAGTGTGAGAAAAGACATTCGTTACTGTCATTGATAGTGACATGAATAAGTATACTGATACATCCAATCCAGACAAAAATGGGAAATGTGAAGCACCTGAAATTATATCACTAATGTCAATGTCCAAATAATATAATATATATAATGAGAAATACAGTAAAAAAAAAAAAGAAAAAGTTCAACGTACATATTCAAATACAATATTTAATAAAAGCGCTGCTGTTAAAAGATAAATCAAAGTTTAGGCTTCATTTAGACACATAGAAACAAGAAACATATGCACAAGTTGGCCTTTTATAGTCCTGGATTGCACAGTACATTATAATTATTTCATTATTTCGGATCATGCAGCACATTGATCTGGAAGGCCTGTTTGATGGAAGGTGAAGGGCTGCAAGATCCACACAGCCTCTCTGCATTCTCCTCTCTAGGTCTTACCCTGCAACCTTTCTCCCACAAGAGATAAGGGAAGGTACTGGAAGTATCTGCTCTGTCCTGCACGAATCCACAAAGCTTAGTAACGGGTGTGGGAGATGACCGAAGACTTATCTAATCTCGTGTGACAAGTGCTACCCTCATCACATCCTCGATGAAGAGAATGGCTGTGTGTGTGTGTGTGTGTGTGTGTGTGTGTGTGTGTGTGTGTGTGTGTGTGTGCGCGCGTTTGTATCTGTGTGTGTTTGAACAGCCTACAAGAAAAATAACTGTTTTAGATGCTTTCTGCAGAAGGATCATCTAAAAATTAGATATAAGGTTACTCCAACCTGCAGTTACTACAGTTTCATTGAGTGAAAGATTCCTAAATATTATCCTTGTATTATACATCATAGTATGTTCTACTACAGAAGGAAAGAAAGACTTTGCCACATACCCGGTGCGATTCCCTCAGGGTTCGCTGCATTTCTGAGATTAGGGGTGTTGGGGGGTGTTTTAGATGCGTCTTTACTTTCCGCATATTCAACATTAGCTTGATCTTCATTCTTGAGAAAAGAACCAATAAGAGAACAATCTGATGTTGTTGTTGTCATTTATTTAATTATCTAATGTAGGCTGTAAAACAAGAGTTGGATTTGTGATGAGCTTCTGTACTCAGTTATTCCATCACGCAAAACTCATTTCCCTCTTGAACAGTTACTCTTGGTAACCATCGGAAAGGCAAGCTACATCAATACAAATTAGAAAAAAACCTAAGTGATATTTTTATATTTATCACATTGGCATAAATTAATCTCAGGATATCTTTTATTTATAAGAGTATAGTTCCAAACTAAATGAAACTTTCAAAGGAAAAATACTGCTGCTCTAATAAGTCTGCTTAGATCTGATTACTTGTAAGTTGTCAAGCTCAAGTATTCATGTAGCTCAAAGGCCAAATGACAGACTATCTACCATGGGCTGGATGCCCATCTAAACAACTAGCCACCCAGTGGGGATGCCTTGGTGAAGCTAGGAGTAATCATTGTACCGCATGACTACATAGCTGTCAGAGCAAGTGAAGTTAAATGTAGCAAATGATGACTTATCAAAGTGAAACATTCTCTAATAGGCAGCAGCATTATTATAGACCCATTAGATTAGCAATGAACTTAATGTTGGTGATGTAATGATACAACAAGTGCTGTAGCCTTATTATAATGAAAAGTTAAATATAATATTACTAAACAAGAAAGCGGAAAAACACGAGTAGCGTCAGAGATAGCATCTTGTTTAAGCCAAAATCGTGGTCACAGTGATGTTCGAATATATTTGTATCTGAAGCAGTTGTAGGCTACATAATGCAGCACTACTTAAACTCTCTGTAGGTGCACAAAGAATCTGGCACGCGTAGTATCCAGACGTCTGCCAGCGATGATAAACGAAGTGGCGAGTGCTCAGTGGTATCGCAGACTCCAGTGAGGGAATGTTTGGTAGGTGGAGAGGGCATGTGGCATTCTCTATCTCCCACGTGTGGCGTCAGTTCCAGCTGCATGGTGCCATGATACCCTTTGCCTCGGTGACCATCTCCACATAGCTCAGAAGAAGGCAACAGCAACGTGTCTGGTCCTACTACTAGTGAAACCAGGCTAGCATCAAGGACATCAACTAGCAGTTAAATGCTAGCTATAAGAACTGCAAGTGGACGTCATTTATCAGTGCTCTGTTAATGGTCTTTATGGATTTGTGTAAGCTTTATGTAGCCCACTACTTAACCCTTCCATTGATGCTGACTTAAACTTGTCATTAGCTGCCTTAAGGGTATTTCACTACTTTTTTAATAAGGATGAATGAGCATTCTGGACAGAGTAGGATGACCTAAAATGGATTCAGGTTTACAGCCCAGCCAAGCAGAAGGACTCCCTATACAACTAATCAGTTGTTTGTGGACTGATTCAACAAATTCTGTTAAGTGTGCTCCTCATTGGTTGAAATTAAAATCTACAGGCACACTGATGGATGAGAGTAACTCATACCACCCCCTTAACACAGGAAATATTCTCATGCATTTTTACTTACATTCAGAATTGCATTGGCTTCATTCTGAATACTTTCAAAGGTGTACTTCTCTGATCGCCGCTGCCGCATTTTGAAGAGGCGGGAGCCTCGGTTGGAGAGGAGAGAGAGCTCCTCCAACATGATGTCTTTAGGGATGGAGAGCTTTTTGCCAAGGTCCATGGTATCACCTAAACAATGAGCATCATATTGTTATCCAGTACAAATCCAGTACTACTTTTGATTCACAATATCTTTATAGATGCTACACAATGAACCATATGCCCTTCATTGGTGACTGTAATGGTAGTTTGGAAGGACAAGCATTATGGCAGTATACTTCTTTTTAACAGTGTGTAAGCTGAAGTGATTTGAGTCAATTTGTGATGTATGACAATGAATGAATGACTTGAAAGTCATAATCTTGGGCCAAAGACTGTGAAGACTGTCATTTTCTAACTAACTTAGGTTAACAAGATAACTGATATATTCTGTGGCAAAGATGTCATGAAAAATTCAAGAGGGTGTAACATTACACCCCAAATGCACACTGTATAGCATTTATTCAGAGGTGTTTCTATTTAAAGACAAGGAATGTACAGGTATGTAAAGTTATCATGTTAGTGCAGAACAGTCAAAGCATTAGTTTAATGTCACATGTTCTGTTTTACCTAACAGATACAACTGAAGACCATGCAAAGCAAACATTTTTCACACTTTTAAGATCAGATGGCTGCTTCTCTTAAATAAATGGTTGGTATTTGACTATGGGAGAGAAGAAATATCTTTAATACATAAATGACATTTCAGTGTTTTGCAGTTACAATTTACAGTTTGATATGGTGCCACAGCTATTAGCATTAATAAACAGGTATTTTACAGGCAGTTGATCTTAAACTGATAAGCAACAATGGCCGAGCTAGCAGTCTGCTGCCAGCCAGTCACCCATTGGCTGTTTCAGTAGGTTCTACAGGCACTAGCTACCTTTGAAGAGCCCCATGTGTCACATTGCATTCCTTGGGGGGCACAGGACAGAATAGTTTGGTGTTTTGTCTGCCCAAATTTAACTTGTCAGTTGAGGACTGAACCCTGCGCTGAGCTGGGTGGTGTTGGAGCAAGGCAAACCGTAAACCTCCCAGAGCCGGGGCTGCCCAGAGTGCAGGTTCAACACCCCCACTGGCGGGCATATGCCTGCGGCTCTGTATTTTTGGGCTGTTTATGGTGCGGCTCCGGGAAAGTCCACCAAGACACTAGCAGCCGTGTAAACTTGGCGGCAGAGATGGAAAGCGGTGCAGCTGTCCATGATCTGGCTACCTCGCAGTTGTCTTCTGTCCAGTAGACTTCGACCTCCCTCATCCCCCCCATCGCCCCCAAACACATCACCAGTCAGCGCAAAAATAAACCTTTCGCCAGGGGCGAAAGATATTCTGTGGTCAGACAGCTCTCCCCCAGCATGGTTTTCAGCCTGTGGAAGGGCTCTCTGAACCTCCCCTCTGGCATTCTCCAAAAAAAAGGTAGCTAGGTGGCGTGGCACATGTCGGGTCTGTTAAAGCTGCCCACCGCAAGACCTGGGTTTTGTGAGGTTTTAATACAGCGGTTAGGGATTAGGGAATCAGTTGGAATGCCCGAGGTCGAATCTGTACCATTGGCACCACCATGAACCTCACGACAAATGGCCGCCGCCTGCATCTTCCTCTCTCGGGCTGAAAGGGTACTGAATCGTGACATGGTAGCTGGTCTTAACCGGTTGCGGTGTGTAGAGACGTGCTGTAAGGAATGCATAAAGGGCTCAGAAGACACCAGTATGGCACATGGTAAAAACCAACTAATCTTATACATGTGGTAGTTATAGTGCATTTTAATAATGGTATTACAGAGAATAACCATTGTATAGCACCTTACTAGCCGGTTTTAACCACTGATAAAAGGGCTGGTGGAGATGGACAAAGCATTTTGTAATTAATTACCCCAAATGATGTGATACCTCAAATGACGTGATGTGTTAGTCGTTAAATTCACCATTCATTTTTGCTCTCTTCAATACTCACACAGGGGGGAAAAAAAAAAAAAAGTTTATGGTTGAAATTTTTATCTTATGCACAGGAATACTTTGCGAAAGTCTAACGCAAGGTGAACTATGTGTTTCTTATCAGCTTCATCCACTCATTCATCTACTCAGCCATCCATACATCTATCCACCCATAAGTCCTGGATTCCCATGTCTTTGACTAGCTCATGTTCAAAAGGGCAAAGGTAGGAACACTCCTTAAAATAAGTGCAGTGTGTGTGGGAGCTGCGCGTGGAAAGAAGTCACATGTTCCTGGAGGATTCTCAATGATTTGTGGCTGGAGAAGAGGCTAGTGATTAGGTGCTCTGGCTTCAGCATAGAATGTGTTACTGAGAACTCTAACCTTGTTATTTCCAAGGCAAGCGTTCACCACTCCATAGACCATCCTCACAGCTCTTAAGCCAGCCTGACCTTGTGAAAGGGCCAGCTTGCTCTCATGTCCAAACTGATTGTCATCAGGTATGATTGTAACTTACATTAAAGGATATGCAGTTTAGATTGTTATTTAGTATTTTAGTTTTTTTGTGTGTGATAATGCAGAGAAATCCAATATATTTAACCCATTATTTTAGTATTTGTGGGTTTTAGTCTTTAAATAAAAGGAAGGGGTATGCTAAGGTCATATGTATTAAACTCAGAGTACAAATGCAGATCTAGGATCAGTTATCTCCTTTCACATCCCAACATAAGCTATTATTTGCACAGGGAGAAGCTGACCCTGTTGTTGCTCATCATGTTAAAGTACAAGGAAAAACCCATCAGTCAGTGTCAGCAGTGGTCTTCTAATATGTGAGTAATAACAGAAAAAAGACTATGAAGTAAAATGTAAAATAGGCCTACATAATAATTACATACTTTTGCGAGTAGCGGGAGTGTGTATTTTGTTAGAAATTTACCTGGAAAAGCTGATTAAAATGTAGCAGAAGTCATCATTTTTGGCATGCATATTAGAGCTGTAAGCATGCACTTCTCTGGCCTTTTATCACGAGAAAGAGCTTGAGGCAAAACCAGCGCCAGTCAGGCAGGTCCCTCACAAAGTCATCACCTGGTGCCATCACCAATGTCCCAGTCCATTTTACAAACCCCCAAAAGCCTTACAGGCAGGCAGGCCTCTTACCTGAATGTGTTGTGCAAGTCTCGGGCTGTACCTGGAGGTTCTGAGGGAATGCAAGAGGTCACCCTGGGTAGTTTGATCCGCACCGAGTCTCCTTTCTCCCCCTGTCTCCACCCGACCCACTGTGAGGTGGGGGCGTGTGTGTCCAGGGTCGGAATGCCAGCTTACATCAATGGACTAATTTTAGCCTGCGTTCAAAACTCCAGCCCCCTCACAGTGCCATGAGAGGGTGAGGACAAGAGGTGGGGGAAGGGGGACATATGTTAGGAAGGTGTAGGTAGAGTTTGTCAATATGTCTGTGTAGGTTGAGGGGATGAACAAATGATGTGCAGAATAGAGAGAAAAGCATGAGAGTGAGAAGAATTAACACAGAAGTAAAGAGAGCTCTTTTATTTTACTGTATGGAATTTAAGTTCCAAGTGACTAGGGTGGTCAGGATACCAGGCTGGCCTCAAAGGTGTCAACCAGTACAGTAAATGTTTGGACCATCCATCTCTCTAGCCCTCTCTAGTATCTATTTCCTTCTTTCTTTTGCCTGGAGGAGCTGAGGGCATTCAAATGCACAGGCCTTATTACATAACTGCTCTTCCATTGAACCCCAGACCTGAGGAGTAGTGACTTGCTTTGGGACATTTTTTCCCTTTTTTTCCCCCTCCTTTCACATCCTGCCTCCATTATCATTAGCTCTATCCACAAAATAATCAATAATATTGACATCTACAGTGCACTCTCCTTTAACTCTGTTCAGTAATCTTTGAACTGCCTCTTATACAATTTCAAACTTTTCAGCTACTCCCTCTGCAGATAGTACTGGACATACTGCTGTGGCTGACTCTATTTAAGGGGCCGAGGCATTTGCTGGTCCCAAGGGCAGCTCAGCCACGCAAAGCCTGGATAGCTCGGTCCCCCACACTTATATGGCGAGGCTAGGGAATGTTTTCCACTGTCTCCGAGAACTGAGAGCATTTAATACCATTCCCACACTAATTTCACGCTAGGCTGCTGTGCTTTACAATGAGGTAGAGCAGCAATGGTGATGCTGGTCAACACTACCAGAAGTGTTTGATTATGTAACTACATTGTTACATTGCCCTGCCAGTGACACATGATCTTCTGAGGTACCTTTTAATAGAAGAGGCTCAGTGGTGCAGTGTTAGGTTTTGTGTTGGCAGTACTGGTTAGGATGCATATATTACATAGGATTACCCAGTTAAAAGACTGAACATTTTCTCATTGGATTCCTAAGTCTGCTTGACCCAAATATGTCACTGAATTCATCTGAATGTCAAGACACCCTTTGTGATGCATAGATGAAGTGTAATTGTTAGTGGGCAGAACAGCCATGATTGTAGTTCACATTTTGGGCTATACTGCATCTAAACAGCATGGGCCTGCATTACCAGCCCCAGGTTTCAATGAATGCAGTGGATATTGATTTTCCAGATGCACTAAATGTGAATATCCCAAACACCTAAAGGCTGTTGCTTCATTACCCGAGAGGCAGCTTCATCCCACATGTTTTACCTCAGTACTCACACTTCTAACACACTGTTAACCAGCATATTAGACAGCCACCCCAATGTTCACTGACCCTATCAGAAACACTGGAAGGCTGTGCTTCAGTGGAGGACTATATACATTGTTTTTAGAGTACCTATTGTGAGAAGTTCTATACCAGTCAAAATCATTTGACTAACTGATGTAGCAAAAGACAAAAAAAAAAAAATTATTTCAATAAAAAACAGGCTAATATAATGCAGGAATGGTAAAATTTGTTATTTTAATAACAACATGCTTTGTTTGGGAAAAACAAAGAGAAAAACATTAAAAGTGATTGCCAGTGAACAAGCCCATGACTGAATAGACATCACACATTATAAGAAGTCTGCTGTGCGTTCTGTCGCGTCAACATGCATGTTCCGTGCAGATCAACAACAATCAACTATGGGAACAACTGTTGCTGCACTGATGTCATTCCTATTACTCTTCCTATTACCATGAAGTTACAACATGAGGAAAAATTACAAAACAAAAGCACACTTGGAGACCATCATCACCAGATATAAAAAAAACTCAAACGTATGCACTGAAACTGATTCCAAATGATTAAATGTGTATTGTAAAAAATCTAGATTTACTGTCTATAAACTTCAGGTTGTCATTAAATGCAATGCTTTTTTATTTTAGTTACAGCAACTATTCACAAATGTCATTCAACCCAAGTACTAAATGTACCTTAAGTATAATAAAATACATTCTACAAACAATGTGTTTCATCATTACCTTTTTTCAGCTCATAAGAAACATGCAAGTACCCATAACTTATGTCACATTTGCTACACTGGCATGTTATCCCAAATTTGTTGGGGTAAAGGTGCTACACACGTCTATACTCATACCCTACTTTCTAAGTATAGCTTTCATGAAAATATCCATTTAATATTGCTGAAGCAGGTATTTCGATCATTAAACTGAACAACTATAATTCATGTTACTGTTTCTAACGATCTATGTGAGCTGTGAGAAAACTGTGAGGTGGATCATAACAGTCAGTGCTACAGGTCACTTCTGTTTCCAGCTGACTCTATACATTTGCATGTTGGAGTGAGGAGAAAAGTTTCTAGGCAAAGAACTTGTTCCAGTGTACCTGTCACCTGGAAGAGGCTGGGCTGGTCTGAAAGGCGGCCCATATGGGATTGTTTTTCCTGAGGCGGGGGAGAAGGCCTTGCTGAATGATGGGATGCCCACTGCTATTTCAGCTATTGGTCGCCCGGTAGGGTTATTGGATACCTGTCGCTTCCAGTCCAATGATGACTCTGGTAGCGACTTCCTGTGCGCTGTTCCGAAAACCTCATCAACTAGGCCTAGGGGGCTCTGAACAGTTGCTTCCCATGGAGAGAAGGGCTTTTGCAGCCGCTCCACCCCGGACATCTGCCTGTTCAGTGTTCCGCGTGTGGAATGGAAACTTGGACTGGACACAGAGGAGTGTCCCCGGGGCAGAGACATGGAGTGGCTCCTGCTGTATACCTTCATGAGGGGAAAATGGCACAAACAGGATAGAAACAGGACAGGCAGGATCAGAACTGGTCAATGCTGTGTTTAGTGAAAAATAAACGTGTAGGTGATGCTTTGAATATTAGTATATCCCAGGAACTTATTAAGGGCTTTTAAGAGTCCTATGTAATTTGTCTTTGCTGCCCTCATCTGGTGCCTCTTTGGTAACTGAAAGATGGGGCTTTCTAGAGCGCAGTTAAACTCTTTGGACTCAATGATAGATTTTTATATGTCATACGGTCATATAGTCTAAAATGTTACAGCTTAATTCTCATTATACAAAAAACATGCCATCTGTAACATGGAGACCACAGATCATCTACTGTCACAAACAGATGACAGTGATATACACTAAACATTAAATTAATAATTGTTTACTGATAAAACATACTATAGAAGTATATATTAACTAATAATTGCTAATAAATTATAATAGTAGTATGTATTTACTAATATTACTATTATTTTAGAGGAGTTGCAAAACTCCAAATCAGTTTTGTAGTTCATAGGTACAGTGAGTGCTAAGCCCCAAATAAACATTGTAAAGCAACTATCACCAGAACAATAATTAGTCTAACAGTCTAACACCATTTTTAACATGTGGCTCTTGGGAGCACACAACCATCATTAGGTTGCTGCACACTGCATGTGTTATAGTATTAGCTATCTTCAAACCAGAGCTACTACATATATGATGCAAGCTAATGTTAGAATTTAGCTCCATTGTCATACTCTAAACTTATCCAGAATCCATTGATGTCGTCTAAACAAAAATAGTGCTAGCCCTTTTCCACAAGGGGGCATCTGAGGGGGGTTTTAAACACTTACCTCTTTCCGAAGGCACTTGGCTTGTTGGCAGGTGTGGAACTTATCAGGTTGCTAAGCAGAAGCAGTGCTTAATAGGTATTGCATGTTTCGAAGATAGAAGGGTGGACTGCTAAATTTAGAAAGGGTGCACACTGTTGCAGTGTAAAGTGAACCACAAGTATTTGAAGACAGCAGCTCAACACCACTTTTCTATTATATGGTTATAAAGCTAATGAGAGCAATATGTCTTATGTGTTTGGTTGCTGGATAAATACTGACTTGCTGGGATATTATAATTAATTTAATTTTGTAAATTTATTTAAAGAAATATAAAATGTCCAGATGTTTTGGGTAAAGGTTTCCTAGGTAATGAATGTTCCGAGTGAAAAGAATTAAGAATTGCTCAAGAATGAAATCAAGCAAAAAATGCCCTGATGGGTCTGGACCAACTGGGAAGCAGTGAAGGCTATTGCAACAAAACACTGCAGAAGGACAATGATGTGAACTAGATAAAGAAGAAAAGCCACAGAGCTGAAAATGAGATGAAACAGACAGAGTTGAAAGAAACATTTAATACGGGAAAATAGGGGAAAGGAAGTGCAATATTATAATTATAGGGTGAACATGAAAATAATAGACCACTATGAAGAGATATTTAACCTAGAATCGGATTTCTACTTACACAAACGATTACAATAGGACTTTAAGCCATATCAGGGCAGGGATATTTGTTGCAACAACCACACAAGTGTCACACACATGAAAATTCACAATAAGGAAAGAATCAAAGTATGCATAGCAAAGTTTAAAGGCTGCAGACAAACAAAAAAGAAAGACATCTTTAGTGATGAAAGAAGTCAATAATACCCCAAAGGCAAATCTACTAATCTGGCAATAATGGACTGTCATGCAGCAACACTGGGCGTTTGCCTTCACCATCAGTAGAGAGTTTGAAATTAGGTCTCCTAGCAATGGCCTCTTTCCCAGTAGTGAGCAGCTGATTTTGTTTTAAATCTCCCCAGAAATTGTGGACACTAACCAAATTCCTAATGCATTAAAGCCAAACACTCCATTTATGTTTTGCCACCAGTCCTTTTTTAACCAAACAAAATGGCTGACATGGTTCACTCTCACATTCTTTCTTTACGTCTCATATAAATTTAACTCTCAATGCTTTCAAGGATAAAAGACAATAAAAACATAAACTTAAGATATGATAATCAAATATAACTCTTTTTCCTGAGATTCTTGAAAAATATCTTTCCATCATAATAAATATGAATACTTACAAATAAAATAATAGTCTATTTGGGATGAATAATCCATGTCGCAAATTCTGCATTAGTGCTTTCATTATTCAAAATATAGTACAACTCAGTTGCAATATTATTCAGACATGATTAATTATTTAGACAGTTTATCAAGGAACTTAAAACAATATCAGTAAACTCTATGGGTGAATTATGAAGTAATTCTCGCATATTTGAAATATGTACTTCAATTTTAGTTTCCCCCTTCTGTGGAGGCAATTGTATTAGACATTTATATTTTCAATCCATATAAACCATTTTGAAATAAAAAAAAATATTTCAATTAATCATTTTATGCAGGTTGCTTGCTATATGCCATTTCTGCCACTAGTTCTATGGACAAATTAATTACTGGTGATGGATTAGCAGCATTCAACTTCAATTAGTGTTGCATCACCACTGGTTTCCACTGCTTGCCACCAACAGCTGCCTTTTTTGCAGAAAATCTAGGCCTTGGAGCCATTGGCAAAGCATGTCTTGAGATCACTTTGCTATTGTGCAGAAAAGAGGAGGGGGACACATAGACATTGGTGGCAGTAGTAATGAGAGGTGTGGAGAGGCTAGAGAAGACTTTTGTGCTGTGGCCATCGTGCACGGCTGGTGGTGCAGGCAGTTTTCTGTGTGGTGGCTGTGAAGCAGCAGCAGCCTCAGCAGGTGTGGGCTGATGGGTAAAGGGATAGGACACACTCACCGGTCCTCCAGGTGTTGCAGGAGCATCTTGTTTAAATAGCTGGGCACTTTCAGAAGATATGGCAGAGGACGGAGGCAGGGTAGGAGATGGGAAATGGCCAGAGGATGGAGCTTGCAGATGGGTAGGAGTATGGATGGGGATTTGTTTGAACTTTGGAGGAGGAACAGGAGATGCTTTAGGGCTTGCAGGCTTCATTTCTGGGCTGAAGTTGTAGGTGAAGAGTGAGGAGTTCAGCTGATAAGGCTGATGTTTCATGACATCTACAACACTGAGGTGTTTAGCTTTTGGCTTGGGTTGCTCTTTGCTTGTTTCAGACTTTGATTTTGGGCTAGTTGCATTAGGGGACTGCTTCTGTGCTGCTAGAGGGTAGAAAGGGGATACAATTGGGTTGTAAGACACTGGAGGAGGAGCCCGGATATTAGGAGAATATTTCCAGGCGCTTGGCATGGACAGTGTGGGTGAGGGGGGTCTAGCCTTGTTGGCCTGCACAGTCTCTGTGTCTACTACAAATTTCTCCATGCGAGTCTGTCGCCTGGCAAATAGCTCTGCACCTTTTCCCTTAAAGGTTGGCCTATCTGAGAACCCTGTTTCTGAGGCATGCCCCCTTGAAGAAGCTGATGGAGTGTTGGATGGGTGGAAGTAAGAACTCCCACGATGGGGTGGGCAGGAAGCCACAGAATTGGCCTGATATTGGGGCTTTGCCCAGGGGACCTTTGACTGAGGGGGGGCTGCATGGCATACAGTTGGGGACTGGATACTCATTGGTGCTTGCTGTGGTTCTGAAGGCCAAGTAGCCTGATTTGAAGTTGATTGACTGGGTGGCAGCCAGCCAGACATATGCTGCTGTGGCACTCGTTGGGTTGGTGATGGAACCCAGGATTTGTTACAGGGCTGAGGCTGAGGTTTGTGTAAAGCCTGGTTTTTCTGTGCCAGAGTTGAGTACACTTGAACAGGAGCAGGACTTGATGGTGTAAGGGGACTGCGAGGGGTATGGCCCTCTGTAGACCATGGCGGGCAAGCTGGGTTGATGGCAGGCTTGGGAAGGACAGGTGGAGGGTTTTTTTGCCTTACTGTTGGAACTTGCATGAAGTTGCAGGCCTCTGCACCAAGACTGAGGTGGTCTTCCTCTTGAAATTCTCTGGAATCTGATTTGTTTGTCCCTCTCCTTTTTATTTCTGGCAGAATTCCAGTTTTAATAGCTGGTACTACAATACGTTCATCACGAGAGGCAATTATATCCCCTGTGGGTGACCAGACCTGGGGGCTTGTGTTCACTGGAATGGGAACTTTGAAGATGTTTTCAGGTTTTTTCAATGTTGGGCTTGGGACACCTTTAACAGAGGAAAATTGTTTTGGTGCTTGATTAAGACCACCCAAAAATGGCTTGGCAGTTCTGTTAGGCACAAGGGATTTGGACATTGAAGATGGATCTAGACCATTTACACCAGTGTTTGGGTGGTAGTCATGCTGTAGTTGATATTGCTGTTCCTGATATTGTAGTTGCTGCTTGACTTGAACATCTTGCTTGACAAGAGCAGTTTCCTTTTGTGTAACAGGCATTGAGGGGACAATGACCTCATCTTCTGCAAATGCTTCCACTGGTATGCCCTTCCGTCTCATTTCCTCGTGTTCTGCAGCAATTTCATCAATCCGCTGGCGCCTTTTGGCAAACATCAAGACTCCCTTGCCTTTCGTCTGTGGAAGCTGCTCCATTGCCTTCCAGCTATGATTTATTGATACTCCCCCAGCTAGTGGATTGAAGTTGTAAGTGATGTTCAAAGCAGTGCCTCGGCTTTCAGCCTCACAACTGGAATCTTCTTCAAGCTCAGATCCACTTGTTGTTGCAGAGGAAAATCTGAAGTTCTGGTCTAAGCTGTCTCTGTCAAATCTGTATTCGTCCTTAAAACTATTGTCTATAGGCTTTCCTGTGCCGTAGCTCACGAGCATAAATTTTCTGGCCCTTTGTCGACGCTTCCTGAATATCAATACCCCCTTACTTTCAGGGTTTGGTGCAGCAGTCAGGAGCAGAGCGATGCATTTACATTTCGATTGAACCTCCTTCAGGTGCTTTTCTGACTGCCCCTCACTGCATCTTAGGCCTACAGTGGAGGTTAGAAGGACAAGAGAAACATGTTATTCTGGAAACCTCTTAACCTTCTTATCTTAACCATCGCATTATATCTAATACAAATTTAAACAACATGACTTCAAAATTTGAGAGGAAACTACATGAAGGAGCTTTATTTTAATATACTCCTGTGGCTGAGCATGTACTGTAGACTAAGGTGCTAGCAACCATAAGGTAATGGGTTAAATTTCCAGGGAACACATAATGTGTGATATATACTGATAAATGTATGAAAGATGCTCTGGATAAGAATATCTAACAAATGTACATTTTGTGGAAAGCAAATTAGGTTAAAAAAAAACAAACAAACAAATAAATAAATAAATACATACATACATAGAAAGTTGATATTCCTCAGCATTTATATTGTGAGTTGGATTTATTTTGTGTCTCTAGTGGTTGATGGAACAATAATCAAGGACCAGTTTTCCAAACTTTTAATCTGGATTAAATTTGTCTGAATAACCAAATCCACCTTTTACCTATCTAGGGTCAAATTGAGCTCATTTATTTTCTCCTAGTTTTACAAAACATTGGTGTTAGGTAATGCTTATCCAGATATCTCCACATCAGTATTTGGAAATCTTTGTATTAGATGTCAACTCCCACATGCTATACAGATTCAACTAAAATGCATAATGAATCACTTAAAAACAAAAGTTTCTTTCCTCACAAGCTCCTCGTAAGCATATATAATGGAATCTGCATTCATGTCCATAGAGGCCTTCTACTTTAAATTTTTCCAATGAAGTTTAACCTGCTCTGTGGTCCTTATTTGGCCAGTACCAGTGGTACTAACACAATCACAAATTGAAGCCCAAACAAACTCCAGGCCAGAAGAATGCAGTTACTTCAGAAAGGAAGCAGACCTTTAAGAAGCACCTTCATTCTTCTGGCCTGGGATAGTAATGTACACCTTAAAGTGGAGTAATAATGATGAACACCGCTTGATAAATATGACTTCACAATAGCACGTCAATCATGTTTTATCCAAATTAGATATAGGTTATGTTTCATTTAATCTTGATTCAAGGTTGGATTCGATTACAAAATACAAATACAAATATTTCGAATCAGAAATGTTCGGATGTGTTTTGAAAAAAAATTGTTTTTCTGATTTTATGTGAATCTAATTGCATTGATCCTACCACATTTCTTTGGAAAAACTATACCTAGGAGAAAATGTGATATCCCAGTAAGAAAGAAATGAACATTACAATAAATATTTGGGTTTGATTTTTCAGACAAACAGCACAAACATTCCAGGAGACGAGGAACTGAAGTATTTTCTCCATAGTGGTCCATTTTTATAGCCTTTCAGCAAGGTTCAGCTACCATTACCCATCACCAATTTCTCATATTCATCAAGAGCAGAAGCATATGGTCCAATCAAAGTTGCACATTAACTATAACATTCAGTAGCATTTGATATTATTATACGTCTTCAAGAGCAGCTGGGTGAGTCAAAGCAAGCTTTGTTTGGAGGCATGAAAAACCAGGAGGAAGAATCTGCAAACACTCCAGAAACACTATAAGAACATTCACTTACATTTAACTGCACATCTGCTGGATTTGCCAGTCTGTATCAGTATCTAAACAAATAGATTTGCTCTCCTTAGTGGTGGTCCAAGGCATCTACACATGCTGCAGCCTTTTTTTAGGAGTGCAAATGCTACAAGAGACCATAATATCTTCAGACAAAAGTGGGTGCCCACGCTAAGAGCAGAAGTGCGGTGGGATGGTGCTATAGATGGTGTGGAGAGAGGCGGAGAGCAAAAGAGAGAGAAAGAGAGAGAGAGGGGCGTTCACTTCGCAATATGTTCAGGGCTGCAAGCCGAGAGAGATTAGATAACGAACCACTGATGACACATGCTGGTGTCTGTCAAACCTCTGCAGGCATCTGCATGGACACAGACTGAAGCAGGTTGCTTCTAAATGCTAGAGTGAGACCCTCTCTCTTCATCTGAACCTTAATCTTATTTGTGAGAGCAAGACAAAAAATTTTGAATTGGCTTCAATATGACTCCTAAATGCTGTCCTGAACCTGACTTAATCTCACAGGCTATTATTATCCAGAGCAGAAGCAAGTGCAAAACGATCCAATGATCTGGGCCCCTCATTTTGTAAATGGCCAGATGAGTCTCCCTGTCTCAATTTGGATTACTCTTGTATATTGCAGAGCAAGCATATTTAGATATACATAACAAAAACAAAACAAAAAAATGCAATGCCTAATAAAGCCTATAAAGATCAGATGCTAACCAGAGCCTATAGGTTGGTTATGGCAAATAATTCTCACTCTATAAATTACCCCAGAAACCCATACACACCAAAAAAATAAAATAGTAATAGTAGAAAAAACATAAAAGTCTATCATATGGGACAGTGCTTCCATATGGATACTTTTTTTTTCTTAAAAAATGCATACAATGCCTTTTGAGCCTTACTAGTTATGTAAAATAACTAAGTGGCTCATATAAAACTTGTTTCCAGTCTAAGATTTGCGGTCATTAAGTTTCGTATAGTTCATAGTGCATTTCATGTAGTGCACAAATGTGAGTGTAAAAACAAGCACTAGGAGAGAGTGAGACACAGAGAGTGCAAGGTGGGAAGACTTACATGCTTGTCTTGCTCCGTGTCTCCTGGCTCTGCTGAGTCTGTTGAGGGAAACAGGGTCCCACTGCTCTGCCTGCTCAGCACCCTGGGTTCCAATTCCACCCAAGACATGCAGCGCAGGAGGTGCTGTCTCTTCTCCTCCCTCCACGTCTCCTTCACCTTCCTCCTTCCCCTCCTCTTCTGATTCCAGGGAATCTGAACATTCCTAAGTTGACTGATTCCTTGGTCACAGCGAGGTCATAGCCTGGTTGGGCCTGGAGGAGCCGGAAGCAAGGGACCCATGCCACGTGGGATTCTGGGCAACGCTATCAGGGGCAAGAGCCCTGAGAATCCCTGAGCCCTGGTCTTCAGTACAGAAATGGCCATCATACCACGGACATGAAAGGGAGCATGGTTATGGTGCAGTGGCCCTGGGTGATCATCCCCCTGGGAGCATTCAGAGAGTGAGGACTCAGGGTCCCATGGGGATGGATCATACTGAAGCTTCCGGTCAAGGCGGGCATCTGGAATAGAGGGTGACTGCTGGTCCTCTTGGGGCTCGCTCTTGGTTTCCCCACAGTATGCCTCATCCTGGGAGCAGTAAGAACCTGCAGGCTTTCAGAAATGGACCAGGTCTCTTTGTCATCCATTAGAGTCCTCTACGGCAAGGTCCATTTACTGGGATAACACACTCAGACCTGAAAAGAGAACAATCGGGTAACTTTTAATTATCAAAAATTGTAGAAACAGTTATAGTTATTTATTGACAAGAGCTACATTAGCTTCAGTTTATTATTTTTCAACTTTACACAAGTTGTGAATGAAAAAATATTATTGACTTTGTACTGGATGGGCTTATGAATATAACGTGTTTTACTTATTACTGCATTTTTTGTACTGGTCAACAGACTGCTGGTTTATATTCAAATACTATGCAGACACACACCCCTACAAAAAAACACAAACAAAACAAAAAAAAAACCCATTAAGAATATCACTGGCCTTTCCAAGACATTAAACAGCAAAGTTATACTCAGAGCAAATGCAGGCTACCAATCCTAATATAGGCAAGTGAGACAAACTGAACCTTAAGGACTGGGTAAGCATATGATTTATGTGTTTGGTGCCACTAACAAATTTAAATAGTAATAAGCTGCTTATTGTGACGAAAAAATACTCCAATCAAAAACATACTAATAAGTAAAATAAAGGAATGCAATTATATAATACAATTGCATCTTCAATCTTCAACTAGTTTGCGTTACACACTAACATACATCCTATTCATACATATTTTCTAATATGTATTTTAATAATTACCATGGGATAAAAATTTAAGATAGATGTATAGATCAGTGCTACACAAACCTGATCCTGCACTGGATGTACCCTGCACATGTCAGAGTTCTACCTTCTCTAGCACTGCAGACTCAACTCAACAGCTCATGAACAAGTTTTTCATCAGGTTTAACTAATTGTTTTAGAGCAGAGAACTCTAAACTGTGTAGGGTAGTAGTACTATAGAACCAGGAATGGATTGAAACACTGGAAAGCAAGGATTACAAAACTATAAAATAAACACCTGCTTTAAACCTCCATGGCTCCTCCACTGCATAATGAAGTGTAGTGTGAAGATATCCAAATAGTTTTATGCATTCATTTTGCAGAAATGGACCAGCATGAACTTCAGCTGAACCACTGTAAAGTTTGTAGTGTTGCATGATAAACACAAACACTTTTTTCTTTATTTTCAACCTCAAAATCAGTGCAATTGGGTGCACAGCAAGACTTGCGCAAAATGTGCTCTGTCACTTCAATAAAGTGCTATGCATTCATCAAAATTATAGCAATGTTTGGAGAAGATATTGTTTTATGTCTCTGCCTCACCAGGGAGCATGTAGTTCTTATACATAGCTCATAGTGGAGAACAGGTCCCCTCCTCACTCTAGATGGAATGGTATTCATTGTTTGGGCCTTAACGGTAAACTATCATTCGTGTCATGGAAGCCAAACAAAACAGTGGGGCAGGCTGTTTTCCACAAGTGGAGCTTTTAGACTTCTGATGGATCCACTGCCACATCATTGCCATTTAAGTCTCCTTGTGCGTTAGACGCATATGGAACAAAAGGGAGACGGCATGGGTGCACAACAAGAAAGAAGGGTATATTCTAATCAGGCATCAGTGAGTGTCTAAGGACCTGCCACTAGGCAAGCTACTACTTCTCTTGAGAAATCATATTGCTTATGCACTATGTAGAATGTGTAAATTTTATACACTATGGTAAAAAGACCAGAAATATCTGTTAGCGTAAGGGTTGGTCTTTTACTGTTACTCTTACTGCAAAGCTAGACATAAAAAAAGGTTATAATGTTCTTACTGGAATAGTTTTTTTCAATCCTTTGACTCTGGTTACTGTGTAACATTATACCCACTACTACTAATATACATAACAATTTATAATAAAAATAATGTTCATCTTCTCAATACTATGTGAATAGGATATTAAACTGTGAATATGATAATCTGAACTGAGTAATCAGAAGCATATTGAATAAATTGTCATATATAACAACATCAAATGCCTTAGAAGACAAAAACAGCATGTTACCATCAGCTGTCTCTACATTATTTTTATTTATTTGAACCATGACCTTAACGCAACTGCACACCTGTTCTCTAAAGAGATATCTAGTCTTTGCAATGTGTCTTTGATATGTAAGCATCTGGGTAATGCACACCCCCTCTTTGCTGGCAATCAGTCATACCACTATGGTTTCAGCAACATGACTCATTTCCTTGAGCTAATGGAAAATTAATAACATGATCAATCATAGTCTGGTCTGCTCTCTGAGTGATACCCATTCTTAGGCCCAAGCTTCCATACGATGATCCTGATTGGCCAACTGCATATGAACACTTTATCAATATTCAGCTGTATTTTAGCAAATTGAACATGCCAATGCTTGTGTTACTACTCACATTTTCTGGATCTGCCATGACCACATGCTCTGCTAGCCCAAACAGGGAGCAGTCTAATATTTCCTCAGAATGGTATGTAATGTGCCATGGCAATGTGGAATAGACAGTGGTCCACCCAGCAAGCAGGTCATTAATCCACAAATACAGGAGATATGGTGAACATTTCATCTGCTGTTAAAGAGCACATATTTATTATTGGCATCCATAAAACAAATGCTAATCTGCAGTGATTTCTGTGTTATACTAGTAGGCCATGGTCCAGCTGTGCTGCAGCATTCCAGCATTTTCCTCTTTTTCATTATATATGATAAGCTATTATGAAAAACATTTATTGTACAATAGCAGTCAAGCATGGGTGCATATTAAAACTTAAATGTAAACATTAAGTATAAATCTTTGTGTTTATGCTTAAAACACATAGTTATTGCAAAAAGCTGTGCATTCTTTAACTAGGTTCAATTAGCAATACCATGACACAATATTTTGGGAGAGCAAAAGAAAAAGTACCACTTACATAAAGTGTTACATGAGGGTGTCTTAGAAGGTAGCCAAGAAAGGACAGATGTGTCAGTAGGCCCAGAGAAGTGATCCTCTATCCTCTTTCCAAATGCAACACATGAAGAAATACCCACTCATAAAAAGGTCCACAACACCTTGTTAGGCTTGTCTCATCAATTAAAATATAAGATGTATGTTACAGCAATTTTGTTTACAGCATTTGGGAGAAGTTCTTTTCCAGAGAAACTTACAGAAGTGCTTTATAGTTTTTAGCAAAACGTATCCTTAAGCATATGTTAGTGTCAACAATACTATCAGGCTAAAACCCTGGCTAAACCAGGAGATAAGGCAGTAAATGTTTTTGGTAGTGCATATTTAAGTGCTTAGTGAAAAGGCAACTCTTCAGTTTTCATTTAAAGGCAGTGACTGCCTCAGCTGTACACACAGCCAGGGGAAGTTCTTTACCAAGCATGTTTACTGGAATTGTTATAGTAGACCAATATCTATAAAACAGGCAAATGTCACAAACCTGCTTGTAAACGTCACTACTTTTTGTAACTTTCAGACCCTGCGTTCAACATTTTTTTAAAGAGCTGCTTTTTATTTTGGCGCCCTCTACTGATGAATGCCAGGAAGTGCTGAATGCCAAAGGTAAACAAGTCACCGCAGGCTCCAAAGAACGGACTCCGGACGTAATTTTGACTTAGTTTAGGCTGCAAATCCATGTTCAATTGAAAAGGTGACTCTCGTTTTATGGTTTTGTCCAAGTCCATGTCACGCAGCCTCAGACGTTTTAAGAAATTGCAAGATATGTCGAGTTATTCTCCATACGTGCGTGGTCTATAGGCACTTTACACCACCTACTGGTCGACTGGTAGTAATCAGGTGCAGAGAATAAAAGAACCGTTGTTACAAGAACCAAGTTTTTCCATGCAAGAGAGCAATGATATTCTGATATGAAATAATACGACATTGTATCCTTTGGCAAGAACCTGGACGTTATATCTTCTAGATGTATTAATACCAAAAAACGCATTATTATCAAAGTTAAATTAATTTACATTTTAAAATGTACATTATTTTTTTACCAATCAGACTTCTTTCCATAAGCTAAATTAAAATGCCCTTTAAATATTTCAAATACAAAGGCTTGGCCAATTAGGATTTTTTCCACCACTTTGAACCAGAAGACTTGAGTTGCCCCTTCTGTCCACTTTATCTTAAACATGCAACACACCTTCTCAAACTGAACTTGCTAGCACTCAGAATACATATTTTGAATACATATAGTGATACCTTGCATTGCACATGTGCGCGCGCACACACACACACACACACACACACACACACACACACACACACACACACACACACACACACACACACACACACACATGTGGCATGGTTAATGACTGGCCTGTGTTATTTCAAATGAAACTAAGAGACTGGTTTATATTGTTTAGATTGGCCAGATCAAATGAATGCCTTGATTCATCAAAACACTCACAGGATACATTTCTAGAACATCTGAGATTGGTCAGGGTGCTCATATGACACAATAAAAAAGTATTTTGAATAAGGTGACTTATTTGCCAAATGCAGCCTTATGTGAGATTGGTATTGCAAAGACAGGTACTGCTATGATAACATAAACAATTTATTGTTCAGCCTTATCTTAAAGCAACAAATGTTTATGGTTACAGGCAGTCTGCCAGTCAATTTAAATACAACACCATCACCCGTTCTAAGAGTAAATTAACAGCTAATAAAAGAGAACTGGGGTTGAATTACAAGAGGTCATAGTTATGAGTGTTTTGTATCCAGCTAAAAGCCAGGATTAACATGTACAATTTTGGCCCCAGTGAGACCAGTGAGACACATTTGTACATCAGCAAAAACATTTCAGCTGAATTCATACACACAGACTCATATGGCTTCTTCTGCTGCCTTTTATGGGAACCACTTGACTTTCCAAAAATACACTGCAGTTAATTTTTGATGATGACACTATCTAAGATTTGGGAATACAAATTGTAGCATAATAGATCTTTCTAATCATGTCAGCCACATTCAGAAAGAGACTGAAATTATAATACATGCATCAGAAATTTGATCCATAACTGCTGCTTTGGAAAAACCATGCAGTAACTCTGCATTCAGATGAGCATATGATGTCGACGTGTAAACATGAGCGTTTAACTGAACAAGTCTGCAGGGACAGAGCTCGAAAGAATGGAAGTGCCACAACTGGGGTGACCATTCTGTTCTGCAGCCTGACCCATGAACACTGTTCCTGGGGTCAACACTGTCACACCATTGCTGTTTTGCAATAAAGACGATACACAACACACATGCAGTGATATCTAATAAATCTTTCAAAAGCTTCACATGTTCCTTTAGGGATGGGTGGGGGGTGTTATTACTCTAACACTGATAAGTTCAATATGTGTGATTTCAAATAATAGTTATTACTGTACCATTGATTAAGTTCTAAAGCTATGGTATGTCCTACTGAAAGAGCTGCTATGTCTCGGAACATCCTAAAAAAACTTTTAATTAACTAATACTCTATCTAACCATTACAAGACTGTCAGATAAAGCATTAGCTTGTGTTCATAACATACTGTTTGTCTCTGGTTAACTTAAGCTTCAATACAGTGATTATAGTGTGTGCAGGAACCTTTCTAGGGCTGTAAGGCAAACATGCACAGTGTGTCTAAACACAGTGATGTACTCAGACCTAACTGGTCTAATAAATTAGTGTGCAATTATCCATCTGCCGACGATTATAGAGTATCACTATGGCCTCACAATGTTCCAGCAGTAACACCAATCCTAGCTCTATATTTAGTTCTAAACTTAAGATAACGTATTATTGTATTATTATTATTATTATTATACACATTATATTATACACATTATTGATGTATTTCAAAAATAATTCCAACAATAAAAAGACCAACTGGAGAAGTACTGTGTGACATTGTTTAAGCAGTGAAATAAAGTAATCATTGTTTAAATAGTGAAGCAATTAAGTAATGTATATCATTGTTTATTGAAGTAACTAAGTAATGTGAGACATTATTTAGGTAGTGAATTAAGTAATGCATGACATTAAGTAGTGACTGAAGTAAGCAATGCATGACATTAAGTAGTGCACTCATCCATGCAAACATGAATTGGTCAATGTTCCCCACAAAAGTTTGACTCAACCCACTCTGAAAACAATAAACCTCAGTGCAGTGCACCTTATTGTAATCTACAATAAGAAATAAAATTGTAAAATAAAAACAAAATAAAGTAAAAACAAAAAAAAACATAGGAGCTATATGAGATCATGTCATGCTTTAAGCAATCCCCCTTACCTGAGATATTAGGTCAGCTCAAGGGATTCTTGCTGTCTCCTGGAAGAGTGTGCAGGCTCTGTGCGATGCTAAGAGGCTCATACCACCCACAATTTGAGCTGTTCTCATTCTCTCAGGCAGAAAGCCTATCATAGAGTCTGTGTACTGATAAAGGGTGAGGGGTGAGTCACAAAAAAAGGCAGAGAGAAAAGAAAGATTAAAAAAGTCAGAAAGAAACAAAGCCAGGAGGACAGGCATTGGGTTAAGGACCACGGTGCTCATCTGAAACCGACAATCTGTTTCACAGCTTTTTAGGTTTTATTTATCAGTGGATTCTTGATTATTGAGAATCCAAGTAGTCTAATGCTAACATAGCAAATTGAGTAGTATTAAAAACTGGCAGTGTCTGCAGGGTTCACATTATTTTAAAACAAAACAAGCAGAATTTTCCATTTTTAAAAAAATATTAAATTAAGCCAAATAGAAGGGACGGAGTATTTATCAGTAATGGAATGTCCCATAGCGGTTTGTGGCCTGAGAAATGCCATCCTTTTCCCAAGAGGTCCTAATGACAGGACTACCATCTGGATGTCTAGGTCCAAAAGCAGCTCAATAATACATCAAAGGCAAAATGCACTTATTGTATCTTTAAATGTAAATCAAGGAGGCCTTAATATATCAAATTTGTAGTGTTTGTAGTATATAGTTAATAACACATTAACTGTCTGGAAGCATGCCCTAACCACATCCTTAAGAGTTTTCTGTGCTAGGGTTGCCATTTTTTCTTGTCATCACCATAGATATTTCATACCAAAGCTTCACCTAAAAAATTATAGGAAACTAATAACTGCTCATAAGAAACATCCGTGGAGGTGATGTTGGTATACATAATGTATAAAACTACACACTCTAGCAGCATTGCATGAGGTTTTCTAGCATTTTATTAGCTAATGAGTTAAAGAAATGCTACCCAATGCAAATATGAAGCACAATGCAGATCTTGTTAGTAATGAAAACCAGTTAGCATGACTTTATTACCAGCAATGTAAATGCCTTCATTATTCCCTATAATTAGTATTATTAAATGATGCAAGAACATAAGGCCTCACAGCTACTTAAAAAGCCGCATCTGTCGAATTGAAATCACACTGATGGTTAATAATAATTTATAATACATTATTATAATTAGGTCTAACTGTAGCCATCTCATTTCTAATTACATATAAACAATCACTCAGAAATGTAAGCCGTGACCCAAAATACGCCAAAGAAGGGTTGTGTGTGTGCACAGATGCGTGTGCATGTAAACTCATTACTCCATTAGAGAGGGAACTCCCTGGATACTGATTGCCATTTTTAAATATATGTGAACTTATTAGGTCATCCCATGTTATTCTTCGGCTAAATACCGTTGTCTCCGGGTTACTGCCAGTTAACGAGCTGATTGCTGTCGGTTGTCCGTTTAAATGCTGGGGGTGGGGGAAAGGGGGTTCACTTAGTTGCATTAGACCCGAGCTTGAGTAACAACTCAGGGCTGAAGACTATAAAATGGAGGAAGAAGGGGAACCCTGATACTATCAAATCCACGGTGGAACAGTGGCGGAGACAAGTATCTGAAAAGATTTCTGGAACATTTTTTTTTCTGATTACAAAATTACTGGCTGACTATTGGCATGGATTACACACTGGGCCAAACTGTACAGGTGTGTGCCCTCCTCTACTATGGTCTCATCCTCTAAAATCCTTTCAAAAGGATTTAGGGAAAAAAAAGTGAAAATCCAGAGAGTATTACAAAAAACTACTCTGGATTCAGGCAAGCATTTTCCCCCCTGAGGTAATGCCAGGTTTAATGTGTGAGCACATTTGAGTGAGCACATGTTTTTAACTTTTGCCTGAAATCTATTCAGACAGGAAGCCATGACTACAGCACCATCATTATGTTTGAACCATAAGTATTTCTTTGTAAACGTAGCCCTGTATATGTTCATCAAAAAACATCAAAGATAAACTGCACCTCTCACCATCCTCAAACATCACTCAGTCCACCAAATTACACCTGAATTTGGCCTGCTGTACCTACAGGCCAAACTATCACAGACAATTGTGCATGGCAGGAAATGTCAGCTGTCTCATGTATTGACCATGAAGAAAGGAACAGTTAGAACTTCTGTCTTTGAATTCATTAAGGACAGTGGCTGTAATGGCAGAAAGCCAGCTCTTTATGACCAATCAGTGAAATGACATCAGTTAAGTGGTTCAGACAGACCTTGGCTTTTTTCTTTATGCTTAGCCACCTGAATGCACAGACCATCAGTCATCCAGTTGTCAAAAGACTTCAGGCTAACATCTGCCATTTTACATCTGCCATTTTGCAACTGATAGATAACTGGCTAGATTGTCTCTATATGACCTAGTTTAAGACATCTTTTACTAAAGTAAAATGAAAGGAAGTAAACTCTATATTTACAGTTTCATTAACAGTTTGTAATGGTATATCAAATAACAGAAAATGAGCAGCTGCTTATGTTTCAACACTTCACCTGCCAACACTCCATATACCCTGAACTTTAGTTCCTCTGATGCAGATGTATAAATTTTAAATGCTGTCAGCTGTGTTCATTGCTATGGCATTTAAAAGAGTTTCAACCCCTTTGAGAGTTCTCATACAGGAGCCTGTCTTCCGGGCAGTACAAAATCAAACCTACTGTCCAATAAATGCAGATGTTTTTCAATGCAAAAAGAGGTCTCAACAGTTTTATTAATTGTATTCAAAATGACATACTACTCTCTGTTGTGGCAGTACTACAGTAGGTTTACATAATTCATAGGAGCACTCCAATTGCTCTAGTAGTTCCCTATGGACTACACAAGGAATTGTCATTTTAAGGGAGATTCCAATCCACAGTGAGTGAAATTGTTCAGTTTGATCAATCATGCCGGGTCTTGTCAAGATATTCTGACAAGTTGATCCTGTTGGCTGGCTAATTATCGGAGAGCAGCAAACAATGAGGAATATGTCAGAGTTCACTTACGTACTTGTGTGTGTATGTAATATTCAATAAATATTTGTTGAAAAATGTCAGTGATGTGGAAGTAACCTGTTGTTGCCAAATCATCCAGAAAGCAAATTAATTTGTTGACTTTTACGTAGTAAGCAATAGCTAATAGTTATCCTGAGATAAAAATTGTCTGTAGAAGCTGTTTAGCTAACTTCAACCAGATATTAGTTTTAGATGCAAAAGATAATGTCAACGTTGTATAGATATCATTCCATCTGTACACATTAGAAAACAAAGGAAATGTCTAATTGCCTAGCTGTGCAGACAAACAAACAACAACAACCAACACAACAGGCATGTCTTTTGTGTGATGATATTGCAGAGCCTTCCAAATGAAGGGCTTTACTCAACCGCAGGTCCCTTGACCCGTAATCACATGATTAGCATGTGGGACCCTGTGGAATGGAATGCTGCTCATTATGACAGTTACTCCTCAGAGTGGTAAAGTGGACAGTGAGAGACAGATGAATGTGTAGCAAAATTAATAATAATAATTTATTCACGCTATAGAAAGTTTACAGACTTCACCTGCTGTTCAATGTTAGCAGTTGCTAACTGCAGGTAATTTACCTGAATGGCTTTTAGCTTATTAGCTGCTGGTTAGCTTCAGCTATTTTGAGGAAGAAGAGGAGGTACTTAATTATTCATCATGGGGAAACTAAGCTTCTGGGTCTCATCTATCCATGGTAGTGAACACACATAAACACACTAGAGGCTGTGAGCATACATACCTGGAACTGTGGGCTGCCACTAGCCCAAAATATTAATTGGGAATAAGACAGTTAAAGGTGTAAAAAGCCATTTTTACCACCAAAAGTAATAAACCTTATTTCTGAAAGTGGTTATTTATTCATTTTACATTTTTCCCTATAAAGGGCAGCTCACATGAGATGAATCAATTTGCCTTGTAGTCCTCAAATGAACCAGTTTATGCTGCACTTATATTGGCCCTTCCCTGATGTGAAGAAGAATCACTGGAAAAATGACTTATTTCTCTGACAAATTTACAAAGCTTTTTTGTCAGTTAAATGGTGCTGGGCTTCCTGTGTAATCTTATGTATATCTGATGTATGTCTGACTGTAATGTGTGAAAGAAAGAAATGCATGAATAAAACAGGTTGATACAGTTTTACTGGTTTTAATATGTATGTTCTCAAGTCCATTCCTATTGTGACATCTTGCCACACAGAGGAACAGCATGTACTGTTGCGTTCATGTCTCTGTTAAGCACCGAAAGGCGTCAGATGGCTAATTAGTAGAGCAGACAGCCGAAAGCAGCCTTCACAATCCAAAGAGCAGCCATAGTACCTTCGCAGGGATCAGCGTCTGTAGAATAGCAAAACTGCCTCTAGATGGTGCCCTCAAAAAGCCGTATAGACTGCATTATATTGTCATCCTGGTAAAAAAGAAGAAACCTTTTTCATCACAGAGCCACGGGTATAAGTAAATTAAATGTTAATAAGGGTGGCCAATAGCTGAATCAGCTCAATCAGCTGATATGAGTCGGGTTACTTTTTGGCAGGCATCAATAAATTCATCAACAATAACTACGCCATCCTGGTTTCTGTCCATTTTCTGTGGAGGCAAAATGCATCTTCAGATTGCTTTGTTTGATGCATATTTTTCCCCTTAATGTCATGTGTATATTGTGTTACATTTCATATCATTTAATATCATGTGTACACTTGTCCATTAAAATGTCACCATGTTATTAAAAAGCTTTTTAAAAAGTATATACAGATGAAGTTTCATGTGGGAAAAGAAACTTAGCTGAAAGAAAATGTCCACATGTTGCTGGGGCACCTGCTCCTTCAGACCTGGTTGAATACTTTCCCCCCTCATGGCATAAATGGCTTTCATTATAGCCAGAATTTCCTGGAAGACATGACAAAAATGCACAAATTATACATAAAACTGCTTGTTAATGAACCTGCTAAATATTTATTTTACTGTATGAGGCTGTTACACACGAATGTAGGTCAGCTGCTTTCAATTAATTGATGGAAAGTGTGGTAGTAGTTTTATGTGTACCCATACAGTTTTCATACGAAACCAACTAAAACCAGCTTTATTGAAGGAGAGAGGGACTGCATTAATATTAATGTGACTTCTAGAGCTGCACAGCTCCCTGGTGATGTGCCCATCTTTGTTGAGGTCATACAGGTTGAAGGTCCAGATCAGCTTCTCATCAGTGGAACCCCAGAGCAGGACCGACAGACCCCTCGCGTACTCCTGCGAGACTCACAGCGATGAGCACGGCATGAGCACCATAGGCACCATCCCCCACCCTGCTATATGCATACGCTACATATCCAATTACACACCTCTTCCATCAGCCCATTCCAAATCTGTGTCTGCACGATTCAAGCAGAGCCATGGTGCATTCAGGAAACCCCAAACATTCTTACCTCAAAAGTGATGGAGCTGTCCTGGTCGGTATCAAATGCTTTGAAGATAAAGTGTGCATATTTTGATGAATCTGAAAGAAACCATGCATATTGTTTCATTTTATATCTAGACTATTTTTAGAAGTTGAAAAAAAGTGCAACACTTTGCAGAACATGATTATGCCTTTTTAGTTGTTAAATTTAATATTAAAAATAAGTAAACAAAAGTGTGCAATGCATAAAACATTAGACAAATGGTCATCTTTCACCATTTTATCATGTTTTATTTAATAAACCACAGAATGCTATTTTACCAATTTTGTTTATGAAAATTGCTTCCCTGGTAGGATAAGAGAAATTTCCAAATTGTACCATAAGAGGGCATCACTGCAGTGTCATCAATGCAAGGGAGCATAAGTTTCTACAGCAAACATTCTATATTATTTAAATCCATACTTGATAACCACTAACATTTAAATATATATCAAATGTAGTTAGAAAAAGATTAAAACGTGTAAACGCGCCTGCCTCCTCCAGGGAAAAACTGCACATAAATGCTTTTAAATGTGTCTTCATTCACAATTCCACTGGGACACCCCTGACCAAAATAAACACATTTTAACATTTAAAATACAAAGAACCAACATATCTAAAGATAATCATTGATGCAGGTACAGGAAACAGAAGCCTCACTGTTTTGAAGCCCCTGTATAGAATCTGTAGCTCCTCCATAGTGAAGTGGTTCTGGTTGTGTAGTTGCTTCGGACTTTCTGGACAGTGATGCTCTGCAGTTCCACCCTGCTCGTCATCTTTGTTTTCTGCAGTACAGCAGTGGATACAATCGGGGCAGAACTGCATAACAATACACAATTGCTACTTGGCTAGATCAAGTTCAGTTCACCATGAGGTTTGAATGGTATGGCACATCACCCTTGGAACCACCAGTGCCTAGGTTACTCTCTCATTAGATAGTTTATAAAGAAAACTAATAATTCAGATATTAAAAAAAAAAACAAAAAAAAAAAAAAAAAACATTATTTAAAAAAACATTTTATTAATTTTATTTTATAAATCAATTTACATTCTTCAGTAGGTTTCACATGAGTCTTAACATGAACATCTGTAGACCACCTGTGGATAACCATTTGCATAAATCAGTATTTAATTTTTAAATAGTTCAACAAACCCACACTGAGGGGAAAAGATCACATGACTAGAAACGTGAGAGTAATGCCAGGTGATACACAGGCGTCTCAAGATCCTCCCTGATAGAAGTAGTTACTCGGCTGGGGAGTACACTTCAGCAGGATCTGTAATTAAGACCATTGGTCCTTACATACACATTTGCCTTTTAATTATGAAGGGAGGTGGGTATTTTTTATGGCTCTTTCTGAGCACAGGTGCGTTTATATTTCCGGCGGCTAATGTGTAAATAATGAATAATGTTACCAGTTTAAATAATTCAGCTTTTCAGGTAAGTGATATAGGATGTTGATAACATATATAAAAGAGTCAGATTGTCTAAGCTCACTCCCAAATCACTCCCAAATTCATTTTATCATCTGTCAATAACTAACACAATTACACAATTCTCAGCTGATAGTTATTATTCAAGAATACATTACTTAAAGATAATAATTTAAAAATGTTTTTTTTTTTTTTTAAATATCTGAGAAGTCCCTGTAAGAAAAAGAAATATCTGAACAGCCTGTCTTCAGCCTGAAGAACCACCCTAGGGCTGAATTCTTCATTTCCTGGTAGATTCTGGGGGTCTTTTAGGATCAGGACTGTCTGGCCTTCAGTTAATCATTTGGGGGGTTCCATCCATTAGCAGTTGGTTCATTAGTGGTGCCAGGTGCTCAAGGAGTGCAGTCAGCTTCTTCAGCCAGTTAGTCATGGACCATGTCAAGGCGGAAATTATGTCACTTCTCAGGTACCTTCAGGTGCCTTATGGTGCCTTTCTGCATTTCTGATAGTTGGTTGACTTCTCTCCATGTGGCCGTTATCTTGGCCTCCAACCTCCTTCTCCTTGGAGGTCATACTGCTCCTTAATGATGGTGTTCATCTTGTAGCCAAGCATCTCAAGTTGCTGTCGCATATGTGAGCTTGTTGGTTTCGGTGATAGTCACAGTAGGGATTGTCTTTAGTATTGAGTATCTCAAGTTTCAAGTTTGGTTTATTTGTCACATACATAGTCATACACAGTATAACTTGCAGTGAAATGGTTTGAGAGGGCTCTGTCCAAACAGGAGAAAAAAACGGGGGTGTATAGGGGGAAAAAAAATAAATAAATAAATATATATATATATATATATATATATATATATATATATATATATATATATATATATATATATATATATATATATATATATATACACACACACACACAAATATATTAACAATGTATGTACAATATATGTATAATATGTTTATATACACAATGTACATTGTATATATGGATATGTATGTACGTATGTATAAATGTATGTACACAATGTACAGTTCCAGCTTACAATTGAATATTTACAGTTACATGGTGGTGGTGGTGGTCCCCACAGTTTATCAGTTTCCCTGATTTAGGGCCTGAATGGCCTGTGGGAAGAAGCTCTTCAGTCTCTCTGTCTTGGTCTTCAGGGAGCGAAAGCGCTTCTCAACAGAGAGAAGAGCCTATTGTTGGGATGGGTGGGGTCCTTCACAATCCTCCTAGCCTTGGTCTGGCACTGCTTGCAATATATGGTCTGCAGGTCAAAAAGTTCTGTATGAATGATGCGCTCTGCTGAACACACCACCCTCTGGAGTGCTTGTCTGTCCTGCTCGGTGCAGTTCCCAAACCAGACTGTGATGTTTCCAATGAAGATGCTCTCAATAGTGCAGGTGTAAAGGTTCCACAGCACCTTGGAGGGCAGTCTGAAGTCTCTTAGGCATCTGAGGTGGTAAAGACACTGATGAGCCTTCTTTGCCAGGGATTTGGTGAGCAGGACCAGGACAGGTCCTGCGAGATGTGAACTCCAAGGTACCTGAAACTGTCTATTCTCTCCACCATGGTTCCATTGATCCTCACAGGTTGGTAGTGCCGCTCCTGCTTCTTGCTGCAATCCACGATCAGCTCCTTTGTCTTGCTGATGTTTAGGAGGAAATTATTTTCCTGGCACTAGTTTTCCAGGTGTTTAATCTCCTCCAGGTAGGCCCTCTCATCATTGTCCGAGATCAGGCCCATGACGACGGTATAATCAGCAAACTTGACAATGATGGTGGAGCTGGAAGTAGTTGTGCAGTCGTAGGTGTACAGTGAGTAGAGCTAGAGTAGAGTAGGGCTTAGGACACAACCCTGAGGAGCTCCAGTGCTGAGGGTGAGAGTGGATGAGACACAGTTGCCCACTCATACTGATTGTGGTTTGTCTGTTAGGAAGTTGGAGATCCAGTCGCACAGGGATGCATGCAGTCCTAGACCCTCCAACTCAGTAGTGAGTAGGGAGGGGATGATAGTGTTAAATGCTGAACTGTAGTTGACAAACAGCATTTTAACATAATTACCCCTCCCTTTGTCCAGGTGGGTCAGTGTGGTGTAGAGCAGATGTGCAATTGCATAATCAGTGGAGCGGTTGTGATGGTATGCAAACTGCAGTGGGTCCATGGAGACTGGCAGTGAAAATGTGAAGAAATCTCTGACTAGCTTTTCAAAGCACTTCATCACGACTGATGTGAGGGCAACAGGGCGGTAGTCATTGAGGCCGGAGGGTCGAGGTTTCTTCGGGACGGGAACGATGGTGGAACGCTTGAAGCTGGATGGGACGATACCGAGCATCAAGGAGAGATTGAAGATGTCTGTGAATACCGGGGCTAGCTGGTCTGCGCAGGCTTTGAGGACTGTCCCGCAGATACCGTCTGGTGGCGTATGGTGGGCTCTGCACATGCGCCGTTAGCACCATTTGCGTTGTTGGCGTAAGCGCTGTTAGCATTAGCGGCGCTAGATGTAGCCTCGAAGCGAGCGAAGAATGTGTTCAGCTCGTTCGCCAGCGACTCATCCGCACTCGCTAGTCCGGAGGGTGGGCTCCGTGATCGTCCATGGTCCATGTAATAATAATTTTAAACCAATCTACTGACTGACTTCTTTGAAATGACATCACATCAACATTAAACCTTTAATTTGACAAGCATATCACTATAATTCAGAGTTGCTACATAATTCACAATAATGAGGGTAAACAGTTAGAAAGGCTGTTAAAATTGGGAGAGGCTGATAAAACAGGGAGTGATTGTGATGGATTTGGGGGAAAACTGCTCCTCTAAAAACAAATAGCACAGATAGAGAACCCACGAGTGAAAAAAGACTGGACTGACCTGAATATAAAATGTCATCTTCAAGGTCTTTGCCTTTTTCTTACAAATAGACTTGATCTGTTTGTTAATATTACACTGAACCAAGACTGTGTTTACAACATTCAAGAATGTCTTTTTTCAGTTTTCTTGCCGTTTTAAAACTGCACCATGAAGCAGAATATGTTAGGAATGCAAACAAAAATATGAAATTATTTGTGCATTAAGGAGATTACATCATAGCAGAGAGAGAGTTTAAGCCCTCACAAAGCTGGTTTGGCATCTGAACATCTTCAATGTGTCACTCTGAATTCTTGTAAAAGTCTTTCTAGAATAGTTTACATATTATAAGGTTAATATAATACCTTCAGGGTAAGCTTTAACATTTGAACTCAGTTATTTTTGAGGGGCCAACACTTTAGCATTTGTGAGTATTTGAGCTTAATCACACACCTAATTTTAACAAACTCTTGAGAACCTTATGCAGACTACTGAAATTGAATGCAGTCTGGTGTGAGACCTATGTTGAGGCTTACGTGTTTAGTGGTCAGAGTGGAAAGCTGCAATTTTGAACAGATTAAGCCAGAGATGCCTTCGGTCCTTTAGTTTACATGATTACAGTCACCAGCTATCCTTCAGGGATCTAGCTTCCTGTAGAAAATAACTTTATCCATATTAAGCTTTACTCATTATAGACTCCATAGAATGTAGTTGTCTATAAGAATCAGAATCCGGAGCTCCAGATTTGTAATATTGGGGAAAATAGTGTTTCATTCAAGTAAGTAGTGGTTAAAAAAAAACTGGAGACACAAAGTTGGAGGAGGAGGCAGAGATTATTTTGCTGAAAGAATGTAACATGAGACACAGCAGACACAGAGCCAAAACTGACTTCACAAGTAAAGCAGGGCTTTGGCAGGAGACCATACAAAGGGAGGAGAAAGATGAGAAAACCGAAGACCTGGAGCACAGTAATAAAGTGGAGGAAAAGGTGGAGGTCACCTCCACAATTTTCTTCATCCAACACAAAGAGAAGTCAATTAAGCACTTGTTTAATTAAAAGGAAGGAATACTTTGACCAAATATGTGTGGTTTTTAAATAGACTGTGTTGGTAGGAACATCGACACCAGTAGTAATGATATTCATTTTGGTCAGTGTATCCACTGGTATGAAATTTAGAACTGAAGAATGAAACAAAAACAAAAGTGTTCAACACCATATAAACGTTATATTTTAATTAGAATATTCCTTAAATAAATCTGAGTAGTCAAATCACAGTAATCCTCATGTTAACTATAGCAACCTTTTAGACATTACAGGCTCTTTTTACCTATCAGTGAAGACTCAGCATTATTGGTAGTAGTATCTTTAATACTAATTAAGTGTTTAATACAATGCTTTTGGCCAAGAGCAGCACATTCAGATGCAACATACACAACTTATTAATAAACACTTTTTTATTCTTCTAGAAGAAAACCTGATTAGCCACTTGCTTCTGATTGTTAGTAGAGAAAAGTTAGTTTTGTAGCAGTATTGTTGCAGTATTGAAAGGGATCAAAGGACAACTGCATATTCTGTGAGGGCACAGGCACATGATGATGATGATGGTTGCAGAACTAGAGGAGACTTATAGGAGAATTTCTCAATAATAATTTTGCACATTGCAAAAGAGCATTTCTCCAGTTGTTAGCTGGCTCTAACAATGTGTCTAGAAGAGCATGTGTGTCACTGCATCACAGTGAAGTGGTAAAGGCCTAAAATGGTTCCCATCAATGCCAGAACCACTGATCTTAGCACCAGCTTGGATGATCCACCATGGATAGAACTAGAGAGACAAAGTATGAGAGAGAAGTAGATGTTAGAGGCAGGAGCATTAAGAATGATTCCCAGGCTAAACCAAGGCTACTAACACTACAAGGCAACTAAACTAAGGCAACTAAGACTAAGACCAAGCTCTTATTTGATGCTGAGTTCTGAGTTTATTGACAAGTTCTGTAATGGCAGTTTGAAACAACTGGATGGTTGAGCTCAGCATCTTGTTTTCAATTCATTTGCAAAATGATAGAACTGTGAATGGAACTGAAAATGGGGGTAAGCTTTTTAAAAAAATATTTTGTAACAACTGACTATAGTTAATCTCCATGACTTACCTTGGAAAGACGTAGCAGTCATGATTGCTAAGAAACCTTGAGTGTGTTAAAGTGATTATTTTATAACTGGCATCTTCACTTTTAACTTCTTTGATACTCTGCACTACAAAGACCTCTGTTGGAGAAATAAGGTGCTCAATTTCCTCTGAAGTGCATGTGTAGTTCTCAATGTTCACTGCAGAACAGGACGTGATGTTAAACAGAGTGCCTTCCCCTTCCAACTCAACCACTTCAGTCTCAGAACTTTCTTGGATTCTGGCCTGGAGGAACTTTCCGAAGCGTACCTTGGACCCAGTATTTCCACGATATGTCTTAACTGTGCCAAAGTATACACGTGAACACACTGTCCCATTGTTAAGAAGTCGTATGATATCTGTCAATAAGAAGTGAAGGGACTTGAAGGGAAATTCCTTTTCATAGATTGTGATGTTTTTGCCTTTGGTCTGAACCATTTGGTTAAACACCTTTCGGAATTTCGGTTTGGAATTCCCATAAGCTTGGAGAGCAGCCAAGTGATATGGTATTCCGCCATAAATTTGCTTCTCACAAGTTCCACCATGACTCCTCCACATCTCTGCAAAATCTTTATTGGCCTTAATCTCCTCCTGTAACAGGCCATCTGGTTTTATAACAGTCTGCATCATTTTATCACGACACTCCGAGTAGGTGTCATCCACAGCGTCAGGAGACATATCCAGGATTCTCACCTCTGCGGTCACCTGCAGGATAGAATGATGAGCAAAGACAAAGGGATGGTATTATGCAAAACAAAAAGCCAATGGGCACTCAGTCAATCTTTCAGAGGCCATGTTACAGAAGATGCTCAAAAACAAATGTGTAGGAGAATGCAAGAAGGAGATACAATTTGTCTAAGAGACCAGGAGAATCATGAGAAGCAATGTATCAAAATCCAGACTGACTGGAGCATTTCAGTTCGATCTGTAATTCAGTTTTCATTTTAAACTGAAATCAGTGTGTATATACACACATTATGGAAAACAACAAGAAACACTACAAAATGAATATGAATATACCATTCGGGAGTTTATTACAAATCTAGCAAGTTTTTTCTTGTGACAAGTTGCTAAAATAGTCACTGCAACTGGTTATCAGAATTGTTCGTTTGCCTGGAACTAGGATTATCACACAGTTTACAAACATTTACATTTACATACAGCACCGCATAAAAAGAACACACAGCAAAATGGAGATCTAGAATCTTGCACTCGGGAAGAGTGTTACAAATCTTAGTCATTAAAGCAGTGGACTTACGTCGTGAGACACCACAATAAGGAAAAGGCACAGAAACAGTTTCAGACTCAGAGCTCCCATTACAGAACTTGATCCACCCAGCTCTGCCAAGGAAAATCACAGGAATCAAACAGATCTGAAGTTATTAACACATAATGCTGAAAATGGATCCAGATGTGTGGACAGTTCTCATTATTTTACTGTTGAAAGCTCTATGAGCTGGATATTTCTGAACAAGATTTTCCTGTAGTGGTAAAAAAGAAAGATAAAGTTATTTCTAGACCTTCATGTATGATGGCAGTTCAGGAAATGAAAAAGTTGTACAAAAGCAGAAAATTATTTTCAACTTGTGATCACCAGAGGGAGACACTGAACAAAACCTTGGAGGAGGGGAAGCAGCAACTGGGGCTGAGTTTTCTAAAGTAAACAAGTTTTAAATAACATGCTGGCAGCATGTCTGTACTAAGCTAGCACATTTAGCCACTGATTAAGACTATTACTTTGTGAATGTACTAAGTGTTATTCAGTTTTAATGCACACACATGGGGAAAACAGCAATGATATATAACCCCACTGTAGACTATAAGAAATATCTTTATTTAGGTATTTTTAAAATCATTGCATCAACATTAATTGATATAACGAAAATGTGTGATTAGAGTGTTCATAAAATTGGCAATGTTAAAAAGAAGTATCAAAACTTGCCTCTGACTCTGTTCAGGCTTGTGTGTCCAGGAAAAGAACATTTTGTGCACTGCAGCACAATATAAAAGTGTGGGCACTTCTCCAGTAGCTCCCTGGCTCCCACTACTTTATAGGTTGGGGTGACCAGCATTTAAGGGGAAACAGACCACCATAGCTTAAGCTGAGCTTACTTATAGAAAGCTTGTTCAGGACACTACAAAGAATATAACTGAACATATCTTATTAAATATTGGCTTAGGGAGAAGTCCTTGCCCCAATCATTTCCTTAAGGTAACATTTCAGACAGAGAGCTTTCACAATCGTTTTATTCAGGAAATACCCCAGAGAGTTCTGTCAACCTTTGGCTGTGCAGGCCATTTTTCCTATCAGTGAACACCAAGCATTATGAGTGCTGCTGTTAATTATGTGTTGCGATTTCCGTAAGGAGCAGCACACTCATACAAAGCATTCCTTGTTTCATAATATGCACTTTTTTCATTCTTCTTAAAGAAAACTAGATTTAGAGGTATTACAATTGTGTTAGTATAGAAAAGCTACAATTATGTTGTGTTATTTAATGCAATTAAAGTATAACTATATATTCTGCAAAGCCATATACAGTAAGAATCTAGCTTTGGAAATACATGAAATCCTGTCAGAGATTTTCTCAATATGCTTGAGTGTTGTTTGTATTGTACCTCAGTAATCTTATTACAGTTCATATTTATAAGATGTTCACACAAAACCCTTCTTTGACTATTACATTCCTCCTGGTACATCTAAACCTGGCCAAAATCGATGCGTCACTAATAGTATAATATGTTACATGCATTAGGCCTCTGCATATGACAGCTTGCAGTGAAATGAGCAGTCATTGGAAGAGAATTGGGACCCATTACACCATAATACACATAATATATATTGCTCTATGTGTTTTTATATCAACATTAACTAAACATCCAAACTGCTTCAACTTAAGGTCTTACATTTTAAATAATTAAAGGGCTACTAATGACTTTCTCTTGATTAGGCCAAAAGAACCGCTGTAATATGTAACGTGTAACTGCTTTGGCTGGTTTTCTCCAACTATTATCCCTGTTAGATAATTGTGTATTGGACTAAGCTTGTGATATTGTATGTAACTACATATGAATGTGGGTGAGTCACTCCATTAAAGTGCAGAGGGAAACATTCAAAAAGGACCCCATCAGTGCAAGAATCACAGAGCTCAGTTGCAAAGGAGACTTTGCAAACAAAACTGTTTTGTTTTTTTTCCCTTTCCAGTTAGCATATATGTGGTTTGTCATTGTGAAATGTAAGTTGTGTCATATTTAATGTATGATTCTGTTGATTTTTCTTATCATGGCTGAATGTGGCATCTCATTGAGCAAAAGTCATGACCCGCTTTTAACACAGTCCCACTTTGTGGTCATTGTTTTAGTTTGCTTCTGTCAGTGTCACAGAGCTCTATGCCTCTGCACAATATCCATCCTGCCCCGACTCCCATGATGCAGCCACTGAGAACAGTGGTCATTAACATAGAACTCAATGGCAAAATCTATGGAATGCAGAATATGGAGAATCCCTGAATGGAAAATATTATTTAGTTTAATAACAATAGATTAAACCAATAACATTATTAGGTAAATTCAAAAGAGTTAAAAAATATGTACTACTTAAACTGTCAATTGTTAAATCAGAGACGTTTAAAGAGAGACGTTTTTATGAGCATATAAATATTCATTCTAATGACAGAGTTTGAAGTATAGTTGAAGGTATAGTTGGAACATTTTGTTAGCAGAATCTGCCTATTGCAAAAATGTGAAATAGAGGCTCAAAAATAAAATGTTTAAATCAAATTTTTAAAATCCCTTCAAATCAGGGAAACTAATAATCATGAGCTTATCAAAAACAACACACCCTAATTTATAATTAATAAATAATAAACCAACACACCCTAATGTATAATTACAATTCACTATAGTTAATCTCTATGGCTCACCTTGGAAAGAGGTAGCAGTAATGATTGCTAAGAAATCGCAATTGTATTAAAGTTACTATTTTATAATTGTCATAATTTTTTACCATGATACTCTGCACTTTAAAAGCCTCAGTTGCAGAAATAAGAAACAATAATTTTGCACATTGCAAAAGAACATTTCTCCAGTTGTTAGCTGGCTCTCTATGGTATTATGTTTTAGAACATATTTTAGACACACCTTTAGACACACCCTTACACTTACAACAGAACACACAATACCACAATACACACACCCTTATAACATGACACACATGCTTGAGTAAATGCTCTACCTTTTAAGTATCAACTGATGATCTGTCCAAATTTAAGCCTGATATTTTTGGACAGAGAGTTCATATGTAGAAAAAAAATCTATTTCTTCAGAGGCAAAGGACATAATAAAATATATTACAGAAACGTCAGAGTAACAGCATTTTGTACATTTGTATGGCAGATAGTTTGTAGCTGAACACACACTGCTACCCTTCCATTGAACCCTTTCACCAATGTCGACTTTAAGTCAAATGTTTTAGGGTTTCTCAATGCCAGTCCTGGGTTCCCCATGTAAAAACCTGCTGTAATAATGCAACCCAAGAGGTCATTAAGAAATGTAACAATTTCTCCATCTGTTTTGTACTTGCTTTCATTCTTGTTATCTGAATATGTTCATAATTGCATTTGTAATATTGTGTCTAGAAGAGCGTGTGTGTCACTGCATCACAGTGAAGTGGAAAAGGCCTAAAATGGTTCCCATCAATGCCAGAACCTCTGAGCTTAGCACCAGCCTGGATGATCCACCATGGAGAGAACTAGAGAGACAAAGTATGAGAGAGAAGTAGATGTTAGAGGCAGGAGCGTTAAGAATGAGTCCCATGCTAAACCAAGGCTACTAACACTACAAGGCAACTAAACTAAGGCAGCTAAGACCAAGACCAAGGTCTTACTTGATATTGAGTTCTGAGTTTATTGACAAGCTCTGTAATGGCAGGAAGTCCTTTGCTGCTAACAAGACACAAATCCAAAAAGCTTCCATAGTATATGTTGCATGACAAAATCTCAGAATAGGGAATTTTTTATAGGACATGCAGAACAGATTTAATAAAATGACATGTTAATGTCATATTCATAAGTGACATTCTTACCAGAGTTCAGTGTTTCTATGCAAAAATCTGGGCAGAATTAATTTATTCTCAGAGTACAGTTTGAAACAACTGGATGGTTGAGCTCAGCATCTTGTTTTCAATTCATTTGCAAAATTATAGAACTGTGAATGGAACTGAAAATGGGGGTAAGCTTTTTAAAAAATATATTTTGCAACTGACTATAGTTAATCTCCATGGCTTACCTTGGAAAGAAGCAGTCATGATTGCTCTGAAACCTTGAGTGTGTTAAAGTGATTATTTTATAACTGGCGTCTTCATTTTGAACTTCCTTTATACTCTGCACTACAAAGACCTCTGTTGGAGAAATAAGGTGCTCAATTTCCTCTGAAGTACATGTGTAGATCTCAATGTTCACTGCAGAACAGGACGTGATGTTAAACAGAGTGCCTTCCCCTTCTGACTCAATCACTTCCGTCTCAGAGCTGTTCTTGACACTGGCCTGGAGGAACTTTCCGAAGCGCACCTTGGACCCAGTATTTCCACGATATGTCTTAACTGTGCCAAAGTACACATGTGAACACACTGTGCCATTGTTAAGAAGTCGTATGATATCTGTCAATAAGAAGTGAAGGGACTTGAAGGGAAATTCCTTTTCATAAATTGTGATGTTTTTGCCTTTGGTCTGAACCATTTCGTTAAACACCTTTCGGAATTTCGGTTTGGAATTCGCATAAGCCTGGAGAGCAGCCAAGTGATATGATGTTCCCCCATAAATTTGCTTCTCACAAGTTCCACCATGACTTCTCCACATCTCTGCAAAATCTTTATTGGCCTTAATCTCTTCCTGTAACAGGCCACCTGGTTTTGTAACAGTCTGCATCATTTTGTCACGACACTCCGAGTAGGTGCCATCCACAGCGTCGGGAGACATATCCAGGATTCTCACCTCTGCAGACAGCTGCAGAACAGAATGACCAAAGATGCATAATTTTCAGGAAGAAAATGTAAGAGATGAATCAGAATTGCAATATACATGTAGTCAAGCCTTCATCCAGACTCTTCACTCTCCACTAGCTATTGAGATAGACTCACAATGTGATCTCCAGTTCTTGAGCAATGAAGCTAAGGGTTAAAATCTAAGCTATGACATGTTCATCAAAACATTGATCATAATAAAATATCATATTTGAATTAATTCTATGAGACCCTGCATTCTTATCAGAGGACATTTAAATTCTGGAAAGAAAACTGCCAACATTATACAAGAGCGCATATATATAGTTGTTTACGCAGTGAAGAGAAAAAGAGTGCTTACACTCTCTAAGAGCACACCAAAAAATACCAGGAGAAACAGGCTGACACCCTGATGTTCTTTGGTAGTAAGTCCTTTCGCCTTTTCCTAGTCATAACAAGCACAGGAAATAAGCACAATTAAAGTTCTCAAACAGAAACAATGTGAGAAAACAAAGTAGTTTGTACTGTTAATGACAGTTTGCCTAAACAGACATAGCAGTATCATAATAAACAATAAATGTTATGAAAAGCTGTATTTAATAAAAATATATTTGCTTACTAATATAAATCTGATTGCTAATGCCTACTTTCACAAAGTGGATGTGACAAAGTTTGTTTTGAAAATACTTCATCATTAAAAACAAATTACTTAAATATATAGATTTTAAAATTTAAGGAACAACCAGAACTATAACCATGAATTCGCATATAGCTGGTTACTGAGACTTCCCCACAAACAGCAGTGTATATGCAGGGTAGAATGCAAAATAAGTCACTTACCATATTTAAACTGTTTCAGTTCCTCCTGGTGGTAAAGCAAACTGTAAGAAGAGTTGCGGTCTGCAGTACAGCACAGTGGTCTGCAAAAATGCCCACTGAGTTACAGAAAAACATGACAGAAAGCTCCGTTATGGAGTGCCAGGTTCCTGGAATCAAAGCTTCCTCAGGAAGGCAAGAGAGAAACGCAGGAAATCTCCAAATATATCTGGGCTTCTATCATACTATCTGGGCTTGTGAGAAAGGCTGAAAGAATGGCCAAAGCTGGACAAGCTGGAAACATGGGAAGGTGGGGCTGGTGTGTGTCAAAAGAGAGTTAACATGCAGCTATACAGAGGGGTCCTCTGGAATACTGTGTCAGCAATTTGTACAAATTTTGGATTACAGATTTTGCACTGTGTGTCCCCTGTTGTTATTGTTTTTGAAGTTGAATTTTTATTAGAGCTCAGAGTCTTTTCTGAAGAAGGATGCTGGTTTTGCTCAGCTGAGGCAGGCCTGCAGCGAATGCCTAGGATCATTTGCAACTCAGCTGGTGTAATATGTTTTCCTTACATAGTTCCTGAACTTTGGAACAGTGATCCATATAATGTTAGGAAATCCTGAGTGTCGTGGATCGGTTCTTGAAGATGGTACGATTCGTCCCTTTGGTAGCCCTGCCCACTGCATTAGAGATGGCTGACTTACTGTTCCACCAGGTCTTCCGACAATTCGGTCTATCCGAGGACATTGTTTTGGACCAAGGTCCCCAGTTTACATTTCCTTGCTGAAGCCTGTGAAGTAAGGTCCCCTCACGGAGGATGGCGCCCGCTGAGGCCTGCCCCGAGTCAGCGGGGTCAGCCACGGGCCAATGGCCGGTCGGGGCCTTTGGGGGGGGGGGGGGGGTTCTGTCACAGCTGACCAGTCCCCTACAGGGTGAGACACGCACCTGCCAGACCAGGACCATACTATTCACCTTCCCTGCTCACAATCACCTGTCTTTTGACAGGAGACATCTACGTCTCGTTAAACATTACGCGTATTTATACACCTACAGGTTCAGAGGGACAGCACAGCACATTAGCGGTCAAGACCATACGAGCCAACTTGAGACACTACTCCGCTACTGAAAGGCCACTAGACTCGTCATCGCTGCTTTTGATAAAATTAATAATAAAGAACCTGTTGATGGAACTTCGCCTCTCGCTTCCTCTCTGCCGCCTTCATCACACCTACAGGTATTTTTAAATCTAAATTTTTACATTTTTTAAATCAAATACATTTTTCAGCCTGGGCTATACAAAGCCAGTAGGGTCTTTGATTTATTTTATATTTCATTATTTGCAGTAATGTTATTTTAGCAATGTACCTTATCATGTAATCTATTCTGTGTAAAGCACTTAAGATCATTTAAGTTCAGATTTAAGATTATTATAAAGATTCTAATGATGATTATTATTGTAATATATTTATTAGCTCAGCAATGCATATGTAAAATTAACTATGTAAGAACAGGTCCTTTAAATGTAGAAACTGGGGACTATTCCCAAATTCTAGGTACAATTAACTTTTTAGGTGATTTTAAAGGTGTCTGTTTTGTAGACAGAGAGAAAGTGAATCTTATTTTAAGTGTTTACTTTCAATTTAACTGTACACTTTAAGCAAGGCCCTTAACCCTCAATTGCTTGAGTTTTATTAGTCATAATTGTAAGCTGCTTTACATAAAAGCATCAGCTAAATGTAAATATAGCATCAGCTAAAAGTAAATGTAGACAGTAGTTAAACATAACTTTCCCATTGACCTGGATTTGATGAGGATTCCAAAGTACAAACTTGCAGACAGGATCTGCTATGCTCATAGCAAACTTAAATATTATTACGTCTTACTGAACAGAAGTATGTGTGCAATAAGTGTTCTATATCTACATGCGTCTGGTTGTCAATTGATCAAACAAATGGTTTGTCATTAAACATTTGCAGAGTTCCTTGACACTATAAATGGTTTAAGCACTTGGAAAATTCTTGCATGCCTATGTCAATTCAGTTTTAATGTTTGGTTTTAATGTCAATTTCAATGTAGTTTTAATGTTGCAGGGCTATTCAGTTCATTCACCACATCCACACTGCAACTGCACTGTGCACATTATGGGAAAATACATAGGCAAGAAAGGATATCTTAATATGAAGTTTAACCAAGACTGTATATCACCCACAGCAATGCCACTGACCAGCTCTTTGGCAAAGTACTACAGGCTCTTCCACATCCTAAAACAAATGAGAGGGTACAAAAACAGCCAGCACTAATGGGTTAAACAAGGAAAGCAACATGATCCTGCATAACGTAATTAGTGGACATTAACTGCAGAAATGTTGAGGAGTTATTTCCCCTGTTAACATCAGCTACACTTTGCCATAATAACTGCTTGAAACCTGATGTTAATAGATTGCAGTAGAAAGTAACCCATCATGACTTTGGCTTCAGACTGAATTTATTTATTATCTACCTTTATAAAACACACTGTATATGATGGAATACAAGTCACTATATCTATCTATCTATCTATCTATCTATCTATCTATCTATCTATCTATCTATCTATCTATCTATTTATTTATTTTTTATTTATTTTTTATTTTTTTCTCAGTATAAATCATAAATATTTTTTAAGATTAAGCATGTGTTTTTGTATCACTTGGACACTGGCTGGATAACAGTGGAGGCATATTGGCAGACAACAATGCAATGCACTGTCTAGAAACAATATCCACGTAAAACAGTCCAAAGGTATTCATAGTATTCATTTCAAAATCATTTATTATTTGTCATTGTTTATTATATAAATTATACTGCAATGTTCCTGAACTAATTTCTATAGATATAAATTTATTCCTAGAAACTCTCTTTCTAGGAGGGGAAATCCATGCCATTGTCAGCTCAGAATTCATTTTTCTATATTTAACAAGGTTCTCATTGATTTGTGTGCTTTTTTATGCCTGCCTCTTCTCCCTCTTTTGTGCCCCTGTGTTGTATGTCAGAAGGTTAGGGGCCAGTTTCTCCAGGCAATGGACTAAATAGCAGTGTCAGTGGTGAATTGCTATTGGAAATTCTTTTTAGTCCGTGTTTAGGCTTAATCTGAGTCTTTAAAACAGGTCCCTTTTTTTATAGTTTAGAAAAGAGGTGTCAGATTTAAGATGAAGAAGATTACAGCACTAAGTTTAGTGGTTTAACTACTCTAATACATAAAGTTCATTTTTCACAGGCTTAGTGGTTATCTTTTCATTTTTAATGCATATTAAATTAAAGAAATCTGCAGTTTTCAGATTCCAACTTCAGAGAACTGTTTGGTACCAAGTAGACCTATCTCCAAATGATTATTCCCTGCATTCTTTAGGGGAGAGATGTGCCTGACACTATATAAATGGTTTCTCAGAAAGCTGCAGAAGAACAGTGAATTAACCCTGAACTGTCTGCATCTAAGTTTTTTGGGGGTTTTTTCAGTTTAGAACCAGCCCATGTTTGTATGTTGAAAAAAAGTAGTTAAAAAATCCATCTGGCACAGAATGTAAATAGGAACAATCAGGAAAAGAGTGGAATGTTACAATGTTTTCTAGGCTTTCACCCATTTATGATAGGGAGGGTACTTAGAAGACAGCTTCTGAGAAGATTACCTTTACAAGGTACAACAAAGTGCAAAGCTTAATAATGTTCCCTAGTTTGTGAAATGAGTGGAAGACAGAACTTCCCTCAAACTGCAGGCTTTCTAAATGTGTCCATGGAAAGGTTTGGCCAGTGTGAGTCATGAAGGAATTGGCATATACCCAGGAAGTTTCTGGAATACACCCTGGAATGCTCCTGGGCAGGACTGTATATTGGGCAGGACTGTAGGACTGTATATTAGGCAGGACTGTATATTGGGCAGGACTGTTGAAGTCAAGCAAATATCTATGGCAGTGTTAAGTCAAACAGTTCTTGTGGAACCACTATCCACAATTCAACTTATTTTTCAGGAGTGCCCCAGTTGTTCACCTTTCTGGCCACCAGAGGCCCTCATCTCCAAAGTACTAATTATTGCCATCACTTCTAATTATACTCAGCTGTTTTGTTACCGTATTCAGTCAGCATATATTGGATTCCTTGTCTTTGTGTTTCTCTATTTGTATTGGTTGGCCTTACCTTGCTGTGGTTCTCATTACTAACTAACCTTTCTCCTTTTGCCTTTGGTTCAGTAAATACTTGCATGTGGATTCCAGTCAGATCCCTGAATCCTTTGTGTTCTATGATTAAATTATGTTGCTCACTGAGCAACAAAAATGTAACTTTTTTTTTGTTTCGCTACGTAGAACTTATAATACATTTTACGCTGAAGTTTTTGGAATTTTTCTCTCATTTACAGCATTTAGCTGATGCTGTTATCCAAGGTTTGGTAGCCTCCAAGCTCAAAAAAGCTTTGGTAGCCTGTAAGTTTAGTTATAAACTGGATTGTGATCACATACAAAGAATAACCACAGCACATTTTGTGACGCTACAAAACCTGTTAGACTGTTGGGCATCCTGCCATAGCTTTGCATTTCCCATTTTATTTGATTAATTTATTCTGTGTTAGCTAAATTAAACATTGGGTGGAACCCAAACCAGGGGAGGATTTCTATTTGCTAAACTGGAGCAACCAACTGCTGTGTCACAGCAACCACACCTTTTCCATATGTGTTCTTCTTGAGAAATGAAAGTAAAAGCTCAGTGCTGAAAAAGCCCAATCACTTTCAGACAGTGCAGTAAAATGGCAGAGGCTAGAGTCTCTGTGAATTTGGACCAGTTTAGCTGTCCCATCTGCCTGGAGCTGCTGAAGGATCCCGTCTCTATTCCCTGTGGACATAGCTTCTGCATGACCTGCATCAAGACAAAGTGGGATCAAGATGACCAGACAGGAGACTACAGCTGCCCTTTGTGTAGAAAAACCTCCACCCTGAGGCCCGATCTAGGCCGAAACACTGTATTGGCTGAAATGGTGGAGAAACTGAAGAACGCACACATTGCTTATAGAACACTTGCTGGACCAGAAGATGTGTCATGTGATGTCTGCATTGGGCAAAAATGTAAAGCTGTGAAGAGCTGTTTGAAGTGCCTAGCTTCATACTGTAGGATTCACTTTAACCTTCACAATGAGCTGAACCCAGGCAATAAACACAGGATGATTGACACCAAGTACAATCTTGCAGAGAGGATCTGCTGTGCTCATGACACACTTAAGGATTTCTTTTGTCACACTGAGCAGGAAATGGTGTGCTGTGAATGTATAGTGAATTTGTGCAGAGGCCATAAAACAACCACGCTTGCAAGTGAACGGTTTTCTAAATTGGTAAGTATTCCATACGAATAATATGTATTGCATGTTTTTGGCACTTTATGGGGTGTGTGTGCATGTGAATGTATGTGAATGACTGTTTTTATATACGACAGAAGAATGCATGTTTAAACTTGTATGTATTAAAGGAAAGGAAAAGGAAACCAATCGTGTAAAAAATGTCCACATTTCAACTGAGTAAATCTAATGTATTTTATTTCTTGTGTGTCTGTATATAGACAAAAATAAAGGAACAATATAACACTGCCTGGTTCAAATATATGAGTAAACTATCTTATGTTTATTTTGTGTCAGGTTCAGATGGATGACAATTAAAAACATTTTCCTTCTTAATATCTATTACTATATCACTCGTATCAAAATTAGTCATTTGAATGCTATTTTGTATGTTGTCTTTAGAGAATGCTTGGGACCATTCAGACACAGTTTCAGCAGAGAACTCAAGAAACAGAGAACAAATTGAAGCAACTAAAGAAGACTAAACAGTCTATCAAGGTCATTACCAAAATTGCCAGAATACTATCAGACAAAAAAAAAAAAACCTTAAAAATGGCTATATCTTGCAATTCATATTATCATATGTTTAGGGTTAACATCTTAGAATGTAAGGTTTAGCTTTTTTTGCAGTGCTATATTATTATTCCACATAGGTCTAAACCTGCATCAAACCTTTGCTTTGTTTTTTTTGCTTAGACTTTTACAAAGAGAATACTGGATCAAAGTGAAAAGATCTTTTCAGACCTCATATCCTTAATTGAAAGAAAACGCTCAAAGATTATGGAAATGATCCGTGCTACAGAGAAAGCAGAGGTTTATCGGACAGAGGAAATTCTGAAGAGTCTGGAGAAGGAGGTGGAGAAGTTGAAGCAGAGAGACATTGAAATGGCCCAGCTTCCACACCTAGAGGACGATTTTCTTTTTTTCAAGGTAACAATGCTGACCAAAATCCATTGAACTGATTTTTAGTTCCTTTCTAACTGACCTTTTTTCATTACAACTGTTACAGACATCCAAATCCCTCTTTGACTTTTCAACACTCGCACATGGGCCAGACATCACAGTCAATATGTCAATTTTTGAAGGCATACAAAACACAGTGTCTAAGATTAAAGAGAAAGTGGTCATTTTGCAGCAGACAGAATTAAGCAAAATGCTTCAAACGGGTGAGAGAAATGACAGAAAATTATTTTTAAAGCAAATATTTATGTATATATTAATAATGATTCTTGTTCTCTTACAAAATTTTGATTGTGTATTTGTCTGTCTCCATAGTAAAAACAGCCCATATAGTACAAACATCTAATCCAGTGATCAGAGAGGATTTTCTTAAGTGTAAGTAGCTTGGAATATATATGTGTGTGTGTGTGTGTGTGTGTGTGTGTGTGTGTGTGTGTGTGTGTGTGTGTGTGTTAAACATTATGCAGTGTTCAGTGAATTATTTATGAACACTGACAGTAAGAATTTCTTTAAATGGATACTGTTCAGACACTGTTACTTTTCCTATACCCACTGGCCATGTTATGACATGTTATAAGTGTATCACAGCAGTAATGCTAGAGTATATTTATGTGTAAGTGTTACTATTGGGTTGAAAGAAGGTCTGCTACACTAAAGTTTTCCAGCTAGCAACTGAAAAAAACAGTGCATCTCTAAATGCACACTTACAAGGTGTGTCTGACAAAGGTTTTTAAAAATTTTGAATGTTTTTAATGGTTATGAAAGTTAGTCTTTGTGGTAAGGTCAAGTTGAGGCAGTGATGTCTACATAGGAGCACAAAAATACTTGTGTAGGTGTCTGTTTGAAGCAGTCCAAATGTGTGTGTGTGTGTGTGTGTGTGTGTGTGTGTGTCTGTGTGTGTTGAAAATCACAGATTTTTGTGAGCTGACATTGGACCCCAGTACAGCATATAAGTATCTTCATTTTTCTGAGGGCAACCGAAAAATAACTTGTGATGAAAGAATATACCAACCCAGACATGAAAATCTGGAGAGATTCAACTATTTTGCCCAGGTTCTGAGCACCCAGGCTTTTTGTGACCGCTGCTACTGGGAGGTAGAATGGGGTGGCCAGCAAGTTTGCATTGCAGCCACTTACAGAGTAGATACAAGGAATGGATGCTGTGCAAACATAGGCTTTGGCTACAATGATCGGTCCTGGAGTTTATTTTGTAATCCCTTTAAATATGTGTTTTGTCACAACAGTAAGCACACTGTCATCTCAGGACCAGTTTCCAAAAGAATAGGAATTTATCTGAATTACAGGTCAGGAACACTGTCATTCTATAGCATCACCCACACAATGACCCTTCTCCACAGAGTCCAGACCACATTCACAGAGGCTCTTTACCCTGGATTCTGGGTCTTTGATTACTCAAATTTAAAAATATGTGGTCGAGATGCAAAGGTAATTCCTCAGATTGTTTCTAGGGGTTCCAAAACATATTTAGTTGGTTACCAATTTATCTTGGAAAGTAATACACAAACAGTATGAACAGTAACAATGACAACATAAAATGATACAAATGCTGGGTTACACTAACAGTGGCTACACACTCATTGACACTAACATTCTACACCGACACTAACAATGACCAACCATGAGGCCCACTTTGACAAGGGTTTAAATAAACAGACACACATGCAACGTTAACCCCTTGCAGGTGCGTGCCATCATGGAGGGCATGGCAACAAACATAAAAACAAACATAAATTCCCCTGCATGTTATCTTTCTTGGCCTAGTATTAAACAGTATAAAAATGTAAATTAGTACACATTGTATCAATTGACTGTAGTAGCTCACAAATTAGCTGATTATGTCCCCATTTAAGAAATATTACGATTCTGTGACATTCTTAACTGTAATATTTCTTAAATAGATCTAAGATGCTCCTTTTTTCATAACAATATAGAAACAGTTATTTCAGGACCAGTCCCCTCAACAATAGGTGTGTATATGGATCAAAGTGCAGGAATTCTGGCCTTTTACAATGTCACTGATAATAATAATAATAATAATAATAATAATAATAATAATAATAATGACGCTACTCTACAGAGTAGAAACTACATTTACTGAGCCTGTGTATCCTGGTTTTTGGGTTTTGAATGACTCAAATGTAAAGATATGTGGCCGTTCAAGAAACCTATCAAACAAATTCGGGTTATTACAAATGAAATCAAAAAAGTCTGGTCATCTTCTAAGTGGGCCATTGAAATTTGATTTGAAATTTCAATGCACCTCTTGCACCTGAAACTTATTCTAACTTGAGCATTTACCATCTACACAAAGATTATATAGATTACAAGATACACCTGTAGGCCTTTCCACCATCTTAAATGTGAATCAACTAGCTACAACATTAAAACTACTGACAGGTGGAATGAAGTATATTGAATATCTTACAGTGGCACCTGTCTGGGGATAGGATATATTAGACAAGTGAATAGTCAGTTTTTGAAGTCCATGTGTGGAAAGCAGGAAAGATTGGCAAGTATAAGGACTTGAGCGATTGACAAGGGCCAAATTGTGATAGATAGTGATGGATAGCTCTGCAACAGAACATGTCCAAAACATATCCAAAACAGCTTGTGGTTATTCATTGTATGCAGTGGTCAGTACTTACTCAAAGGGATCCAAGGAAGGGCAACTGGTAAACCAGCAATAGGGTCATGAGCATCCAAGGTTTACTGATGCACATGGGGAGTGAAAGACTACTGTAGAAAAAATTGTTAAAAACAATGCTGGTTATGATAGAAAAGTGTCAGAAAACGCAACTTGCAGTGTATGGGATTGTGTAACCACAGACCAGTTAGATTCGCCATGCTGACCCCTGTCCAGCACCGAAAATGCCTCAAATGGACCCGCGAACATCAGAACTGGACCATCAAGTAATGGGAGAAGGGGGCCTGGTCTGATGAATCACATTTTCTTTTGCATCATGTGGATGGCTGGGGGTGTGTGTGTTTCTTTTCCTGGGGGAGAGGTGCCACTATGATGCACTGTGGGAAGAAGGCAAGCCAGAAAAAGCAGTGTGATGCCCTGGGCAATATTCTGCTTGGGTCCTGATAATCATGTGGATGTTACTTTGACATGTTCCACTTACCTGAACATTAAGTACACCGCCTCTTTTGGCAGGACAATGTGCCCTGCCCCACTGCAAATATTATTCGGGAAGGGTTTGAGGAACATGAAAAAGGCTTCAAGGGTTCTTTTTTATGTGTCTGTTATGGATGTATTATTTGAAATGTACATGGACTGTGGTGTTTTCTGTTCTGTTACACACAAAATGTTTTTTTTTTTTCAGTGGATTTAGGGGCATTCAAATGGTATGTGCCTTACAGGGAATAAAAATACAAATAAAGCATAAAAAATTGAAATAATATTTTTTAATGCTATGAATGTATTTAACAGCAAGTTAAAATGTTAGTTTAAAATTAAGGACAATAACTCTAAGACTAGATATTTCAATCACAGTGAGACACTTACTGCAACAACAGTTAACAACTCCTACACAGATGTTATTATAATTCGATATTTCAGTTGCTCTTCATGTATAGTGTGTGCTATTTTTGAACAAATGTCTAAAATGCTCACAAAAGATGATTTTATGTTGTGTGTTTATAGGAAAAACACATTAAGGACTTTTAAAAATATTTATTAAAAATAGATTCATTTCTCTTAAAATACAGTAGGCAAGGCATGCCTGATTGGCATTTGAATTTTAAGCCATAAATAATTTGCCTTCTGCACTTTTTTCCTCTGTATATATGCATCAATCAACATGTTTGAAGTATTTTCTGTGATAAATTCCACTAGAAGTATTAGAGACTATGAAACGTATCTTTCCTATGTACTTTGCCATTGAGGAAGAAAAACTTTGTTGTTTTGGGTTCGGATTTGACTTGGGGTGTGAAATCTAACTAACAGAGGTCTGGAACACTGCAGTGTCCATATTCTTATACAAATAATATAGTTTGAACAGTTTAGAACTACAGCCAAAGATTCAGAGCTGCTGAGGAACTGCTTGTGCTTCTATAAATCAGGCTTTGTTAATGGCAGGCAAAGTGTAGAATGTTTCATTATTTCCCAAGGTGAAAGCCATTTTATATCAATGGGATTTACTTTCATGATTTTCAAATAAACAGTGGTGAAAAAAAAAACTGCCTCTTCATCTCAGAAGATTTTTAGAAATGGTTCTCTGAATCTTTCTGCAATTTCCTTCAGGATCAATAAAGTGTTATCTTTTACATTGTTTCAAAGACCTTTGGACTACAGCAACTCCAAACTCGCAGAGAGTTTCATTGCTCTATAAATAACTTCCAACGTTAGAATTCAGATGCTCCTGATTATTGGCATCAGAGGGCTAAAGGTACCCATATTGGGGAGATATGACCTAAACCTTGAGTCTAAAGTATGGTACATTTACAACATCTACTCCTGCTTGATTCAAGCAATTCAGTTTCACTGGCTTCACAACTGTCCTGACTCAATAAATGACTGCCTGTCCATGTAGCAATCCTATCTCTTGTGCTCTGATGATGGTAAATCTGAGGTCGTTGTATGAGAGCAAAGTCCACCACTGGGCTTTGAGCCATGCGTACTTGATAATGCCAATATCCTGTTTGCCTGAGAAAGTCCTCTAAAGTCAGTCTCCTGATGCTCATAAGGAGGCCTTTGCTAATGCGATAGGTGCCAAGTGGGCTGTAGCTGGACTGATTGCTGTGCTCAGCCACGTAAACTTTACTGAACAAGTCATTGTCAAGGCTTACAATGATGCGGTCTTTGTTACTGCCATATTGGCCAGTGTACTCTTGAAAGATGTAAAAAGGCAAATCCTGTGCTCCTTCTGAATTTAGATTGCCCAACACATAGTAGGGGAAGTTCACCTCGGGCAGGAGTTTCTTACCACTTCTGTCATATCTGTTCTGAAAAGGGTGGAATCCATAATCTCCATTATCAGGTTCACACTGTGACACCATATTATTGTCTTTATCAAAAGTCACACACTCAGTAGCAAACCAGTACAGGAGTTTGAGTCCATGTCTCGGTGGTGGTCGACCAAATCTTGACCGCTCTAGATGAGTTATGTCATTCAGTGTCTGCACACTGGGCATGGTCACTTTTTGTGAAGCTCTAAACAAAAAAATTACATTTTTGTCAGAAACCAAAAATGGTAATACCATTATGATACTCTACATTAGTTTCTTCACAGGTTATATTAATCTCCTTTAATCCAACACTTCAAGTGTATGCAGAATATCAGTAAACTTAAATAAATAAATAACTTAAATAAATAAGGTTGAAAAAAAAGTATTAATTTTAAAACTTAGTATTAGCCTGAGTAACCTCTTCAAACTGAAGTTAAACATTTATATGTTCCTCTACAGACACAGTTTATTAACACAACTGTTCATCTGTCATCATACACTTACCATATATGAGCTGGGTTAGACCATTGTGTGTCAGTTTTACCCTACTAGTGAGGTGGTGTTGCAATAGCTAACAAACTGTTCTAATATTACAAATGTAATTGAATCAACCATCATCATTACATAAGCACACACCGATGCCTCCTAAACATGTCACATGATCATGCATGTGCATGCTAGAAGAAAAGAGGTAGCTAGTGCTTTTCTTTGGTCATCATTCACTTGTAATAAGTGCTTGAGCTTAAGCCTTTCATGCTCACCCTAATTAACACCTCTTCTACTCTGCTGTGTCAACCACTCTGTCCACAACAGTGACCAAATGCACAAAAAGATTGATAAGATAAAAGGCTGTGTCATGTGGGAGGGGAGGACTGTTCCAGAGAAGACAGCAAGTCCAAGGACTTTAGCCTTTTCATATGCCTGTGTGTAAACACATCTGTGTTATTGATTTTATGTCTAGACCAGTTTATCCGGAACTTTATGAAATTACAGGCATTCCATATTGTTAAAATGCAGAGAAGGTATATAATCATGTGAAATACTTTTTTAGTCTGCAGTAATGGTACCCAGCTCCAGTACAGGAGTTCAGTATAGTTCCTCGATTTCCCTATTTCTTCTAGATTTCTAGCTGTCAAGGACTGTAGTTGGGAACTACTGGACTAAGACAGATCATTAATTTATTAAAAAGGTCTCCTGGATCCAAAGTTGTTCAACTGACCTAATGACACCTGTCTCTACCATTGTCTAAGGGTCACTTGCTGGCTATTATTACTACGTAAAATTCAGCTTCTACAAGCCCAAAACCTGTGCCTGACTACAGGCTAAATATAATAATATAATAATTCATATAATAATCCTTTGCTGTGAAATTAAAAGTTTTTGTGTGAAGAGAAGAGCAATCATCAAATATTTTAAAAAGACAAATAATGGTGCAAACTTCAAGTTGTATTTTAAAGGCTTGGTTTGCATAACCGAGTCTGCATCTCTTCTGAAATCTGGAATTTGGTTTTTAGAATTTTAAACGTACATTAATTATTAATCATTAATTATTAATGAATCTACTATTAATATGATTTAAGATTGGTAGTTAAATTTCATTTATTTGTGTCTTGATAGATTCAGACTTTTCTTGTATAAATGGAATAAACAGACTTGGGAACCAATCAAGGACCTTGTTATGGAACACAAACACATGCACACATACATGTGTGTATTCGAACACACACACACACACACACACACACACACACACACATATCATTTTCTTCAGTGTACACCTACACATTTAAGTAATTTCAACATACTAATTACTTGTTAGTAGAGTAAAATCTAAACAAAAATAAAGCAAGCCACAAACATGACCATACCTCTTTCTCAGAAAGTCGGTCTTACTGCTTTTTTTGCTCTTGACTTTTGTAGCTACATGAGGGTGTCTGGACTCTTCTCTGATAACACGCAGCTACTCCCACAGCCAGTGAATGGAGGCGGGGTTGGGGAGCAGTGGGGTGTTTAAGGTCAAGTTTAAGGTTGTTCCTTTTCATTAGAATTGGGACACTGACCAGTTTAGTAGTTGATGTTTGATGGTAAGTGGCATTTAAAACAATTTTCAGTCTCAGCTGTGTTTGAGGTCAGTTGGGTTCAGGGGGGTTGTTGTGCTACATCACAAAGATGTATGAACTGTTGCAGACAACAAAGTGATCTGTATTGCTACTGTCTTGGCATCCTGTGTGTTACTGTGAGATACACTGAGACAGCATGTGAGCTCCAGAGTCATTTAGGTTGCCAAGCTCATACATAGGGCAAATTCCATGTAAAGAATTCTGCCTCTTCCTTCATAATCTCTGTTGTGGTATAGTGAAAACCTAAATCCACCATTAGAATGACTGTGATCATTAGTGCAATAATTTAGTTGTTGTAAATGACTTCTACACCACTGGTAGCAAACCAGTCCAAGAGATTGAAACCATGCCTAGGGTATTGTTGTCTAAACAGCAGATGCTCTAAGCTCAGACAGATTGTTTAAGCTGTGAATTTGCCATGTAGTTGATCACTATATGGAAAAGAAGAGACAAATGTGACAGACAGGAGGCTTGTATTATTCAACAACCTCACAAAGCTTTGCTGTGCTGATTCACATAGACACTGTCAAAGATGTATGAACTGATCCAGACAACAATGTGATCTGCATTACTACTGTTTTGGTGTCCTGTGTGTTACAGTGAGACATACCGAGGCAGCATGTAAGCTCCAGAGTCATTTAGGTTACCCATCTCATAATTAGGTTGCCCATCTCATGAGTTAAAGCTGTCCAGTTATGTAATTCAATGTGCAAATAATTGCAAAATGAGCAAACCAGTCCAAGAGATTGAAACCATGCCTAGGGTATTGTTGTCTAACCCAGATGCTCTACGCTCAGACAGTTTATCACTATATGGAATGTAGTTTATGTAGCCATGTAGTTTATCACTATATGGAAAAGAAGAGACAAATGTGACAGACAGGAGGCTTGTATTATTCAACAACTTCACAAAGACTAACAGATCTGCTAATTAAACAATGACCTGTTGAGTTAAAGCTGTTCAGTTATATATTTCATTGTGGAAATAATTGTAACTTTGTTAAATTTTAACTTTGTTTTGGCACTGTTCTACACCACAGAGAACTTTAATGAAACTTCAAAAAGTTCTGTTACATTATGTTGAACTGCGATGCATGAGTGACTGACCATTCATGTACAATGAATGATCATATCATTCAAAAAGTCCAATAATGAGGGTGAAATATACACCTCCCTATGAACATTATGAGGGAGATGGATTTCCTTTGAACAGCTTTTTAGACTGCTGAGTATCAGTAGAAGCATGGCGTTCTGACTTAATAATAGTAGTTGAATTACGGGCTTGCTTGATGCATAGACTAACAGAATCTGCACTTTCACTGACTCGCGTGTGACCTCTAGTACAAAGAGAGCACGAACGAAGCGCAAGTGCGGTTTAGAAAAGACAATTAACTCGAGAGGGCGAACAAAAGCAAACTCAGAAAACGCCGGCAGTAAAACTGTAGCAAAAAATCGCGCACAAGCTGTCGTCTCCGCTGGGAAAGCACTGAAAGAATGTGTGCAGGGGCAGGTGTGCATAGTTCGGTGAGATAACATAGGGATCAGGAGCAACTGTGGAGGTGTGAATCAGATTGTTGTGTGTGTGTGAGGATGTGTGGCGTGGCCCACTGCCTGGGACCGTGACATGGAGAATGAAGGAAAAGAAGTTAAATAATAATGAACAGCTAATAAGTGAAAGAAAGAAAAAAATATTCAAAACATGTATACACGTTAGTGGTTACTGAAACATAAACGGACCAACAACAAAAATAAAACACGAGGATTGCAAAAACGCTTATTTAATGCACACGGCAGGAGTACAAACCATGATACAGACACACGAGTGAAATAATCAGGCTACTCACACACAGTAATAGAGAAAAAATAACCGTCACTGAAGGATAGAAAGGAACAGGCTTTATAGGAGATGTAATGAGGGAAACTAGGAACATTGGAAGAGGCTGATTGAAGGGGAAAACACGGGACACATATGCAGGGGGGCAGAAAACACAAATTATGTGCAAGAACAAAAACAAACAAACAAACCTGCAAAAAATGACACAATTCACTACAATAAATAGACAGAGACTTACTGTTATAAACTCAGCATACTACATCTTGTTTGATCAGAAAATGCGTTTTTATGCATTTGACTTTTGCATCTTTTGCATTAACTGTCAAATACAAAAACATGTAAAATAAATATTTAGGACTGACAGAGGCCACTAGCCACTAGCCACAGACCACTATTGACAAAGTCATAAAAAGGTTGTAGTGTGGTTGCCATGTTAGCTGTATAATGATTGTGCAGTTGGACAGGGAGAGTTATAGACACAAAACGCAATCTTCCATTTCCCTAGAAGAGGCGGAGCGTATCCTTGTGTCCAAGTGTCCATGGCAGGAGTTACAAGACTGCCAAGTTAACTGTTTGCAATTAAAATGCTTAAATGACTTTTTTTTTAAAAACAAACTTGGAGCTGGAATATTTATTAATTTTTTTAAAAAAATAATTATATAATTATTTAAAAATCACTTTTAAGTCAATGCTCCGGTTGTGTGGCCTGTGTTGATTGCCTGTTCACATGAAACATGGAGTGGCAGTGGTGTATGTGGCCTCTGCCTGTATTTTGACAATGAGTTATCAGAAGATGTATTTTATTATTTCCACTAAGCAATTCCCATTATAGGTGTCCTACTTTAGCCAACCTAACAAGAAAAATGTTAAATGATCTTAATTTACCAACCTATCTGGTATTGTTTTTTGTTTGTTTTTTTAAATAACTCAGCAGGACTACATGATTAACCTAGATAGAAATTTCTTGGAAATGGAGACCAGCCCTCTAAACTACTTCTTAGATTTTCAGAAATGCTATGAGTTTCTGGATCAAAAGGAAAAAGTTAAAGTATTGTACAAGAAAAAAAGTCCCAGAGTCCCTTTGACTTTCTTTGTGTAGAATTATTACTCTGTGCAGAAGGTGTGTCTTCTATCTCAATCTGATAATCCTGTGTCCTTGGAGGGATTGGGTGGTTTGCAGGTACAACATTTGAATCCACGGCAACAGGGTTAGTGCCCATGGTGGCAGACAGTTGGTACCCTGTCTTGTAGAGAAACTCAGCCAAGGTCAGCCGACTGATAATCTTGAGTAGGCCCTTGGTGATGCGATAGGTGTTATCTGAGTCATAGTTTGACTCGTCAATGTGTGTGGTGATGTAAACTTTATCGAACCAGTCATCGTCGAGGCTGACAATTATGCGGTCTGTGTTACTGTCATCTTTGAGGCCAGTGTACTCTTCAGAGACATAACCAGGCAGCTCATGTGATCCTTCTGAATTGAGATTGCCCACCACATAGTAGGGGAAGTTCACATCCGGCAGGAGTTTTATGCCATTTCTGTCATATCTGTTCTCAAAATAGTGGAAACCATATTCCTCATCCTCTGGGTCACACTGTGAAACCATATTATTGTTTCCATCAAAAGTTACACAATCATTGGCAAACCAGTGCAGCAGTTTGAGTCCGTGTCTTGGTGGGGGTCGGCCAAATCTCGACCGCTCCAGCTGGGCCATTTCATTCAGTGTCTCCACATTGGCCATGTTCCACTTTTAAATGGAGATGATGTTTCAGATGTACCTAAGCAATAAAAAACCCATCTATTAGACAGCCATCAGAGTCTCCTTTTGTACTTTTTCATTATCCCTACCCAACTCAGTTTAATCAGTAATGAAGCTTCAGCTTCATTAACAATATAATGTTGACATTAACATATTTCTGTAAGTTTAATTTGCAATGCAAATAAGAAGCCTCTAGGACTTTGTTGTTCTTCCTGAACCACTGAATCTCCAGTTAGTTCAGATCTTGCAACAAATGCCTCAGGCACCCCGCCCAAGGGATATGGCCACTGCCGCGCCCCCACAGTTCATTCTCTGCTCCCAGTCACCTGATTGTTAAATCATGAGCACCTAGGCCTTGCTGTCATCTTTCTCCCCTGTATAAATCCCACAGGTACTTTCCTCCAGTGCTGAACATTGCTTTCCTGTGCCATGCCCTGATATTGATTCGGCTCTTCTGTGTTTTCTGCCCCCCCTCCCCCAAACCCATTTTTGAATTTTGGTTCCTCTCAAAGTTCCTCTTAAAGGGCCACTGTCACCCTTGGCTTGCTCACTGGGGGCTTGGACTCAAACATTCGCAAAGCTTCTCTGTGACAACATCTGTTGTAAAAAGTGTGATATAAATACATTTGACTTGACTTGACTTGGTTTTTTTGTGGTTTTTAGCCAGCTTAACACTGTATTCTTTATTTTCTTTATTTCTACTATATAGAATAAATATACTCCTATGGTGCACTCACGTCTCCCTCCCTCCCTCTGAGAATCACAGTTACACAGTTGTATTTGTTGTCATAAAAGCCACAAATGCACCCATTAGGAAGTGTGATCATGCAGGTTGAACAAAAAATTCAGGACACATTGGTAGAATGCAAGCAAAAGCTTAATCATTTAATGTACATAAAGATCACCAAATTTATGTAAAAAGGAATATCTGCCTGTAACAAAGTGTCTGTCACACATTCTATTCATTCAGAGATATGTCTATTTCTCTGTCACTAAGATACACAGGAACTAAACTTGTCATGAGTGACAAATAGAAACTTGTGTGTCTCTCAAAGAGTAAACAAGCATATTAATACATTTTACATTGTAACAACTTGGTAAGAAGCTTATCATATTGTTGCAAGAGAAAGGCAAACGCAGTCAGGAGACTGTCAACCTACCGCTTTTGAAGTCTTGTACCCTCAGACATTGATTTCGTAGCTCTTTCTGCTGGCTGCAGGTTTTGAGGGCAGCAGGCTTTTCTACACAGGCACAGAGCTCATTTCTGAGGAAACAGAAAGTGATACAGCCCATGGACGCAGAGGGAGTGGCTGTTCTGAGGTAACTCATAAACACTTTGTGTTTCTATGTTCAGCAGAAAAAAAAATGTAGTATTAGTGGAATTACTGGAATTTTTTTCTTCTTTCTTTTTTCCTCATACACTCATTCCTCATACACTCATTTTTTTTCCTCATACACTCATAAAAAGTCGATGGTGGTAGAGTTTGTTTTGGTTTCCATGTTCAGCAAAAAATGCAGTGTTGCTGGAGAGCTTTTCTCCTTTTCCCTGCAGAGCCTTTAGAGAGAGTAGAGAGTTCACAAAACAAGGTCTATGGAGGTACATTTTGTTTTGTTTATCATCAACATGACCACAGGTTAGTGCCATGAATGGTGAAAAGTTGGGAGACAAGCTGCCTAGTTACTGGAGTGACATTACTCCACTGGGAGTGTTGTGTTGATGCAAACCTAATTAATTGTTCATTGTCTTTTGAAATTAAAAACCAGTTTGAGAAACAGGAACTTCATGTTGCAAGTGGAATGATTATGTACATCTTGGTAGTATCTCAAACAGCATTAACAAAAACAAATAAAGTGTTTTAGAACCGAGCATTCTGAGGCAAAATTAATAAACATTGAATAAGATACTCAAGCATTCAGTTAATTACTTCCTATCCATTACAGGTATACACTTTTATATCAGTTTATTCACACCACAAAAAACTTACATCATATATCCACTGTGTAATAGCTAAGCAGATAAACAATTATGAACCATTTAACAGAACCCACCATAATAAATATCAACAGTCTTTCTATAAGTTAAAAATGACTTACTGCTCAGAGGAAATTTCTTAAAGAATTCCAAATGGCAAAGCTTAGCTTAGTAAACATATACAAAGTTTATATTGAATTGTACTAAATATTTAAAATACTCAAAGATATTTTAACTTTCTCCTGAATGGTTTTCTTCACTCTTCAAGCATTTAGCTATTCCTAAACTGTGTTTAAAGAATTATACACCAGAAGTCATCCTCGCTTGGCCTCTCACTGTGAGTAGGCTTCACCCCTGGTTGCACCTCATGGTAGCTTTGCCTCTGGTGGTGAGTCGGCTTCATTTGTTGGAGAAACTCTTCTCTCTCCAAACCCTTGATTATCTCGAGGAGGCCCTGGCTGACTCGATAGGTGTGGCTGCGACTGAAACCCATCTGATCTGTGTGTTCAGCTACATACACCCCGTCAAAATAACCATCATCATTCAGACAAACGATGATGCGATCCTTGTTACTGTCGTTGCACCTGCTGGTGTACTTCTTTCTCACGTGCAAGGGCAGTTTCTTTGCTCCTGGGGCACTGAGGTTGCCCACTTCATATTTTGGGAGGTTCTGATTGGGCAGGGGTGTATTATTATTATCAATTCTGTTGTAAAATGGGTGAAACCCATAAGTTCCTCGTTTCAGGCTGAACTTTGGAACCATGTGACCATCTATATCAATGTCAACACAATCCTTTGCAAACCAGTACAAAAGATTGAGTCCATGTCTAGGACACGGTTGGCCAAACCCTGAGTCTCTGAGTTGGGCCAGTTCATTTAGGGTCATGCTCATGATTGGTATCCAAGAAGGTTCAATATAGATCTCTGGATGAGAAGGTCAAAAACATTAAGTAAATGAATCTTCACCTACATCAAATTGCTGTGTACTCTAGTGCAACAAAAATTTTCAGAATTTAGTACAGCACAGTAAAATTTCATGAAAAAAGCCAACTTTAGTAAGTATTTAGTAAGAATTTATTGTCTACATTTAGAAAGTGTTCACTATGGTCACAAATATTGAAAATAAGTCTGTGCATGACAAAACGTAAAATGTACATACCATCAAAATCTCCAGTAGCTTGTGCATAGACTAGTTGCAGTAGTTTTCCAGAGTTCTCCACTTGCTCTCTCAAGACTGAGTATAAGGAACGTATTGGACTTACTTCATATACGTTCCTACCTCACAATCTGGTTGGCTGACCAGAGTTCTAGCCATGTTGATATTTGTGATAACCGGTTTTTCACACCAAAACTGTATCCTGAGGACACGTTGCTAAGTAACAAATAGATTTATTTGCATAACCCTTAGTTGTTTTGGGTGTAATCAACATGTGAAATGAGTTCAGTGGATGACTTTTATATGACAGACCTGCAGCCTGTTTGGGCAAACTCTGAAGGAGAGTGTGACCACAGATGCACATAAAATTCACAATTTGAAATTAAATTGAAAAGATTTAGATTGACTACTGTGACAGCAGAACAATTTAACAAATTGAGGCCACCAGCAAAGCGTGCAGGGCTGTTTGAGGTCCTACAGAGAAGCCTTTTTTTCTAAATGCACAATGAACAAAGTATACAGATATGCATATGTACAAATAACACAATAATCCTAATAAATAACCACATTTTATATTTTCATGATTAATTCATTTTGGTTTTAGTACTTTGCTTTTCCTTTCTTTTCATCTGCTCTTATTTTCACTTTATTTCAAACTAATGTTACTTGGTAGTGCTAGCTATAAAATCCCTAAGACTTTTTGTACTGGGTTAAGCAGGCAATTGTTACTGTTGCATAGCAATAAGTTATATGCCTTGGAAATACTTTTTGGTGTCAGGAATTTCCAATATGAAAACATATTTACCACTACATTTTGGACTTTATTTCTTTATTAGTCTTTATTTTGTTCCTTTATTTTGTAGAACTGTTGCACAAAAATAACAGAACCGTCGAGGGAGAGATGTGATCTACAGAGGCTTGTGCCTATTAATATAATTACATCAGTGATGCTATTCGTAATGGACTGAAACTATAGTGAAGTATGGTCTGCAAGTGACTGATATTGATCTCACTCCCTTTCATATTCTATTGCTTAAATGGGAGGGGAGCTTCCTTAGACAGTACTGGGGAACTGAAACTAAGAGCAGCGTTTGTGGAGAATTAATGTCGAGTTCTATTTTAATTAGAATAATTCAATTAAAGGACCAAGGGGGTGTTAGACGACAATAATGTGAAGTTTAGTGGGAAAGGACACAGATACAGCATGAAATTGAAATTATGAGATTTTAAGATGGGACAGATGAAGAGGTTTGAAGCACCACTTCTGAGATAAAAGCAGACCTGTATTGCTTCCTCTACTATTCTTCCATAGGGCATGAGAGAAAGCATAGTATAATGTAACATATATATACACGTGAACCTGATTCTGTAAGTTTCAAGCACAGTGCAAAAAAAAACAAAAAACTCCAATTGATTCAGACCTTGCATCACATGCCTCCAAATACAACATATAACAATACAACATATGTTACACAGTGTAACACTGTAAGCAAAGTCAGACGCTTGAGGATAAAAGGCAGGAGTTTTATTATAATCCAAATCCATAGGGGTTAAACTTTCCAGGGTCAGAACCAGAGAGATGCAGTCAAGGGTAAACACATCGATTAACTATCGACCATTGGATGAGTCACTCTCCTCGAAATGAACAGCATGGTGGGTATTGTAGTTTGTTGGGTATTGGGCGGCGTGACACACAGCTGTGTTTGTTGTCACAAAAGCCACAAATGCACATCAGGAAGTGTGACTGTGCTTGTTGAAAAAGAGTGCAAAAGTGTAATTACCTGATCTACATACAGACTACTGAATTTACAAAAAGATGTTAGCATGCCAGTGAATAAACTGGCTGATATAGATATTAAGATATGTCCATTCCATCGTCATAGCCAGTGGTGTGGCTAGCATACACAAGAACCAAACTTGACACAAGTGGCTAAAATGGAGACAGACATTTCACTCAAGACGTAAAAAAAAACCAAGATAGTTAGAAGCATATTATATTGTGACAATGGTCAATGAGGGGCAATCAAAAGAATGAAAAGGGTGGCACAGCAAGGACCTCAGGGATATCGTGACCCTCCACAGACTGTATTTAGTTTTAGTTTTAAAAAATGTATAAGAATTCATTTGTGTGTATATATATATATATATATGTTCCTTTACTCTATTCCGTGTTTTGGTTCCCCCTGTTCCTATGTTCACCTGAGTCTGTTTAGTGCCTGATTGTCTTGGTTATTTAAGCCCTGTGTTTTGTCGTCTAGTTTGTTGGGTATTTTGGTAAATCTGATTTGTTCTGTCGTGTTTAAATTCCGTTCGTTACATTGTCGTCGCCCTTGCTTTTCCGTTTGTCTAGTTTATGTGTTGTTCTACCTCTGCGTCTTCCCCTTGCCCCTGTTGATTTTGCCCTCAGTGATTGTGTTTTCCTCATTTAATAAACCGCCCCCTCCGGATGCATTCTGCCTCTCGCCTGTTCATATGAGAAACTTTACACATGCACACTTAGATGTTACTTTCACAGCAGCATAGGGGTGCTAATCATTTAGTAGGGGGGTCTTGGGGGTAAACCCCCGCAGGAGAACAAAAATATCCTCAAAAGGTGTTGGTTATGAAACAGCAATCATTTTAAAAATATGACTATTTGGAGAAATTGTCTCACAGCAGACTTGTCTCTTCAAAATTTGTAATAGGCATGGATCATTTAAGGCAATGAATGCTATTCATCTTACAAGATCAAGCAAATATAAAAGCAGGCCCTAAGTACATCTAAATTGTGGTATATAAAATTGCTATGTCTAAAATATTTGACTTGTAATTGGAAGGTTGCTGGTTCAAGTCTCATCACTGCCAAGTTGCCACTGTTGGGCCCCTGAGCAAGGCCTTTACCCCTCAATTGTTCAAGTTGTACTCAGTCATAATTGTAAGTCACTTTGGATAAAAATATTTGCCTTAAAAAACTTGCCCTAAATATTACAATGATTGATACAAAAAACATTTGAAATTAGCTTCATAAGTAAGATTATATTTAGTATTTGTTCATTAATCATCATTTTTTTGTGCCTCTTCATGTACTCCATAGGTTCCAGCACTGTTCAGCCATCAATAATATGGCTAAGGGTTTCCTCTCCTCTGCTGCACATTCTGAATTTGCTGTTGACCTTCTGGCCCAAGAGCTTAAACCTCCATATAGATCACTAAATTTATGTGAAAATGTTTTTAGCACCATTGAAAAAGGAAGATATGCTGGTAACAAAGTGTCTGCCATACATTCTATTGATTCAGAGATATGTCTATTTCTCTGTCACAGCCAGTGGTGTGACTAGGATACACAGGAATCAAACTTGTCATTAGTGACAACAAAGCTATTAATACACCTTATATTGAAACAACATAGTTAGAAGCATAGCAAATTGTTGTTCCACTTGGAATGCTGTGTGTTGATACAAAGTTAATTATTTGTTCATTGACTTTTGAAATTAAAAATCACTTTGAGAAACAGAAACTGTTTAACGGAATATGTAACGGCCCAAGTGTCGCAGGGCGAGAAGCAAGACACACAGGCTCTCTTTACGTAGACAGACATTTATTAGCCCTTGGTCTTGTCATGTATCCTCATGCTCTTCGTTTGGTAAACTGACCCTGGACTACCTTAACGACCTTGACTTTGGATTTGCCCCTAATAAATCTCGCTTTTCTCTGTACTTGCGTCCACCTCCTTACCATTCAGCGGTACAGAAATCTATAAAAATACTAGCGAGATATTTCACACATTCAATTTGTAGACAATAATAATAATGATAATAATAATAATAATAATAATAACGCAGAAAAAGTCGGTGCAAGTTGGTGCTGATGGGTGATGAATGTTCATTGGTGTGATTCTATTCCTCGGCTTGTTATAATACCCTGTCTGACACAGAAACTCGTCCAAGCTCAGCCGACTGATAATCTTGAGTAGGCCCTTGGTGATGCGATAGGTGTTATCTGGGTCATAGTTTGACTCGTCAGTGTGTGTGGTGATGTAAACTTTATCGAACCAGTCATTGTCGAGGCTGACAATTATGCGGTCTGTGTTACTGTCATCTTTGAGGTCAGTGTACTCTCCAGAGACGTAACCAGGCAGCTCATGTGATCCTTCTGAATTGAGATTGCCCACCACATAGTAGGGGAAGTTCACATCTGGCAGGAGTTTTATGCCATTTCTGTCATATCTGTTCCCAAAATAGTGGAAACCATATTCCTCGCCCTCGGGGTCACACTGTGAAACCATATCATTGTTTCTATCAAAAGTTACACAATCATTGGCAAACCAGTGCAGCAGTTTGAGTCCGTGTCTTGGTGGGGGTCGGCCAAATCTCGACCGCTCCAGCTGGGCCATTTCATTCAGTGTCTCCACATTGGCCATGTTCCACTTTTAAATGGAGATGATGCTTCAGATGTACCTAAGCAATAAAAAAACCCATCTATTAGACAGCCATCAGAGTCTCCTTTTGTACTTTTTCATTATCCCTACCCAACTCAGTGGTTGTTTAATCAGTAATGAAGCTTCAGCTTCATTAACAATATAATGTTGACATTAACATATTTCTGTAAGTTTAATTTGCAATGCAAATAAGAAGCCTCTAGGACTTTGTTGTTCTTCCTGAACCACTGAATCTTCAGTTAGTTCAGATCTTGCAACAAATGCCTCAGGCACCCCGCCCAAGGGATATGGCCACTGCCGCGTGCCCACAGTGCCTTCTCTGCTCCCAGTCACCTGATTGTTAAATCATGAGCATCTAGGCCTTGCTGTCATCTTTCTCCCCTGTATAAATCCCACAGGTACTTTCCTCCAGTGCTGAACATTGCTTTCCTGTGCCATGCCCTGATATTGATTCTGCTCTTCTGTGTTTTCTGCCCCCCCTCCCCCAAACCCATTTTTGAATTTTGGTTCCTCTCAAAGTTCCTCTTAAAGGGCCACTGTCACCCTTGGCTTGCTCACTGGGGGCTTGGACTCAAACATTCGCAAAGCTTCTCTGTGACAACATCTGTTGTAAAAAGTGTGATATAAATTCATTTGACTTGACTTGACTTGGTTTTTTTGTGGTTTTTAGCCATCTTAACACTGTATTCTTTATTTTCTTTATTTCTACTATATATAATAAATATACTCCTTTGGTGCACTCACGTCTCCCTCCCTCCCTCTGAGAGTCACAGTTACACAGTTGCATTTGTTGTCATAAAAGCCACAAATGCACCCATTAGGAAGTGTGATCATGCAGGTTAAACAAAAAATTCAGGACACATTGGTAGAATGCAAGCAAAAGCTTAATCCCTTAATCTCCATATAGATCACTACATGTACGTAAAAATGTTTATAGCACTGTTGAAAAAGGAAGATATGTTGGTAACAAAGTTTCTGCCAAACGTTCTATTGATTCAGAGATATGTCTATTTCTCTGGCACAGCCAGTGGTGTGACTAGGATACACAGGAACCAAACTTGTCATTAGTGATAAATAGAAACTTGTGTGTCTCTCAAAGAATAAACAAAGTTATTAATACACCTTATATTGTAACAACGTGGTTAGAAGCATAGCAAATTGTTACAAGAGAAAGGCAAATGCAAACAGGAAACTGTTAGCCTACCACTTTCCCCGGCTTTTGATGTCATGTACCCCCAGACGTTAGTTTTGCAGCTCCTTCTGCTAACTGCACAGGCACAGAGCTCATTTCAGAGGAAACAGAAAGAGATCGAGAGGCGTGGCTGTTCTGAGTTAACTCATAGACACTTTGAGTTTCTGTGAAAAAAAATGCAGTGTTACTGGACATGTTTTCTTCTCTCCTTTTTTTCTTCACCTTACCTGCAGAGTTCATTAAAACAAAAAAAAACAAAAAAAAAGTTGAAAGTGGTAGTTTGTTTTGGTGAACAGTTTGTAATTATCTATCAATATGACCAAAGTTTAGGTCCATGAATTTACATGTTTATGCTCCATGTAAACTGCTGTTGATAGTCTCTTAAAGAGCAGCAAGGGTCAAAAGGTTAAAAATCCATGTTCCTATAAGATGTTGTGGGAAGTCAGAAGACAAGCCGCCCAGTTACCGGACTGACCTGCCATTTAGACTGTTGTGTCCATTGTCTTTCAGAATAAAAAATCAGTTTGAGAAACAGGAACTTCATGTTGCAAGTGAACTGACTGCATGCATTTTTTGAGTATCTTCTAAAACAGCATTAGCAAAAACAAATAAAGTCATAGAACTGATTAGTCTGAGACACAATGAGTAAATAAAAATAAAATAAGAGTCTTTCAGAACAACTATTTGGTTGTTAAAATTTTGCATTTAATGTTTGGTTAAACAGTTAACAACAGAATTTGACAATCATTTCTTTAAAAAGAACAGCTGAAGGTGTTCAAAGTAAAATACATTAATTTAATCACTTCCTATCTATTGCAGTTATACACTTTTATATCATTTTATCCACACTACAAAAATGTAAGACATATTACCATTGTGTAATAGCTAAGCAGATTAAGAAGCAATTTATCAGAACTCACCATAATAAAGGTCAACATTCTTGCTTTATTTAAGATAAAAATGGCTTCCCGCTCAGAGGAGACTTCATAAAGTGGCAAAGCTTAGCTTAGTAAAAACATACATAGTTCACAGTGAATTGTATTAAACATTAAAAATACTCAAAAATTACTCAAACATTTTCAGTTTCTCCTGAATGTTTTCCCCCAGAAGAATTACAAAAATAACCTGTTGAATATGAAACAGCAATAATATAAAAATGTGACTATTTGGAGAAATGGGCTCATAGCAGTCTTGCCTCTTCAAAGTTAATAGGCTTGGATCATATAAGACTTAAATGCTATTCATCTTACAAGAGGCACAGAACAAGCAAACATACAATGTTACCTGAAGCAGCAGGTCCTAAATACAAATTGACAGAAATACAATTGCAACTATTAAAATATCTTAATTACAACAGTTGTCTGTAAAATTAATTCAAGAAAGATAGTTGCATAGTTGATAGTGAATTGTAGTAAATATTAAAAATACTCAAAAATTTCTCAAACATTTTCAGCTTCTCCTGAACGTTTTTCTTCACTCTCTGAGCATTTAGCTATTCCTAAACCTTGTTTAAAGAATTATACACCAAGAAGAGTCATCTCTTCTTGGCCTCTTATCGTGAGTTGGCTTCATCCTTGGTTGCACTTCATGGTAGCTTTGCATTTGGAAGTGAATCTCACTGCGAGTTGGCTTCATTTGTTGGAGAAACTCTACTCTCTCCAAACTCTTGATTATCTTGAGGAGGCCCTGGCTGACTCGATAGGTGTGTCTGCAACTGAAACCTGTCTGATCTGTGTGTTCACACAGAAAAGCAAACTTTAGTTAATAATGTGAATTTACTGTCTACATTCACTATGTTCATAAATTCTGAAATCAATTCTGTGAAGGACACTGGGAAATGTACCACAGTCTCCGGTAGCTTGTGTGTAGACTAATTGCAGTAGATCTCCCGAGTTTTCCACTTGCTCTCTCAAGACTGAGTGTGAGGAATATACTACACTTACTTTAATTTGATAAGGGAGGTGGGATTCCTTAGGCAGTACTGGGAGAGTGAAATTAAAAAGCAGCATTTGTGCAGAATGAATAGATGAAACTTTTTACATTCACAGGCTCTCACGTATATTTACAGCATTTAGCAAATGCTCTTAAGTGGGGTAAGTGCCAAAAGTGGTTTAATTCCCTCTCTCTCTTTAGGCTCTGTCAAGTGCGTTAACTGGACGAGAAAAATATGACAGCCCGTGTGAGCAGCAAACGTCATTTTAAAAACATCTGGAAAGAAAGAGTTCTTCCTTTCTATCTATCTATTTTTTGTGAATTTCAGGAGTAGTCTTCTGCCCTTCGCGGGAATCATGTTGACTTTGTAGCTCCTGAAGGTTTTTCTTTCTTGATAGTATCAGGTGGAGGAGTTTAGAGCTTTATGAATTGGGAGCTAATCTTTTTAAAATATATTTTTTTATATATTAAAATATACTTGAAATATTGTGTAGTTTAAAGAGAAAAAAATGCTTAAAATAATTAGGCATTTTCCATAAAGGAAATGGTTGAATTTGTGTAGCAGAAAGGTTCAATTCATTATGTTTAGCAGAAATAGAAATCTACAAAGATACTAGTTGTGTCATATGCCACATGTCCAAAATGTGGTAAAAAAATAATTTTAAAAATAAACAAAAATGTAAAAAATGGTCATGGATTGATAAACAAAACAAAATTCTGAAAGTGTTTCCAGCGGTAAGATAGTTAGATGCAAAAAATAAGATGGGAAGAATTAATAGTGTCTTGAGACACTGCTGCTGACTGGTAAAAGCTGTTTTCTGTTGTTTAATATTCTGCTGTGGAGCAGATAAAGACCAGATTTCCCATACAGAACTGCTAAACAGCATAAGGTGCTCCAAAACACCACACTTAAAAGATGTGAGAAAGACATCATCTTATCACTGAGATTGAGTGGGGTTCTGTGCTCTGTTGAAGCAGACATTCCCGGAGAGCACGTAAAAGCCAGGACACACCAACTTATTTGTTTTCTATATGTTGGTGGGCTGGGTTTATAGCACTGATCAACAGGGCCTTGCAGTCCAATTTCCTGCCTTATTTCACCTAGGCAAGGAAGTCAGGAAGACAGAGAAAACTGAGTAGATCTAAAATAGCTACAGTGTTTCAATATTTTTTTAAAACCAGACTCTGATAACCATTGTCTTAAAACAACTAGCCCCAAAACCTACCCACAAATGACCTAAAACAGGGCTTTAAAAAAAGACAGATGAAAATGCCAAGCACAGAGGACAGTGAAGTAAGGCCAATTTTTTTTTCCAATCCAATTTTATTTTGACATCCTGCAGCATTACTACACTCAGCCTGTTCTGTGACACAAAGACCATGAGAGAGACCAAAAAAGAAAGAAAACAGAACCAAAAACTAAAATTTGGGTAGATCTCTTAAAACTGCAAGAAAACATTAGGAGTAAGATAATGAAATAAGAAACCAATATTGCAATGAATGAGTTATACAAAAATCCATTAGTATGTATCCATATTTAGAAGCAAATAATTGTTTTATTTTTAGATGGGGAATGAAAATATTTCAACTAACCAAATGAGTGCAGAAAATGTACTGATGGCTTCCCCTTAAACAACATGAGTAAATCAAAAATATGACTATCACACTCTCTCTCAAAATTCATCAGAAGTAACATGGTTTTTATCACTGCAAGTGCTTAGTTTCCTCCAGAATGATAACTGTTATTAATATGACTATTACTTATTTGATATATACACAAATATTTGCAGTGTTTTGCATTTTGTGTGTGTTGCTTTATTACGCTTGATCCCCCCCCCCCCCCCATAAGTACACTTGAAAATAAAATGTGACTTTTCTTCCCCTCTTTTGAGAGGATACACAATAAAAGCCTCAAATGTCACCCATCAACACATACACACATATACACTTGCATACAAATTTGTAATTATTATTTTTTATGTATAGGGGTCCTCTCTTCACCTTGCATGGCCTTATACACGTTTATACTTCTGTCATGTTGGGATTGGAGGGTGCAATGCGAATGCCATCAGGTCAAGCTGGCACTTGTCTGCCAGAAGTGCTGCTCCAGTGTTCTAAAGAAGCGATGGGACTGCAGTACAGTCCGTCTTTGCCGCAAGGGACGTTACAGACAGGCACAATTGTTTTTGGGAACTGTGGATTACACCATTAGTGCAAGTTACAAGTCCTACAGCTCTGGGAAATTAAAGGGTGATATTACTATTCTGAAAGTACATAACTCATGTACCCATTAAAACTCCAAAGAATTCTTCTTATAACATCCTTGTTCCCCCCAGATGTTATCAAATTATTTTCATAAGTCCTTCATAGTCCTTCTGGCTACATTAACATACATTTGTTTTTTTGCTTGTTTTTAATATGCTTTTCCAGGCCACTGTGGACAATAACAGCAGGCCTGGGCCCTACAATTTTGCACTGGCCAAGCCCGAGACCTAGGATTCATGGGGTTGGACTGTCTTGGCCTGATCTGGGACCAGTCTGGACAAGACAGGCAGTCAGTGCATTGGAAAGGAGTCAAAATTGAAAGCAGCGCCATGTTTGTGACTGAAAGAACCACAAGAGACCATTAAGAGAGGGCAGGGCCCAGTTCTGTCAACTTTTTTCACACCCCTGCACAAAAATAACACCACAAGCACATTACATTTATCTCTTTATCACACGCACGCACACATACTAAATCCCTTAATTTTTTTAATCTCCACACGCCAGGGTCCTCTGGGCAAAGTCAGCACCCTGTGGAAGACATACTGGGTGCAAGGCTGAGGTGGAACGGGGTGGGGTTTCATGTAGCGCAGAAGGATGGCAGGTGCGGCACTTGTAACCACACGGGGGGGGGGAGGAGAGCACGAGCGAGAGCGAGAGAGAGACCGAACCATTTCCCTTATGGGACAGAACAGAAAAATCCCACAGAAGAGAAAAGGCTGAGTGAGAAAGGGTTAGGGAATGAAGGTGCTAATAAGGGGAGTGGGGAGGCATGTCCCATATGTGCTTTGGTCTATGATGCCTGGTGCTCGCTGCTGTTTTACCTGCTTACAGAGGGAAGGGGAAACGACAGAGGGCTGGACAGGAACCAAGCTACTGACCACTCCAATGATCAGGAGAGACGTGGATATGGGTGGTATGAGTCATTATTGTCCAGTTTGCCTTGGCAAAGACAACTAAAGGAGGTGGGTGGTGGGGTGCATTTTTTTTTTTTTGTTGTTCTTGTTTTGTTTTTTTTCTGGGAGGGGTGGCATGAGGGTAGTCTACTCCACTGAAGATGCGCACTGATGTTTGGATCAGAAGATGTCCGGGCAGGCGTCCCAGTTGTTTTGCTCCTTGGCCTCCCAATAACCCCCCTTGTAGATGTGCATGGGCTCTCCCATCCCGTGGTCCTCTTGCCGCTCGAACCACAAGGCCTTGTAGTTGTCCTGGGGTATGCCTGTTTGAAAATGTGAGACAAAACAAAACCCATCATATTAAGTTCCATATAAATGAACAAAAAGGATTGGGAATAGTGAAAATGTTCAAATAAATAATTATATGGTTACATGTTATGCATGAGCAGTAACTTTTACCTGGAATTCTGATGAGATACATACATACATACATACACACAGTCAGTTAAGTCTACACAATTACCACCATCCCTCCTACCCCAAAGCAGTTTCAAATCTAAACCAACCAATCTAAAAGCGCAAACACCAAAATCATTATTTCCACATTTTCTAAGCTAGTCAACGGAGCAAAAGTCATGACAGATACTAATCAGGAGCAGGACAAACAAGGAACAGGAAGCAGCAGGGGAGGGATGGGATCAGAGAGGGACAGGGAGCAGCCTGGGGTGATGGTACTTGCTTTTGGCGTGAGCTCCATAGGGACCTTCCATGTCCTCCACTAAAGCAAGAACAATGAGCAGACAATGAGGAGATGGTTGTCCATTTTGAGTGTGCATGCAAGATGAAAACAAAGACTACAATACGCATTATATAGGTTATAATACGCACTATGTATGTCTGCATGAGTGCTTTCTAATACAGGAGCACAACAGTTTAAATGGCATATATAGCTAGCTGGGGTTATAAAAGGTGTACTTGTTTAGCATGTTTCAGACCAAGTTATGTACAAGAAATGAGGGTGTGTGTATTTTGTAGTGTGTGTCCGTGTATACACACACAGGCACGCGCACACACTTCTGTTGCATTTTTGTGAGAACTGGTCCTCAGCATGTAATAATAGTCCATTAAATGAGGACATTTAGGATTGGTTTGCTTGGCTATGCTAACAGCTGGGTCCCTCACTTTTTGAGCATGGATGCTACTTGCTGAAGTAAGATGATGATGGGTGTAAGCCAAGCAGATTTTCCCTTGCAATAAGAGGTCAAACAAGCAAAGGCAGAGACAGAGTGGTCAGAATCGAGAGGAAACGACAGATAGTGGAAGGGGATGAACAACAGAAGCAGTGCTGGAAAGTGGGCATGAGCAGAGGCCAGGGAGAGGTCGCGAGGCCTCAACGGCTCCACCACAGAAGGAAACAAGGGCTACTTCCTTGAGCGCGAGAGGTCAGAAGAGGTCTCAGTGGGAATGACTTGGCAAATGCACACACAAAAGGAGGCATGGAAAATGAGGGGGAAATGGTTGGATGAGGTATACAGAGAGAGCGAGTGCATCAAGAGGGAAAAAAAAAAAAAAAAAGAAAGAATATAAAAAGTTATTGGACCTGCTAAGGGGGCGTGGAGCAACACATGGAAGTGTTCCATGACCACCAGTATGGAGACATAAAAAGTAAGGGGAGGGATATAGTAGGATATGGAGTGAATACAGTTTACCCATGCAATTTATCCATAGATAAATCCAACAATCAAAGCCAATGGCTGGCAGAGGGAAGGTGACAGCATAAAGACAGCAAACATCAATAATGACAAGTGTGAGTAATGTCCTTGATCTTTGTAAGTACTCCATAAATAACCAGCGTAACATTTTGGCCTGATTGGGGGGGTTCTCATCTTGTGGAGCGTGCCTAAAAGACATACGACAGCATACTGCAGGAACAACAGGTAGAGATCAACAAATATGATCAAAAAAGTAAAAAAAAAAAAAAAAAAAAGTTTTAAAAAATTGATTTGAACTAATGAGACCCAGCAGTACTGTGGGCTTCAGAGTACAAGCAGGGGGTCATTTCTCAATGCATGGATGAGAGTTTTGTGTTCAGTGCATGACAGTCACACATGTGGCATGCAGGTGGCTGGCACCGTATCTACTCCACAGGAGGAGAGGCAGGCAGGAATGGGGCAGACGAACAGAGGTGAGGAGGAGCAGAGGGCCAAGAGTGGCACGCACTTCGGAAGTAGTAGTCTCAGCGGAACCAGGGGCGCTGTTCACATCCTTGGCTGAGGAAAAGTGTGGAGACCACATGAGGCCAGAAATGGAGGGGGGGGGAGCATGGAGGGGGTCGAACTGAACAAGAGACTAAGAAAACGTAACAAAAGAACTCTGGACGAGGGGTCCCTGTCCGATACCACTGACACCACCTGAAGAGGTTTGTGTGTTCGCATGTGTTAGGCAGGGAAGGCATAAAAGGGAGAGGGGATGACTGAGGAAAAAGAGTACTTGCTTTTTAGAGGCGAGTCAGTTATGAAGTCCTCAATGACAGCTTGAGAGGAAGACATACAGAAAGGAGAGTGAATGGGAGACACCGAAACGAGGAAAGATGCGACAGGGAAGCTCAGACACACCCACCCATGTATATGTACGCGTCATATACATGTGTATATGTATTTAAAAAAATGTACACACACACACACACACACACAGACAGAAGAGTAGAACCACACAAAGGCCAGGAAATTAAAATAAATAAGCAAATCAACAAAAGACATGCAGATATGGGTTAGGCCTAGTCTGCCCTGCCAATGATAAATCACAATTTTTTAGGCCAGATTTAGGCTTAACCTAGCCATTAAAGCCTAATCTAATCTAAAACTCTATACTCGCACAACAAACACTAAACCCTCTGCGACGTCCACGCATCCATGGGCGACACCACTACCTGCCCCCTTACCGTCCTCAGATGTGGAGGCAAGGCGGGCTGCCTCGCGCTCTCGCTCACGCCTCACGCTCCGCTGCTTCTCCTCCAGTCGCTGCTTCTCAGCATTGGCCTCGTCCCACAGGCCCTGTTCCATGAGCCGTTGGTCAGGCCGTCGGCGGCTGTCCGTGGGCGCCACGCCGTCCTCTGGCTCGTTCAGCGTCAATGCCAGCGACGAGAAGTAGTACATGGTCTCCGCCCCTTCCCTGCAGCGGCCGCACGCAACAACAACCGGGACAAGGGGGAGGGTTATTACTGGCCAAAACTCTGACATCTGATCCAAAGGTGTAGAGCACTTTCTTGAAATGGAAAATAAATGTCTGCGAACTTATTACCATCATATTTTTGTCAGATTATTAGACACTGTAGCACAACGCATCAAAATAACAGTTCCAGATTCACAACAGGAAATGTTGCATTTTGAGAGTCATATACTCCTGTATTAATTAATATAACCTTTTTATCAGATAGGTGTACCATACAGCTGCTTGCTGTAGCTTCCACCTAGAAACAATACAAAATTAAGTATTTTTGCTATATCATACCATCTAGAACCAAAATCAAAACATCTTAGGCTAGGTATTTTCTATATTTTTACTCAGCACTATTAACACAAACTTCAATAAAAGGTCTAGACTAGAATAAACTTTTTTTTTTTTTTTTTTTTTTACTGTTCAACAGTATTTGAACTTTTTGAAGGAAAATAAAAATCAGAAGAGGCCAAATTAATAAAACTTGAGAGCCACACTACACCATGCAAAATGGGCAACACTGTATTTAATTCCTATTCATAAAAAAAAAGAAAAGAAAAGTTACCTTTGTGATAAATAGCGCATCGGTGTCAATTTACCACTGTGCCAAATTCACCAGTGCCCAGGTGAAAGCCAATCAAAAGTCAAAAGGCCACACATATTAAAAGACCCACACAAGGGGCAGAAGACTAATGCCAGCCGTGAGGCCAGAGGTATACTTAACACCGTCAGTTACATACAAATGTTAACATATTTGTAACTTTCACCAAGACAAGAACGTCATGGTTGTGCCAAGCAGATGACTTCAGTATTACTTGTAAATCACAGCAGAGCAGCAAAACTGTATCTCTCCTAAATCTATATTTGTTTATAGTTTCTTCCTCTCCATCACCTAAATCTGCATTTCTTATGGCAAAATTCTGTGACATTCTGAGAGCCTTCTGAATCAAGTCACCTTCATTTTCATGTACTCCTATTATTGCAGTTGCAACGTTTGCCATCATGCTCACTCCAAACAAACCAAAAAGTTGCCTTTAAAAAAAATTGCCAGTTATCTAAATGGATGCATGTGCAGAATTTTGTTGATTTGCATGTGTGAAAAAAACTGTTAGAGAAAATGTTTACTGGGACATTTACTATCGACAGTTTCAGGTGTTTTTGCGGTGTTCTATTATAAATTACTAACATTATGAGCAAATGAGGACAAAATGCAGTAGCACCATGTCATACAAACAGTAAAATACTCAAGCAATCCACATTTATGGCAGAGAAAATGTTACCATGGTGCTATTTGCCACAATAAACATCACAATAAATCCGGCCCAAATAAATCTGCCCCAAATTGTTTTAGATTAAACCATATGGGAACATATTTATATAAACATATGGGGAAAAACACATGATATTGTTAAGAGATGTTTTATCATCATTTCTACAGGACTCAGCTACTGTAAAGCTTATCCCCAGTTGTCTCATCTCCAGTATCTTATCCCAGTTGTCACTGTGGAAAAAGTTTTCATTGTCCCTACACGCGCAGACTACCGTGGTAAGAGAGATACTGAGTCACACCTACAAATAGTAAGTGTGTGAGCGAAGAGGGGGCTCTTACGGCAGTGGATTCTTCCTCCACAGCTCACGGGCTTTGAGAGTCTGGTAGACGGTCTTCTGGCGCCCCTCTGCGCCATCCTCACCCCCACGGCTGCTCTGCATGACACGCGAAAACTCCATCTTCTCGTCCCACGTTCCCGACAGCACATAGTGCGCCTTGCCGTCCTTGTCTGTCACCACACCCGTTACCTGGGGGGGGGGGGGGGGGTTGTGGTGAGGGTTCAGATTGAAGCACAGAGTGAAGGAGAGAGACAACACAGAGAGACAAAAGATAGAAAAGGTACAAAAAGTGATGGTGACAGGCGGGAGAGGAGAGGCAGAGAGAGACAGGAATAGAGAGGCAGAGAGAGACCGGAATAGAGAAAGATGTGTTGCGAGAGGAGCTTCTTTTTGGTTGCTCACCTTTCTAGCCACATCTCTAGAGAAGTAGCTATAGGGAGCAAATTTGAGGTGACAGCGATCACCTGTCCTGTGGTTGATGACATCTATCTCCCCTGACTGAAGAAAAGGATAAAGAATAATTGCCAAACCAGACAGACAGCACAAGGCTTTGGAATATTGCATCACTTACAGAACACTTAACAGCATCATTTTAAAACAACAACAACAACAACAACAACAACAACCTCAGAACAGGCAAAAAGAAAATGTGAATTAGAAATCACTTTTTATAGCCTTTGATTGAGCACTCTTTGGCAGTAATGACTCT